>NW_028123811.1:0-690047 GCF_965194805.1 Balaenoptera borealis | reverse complement strand
ATCACCCCACCTCACCTTTCCCGTTAAGCATCCATAGTGTGTTTTCTGCATGTGTGACTCTGTTCTGTTTTGTAATTCAGTTCAAGTGTAACGGTTTTTACATTCCCTCTATCAGTGATACCTTATGAGAAGTGTCCTTTTCTGTGTGACTTATTTCACTTAGAATCGTTGTACCTAAATCCACTCATCATGCTGCTACTAGCCTTATGACATTGATTTCATGGCTGAGTGATATTCCGTTGTACATAAGGATCACCACTTCTTTATCCATTTTTCTCTTTCCTGGGATATTTAAGGTGGAATGAAGTGGAGGTCCTTGTCAAGAGAGCAGCCCTAAACTTTGGGGTGCTTTTGGGTTGCTGATTTTTCATTTTGCCAATTTATATCCCCATGAGTGGAAGTGCCCTATGCTCTCTAAGCTGTGGTTTTTAGATGTTTCAGGACACACCGTACACTTCTCCAGAGTGGCTGTTGGCAATTTACATCCCGCCCATCAGTGTAGCAAGGCTCCCATTTCTCCATGGCCTGTCTTGCATTTCTGGTTTTGACACGTTTTACAGCATGGCCCTTTTGACCGACGGGTAGCGAGTCTTCTATGTAGCGCTGATTTGCCTTTCCAGGTTGCTTGGTTGGCCAAAAAGGGCGTATGCGTTTTTTCCTGAATATATTCAGGAAAAAACGCATACGCCCTTTTTGGCCAAGGGCATCATTGTCAACGTTTTGCCGCTTTTCATGTGCTTTAAAGGCGATTCGAATCTACCTCCTGAAATCTGTTTCCTGCAATTCTGCCTTGATTTCAAATCCACTTCTTTGCCTTCCCTCAATATATTTGTGGACGAGAGTTATCATTTATAACTCTGCAGGTTTGTGAATTGCAGTGCCCTGAAGCTCCATTTTACAACTCGCTTTTTTGGGAGCTGGCCGCAAAAGCGCAGGATGGCTTCAGGCCCTGTTCTGGTTCCGGGGGGGAGGATGAGCCTCTGGTTAATTCTTCTTCCTGATGGGAAAATAGAGTGACCTGTGCCTGTCCCAACACCAAGAGCTAGTCTCTCACTGGTTCCCCGTCTACCCGTTCATCCTCAGGACAAATTGCAACCTGTACGGAACAGGAGGTTAAAGGTGCTGATGCTCCAAGTAGGGAGATTGTTAGTAAAGCGGCTGGAATGGCGAACCCGGGCACAAGGAGAAGAGAAATGAGGTGCGTTTTAGAAACCTTTCCCCATCACATGGTGTACCATCTTTTTGTTTTCTCATGCATGTTTTCGATGTAGGAAGATGCCCTTGAACCTGGAGATTTGGGACCCATGCGATGGGTACCACGCAGTATTACTTTAAAGGGTCTGCGTTTGCTCACCCAACCTCACCAAACCTCTCAGCCCCAAGAGTTTCCACCCTTATGTCTCATCCAGCTGTGGGTCTAGATATGGTCAATCCAGGTTGCATCACAGCCCCTGAACGCATTGTGTAAGAATTTCTCTCTCTTTCACTGTCTTTGTTTCATGGGTGTTTCAAAGTAATTTATTTTGATAATGGGGTTTAGCTGCTTTTCACTGCTGTGTTTATGCCGCTTTACACCCACTTGACACACTAACAGAGAGATATCAATACATAGGTTTTAAGATTATTACTAGTCAGATATATTCTTGTGCGGTGAATAGGGCGTGTTGAGTCCAGTTCTCTGAGCAAAGAGTAGGTCTTGTCTATTACATATTGGGTTTATGGAACGGTATCTGAGCTAATTTGAAACCCTTGTTTTATGTATCACGCCACCTCACCTTTCCCGTTAAGCAGCCATAGTGTGTTTTCTGCATGTTTGACTCTGTTCTGTTTTGTAATTCAGTTCAAGTGTAACGCTTTTTACATTCCCTCCTTAAGTGATACCTTATGAGAAGTGTCCTTTTCTGTGTGACTTATTTCACTTAGAATCGTCGTACCTAAATCCACTCATCATGCTGCTACTAGCCTTATGACATTGATTTCATGGCTGAGTGATATTCCATTGTACATAAGGACCACAACTTCTTTATCCATTTTTCTCTTTCCTGGGATATTGAAGGTGGAATGAAGTGGAGGTCCTTGTCAACAGAGCAGCCCTCAACTTTGGGGTGCTTGTGTCTTGCTGATTTTTCATTTTCCCAATTTATACCCCCATGAGTGGAAGTGCCCTATGCTCTCTAAGCTGTGTTTTTTAGATGTTTCAGGACACACCGTACACTTCTCCAGAGTGGCTGTTGGCAATTTACATCCCGCCCATCAGTGTAGCAAGGCTCCCATTTCTCCATGGCCTGTCCTGCATTTCTGGTTTTGACACGTTTTTCAGCATGGCCCTTTTGACCGACGGGTAGCGAGTCTTCTTTGTAGCGCTGATTTGCCTTTCCAGGTTGCTTGGTTGGCCAAAAAGGGCGTATGCGTTTTTTCCTGAATATATTCAGGAAAAAACGCATACGCCCTTTTTGGCCAAGGGCATCATTGTCAACGTTTTGCCGCTTTTCATGTGCTTTAAAGGCGATTCGAATCTACCTCCTGAAATCTGTTTCCTGCAATTCTGCCTTGATTTCAAATCCACTTCTTTGCCTTCCCTCAATATATTTGTGGACGAGAGTTATCATTTATAACTCTGCAGGTTTGTGAATTGCAGTGCCCTGAAGCTCCATTTTACAACTCGCTTTTTTGGGAGCTGGCCGCAAAAGCGCAGGATGGCTTCAGGCCCTGTTCTGGTTCCGGGGGGGAGGATGAGCCTCTGGTTAATTCTTCTTCCTGATGGGAAAATAGAGTGACCTGTGCCTGTCCCAACACCAAGAGCTAGTCTCTCACTGGTTCCCCGTCTACCCGTTCATCCTCAGGACAAATTGCAACCTGTACGGAACAGGAGGTTAAAGGTGCTGATGCTCCAAGTAGGGAGATTGTTAGTAAAGCAGCTGGAATGGCGAACCCGGGCACAAGGAGAAGAGAAATGAGGTGCGTTTTAGAAACCTTTCCCCATCACATGGTGTACCATCTTTTTGTTTTCTCATGCATGTTTTCGATGTAGGAAGATGCCCTTGAACCTGGAGATTTGGGACCCATGCGATGGGTACCACGCAGTATTACTTTAAAGGGTCTGTGTTTGCTCACAAAACCTCACCAAACCTCTCAGCCCCAAGAGTGTCCACCCTTATGTCTCATCCAGCTGTGGGTCTAGATATGGTCAATCCAGGTTGTATCACAGCCCCTGAACTCATTGTGTAAGAATTTCTATCTCTTTCACTGTCGTTGTTTCATGGGTTTTTAAAAGTAGTTTATTTTTATAATGGGGTTTAGCTGCTTTTCACTGCTGGGTTTATGCCGCTTTACACCCACTTGACACACTAACAGAGAGATATCAATACATAGGTTTTACGATTATTATTAGTCAGATATATTCTTGTGCTGTGAATAGGGCGTGTTGAGTCCAGTTCTCTGAGCAAGGAGTAGGTCTTGTCTATTACATATTGGGTGTATGGAACGGTATCTGAGCTAATTTGATACCCTTGTTTTATGTATCACCCCACCTCACCTTTCCCGTTAAGCATCCATAGTGTGTTTTCTGCATGTGTGACTCTGTTCTGTTTGGTAATTCAGTTCAAGTGTAACGGTTTTTACATTCCCTCTATCAGTGATACCTTATGAGAAGTGTCCTTTTCTGTGTGACTTATTTCACTTAGAATCGTCGTACCTAAATCCACTCATCATGCTGCTACTAGCCTTATGACATTGATTTCATGGCTGAGTGATATTCCGTTGTACATAAGGATCACCACTTCTTTATCCATTTTTCTCTTTCCTGGGATATTTAAGGTGGAATGAAGTGGAGGTCCTTGTCAAGAGAGCAGCCCTAAACTTTGGGGTGCTTTTGTGTTGCTGATTTTTCATTTTGCCAATTTATATCCCCATGAGTGGAAGTGCCCTATGCTCTCTAAGCTGTGTTTTTTAGATGTTTCAGGACACACCGTACACTTCTCCAGAATGGCTGTTGGCAATTTACATCCCGCCCATCAGTGTAGCAAGGCTCCCATTTCTCCATGGCCTGTCCTGCATTTCTGGTTTTGACACGTTTTACAGCATGGCCCTTTTGACCGACGGGTAGCGAGTCTTCTTTGTAGCGCTGATTTGCCTTTCCAGGTTGCTTGGTTGGCCAAAAAGGGCGTATGCGTTTTTTCCTGAATATATTCAGGAAAAAACGCATACGCCCTTTTTGGCCAAGGGCATCATTGTCAACGTTTTGCCGCTTTTCATGTGCTTTAAAGGCGATTCGAATCTACCTCCTGAAATCTGTTTCCTGCAATTCTGCCTTGATTTCAAATCCACTTCTTTGCCTTCCCTCAATATATTTGTGGACGAGAGTTATCATTTATAACTCTGCAGGTTTGTGAATTGCAGTGCCCTGAAGCTCCATTTTACAACTCGCTTTTTTGGGAGCTGGCCGCAAAAGCGCAGGATGGCTTCAGGCCCTGTTCTGGTTCCGGGGGGGAGGATGAGCCTCTGGTTAATTCTTCTTCCTGATGGGAAAATAGAGTGACCTGTGCCTGTCCCAACACCAAGAGCTAGTCTCTCACTGGTTCCCCGTCTACCCGTTCATCCTCAGGACAAATTGCAACCTGTACGGAACAGGAGGTTAAAGGTGCTGATGCTCCAAGTAGGGAGATTGTTAGTAAAGCAGCTGGAATGGTGAACCCGGGCACAAGGAGAAGAGAAATGAGGTGCGTTTTAGAAACCTTTCCCCATCACATGGTGTACCATCTTTTTGTTTTCTCATGCATGTTTTCGATGTAGGAAGATGCCCTTGAACCTTGAGATTTGGGACCCATGCGATGGGTACCACGCAGTATTACTTTAAAGGGTCTGTGTTTGCTCACCCAACCTCACCAAACCTCTCAGCCCCAAGAGTGTCCACCCTTATGTCTCATCCAGCTGTGGGTCTAGATATGGTCAATCCAGGTTGTATCACAGCCCCTGAACTCATTGTGTAAGAATTTCTATCTCTTTCACTGTCGTTGTTTCATGGGTTTTTAAAAGTAGTTTATTTTTATAATGGGGTTTAGCTGCTTTTCACTGCTGGGTTTATGCCGCTTTACACCCACTTGACACACTAACAGAGAGATATCAATACATAGGTTTTACGATTATTATTAGTCAGATATATTCTTGTGCTGTGAATAGGGCGTGTTGAGTCCAGTTCTCTGAGCAAGGAGTAGGTCTTGTCTATTACATATTGGGTGTATGGAACGGTATCTGAGCTAATTTGATACCCTTGTTTTATGTATCACCCCACCTCACCTTTCCCGTTAAGCATCCATAGTGTGTTTTCTGCATGTGTGACTCTGTTCTGTTTTGTAATTCAGTTCAAGTGTAACGGTTTTTACATTCCCTCTATCAGTGATACCTTATGAGAAGTGTCCTTTTCTGTGTGACTTATTTCACTTAGAATCGTTGTACCTAAATCCACTCATCATGCTGCTACTAGCCTTATGACATTGATTTCATGGCTGAGTGATATTCCGTTGTACATAAGGATCACCACTTCTTTATCCATTTTTCTCTTTCCTGGGATATTTAAGGTGGAATGAAGTGGAGGTCCTTGTCAAGAGAGCAGCCCTAAACTTTGGGGTGCTTTTGGGTTGCTGATTTTTCATTTTGCCAATTTATATCCCCATGAGTGGAAGTGCCCTATGCTCTCTAAGCTGTGGTTTTTAGATGTTTCAGGACACACCGTACACTTCTCCAGAGTGGCTGTTGGCAATTTACATCCCGCCCATCAGTGTAGCAAGGCTCCCATTTCTCCATGGCCTGTCTTGCATTTCTGGTTTTGACACGTTTTACAGCATGGCCCTTTTGACCGACGGGTAGCGAGTCTTCTATGTAGCGCTGATTTGCCTTTCCAGGTTGCTTGGTTGGCCAAAAAGGGCGTATGCGTTTTTTCCTGAATATATTCAGGAAAAAACGCATACGCCCTTTTTGGCCAAGGGCATCATTGTCAACGTTTTGCCGCTTTTCATGTGCTTTAAAGGCGATTCGAATCTACCTCCTGAAATCTGTTTCCTGCAATTCTGCCTTGATTTCAAATCCACTTCTTTGCCTTCCCTCAATATATTTGTGGACGAGAGTTATCATTTATAACTCTGCAGGTTTGTGAATTGCAGTGCCCTGAAGCTCCATTTTACAACTCGCTTTTTTGGGAGCTGGCCGCAAAAGCGCAGGATGGCTTCAGGCCCTGTTCTGGTTCCGGGGGGGAGGATGAGCCTCTGGTTAATTCTTCTTCCTGATGGGAAAATAGAGTGACCTGTGCCTGTCCCAACACCAAGAGCTAGTCTCTCACTGGTTCCCCGTCTACCCGTTCATCCTCAGGACAAATTGCAACCTGTACGGAACAGGAGGTTAAAGGTGCTGATGCTCCAAGTAGGGAGATTGTTAGTAAAGCGGCTGGAATGGCGAACCCGGGCACAAGGAGAAGAGAAATGAGGTGCGTTTTAGAAACCTTTCCCCATCACATGGTGTACCATCTTTTTGTTTTCTCATGCATGTTTTCGATGTAGGAAGATGCCCTTGAACCTGGAGATTTGGGACCCATGCGATGGGTACCACGCAGTATTACTTTAAAGGGTCTGCGTTTGCTCACCCAACCTCACCAAACCTCTCAGCCCCAAGAGTTTCCACCCTTATGTCTCATCCAGCTGTGGGTCTAGATATGGTCAATCCAGGTTGCATCACAGCCCCTGAACGCATTGTGTAAGAATTTCTCTCTCTTTCACTGTCTTTGTTTCATGGGTGTTTCAAAGTAATTTATTTTGATAATGGGGTTTAGCTGCTTTTCACTGCTGTGTTTATGCCGCTTTACACCCACTTGACACACTAACAGAGAGATATCAATACATAGGTTTTAAGATTATTACTAGTCAGATATATTCTTGTGCGGTGAATAGGGCGTGTTGAGTCCAGTTCTCTGAGCAAAGAGTAGGTCTTGTCTATTACATATTGGGTTTATGGAACGGTATCTGAGCTAATTTGAAACCCTTGTTTTATGTATCACGCCACCTCACCTTTCCCGTTAAGCAGCCATAGTGTGTTTTCTGCATGTTTGACTCTGTTCTGTTTTGTAATTCAGTTCAAGTGTAACGCTTTTTACATTCCCTCCTTAAGTGATACCTTATGAGAAGTGTCCTTTTCTGTGTGACTTATTTCACTTAGAATCGTCGTACCTAAATCCACTCATCATGCTGCTACTAGCCTTATGACATTGATTTCATGGCTGAGTGATATTCCATTGTACATAAGGACCACAACTTCTTTATCCATTTTTCTCTTTCCTGGGATATTGAAGGTGGAATGAAGTGGAGGTCCTTGTCAACAGAGCAGCCCTCAACTTTGGGGTGCTTGTGTCTTGCTGATTTTTCATTTTCCCAATTTATACCCCCATGAGTGGAAGTGCCCTATGCTCTCTAAGCTGTGTTTTTTAGATGTTTCAGGACACACCGTACACTTCTCCAGAGTGGCTGTTGGCAATTTACATCCCGCCCATCAGTGTAGCAAGGCTCCCATTTCTCCATGGCCTGTCCTGCATTTCTGGTTTTGACACGTTTTTCAGCATGGCCCTTTTGACCGACGGGTAGCGAGTCTTCTTTGTAGCGCTGATTTGCCTTTCCAGGTTGCTTGGTTGGCCAAAAAGGGCGTATGCGTTTTTTCCTGAATATATTCAGGAAAAAACGCATACGCCCTTTTTGGCCAAGGGCATCATTGTCAACGTTTTGCCGCTTTTCATGTGCTTTAAAGGCGATTCGAATCTACCTCCTGAAATCTGTTTCCTGCAATTCTGCCTTGATTTCAAATCCACTTCTTTGCCTTCCCTCAATATATTTGTGGACGAGAGTTATCATTTATAACTCTGCAGGTTTGTGAATTGCAGTGCCCTGAAGCTCCATTTTACAACTCGCTTTTTTGGGAGCTGGCCGCAAAAGCGCAGGATGGCTTCAGGCCCTGTTCTGGTTCCGGGGGGGAGGATGAGCCTCTGGTTAATTCTTCTTCCTGATGGGAAAATAGAGTGACCTGTGCCTGTCCCAACACCAAGAGCTAGTCTCTCACTGGTTCCCCGTCTACCCGTTCATCCTCAGGACAAATTGCAACCTGTACGGAACAGGAGGTTAAAGGTGCTGATGCTCCAAGTAGGGAGATTGTTAGTAAAGCAGCTGGAATGGCGAACCCGGGCACAAGGAGAAGAGAAATGAGGTGCGTTTTAGAAACCTTTCCCCATCACATGGTGTACCATCTTTTTGTTTTCTCATGCATGTTTTCGATGTAGGAAGATGCCCTTGAACCTGGAGATTTGGGACCCATGCGATGGGTACCACGCAGTATTACTTTAAAGGGTCTGTGTTTGCTCACAAAACCTCACCAAACCTCTCAGCCCCAAGAGTGTCCACCCTTATGTCTCATCCAGCTGTGGGTCTAGATATGGTCAATCCAGGTTGTATCACAGCCCCTGAACTCATTGTGTAAGAATTTCTATCTCTTTCACTGTCGTTGTTTCATGGGTTTTTAAAAGTAGTTTATTTTTATAATGGGGTTTAGCTGCTTTTCACTGCTGGGTTTATGCCGCTTTACACCCACTTGACACACTAACAGAGAGATATCAATACATAGGTTTTACGATTATTATTAGTCAGATATATTCTTGTGCTGTGAATAGGGCGTGTTGAGTCCAGTTCTCTGAGCAAGGAGTAGGTCTTGTCTATTACATATTGGGTGTATGGAACGGTATCTGAGCTAATTTGATACCCTTGTTTTATGTATCACCCCACCTCACCTTTCCCGTTAAGCATCCATAGTCTGTTTTCTGCATGTGTGACTCTGTTCTGTTTGGTAATTCAGTTCAAGTGTAACGGTTTTTACATTCCCTCTATCAGTGATACCTTATGAGAAGTGTCCTTTTCTGTGTGACTTATTTCACTTAGAATCGTCGTACCTAAATCCACTCATCATGCTGCTACTAGCCTTATGACATTGATTTCATGGCTGAGTGATATTCCGTTGTACATAAGGATCACCACTTCTTTATCCATTTTTCTCTTTCCTGGGATATTTAAGGTGGAATGAAGTGGAGGTCCTTGTCAAGAGAGCAGCCCTAAACTTTGGGGTGCTTTTGTGTTGCTGATTTTTCATTTTGCCAATTTATATCCCCATGAGTGGAAGTGCCCTATGCTCTCTAAGCTGTGTTTTTTAGATGTTTCAGGACACACCGTACACTTCTCCAGAGTGGCTGTTGGCAATTTACATCCCGCCCATCAGTGTAGCAAGGCTCCCATTTCTCCATGGCCTGTCCTGCATTTCTGGTTTTGACACGTTTTACAGCATGGCCCTTTTGACCGACGGGTAGCGAGTCTTCTTTGTAGCGCTGATTTGCCTTTCCAGGTTGCTTGGTTGGCCAAAAAGGGCGTATGCGTTTTTTCCTGAATATATTCAGGAAAAAACGCATACGCCCTTTTTGGCCAAGGGCATCATTGTCAACGTTTTGCCGCTTTTCATGTGCTTTAAAGGCGATTCGAATCTACCTCCTGAAATCTGTTTCCTGCAATTCTGCCTTGATTTCAAATCCACTTCTTTGCCTTCCCTCAATATATTTGTGGACGAGAGTTATCATTTATAACTCTGCAGGTTTGTGAATTGCAGTGCCCTGAAGCTCCATTTTACAACTCGCTTTTTTGGGAGCTGGCCGCAAAAGCGCAGGATGGCTTCAGGCCCTGTTCTGGTTCCGGGGGGGAGGATGAGCCTCTGGTTAATTCTTCTTCCTGATGGGAAAATAGAGTGACCTGTGCCTGTCCCAACACCAAGAGCTAGTCTCTCACTGGTTCCCCGTCTACCCGTTCATCCTCAGGACAAATTGCAACCTGTACGGAACAGGAGGTTAAAGGTGCTGATGCTCCAAGTAGGGAGATTGTTAGTAAAGCAGCTGGAATGGTGAACCCGGGCACAAGGAGAAGAGAAATGAGGTGCGTTTTAGAAACCTTTCCCCATCACATGGTGCACCATCTTTTTGTTTTCTCATGCATGTTTTCGATGTAGGAAGATGCCCTTGAACCTGGAGATTTGGGACCCATGCGATGGGTACCACGCAGTATTACTTTAAAGGGTCTGTGTTTGCTCACCCAACCTCACCAAACCTCTCAGCCCCAAGAGTGTCCACCCTTATGTCTCATCCAGCTGTGGGTCTAGATATGGTCAATCCAGGTTGTATCACAGCCCCTGAACTCATTGTGTAAGAATTTCTATCTCTTTCACTGTCGTTGTTTCATGGGTTTTTAAAATTAGTTTATTTTTATAATGGGGTTTAGCTGCTTTTCACTGCTGGGTTTATGCCGCTTTACACCCACTTGACACACTAACAGAGAGATATCAATACATAGGTTTTACGATTATTATTAGTCAGATATATTCTTGTGCTGTGAATAGGGCGTGTTGAGTCCAGTTCTCTGAGCAAGGAGTAGGTCTTGTCTATTACATATTGGGTGTATGGAACGGTATCTGAGCTAATTTGATACCCTTGTTTTATGTATCACCCCACCTCACCTTTCCCGTTAAGCATCCATAGTGTGTTTTCTGCATGTGTGACTCTGTTCTGTTTGGTAATTCAGTTCAAGTGTAACGGTTTTTACATTCCCTCTATAAGTGATACCTTATGAGAAGTGTCCTTTTCTGTGTGACTTATTTCACTTAGAATCGTCGTACCTAAATCCACTCATCATGCTGCTACTAGCCTTATGACATTGATTTCATGGCTGAGTGATATTCCATTGTACATAAGGATCACCACTTCTTTATCCATTTTTCTCTTTCCTGGGATATTTAAGGTGGAATGAAGTGGAGGTCCTTGTCAAGAGAGCAGCCCTAAACTTTGGGGTGCTTTTGTGTTGCTGATTTTTCATTTTGCCAATTTATATCCCCATGAGTGGAAGTGCCCTATGCTCTCTAAGCTGTGTTTTTTAGATGTTTCAGGACACACCGTACACTTCTGCAGAGTGGCTGTTGGCAATTTACATCCCGCTCATCAGTGTAGCAAGGCTCCCATTTCTCCATGGCCTGTCCTGCATTTCTGGTTTTGACACTTTTTTCAGCATGGCCCTTTTGACTGACGGGAAGCGAGACTTCTTTGTAACACTGATTTGCCTTTCCAGGTTGCTTGGTTGGCCAAAAAGGGCGTATGCGTTTTTTCCTGAATATATTCAGGAAAAAACGCATACGCCCTTTTTGGCCAAGGGCATCATTGTCAACGTTTTGCCGCTTTTCGTGTGCTTTAAAGCGATTCGAATCTACCTCCTGAAATCTGTTTCCTGCAATTCTGCCTTGATTTCAAATCCTCTTCTTTGCCTTCCCTCAATATATTTGTGGACGAGAGTTATCATTTATAACTCTGCAGGTTTGTGAATTGCAGTGCCCTGAACCTCCATTGTGCAACTCGCTTTTTAGGGAGCTGGCCGCAAAAGCGCAGGATGGCTTCAGGCCCTGTTCTAGTTCCGCGGGGCAGGCTGAGCCTGTGGTTAATTCTTCTTCCTGATGGGAAAATAGAGTGACCTGTGCCTGTCCCAACACCAAGAGCTAGTCTCTCATTGGTTCCCCGTCTTCCCGTTCATCCTCCGGACAAATTGCATCCTGTACGGCAGAGGAGTTTAAAGGTGCTGATGCTCCAAGTAGGGAGATTGCTAGTAAAGTGGCTGCAATCGCAAACCCGAGCACAAGGAGATGAGAAATGAGGTGCCTTTTAGAAACCTTTCCCCATCACACGGTGTACCATCTTCTGGGTTTCTCATGCATGTTTTCGATGTAGGAAGATGCCCTTGAACCTGGAGATTTGGGACCCATGCGATGGGTACCACGCAGTATTACTTTAAAGGGTCTGCATTTGCTCACCCAACCTCACCAAATCTCTCAGCCCCAAGAGTGTCCACCCTTATGTCTCATCCAACTGTGGGTCTAGATATGGTCAATCCAGTTTGCATCACAGCCCCTGAACGAATTGTATAAGAATTTCTCTCTCTTTCACTGTCTTTGTTTCATGGGTTTTTAAAAGTAATTTATTTTTATAATGTGGTTTAGCTGCTTTTCACTGCTGTGTTTATGCTGCTTTACAGCGACTTGACACACTAACAGAGTGATATCAATACATAGGTTTTAAGATTATTACTAGTCAGATATATTCTTGTGCGGTGAATAGGGCGTGTTGAGTCCAGTTCTCTGAGCAAGGAGTAGGTCTTGTCTATTACATATTGGGTTTATGGAACGGTATCTGAGCTAGTTTGAAACCCTTGTTTTATGTATCACCCCACCTCACCTTTCCCGTTAAGCAGCCATAGTGTGTTTTCTGCATGTGTGACATTGTTCTGTTTTGTAATTCAGTTCAAGTGTAACGGTTTTTACATTCCCTCTATAAGTGATACCTTATGAGAAGTGTCTTTTTCTGTGTGACTTATTTCACTTAGAATCGTTGTACTTAAATCCACTCATCATGCTGCTACTACCCTTATGACATTGATTTCATTGCTGAGTGATATTCCATTGTACATAAGGACCACAACTTCTTTATCCATTTTTCTCTTTCCTTGGATATTTAAGGTGGAATTAAGTGGAGGTTCTTGTCAACAGAGCAGCCCTAAAGTTTTGGGTGCCTGTGTCTTGTTGATTTTTAGTTTTCCCTATTTATAAGCCCATGAGTCGATGTGCCCCTTTCTCTCTAGCTGTGTTTTTTAGATGTTTTAGGAAACACCATACCCTTCTCCAGAGTCATCATTGGCAATTTACACCCCACCCATCAGTGTAACAAGGCTCCCTTTACTCCCTGGCCTCTCCTGCTTTTCTTGTTTTTACCCTTTTGTAGGAAGGCCATTTTGACCGATGGGAAGTCAGACTTCTTTGTAGAGCTGAATTGCATTTCCGGCTTGCTTGGTTGGCCACAAAGGGCCTATGGGTTTTTTCCTGAATTCATTCAGAAAAAAACGCATATGCTCTTTTTGGCCAAGTGCATCATTGTCGACGTTTTGATGTTTTTCTTGTGCTTTAGGGGTGATTCAAATCTAACTCCTGAAATCTGTTTCCTGCAATTCTGCCTTGATTTCAAATCCTCTTCGTTGCCTTCCCTCAATATATTTGTGGACGAGAGTTATCATTTATAACTCTGCATATTTGTGAATTGCAGTGCCCCTGAGCTCCATTTTTCAACTCGCTTTTTTGGGAGCTTTTCGCAGAACTGCTCGTTTGCTTCTGGCCCTACTCTGGTTCCCGGTGGCAGGCTAAGCCTTTGCTTAATTCTTCTTCCTGACTGGAAAGTAGAGTGACATGTGCCTCTCCGAACATCTAGGGCTTGGCTCTCCTTGTTTCTCCTCCTTCCCCTTCTTCCTTTGGACAAATTCCGATTTCTGTGCAACTGGATGTTGAAGGTGCTGACATCCTCTAGTGGGGAGATTTTAAGGAAAAAGGCTGGAGGGGTGAACCCAACAACCAGGAAATTAGGCGTTTTGGTGCCTTTTCCAAAATCTTCCTGATCCAACCGTGTTCCATCTTCTGGGTGTCACAGGCATGTTTTAGCTGTAGGAAAGGTCCCGTGTATGTAAGGAGAACACAAGGGATTTTTCCAAATCAGTGTCTCCCCGAACTCCAATCTGGGGAATTTTTAAGCTACTGGTACATGTGTGTTCATTAAGGGACTTGGGCCGTAGGCAGAGTCCGAACTTTAGATGATTGAAGTCTTTAGGTTCAGAAACGCTCACCATCGGCCTCCTTTAGTTTCCATTTTATCTGTAGTTGATAGATGATGTCGATATAGATATCTATTGTTTTTCAGGTTATTTCCCCTCAGGGGTCATTACAAAATATTGAGTATAGTTCCCTGTGCTATACAGTAGTTCCTTGTTGATGATATATTTTATACATAGCAGTGTGTATATGTTAATCTGAAACTGTTAATTTATCCCTCCTCCCACCTTTCCCCTTTGGTAATAAAAAATATAAGATTTTATACTTCTCAGAAATCTAGGAGCTGAAAGAGAGGTATCATTTTCAATGGAAAATCATTCCAAACAAGGTTGAAACTTCAACCAAGATTATTAGATGTACATCCTTGGAAAGAAATCACTGCATTTCTCTACTCTTGACCTGACAAATAAGACAAACCCCTCCACTGAACTTGCTTATAATAAAGTGATGGAAATATCAAATGGAAGTGTTAGAAACATCTTATTTTACACGAGCCTTATACACTGCTCTATGTTAATTACAGTTTGGCTCACACATCTGTTCATTGAAGTTACAATGTTCTCAAATTCTGTTACTGATCCTGCAGAGTGGGCCCCAACAAGGGTCTCCCTGCCCAGTGTCATTGGAGCCAACAGATCGAGACTGACTTTGGTTCAGAAGCAAAGGAAAACTTTATATTTTGATCAGAGAATGGAGAGGTGAGAGTGTGTGCTCCCCTGCGGGTTGTGGGCCGGGCTGCTGTGTAGGGATCCTGTCAGCATCAGCGGGAGGGAGGGGGCGGAGCTCTCGAGGGCCAGGTTGGCTGGAGCTCAGGCTCTATGTCGCAGAGTCTGCACGGGGCCCCACGAGCTGAGGTGTCGGCCCAGCCATTTTGCACGAGGAAATCGGGTCTGAAGTGTCGGGTGTGGGACCTCTGCATGTGGAAACCTAGGAGCAAGTGAAATTAGACAAAGCACAAAGGAAAAAATGGTTAGACTTTATTTTATTGCCCAGATTCTATTTTTATCTCCCAGGAATTTTTAATGGGCTTTGCCAGTGACAAAGCCCTCCTCTGCCTTTTGTCCCATTCCTCATTCTTGGGGTGCTGAGGGTGCAGACACGTCTTCTGTAAATGCTTCATGCTGAGTTGGGTGTCCTCATACCCGGGGGGAGGGGCAGGACTTCTCCCCAGCAGCCTCCAGGTGAGGTTGATTGTCCGCAGGCCTCCTCCCTCACTGCTCATCTGCCTGAGCACCAGCATTGGAAGTTTTATAGATTCTAATGACCTTTAAGGGTCCAGGAAAGAGATGTGCAGAGACGCTGGGGGGGTGGGCGGTTTTACCCTGCTCCACATTGGTTCGGCCCCCTTAGGCTGATGGTTTCTGCCAGCCTAGATGCTCTGACCAGTAGTCTGTGCTTTCTTCAGTTAGGCCACTGAATTAACGTACAAACAGCACCAGGTGTCAGAGCCCTGCTTGCTCAACTCCCAGACAGTCCAGGGCCGGTGGTGATCCAGGACCATGACGGCCACTCAGTCAACGGCCTTTTGAAGTAGCCAGGAGTACAGCCGGTCTCATTGGCCGCCATCACTGCGGTGTCTGTAGGCTTTTCTATGGTGGCAGCGTTATTTACGGTTCCCCTGCCAAGTTTATTAGCTCCGCTCTGGGTGCAGTAAGTCCTGTAAGCAATAGTCTGCTCTTTTGGGGCACACTCTTGTTGTTTTCTGAGAGAAGCTCCAGGTCAAGTGATGGTCACACGAGTCGTCATGGGGGCCCATTGCCCCAGGTTGTCTCTCTGGAGGTTGGTGTTGGAGGGCCTCCTCACTCGAGGTCATTGTGCCCACGGAGCAATCCCTGCAACTTCAGGGCATGGTGGGTGGTTAGGATCACCAAGTGGCGTCCTTTTCCCTTAGGAGGGAGCTGGCCTTGCGGGCTGCTGATTTCCAGGTTTTTAGATACCCCCAGTATCCTGGTCGGATGGGGTGGCTGGCCAATGCCTGGAGGGCATTCTTGCATTGTTCCATTTCAAGTGGTCCCAGTTTTTGCACTAATACTCCAAGGGCGATTCGCCTTGGACCAGGAATGTAAAGGTCAAAGGGTTTAGCTAACTTAGGGAGGTCCAGGGCCAGGGTCTGAATTGACTGCTCTTTCCATTCTTGAAAGGCCGCTTCTGGATTCTATTCAAAAGGATCATCATCTTTTCCTTTCAGTGTTTCATATAGAGGCCCAGCTATTAGACTGTAGTTAGGGATCCAGATGCAGCAAACCCCGGTCTCCCCAGGAACCCCTAAGCTGTCTTCTAGTTTCAGGAAAGGTGAGGCTGCAAATGGCTTCTTCCCTTTCCTGGGGTGGGCTTCTCCGACCTTCTGTGCGAATGAAGCCCAGGAAGGCCACCTTAGTTTGTGATATTTGAGCCTTTTCCTTGGACACCTTCTATCTTTTATTGGCTAGGTAGTTCAGAGGCCTCCTTAGTCGGGCTGGTGATCAGAATGTCATCTGCATATTGAAGGAGGGTTCCCTTCTCCAGAGGTAGATCTTTTAGGTCTTTAGCTAACGTTTCCCCAAAGATGGTGTGGGAATTTTTGAACCCCTGGGGCAGGACGGCCCAGCAGTATTGTTTTTGTTGTAGGTTGAGTCCTGCCACTCACAGCCAAAATTTCTTGTGACTCTGGGACTAATGGAATACAGAAGAAGGCATCATTGAAGTCTAATACAGAATGCCATGTCCTGGTGGATGGTAGAATGACCAGCAGGGTGTAGGAATTAGGAACTACTAGATGTATATCCTCTGTGGCTTCACTGACTGTCCTGGCGTCCTCTAGCAGGTCCCCAGCAGCCCACGGGGCTCTTGTGGTCAGGCCCCTCCCAGGATATGGAGCTCACCTGGGCAGGTACGCAGCAGCCCACGGGGCTCTCGTGGGCAGGCCCCTCCCTGGATATGGAGCTCCCGTGGACAGGTACCCCGGCAGGGCTGGGCACACAGGAACCGTGCACATAGCCCTCATTGCAGAGCACCCCCAGCACCCCTGTCACTCAGAGCTGACACAGAGCACCTCAGAGCAGAGCTTGAACTAACAAACAGCAGCTCCAACAGGTCTGTGACCCTAGGCTTCACTCTGTGCGGCCTCCCTCTGCCTGGTCTTCCAGGGGCTTCCACTGCAGCCGGGGCACCAGGCCTCTGTCTCCACCCACCACCCCTCCTCTCCCTGACTCCTGGGTTCCTCTCATTAGCAGAGGGTCTTCTTGAAGTTGTCTCCCACTCATGGACCAGATAAAATGATTCGAAAACAAGCCAGGGCTGCCGCCCCTTATCTATCCTGACTCTCGGGACCCTACACCTGTTCCTTGGATCTGGCCGGTGCAGCAAGGCCCATTTTCTGCAACTCTGAGCCCCTGAGGGGCGAGGATTGGCTGACCTGGGCAGCCTGACCCGGCCGGCCAGCCCTTCCCAGGTGTGCCTGGGTTGAGGTCAATATAAACACCCCTCCAGGCAGCAAAAGCCTCTGCAGCTGTGCCTGACGCCATATTCTCTGCCCCGTCAGCAGTCTCGGGGTTGGGCTGGTGGGAGGGAGTAGGGCCCACGGCTCTATGAGTGGCCCAGTGTGACTGGGGCTCTGCTGGACTTTCTGCAGGAGTTGCCGGGCTGCCACCTGCTAAAGAAGAGGATGTGTCACCCATACTTGCTGCTGGAATTTCTCCCCGGGCAGAGGTGAGGAAGGAAAAAAGCAGTGGGGGCCGGGACAGGAGGGGTACCTCAGGCAGGGAAATGGAAAGCTTCCAGACGAGCGCCCGGGGCCAGGACCATCCTGGCTGGCCTGCAGGCACCAAGTCGGCCTGCGTGCTGTCGCTGGTGTGACTCCAAGCCCCTTCCTCTAGTTTTTAAAGTCTTTGCACACATTCAGGTGTTTTACCTGGGAAGGGTGGGAAAAGTTCAGCAGCAGCTGGCCTGGGGCTCAGCTCACGTTTACTCAGAGACGCCTCCTCACGGTCCCCCAGCTTTGCAATGAGGACGCTCCTCGTGTGGGGGCTGCTGGCTGCATGGGAGATGATTCCCCACCTGTGACCAACTTCAGAATTGTTTACCCCTGGAGCAAGTGCCCTGATAGGGTTTTCCTCTGTATGACCAGTGGGTTCTGTTTTTTTTTTTTTTTCTTTTTTGGTTCAAGGTAAGTTTTATTCCTCTTTTTGTATTTATGGATATAAGCATGGAAATAATTCATTCATATAAATACGTCTATGGGAAGGGCAGAACTTTTTTTTCTGTTTTATTTTTTTAAGTATTACTTATTTTTTAATTTTTGAATTTATTTTATTCATTTTTTTATACAGCAGGCTCTTATTGGTAACCTATTTTATACATATAAGTGTATATATGTCAATCCCAGGCTCGCAATTCATCCCACCACCACCACCCTGCCACTTTCCCCCCTTGGTGTCCATACATTTGTTCTCTACATCTGTGTCTCTATTTCTGCCTTGCAAACCGGTTCATCTTTACCATTTTTCTAGGTTCCACATGTATGCGTTAATATACGATATTTGTTTTTCTCTTTCTGACTTACTTCACTCTGTATGACAGTCTCTAGATCTATCCACGTCTCTACAAATGACCCAATTTCATTCCTTTTTATGGCTGAGTAATATTCCATTTTATATATGTAGCACATCTTTTCTGTTCGTCTGTCTATGGGCATTTAGGTTGCTTCCATGACCTGGCTATTGTAAACAGTGCTGCAATGAATATTGTGGTGAATATGTCTTTTTGAATTATGGTTTTCTCTGGGTATATGGCCAGTAGTGGGATTGCTGGGTCATATGGTAATTCTATTTTTAGTCTTTTAAGGAACCTCCATACTGTTCTCCATCGTGACTGTATCAATTTACATTCCCACAAATAGTGTAAGAGGGTTCCCTTTTCTCCACACCCTCTCCAGCATTTGTTGCTTGTAGATTTTCTGATGATGCCCATTCTAACTCGTGTGAGGCGATACCTCATTGTAGTTTTGGTTTATATTTCTCTAATAATTAGTGATGTTGAGCAGCTTTTCATGTGCTTCTTGGTCATCTGTATGTCTTCTTGGGACAAATGTCTATTTACGTCATCTGCCCATTTTTGGATTGGGTTGTTTGTTTTTTTACTGTTGAGCTGCATGAGCTGTTTATATACATTGGAGATTAATCCTTTGTCCATTGATTCGTTTGCAAATATTTTCTCCCATTGTGAGGGTTGTCTTTTCGTCTTGTTTGTAGTTTCCTTTGCTTTGCAAAAGCTTTTAGGTTTCATTTGCTCCCATATGTTTATTTTTTTTTATTCCATTACTCTAGGAGGTGGATCAAAAAAGATCTTGCTGTGATTTATGTCAAAGAGTATTCTTCCTATGTTTTCCTCTAAGAGTTTTATAGTGTCCGGTCTTACATTTTGGTCTCTAATCCATTTTGAGTTTATTTTTTGTGTATGGTGTTAGGGAGTGTTCTAATTTCATTCTTTTACATGTAGCTGTCCATTTTTCCCAGCACCACTTATTGAAGAGACTGTCTTTTCTCCTTTGTATACCCTTGCCTCCTTTGTCATAGATTAGTGGGCCATAGGTGTGTAGGTTTATTTCTGGGCTTTTTTTTTTCTTTTACATCTTTATTGGAGTATAATTGCTTTACAATTGTGTGTTAGTTTCTGCTGTATAAAAAAGTGAATCAGCTGTGCGTATACATATAACACCATATCCCCTCCCTCTTGCAACTCCCTCTCACTCCCTTATCCCACCCTTTTAGGTGGTCACAAAGCACAGAGCTGATCTCCCTGTGCTATGTGGCTGCTTCCCAGTAGCTATCAATTTTACATTTGGTAGTGTATATATGTCCATACCACTCTCTCACTTTGTCCCAGCTTACCCTTCCCTCTCCCCATGTCCTCAAGTCCTTTCTCTACGTCTGTGTCCTTAATCCTTTCCTGCCCCTAGGTTCTTCATAAACTTTTTTTTGAAGATTCCATATATATGTGTTAGCATACGGTATTTGTTTTTCTCTTTCTGACTTACTTCACTCTGTAGGACAGACTCTAGATCCATCCACCTCACTAAAAGTAACTCAATTTCGTTTCTTTTTATGGCTGAATAATGTTCCATTGTATATTTGTGCCACATCTTCCTTATCCATTTATCTGTTGATGGACACTTAGGTTGCTTCCATGTCCTGGCTATTGTAAATAGAGCTACAGTGAACATTGTGGTACATGACTCTTTTTGAATTATGGTTTTCTCAGGGTAAATGTCCAGGAGTGGGTTTGCTGGGTTGTATGGTAGTTCTATTTTTAGTTTTTAAGGAACCCCCATACCGTTCTCCCTAGTGGCTATATCAATTTACATTCCCACCAACAGTGCAAGAGGGTTCCCTTTGCTCCAATAAATGCCTCTCCAGCATTTATTGTTGGTAGATTTTTTGATGATGGCCATTCTGACTGGTGTGAGGTGATACCTCACTGTAGTTTTGATTTGCATTTCTCTAATGATTAGTGATGTTCAGCATCCTTTCATGTATTTGTTGGCAACCTGTATATCTTCTTTGGAGAAATGTCTATTTAGGTCTTCTGCCCATTTTTGGATTGGGTTGTTTGGTTTTGTGATATTGAGCTACATGAGCTGCTTTTTGGAGATTAATCCTTTGCCATTTGCTTCATTTGAAAATATTTTCTCCCATTCTGATGGTTGTCTTTTCATCTTGCTTATGTTTTCCTTTGCTGTGCAAAAGAATTTATGTTTCATTCGGTCCCATTTTTTTATTTTTGTTTTTATTTCCATTTCTCTAGGAGGTGGGTCAAAAAGGATCTTGCTGTGATTTATGTCATAGACTGTTCTGCTTATGTTTTCCTCTAAGAGTTTTATAGTGGCTGGTCTTATATTTAGGTCTCTAATCCATTTTGAGTTTATTTTTGTGTATGGTGTTAGGGTGTGTACTAATTTCATTCTTTTACATGTAACTGTCCAGTTTTCCCAGCACCACTTGCTGAAGACACTGTCTTTTCTCCATTGTATACCCTTGCCTCCTTTGTCATAGATTAGTGAACCATAGGTACGTGGGTTTATCTCTGTGCTTTCTATCCTGTTCTATTGACCTATATTTCTGTTCTTGTGTCAGTACCATATTATCTTGATTACTGTAGCTTTGCAATATAGTCTGAAGTCTGGAAGTCTGATTCCTCCAGCTCTTTTTTTTCCCCCCTCAAGACTGCTTTGGCTATCCAGGGTCTTTTGTGTCTCCCTACAAATTTTAAGATTTTTTTTTCTTGTTCTGTAGAAAATGCCAAAGGTATTTTGATCGGGATTGCATTGAATCTGTAGATTGCTTTGGGTAGTATAGTCATTTTCACAATATTGATTCTTCTAATCCGAGAACATGGTATATGTCTCCATCTGTTTATATCATCTTTGATTTCTTTCATCAGTGTCTTATAGTTTTCTGAGTACAGGTCTTTTACTTCCTTAGGTAGGTTTATTCCTAGGTATTTTATTCTTTTTGTTGCAGTGGTAATGGGATTGTTTCCTTAATTTCTCTTTCTGATCTTTCATTGTTAGTGTATAGGAATGCAAGCAATTTCTGTGCATTAATTTTGTATCCTGCAACTTTACCAAATTCATTGATTAGCTCCAGTGGTTTTCTGGTGGCATCTTTAGGATTCTCTATCTATGATATCATGTCATCTGCAAACAGTGACAATTTTACTTCTTCTTTTCCTTTTTGTATTCCTTTTATTTCTTTTTCTTCTCTGATTGCCATGGCTAGGACTTCCAAAACTATGTTGAATAGCAGTGGTGAGAGTGGACATCCTCGTCTTGTTCCTGATCTTAGAGGAAACGCTTTCAGTTTTTCACCATTGAGAATGTTGTTTGCTGTGGGTTTGTCATATATGGCCTTTATTATGTTGAGGTAGTTTCCCTCTATGCCCACACTCTGCAGAGTTTTTATCGTAAATGAGTGTTGAATTTTCTCAAAATCTTTTCCTTCATCTATTGAGATGATCATATGCTTTTATTCTACAATTTGTTAATATGGTGTATCACATTGATTTGTGTATATTGAAGAATCCTCGCATCCCTGGGATAAACCCCACTTGATCATGGTGTATGATCCTTTTCATGTGTTGTTTGATTCTGTTTGCTAGTATTTTGTTGAGGATTTTTACATCTATATTCATCAGTGATATTGGTCTATAATTTTCTTTCCTTGTAGTATCTCTGTCTGATTTTGGTATCAGGGTGATGGTGGTCTCATAGAATGAGTTTGGGAGTGTTCCTTCCGCTGCAATTGTTTTGAAGAATTTGAGAAGGTTGGGTGTTAGCTCTGCTCTAAATGTTTGATAGAATTCACCTGTGATGCCATCTGGTTCTGGACTTTTGTTTGTTGGAAGATTTTTAATCACAGTTTCAATTTCATTGCTTGTGATAGGTTTGTTCATATTTTCTATTTCTTCCTGGTTCAGTCTTAGAAGGTTATCCCTTTCTAAGAATTTGTCCATTTCTTCCAGATTGTCCATTTTATTGGCCTAGAGTTGCTTGTAGTAGTCTCTTAGGATGCTTTGTATTCCTGTGGTGTCTGTTATAACTTCTGCTTTTTCACTTCTAATTTTGTTGATTTGCGTCCTCTCCCTCTTTTTCTGGAGTCCGGCTAAAGGTTGATCATTTTTGCTTATCTTCTCAAAGAACCAGCTTTTAGTTTTATTGATCTTTGCTTTCGTTTTCTTTGTTTCTATTTCATTTATTTCTGCTCTGATCTTTATGATTTCTTTCCTTCTACTAACTTTGGGTTTTGTTCTTCTTTCTCTAGTTCCTCTAGGTGTAAGGTTAGATTGTTTATTTGAGATTTTTCTTGTTTCTTGAGGTAAGCTTGTATTGCTATAAACTTCCCTCTTAGAACTCCTTTTGCTGCATCCCATAGGTTTTGGATCATCGTGTTTTTGTTGTCATTTGTCTCTAGGTAGTTTTTGATTTCCTCTTTGATTTCTTCAGTGATCTCTTGGTTATTTAGTAACGTATTGTTTAGCCTCCATGTGTTTGTGTTTTTTACGGTTTTTTCCGTGTAATTGATTTCTAATCTCATAGCATTGTGGTCGGAACAGCTGCTTGATATGATTTCAGTTTTCTTAAATTTACTGAGGCTTTATCTGTGACCCAAGATGTGATCTATCCTGGAGAATATTCCGTGTGCAGTTGAGAAGAACGTGTAATCTCCTGTTTTTGGATGGAATGTCCTATAAATATCAATTAACTCTATCTGGTCTATTGTGTCATTTAAAGCTTGTGTTTCCTTATTAATTGTCTGTCTGGCTGATCTCCACTGGTGTAAGTGAGCTGTTAAAGTCCCCCGCTATTATTGTGTTACTGTCGATTTCCTCTTTTATAGCTGTTAGCAGTTGCCTTATACATTGAGCTGCTCCTATTTTGGGTACATATATATTTATAGTTGTTATATCTTCTTCTTGGATTGATCCCCTGACCATTATGTAGTGCCTTTCCTCGTCTCTTGTAACATTCTTTATTTTAAAGTCTATTTTATCTGATATGAGTATTGCTACTCCAGCTTTCTTTTGATTTTCATTTGCATAGAATATATTTTTCCATCGCCTCACTTTGAGTCTGTATGTGTCCCTAGGTCTGAAATGGATCTCTTGTAGACAGCATATATATGGGTCTTGTTTTTGTATCCATTCAGCGAGCCTGTGTCTTTTGGTTGGAACATGTAGTGCATTCACGTTTAAGGTAATTATCGATATGTATGTTCCTACTACTATTTTCTTAATTGTTATGGGTTTGTCTTGGTGGGTCCTTTTCTTCTCTTGTGTTTCCCACTTAGAGAAGTTCCTTTAGCATTTGGTGTAGAGCTGGTTTCATGGTGCTGAATTCTCTTAGCTTTTGCTTGTCTGTAAGGCTTTTGATTTCTCCATCAAATCTGAATGAGCTCTTTGCAGGGTGGAGTACTCTTGGTTGTAGGTTCTTCCCTTTCATCACTTTAAATTTATCATGCCACTTCCTTCTGGCTTGTAGATTTTCTGCTGAGAAATCAGTTGTTATCCTTATGGGAGTTCCCTTGTATGTTATTTGTCATTTTTCCCTTGCTGCTTTCAATCATTTTTCTTTGTCGTTAATTTTTGTCAATTTGATTACTATGTGTCTTGTCATTTTTCTCCTTTGGTTTATCCTGCCTGGGACACTCTGTGCTTCTGGACTTGGGTGGCTATTTCTTTTCCCATGCTAGGGAAGTTTTTGACCATTATCTCTTTAAATATATTCTCGGGTCCTTTCTCTCTCTCTTCTCCTTCTGGGACCCCTATAATGCGAATGTTGTTGCGTTTAAAGTTGTCCCAGAGGACTCTTGGGGTGTCTTCGTTTATTTTCATTCTTTTTCTTTATTCTGTTCCATGGCAGTGATTTCCACCTTTCTGTCTTCCAGGTCACTTATCCGTTCTTCTGCCACAGTTATTCTGCTACTGATTCCTTCTAGTGTATTTTTCATTTCAGTTATTCCATTGTTCACCTCTGTTTGTTTGTTCTTTAATTCTTCTAGGTGTTTGTTCCTTAATTCTTCTAGGTCTTTGTTAAACATTTCTTGCATCTTCTCGATATTTGCCTCCTTTCTTTTTCCAAGGTCTTGGCTCAACTTCACTATCATTATTCTGAATTTTTTTTCTGGAAGGTTCCCTATCTCCACCTCATTTCGTTTTTTTTTCTGGGGTTTTATCTTGTTCCTTGATCTGGTATAAAGTCCTCTGCCTTTTCATTTTGTCTATCTTTCTGTGAATGTGGTTTTCCTTCCACAGGCTGCAGAATTGTAGTTCTTCTTGCTTCTGCTGTCTGCTCTCCGGTGGATGAGTCTATCTTAGAGGCTTGTGCAAGCTTCCTGATGGGAAGGACTGGTGGTGGGTAGAGCTGGGTGTTGCTTTGGTGGGCAGAGCTTTAATCCGCTTGTCTACGGATTAAATAAAACTTTAATAAAAAGTTTAATCCGCTTGTCTGCTGATGCATGGGGCTGGGTTCCCTCCCTGTTGGTTGTTTGGCCTGAGGCGACCCAGCCCTGGAGCCTACCTTGCTCTTGGTGGGGCTAATGGCGGACTCTGGGAGGGCTCACACCAAGGAGTATTTCCCAGAACTTCTGCTGCCAGTGTCGTTGTCCTCACGGTGAGCCACAGCCACAGCCACCACCTGCCTCTGCAAGAGACCCTCTAAAAGTAGCAGGTAGTTCTGGTCATTCTCCTACAGGGTCACTGCTCCTTCCCCTGGGTCCTGATGTGCACACTACTTTGTGTGTGCCCTCCAAGAGTGGAGTATCTGAGTGGAGTTGAGACTCTGAGACTCTGTGTGGAGTTGCACAGACTCTGGGTCCTGTGAAGCTTCGATGTTTTGTGATTCTAGAAATCCTATAGGAGACGGTCCACAGCAGGTGACGCTAATGTTGTCAGTAGAGGTGTTGAAGCCAAAGATCTGCAGTTCCAACTAGAGGTGCCGATGTACATACAGGACAAAATCATCTCGTGTGAATGTAGTTCAGGCATGTTTAAGATGAATGCAGTCATGTTAATGCCTACCATATTCTATCTTGAGCCTCTCCTCAGGGACCCCCTCCTCAGTTCCTGAGGCTCCTGTAAGTCATGTACAGGGGACTGGAGAGTGGGCTCTGTCCAGTCTGAGCCCTGAGTTACCCTGTGTGTATCTTAGGATACTTTGTATTTCTGTGGTGTCCGTTGTAACATCATCTCTTTCATTTCAGATTTATTTGGGCCCTCTCTTTTTAAAAAAACATACTACTGTTGTCTTTTATTCTTTACAGAAGTTTAATAAGTGTTTGATCTACTATCCTTACCCTATGTATACTTTTTGCAGTGAGATTTTTACTTTTCTTTGTTTCCTTGTTACTATCAATAATTAGTGAGACTTCTTTTAAGCTACCTTCAACATTGCTTATAAAGCTGCTTTATTAGTGATGACAGAGCCTTAATGGAAGTCATGTTCTGGTTGTAAATTAGAATGCAATGTGCCAGCAAATAGCCCCTTAAGTTTATGTCTCATTACTTCTTGTTCTTTTTTTAATTTAATTTTTATTTTTTGTCAGAGCAAATTTAATTAAAATGTTTTGTTTCTTCTAGGTGTGAAAGATGTGGTTCTTTTAAACATATACATATATCTATTCTTCTTTGGATCATTTTCCCATGTAGGTTATGACACGATGTTGAGTAGTCTTGTCTTGGTATTATGTAGGTCTTTGGTGATTACATATTTCACATGTGTTTCTATATCTATCTTAACCCCAATATCCTAATGTATCCAATCCTCACACCTTTCCATTTGGTGAACCATAAGTTTGTTTCATGAATCTGTGATTGCATTTCTCTGTGGAAATATTTTCATTGGTATCAATTTTTAGCTAAGACCTATAAGTGATATTATAGGATATGTGTCTTTTGCTTTCTGACTTAGTACAATTTGCCTGATTACCTCAAGAATCATACATGGTGCTGCAAATGGCATTGTTTCATTTTTTTCCCTGGCTAATATTCCATCTGTACGTGTACCAGTTCTTCTTTGGCCACGCACCTCTTGATGGACTTTCTGGTTGCCTCCATGTCTTGGCTATTGTAATACTGCTGCAATGCACATTTGCTTGCCTGTGTCTTTCCAGTTATATCTTCTTATGTTATAGGCCAAGCAGTGGGCTTGCTGTATCATATGGTAGCTCAGTGTGTATGTTTTAAAGGCACCACCATTCAGTTCTCATTAGTGGCTCTTTCCAGGTTACGTCCCACTTAAAATTGAGGGTATGCATTTCTCCAAAACACCTTCAATATTTATTGTTTGTAGTTTTCTTGCTGATGGTTATTCTAATGGGTGCGAGCTGATGCCTATCTGTGGTTGAATTTGCATGTGTCCCATAATCTGTTGAAATTGAGCTTTAAAGCATGCCCTTTTTATTTATCAAACTGTGATTACAGCTCAGTTCTTCAAAGTGTTTTCTTAAAGTAAGTGTCACATTGTGAAAATTTTTGGCCATTACCTCCCTCAAGACATTTTGAGGGCACGTTTCATTTACAGCCCTGAAGTACTTGTTCATATGAAGTGACCATTAGCACAGGTTTTAAAGCTGCTTTTGCAGGTAACGGCCAGAGGGTGGCAGCCTTTCTACATTCCTAATCTGGTAAATAGGGAAAGAGACCTTCAGCCCCAAGAGTGTCCAGCTTTATTTCTCATCCAGCTGTGGGTCTAGATATGGTCACACCAGGTTGCATCACAGCCCCGGAACGAATTACGTAAAAATTTTCCCTCTATCACTGTCTTTGTATTTTGGAATTTTTAAGTAATTTATTTTTATAATGGGGTTTACCTGATTTTCACTGCTGTGTTTATGCCCCTTTACACCCACTTGATTCACTTACAGAGGGACATCAATACATAGGTTTGAAGATTATTACTAGTCAGATATATTCTTGTGCAGCGAATAGGGCGTGTTGAGTCCAGTTCTCTGAGCAAGGAGTAGGTCTTGTCTATTACATATTGGGTTTATGGAACGGTATCTGAGCTAATTTGAAACCCTTGTTTTATGTATCACCCCACCTCACCTTTCCCGTTAAGCAGCCATACTGTGTTTTCTGCATGTGTGACTCTGTTCTGTTTTGTAATTCAGTTCAAGTGTAACGGTTTTTACATTCCCTCTATAAGTGATACCTTATGAGAAGTGTCCTTTTCTGTGTGACTTATTTCACTTAGAATCGTCGTACCTAAATCCACTCATCATGCTGCTACTAGCCTTATGACATTGATTTCATGGCTGAGTGATATTCCATTGTACATAAGGACCACAACTTCTTTATCCATTTTTCTCTTTCCTGGGATATTGAAGGTGGAATGAAGTGGAGGTCCTGGTCAACAGAGCAGCCCTAAACTTTGGGGTGCTTGTGTCTTGCTGATTTTTCATTTTCCCAATTTATACCCCCATGAGTGGAAGTGCCCTATGCTCTCTAAGCTGTGTTTTTTAGATGTTTCAGGACTCACCGTACACTTCTCCAGAGTGGCTGTTGGCAATTTACATCCCGCCCATCAGTGTAGCAAGGCTCCCATTTCTCCATGGCCTGTCCTGCATTTCTGGTTTTGACACTTTTTTCAGCATGGCCCTTTTGACCGATGGGTAGCGAGTCTTCTTTGTAGTGCTGATTTGCCTTTCCAGGTTGCTTGGTTGGCCAAAAAGGGCGTATGCGTTTTTTCCTGAATATATTCAGGAAAAAACGCATACGCCCTTTTTGGCCAAGGGCATCATTGTCAACGTTTTGCCACTTTTCATGTGCTTTAAAGGCGATTCGAATCTACCTCCTGAAATCTGTTTCCTGCAATTCTGCCTTGATTTCAAATCCTCTTCTTTGCCTTCCCTCAATATATTTGTGGACGAGAGTTATCATTTATAACTCTGCAGGTTTGTGAATTGCAGTGCCCTCAAGCTCCATTTTACAACTCGCTTTTTTGGGAGCTGGCCGCAAAAGCGCAGGATGGCTTCAGGCCCTCTTCTGGTTCCGGGGGGCAGGCTGAACCTGTAGTTAATTCTTCTTCCTGATGGGAAAATAGAGTGACCTGTGCCTGTCCCAACACCAAGAGCTAGTCTCTCATTGGTTCCACGTCTTCCCGTTCATCCTCAGGACAAATTGCAACCTGTACGGAACAGGAGGTTAAAGGTGCTGATGCTCCAAGTAGGGAGATTGCTAGTAAAGCGGCTGGAATGGCGAACCCGGGCACAAGGAGATGAGAAATGAGGTGCGTTTTAGAAACCTTTCCCCATCACACGGTGTACCATCTTCTGGGTTTCTCATGCATGTTTTCGATGTAGCAAGATGCCCTTGAACCTGGAGATTGGGACCCATGCGATGGGTACCACGCAGTATTACTTTAAAAGGTCTGCGTTTGCTCACCCAACCTCACCAAACCTCTCAGCCCCAAGAGTGTCCACCCTTATGTCTCATCCAGCTGTGGGTCTAGATATGGTCAATCCAGGTTGCATCACAGCCCCTGAACGCATTGTGTAAGAATTTCTCTCTCTTTCACTGTCTTTGTTTCATGGGTTTTTCAAAGTAATTTATTTTTATAATGGGGTTTAGCTGCTTTTCACTGCTGTGTTTATGCCGCTTTACACCCACTTGACACACTAACAGAGAGATATCAATACATAGGTTTTAAGATTATTACTAGTCAGATATATTCTTGTGCGGTGAATAGGGCGTGTTGAGTCCAGTTCTCTGAGCAAGGAGTAGGTCTTGTCTATTACATATTGGGTTTATGGAACGGTATCTGAGCTAATTTGAAACCCTTGTTTTATGTATCACCCCACCTCACCTTTCCCGTTAAGCAGCCATAGTGTGTTTTCTGCCTGTGTGACTCTGTTCTGTTTTGTAATTCAGTTCAAGTGTAACGGTTTTTACATTCCCTCTATAAGTGATACCTTATGAGAAGTGTCCTTTTCTGTGTGACTTATTTCACTTAGAATCGTCGTACCTAAATCCACTCATCATGCTGCTATTAGCCTTATGACATTGATTTCATGGCTGAGTGATATTCCATTGTACATAAGGACCACAACTTCTTAATCCATTTTTCTCCCTCCTGGGATATTGAAGGTGGAATGAAGTGGAGGTCCTTGTCAACAGAGCAGCCCTAAACTTTGGGGTGCTTGTGTCTTGCTGATTTTTCATTTTCCCAATTTATACCCCCATGAGTGGAAGTGCCCTATGCTCTCTAAGCTGTGTTTTTTAGATGTTTCAGGACACACCGTACACTTCTCCAGAGTGGCTGTTGGCAATTTACATCCCACCCATCAGTGTAGCAAGGCTCCCATTTCTCCATGGCCTGTCCTGCATTTCTGGTTTTGAGACTTTTTTCAGCATGGCCCTTTTGACCGATGGGTAGCGAGTCTTCTTTGTAGCCCTGATTTGCCTTTCCAGGTTGCTTGGTTGGCCAAAAAGGGCGTATGCGTTTTTTCCTGAATATATTCAGGAAAAAACGCATACGCCCTTTTTGGCCAAGAGCATCATTGTCAACGTTTTGCCGCTTTTCATGTGCTTTAAAGGCGATTCGAATCTACCTCCTGAAATCTGTTTCCTGCATTTCTGCCTTGATTTCAAATCCTCTTCTTTGCCTTCCCTCAATATATTTGTGGACGAGAGTTATCATTTATAACTCTGCAGGTTTATGAATTGCAGTGCCCTGAAGCTCCATTTTACAACTCGCTTTTTTGGGAGCTGGCCGCAAAAGCGCAGGATGGCTTCAGGCCCTGTTCTGGTTCCGGGGGGGAGGATGAGCCTGTGGTTAATTCTTCTTCCTGATGGGAAAATAGAGTGACCTGTGCCTGTCCCAACAACAAGAGCTAGTCTCTCACTGGTTCCCCGTATTCCCGTTCATCCTCAGGACAAATTGCAACCTGTACGGAACAGGAGGTTAAAGGTGCTGATGCTCCAAGTAGGGAGATTGTTAGTAAAGCGGCTGGAATGGCGACCCCGGGCACAAGGAGAAGAGAAATGAGGTGCGTTTTAGAAACCTTTCCCCATCACATGGTGTACCATCATTTTTGTTTTCTCATGCATGTTTTCGATGTAGGAAGATGCCCTTGAACCTGGAGATTTGGGACCCATGCGATGGGTACCACGCAGTATTACTTTAAAGGGTCTGCGTTTGCTCACCCAACCTCACCAAACCTCTCAGCCCCAAGAGTGTCCACCCTTATGTCTCATCCAGCTGTGGGTCTAGATATGGTTAATCCAGGTTGCATCACAGCCCCTGAACGCATTGTGTAAGAATTTCTCTCTCTTTCACTGTCTTTGTTTCATGGGTTTGTAAAAGTAATTTATTTTTATAATGGGGTTTAGCTGCTTTTCACTGCTGTGTTTATGCCGCTTTTCACCCACTTGACACACTAACAGAGAGATATCAATACATAGGTTTTAAGATTATTACTAGTCAGATATATTCTTGTGCGGTGAATAGGGCGTGTTGGGTCCAGTTCTCTGAGCAAGGAGTAGGTCTTGTCTATTACATATTGGTTTTATGGAACGGTATCTGAGCTAATTTGAAACCCTTGTTTTATGTATCACCCCACCTCACCTTTCCCGTTAAGCAGCCATAGTGTGTTTTCTGCATGTGTGACTCTGTTCTGTTTTGTAATTCAGTTCAAGTGTAACGGTTTTTACAGTCCCTCTATAAGTGATACCTTATGAGAAGTGTCCTTTTCTGTGTGACTTATTTCTCTTAGAATCGTCGTACCTAAATCCACTCATCATGCTGCTATTAGCCTTATGACATTGATTTCATGGCTGAGTGATATTCCATTGTACATAAGGACCACAACTTCTTTATCCATTTTTCTCCCTCCTGGGATATTGAAGGTGGAATGAAGTGGAGGTCCTTGTCAACAGAGCAGCCCTAAACTTTGGGGTGCTTGTGTCTTGCTGATTTTTCATTTTCCCTATTTATACCCCCATGAGTGGAAGTGCCCTATGCTCTCTAAGCTGTGTTTTTTAGATGTTTCAGGACACACCGTACACTTCTCCAGAGTGGCTGTTGGCAATTTACATCCCGCCCATCAGTGTAGCAAGGCTCCCATTTCTCCATGGCCTGTCCTGCATTTCTGGTTTTGAGACTTTTTTCAGCATGGCCCTTTTGACCGATGGGTAGCGAGTCTTCTTTGTAGCGCAGATTTGCCTTTCCAGGTTGCTTGGTTGGCCAAAAAGGGCGTATGCGTTTTTTCCTGAATATATTCAGGAAAAAACGCATACGCCCTTTTTGGCCAAGGGCATCATTGTCAACGTTTTGCCGCTTTTCATGTGCTTTAAAGGTGATTCGAATCTACCTCCTGAAATCTGTTTCCTGCATTTCTGCCTTGATTTCAAATCCTCTTCTTTGCCTTCCCTCAATATATTTGTGGACGAGAGTTATCATTTATAACTCTGCAGGTTTGTGAATTGCAGTGCCCTGAAGCTCCATTTTACAACTCGCTTTTTTGGGAGCTGGCCGCAAAAGCGCAGGATGGCTTCAGGCCCTGTTCTGGTTCCGGGGGGAGGATGAGCCTGTGGTTAATTCTTCTTCCTGATGGGAAAATAGAGTGACCTGTGCCTGTCCCAACACCAAGAGCTAGTCTCTCACTGGTTCCCCGTCTACCCGTTCATCCTCAGGACAAATTGCAACCTGTACGGAACAGGAGGTTAAAGGTGCTGATGCTCCAAGTAGGGAGATTGTTAGTAAAGCGGATGGAATGGCGAACCCGGGCACAAGGAGAAGAGAAATGAGGTGCGTTTTAGAAACCTTTCCCCATCACATGGTGTACCATCTTTTTGTTTTCTCATGCATGTTTTCGATGTAGGAAGATGCCCTTGAACCTGGAGATTTGGGACCCATGCGATGGGTACCATGCAGTATTACTTTAAAGGGTCTGCGTTTGCTCACCCAACCTCACCAAACCTCTCAGCCCCAGGAGTGTCCAACCTTATGTCTCATCCAGCTGTGGGTCTAGATATGGTCAATCCAGGTTGCATCACAGCCCCTGAACGCATTGTGTAAGAATTTCTCTCTCTTTCACTGTCTTTGTTTCATGGGTTTTTCAAAGTAATTTATTTTTGTAATGGGGTTTAGCTGCTTTTCACTGCTGTGTTTATGCCGCTTTACACCCACTTGACACACTAACAGAGAGATATCAATACATAGGTTTTAAGATTATTACTAGTCAGATATATTCTTGTGCGGTGAATAGGGCGTGTTGAGTCCAGTTCTCTGAGCAAGGAGTAGGTCTTGTCTATTACATATTGGGTTTATGGAACGGTATCTGAGCTAATTTGAAACCCTTGTTTTATGTATCACCCCACCTCACCTTTCCCATTAAGCAGCCATAGTGTGATTTCTGCATGTGTGACTCTGTTCTGTTTTGTAATTCAGTTCAAGTGTAACGGTTTTTACATTCCCTCTATAAGTGATACCTTATGAGAAGTGTCCTTTTCTGTGTGACTTATTTCACTTAGAATCGTCGTACCTAAATCCACTCATCATGCTGCTATTAGCCTTATGACATTGATTTCATGGCTGAGTGATATTCCATTGTACATAAGGACCACAACTTCTTTATCCATTTTTCTCCCTCCTGGGATATTGAAGGTGGAATGAAGTGGAGGTCTTTGTCAACAGAGCAGCTCTAAACTTTGGGGTGCTTGTGTCTTGCTGATTTTTCATTTTCCCAATTTATACCCCCATGAGTGGAAGTGCCCTATGCTCTCTAAGCTGTGTTTTTTAGATGTTTCAGGACACACCGTACACTTCTCCAGAGTGGCTGTTGGCAATTTACATCCCACACATCAGTGTAGCAAGGCTCCCATTTCTCCATGGCCTGTCCTGCATTTCTGGTTTTGAGACTTTTTTCAGCATGGCCCTTTTGACCGATGGGTAGCGAATCTTCTTTGTAGCCCTGATTTGCCTTTCCAGGTTGCTTGGTTGGCCAAAAAGGGCGTATGCGTTTTTTCCTGAATATATTCAGGAAAAAACGCATACGCCCTTTTTGGCCAAGGGCATCATTGTCAACGTTTTGCCGCTTTTCATGTGCTTTAAAGGCGATTCGAATCTACCTCCTGAAATCTGTTTCCTGCATTTCTGCCTTGATTTCAAACCCTCTTCTTTGCCTTCCCTCAATATATTTGTGGACGAGAGTTATCATTTATAACTCTGCAGGTTTGTGAATTGCAGTGCCCTGAAGCTCCATTGTACAACTCGCTTTTTTGGGAGCTGGCCGCAAAAGCACAGGATGGCTTCAGGCCCTGTTCTGGTTCCGGGGGGGAGGATGAGCCTGTGGTTAATTCTTCTTCCTGATGGGAAAATAGAGTGACCTGTGCCTGTCCCAACACCAAGAGCTAGTCTCTCACTGGTTCCCCGTCTACCCGTTCATCCTCAGGACAAATTGCAACCTGTACGGAACAGGAGGTTAAAGGTGCTGATGCTCCAAGTAGGGAGATTGTTAGTAAAGCGGCTGGAATGGCGAACCCGGGCACAAGGAGAAGAGAAATAAGGTGCGTTTTAGAAACCTTTCCCCATCACATGGTGTACCATCTTTTTGTTTTCTCATGCATGTTTTCGATGTAGGAAGATGCCCTTGAACCTGGAGATTTGGGACCCATGCGATGGGTACCACGCAGTATTACTTTAAAGGGTCTGCGTTTGCTCACCCAACCTCACCAAACCTCTCAGCCCCAAGAGTGTCCACCCTTATGTCTCATCCAGCTGTGGGTCTAGATATGGTCAATCCAGGTTGCATCACAGCCCCTGAACGCATTGTGTAAGAATTTCTCTCTCTTTCACTGTCTTTGTTTCATGGGTTTTTCAAAGTAATTTATTTTTGTAATGGGGTTTAGCTGCTTTTCACTGCTGTGTTTATGCCGCTTTACACCCACTTGACACACTAACAGAGAGATATCAATACATAGGTTTTAAGATTATTACTAGTCAGATATATTCTTGTGCGGTGAATAGGGCGTGTTGAGTCCAGTTCTCTGAGCAAGGAGTAGGTCTTGTCTATTACATATTGGGTTTATGGAACGGTATCTGAGCTAATTTGAAACCCTTGTTTTATGTATCACCCCACCTCACCTTTCCCATTAAGCAGCCATAGTGTGATTTCTGCATGTGTGACTCTGTTCTGTTTTGTAATTCAGTTCAAGTGTAACGGTTTTTACATTCCCTCTATAAGTGATACCTTATGAGAAGTGTCCTTTTCTGTGTGACTTATTTCACTTAGAATCGTCGTACCTAAATCCACTCATCATGCTGCTATTAGCCTTATGACATTGATTTCATGGCTGAGTGATATTCCATTGTACATAAGGACCACAACTTCTTTATCCATTTTTCTCCCTCCTGGGATATTGAAGGTGGAATGAAGTGGAGGTCTTTGTCAACAGAGCAGCTCTAAACTTTGGGGTGCTTGTGTCTTGCTGATTTTTCATTTTCCCAATTTATACCCCCATGAGTGGAAGTGCCCTATGCTCTCTAAGCTGTGTTTTTTAGATGTTTCAGGACACACCGTACACTTCTCCAGAGTGGCTGTTGGCAATTTACATCCCGCCCATCAGTGTAGCAAGGCTCCCATTTCTCCATGGCCTGTCCTGCATTTCTGGTTTTGAGACTTTTTTCAGCATGGCCCTTTTGACCGATGGGTAGCGAATCTTCTTTGTAGCCCTGATTTGCCTTTCCAGGTTGCTTGGTTGGCCAAAAAGGGCGTATGCGTTTTTTCCTGAATATATTCAGGAAAAAACGCATACGCCCTTTTTGGCCAAGGGCATCATTGTCAACGTTTTGCCGCTTTTCATGTGCTTTAAAGGCGATTCGAATCTACCTCCTGAAATCTGTTTCCTGCATTTCTGCCTTGATTTCAAACCCTCTTCTTTGCCTTCCCTCAATATATTTGTGGACGAGAGTTATCATTTATAACTCTGCAGGTTTGTGAATTGCAGTGCCCTGAAGCTCCATTGTACAACTCGCTTTTTTGGGAGCTGTCCGCAAAAGCACAGGATGGCTTCAGGCCCTGTTCTGGTTCCGGGGGGGAGGATGAGCCTGTGGTTAATTCTTCTTCCTGATGGGAAAATAGAGTGACCTGTGCCTGTCCCAACACCAAGAGCTAGTCTCTCACTGGTTCCCCGTCTACCCGTTCATCCTCAGGACAAATTGCAACCTGTACGGAACAGGAGGTTAAAGGTGCTGATGCTCCAAGTAGGGAGATTGTTAGTAAAGCGGCTGGAATGGCGAACCCGGGCACAAGGAGAAGAGAAATAAGGTGCGTTTTAGAAACCTTTCCCCATCACATGGTGTACCATCTTTTTGTTTTCTCATGCATGTTTTCGATGTAGGAAGATGCCCTTGAACCTGGAGATTTGGGACCCATGCGATGGGTACCACGCAGTATTACTTTAAAGGGTCTGCGTTTGCTCACCCAACCTCACCAAACCTCTCAGCCCCAAGAGTGTCCACCCTTATGTCTCATCCAGCTGTGGGTCTAGATATGGTCAATCCAGGTTGCATCACAGCCCCTGAACGCATTGTGTAAGAATTTCTCTCTCTTTCACTGTCTTTGTTTCATGGGTTTTTCAAAGTAATTTATTTTTATAATGGGGTTTAGCTGGTTTTCACTGCTGTGTTTATGCCGCTTTACACCCACTTGACACACTAACAGAGAGATATCAATACATAGGTTTTAAGATTATTACTAGTCAGATATATTCTTGTGCGGTGAATAGGGCGTGTTGAGTCCAGTTCTCTGAGCAAGGAGTAGGTCTTGTCTATTACATATTGGGTTTATGGAACGGTATCTGAGCTAATTTGAAACCCTTGTTTTATGTATCACCCCACCTTACCTTTCCCGTTAAGCAGCCATAGTGTGTTTTCTGCATGTGTGACTCTGTTCTGTTTTGTAATTCAGTTCAAGTGTAACGGTTTTTACATTCCCTCTATAAGTGATACCTTATGAGAAGTGTCCTTTTCTGTGTGACTTATTTCACTTAGAATCGTCGTACCTAAATCCACTCATCATGCTGCTATTAGCCTTATGACATTGATTTCCTGGCTGAGTGATATTCCATTGTACATAAGGACCATAACTTCTTTATCCATTTTTCTCTTTCCTGGGATATTGAAGGTGGAATGAAGTGGAGGTCCTTGTCAACAGAGCAGCCCTAAACTTTGGGGTGCTTGTGTCTTGCTGATTTTTCATTTTCCCAATTTATACCCCCATGAGTGGAAGTGCCCTATGCTCTCTAAGCTGTGTTTTTTAGATGTTTCAGGACACACCGTACACTTCTCCAGAGTGGCTGTTGGCAATTTACATCCCACCCATCAGTGTAGCAAGGCTCCCATTTCTCCATGGCCTGTCCTGCATTTCTGGTTTTGAGACTTTTTTCAGCATGGCCCTTTTGACCGATGGGTAGCGAGTCTTCTTTGTAGCCCTGATTTGCCTTTCCAGGTTGCTTGGTTGGCCAAAAAGGGCGTATGCGTTTTTTCCTGAATATATTCAGGAAAAAACGCATACGCCCTTTTTGGCCAAGAGCATCATTGTCAACGTTTTGCCGCTTTTCATGTGCTTTAAAGGCGATTCGAATCTACCTCCTGAAATCTGTTTCCTGCATTTCTGCCTTGATTTCAAATCCTCTTCTTTGCCTTCCCTCAATATATTTGTGGACGAGAGTTATCATTTATAACTCTGCAGGTTTGTGAATTGCAGTGACCTGAAGCTCCATTGTACAACTCGCCTTTTTGGGAGATGGCCGCAAAAGCGCAGGATGGCTTCAGGCCCTGTTCTGGTTCCGGGGGGGGAGGATGAGCCTGTGGTTAATTCTTCTTCCTGATGGGAAAATAGAGTGACCTGTGCCTGTCCCAACAACAAGAGCTAGTCTCTCACTGGTTCCCCGTCTACCCGTTCATCCTCAGGACAAATTGCAACCTGTACGGAACAGGAGGTTAAAGGTGCTGATGCTCCAAGTAGGGAGATTGTTAGTAAAGCGGCTGGAATGGCGACCCCGGGCACAAGGAGAAGAGAAATGAGGTGCGTTTTAGAAACCTTTCCCCATCACATGGTGTACCATCTTTTTTGTTTTCTCATGCATGTTTTCGATGTAGGAAGATGCCCTTGAACCTGGAGATTTGGGACCCATGCGATGGGTACCATGCAGTATTACTTTAAAGGGTCTGCGTTTGCTCACCCAACCTCACCAAACCTCTCAGCCCCAAGAGTGTCCACCCTTATGTCTCATCCAGCTGTGGGTCTAGATATGGTTAATCCAGGTTGCATCACAGCCCCTGAACGCATTGTGTAAGAATTTCTCTCTCTTTCACTGTCTTTGTTTCATGGGTTTGTAAAAGTAATTTATTTTTATAATGGGGTTTAGCTGCTTTTCACTGCTGTGTTTATGCCGCTTTTCACCCACTTGACACACTAACAGAGAGATATCAATACATAGGTTTTAAGATTATTACTAGTCAGATATATTCTTGTGCGGTGAATAGGGCGTGTTGGGTCCAGTTCTCTGAGCAAGGAGTAGGTCTTGTCTATTACATATTGGTTTTATGGAACGGTATCTGAGCTAATTTGAAACCCTTGTTTTATGTATCACCCCACCTCACCTTTCCCGTTAAGCAGCCATAGTGTGTTTTCTGCATGTGTGACTCTGTTCTGTTTTGTAATTCAGTTCAAGTGTAACGGTTTTTACAGTCCCTCTATAAGTGATACCTTATGAGAAGTGTCCTTTTCTGTGTGACTTATTTCTCTTAGAATCGTCGTACCTAAATCCACTCATCATGCTGCTATTAGCCTTATGACATTGATTTCATGGCTGAGTGATATTCCATTGTACATAAGGACCACAACTTCTTTATCCATTTTTCTCCCTCCTGGGATATTGAAGGTGGAATGAAGTGGAGGTCCTTGTCAACAGAGCAGCCCTAAACTTTGGGGTGCTTGTGTCTTGCTGATTTTTCATTTTCCCTATTTATACCCCCATGAGTGGAAGTGCCCTATGCTCTCTAAGCTGTGTTTTTTAGATGTTTCAGGACACACCGTACACTTCTCCAGAGTGGCTGTTGGCAATTTACATCCCGCCCATCAGTGTAGCAAGGCTCCCATTTCTCCATGGCCTGTCCTGCATTTCTGGTTTTGAGACTTTTTTCAGCATGGCCCTTTTGACCGATGGGTAGCGAGTCTTCTTTGTAGCGCAGATTTGCCTTTCCAGGTTGCTTGGTTGGCCAAAAAGGGCGTATGCGTTTTTTCCTGAATATATTCAGGAAAAAACGCATACGCCCTTTTTGGCCAAGGGCATCATTGTCAACGTTTTGCCGCTTTTCATGTGCTTTAAAGGTGATTCGAATCTACCTCCTGAAATCTGTTTCCTGCATTTCTGCCTTGATTTCAAATCCTCTTCTTTGCCTTCCCTCAATATATTTGTGGACGAGAGTTATCATTTATAACTCTGCAGGTTTGTGAATTGCAGTGCCCTGAAGCTCCATTGTACAACTCGCTTTTTTGGGAGCTGGCCGCAAAAGCGCAGGATGGCTTCAGGCCCTGTTCTGGTTCCGGGGGGAGGATGAGCCTGTGGTTAATTCTTCTTCCTGATGGGAAAATAGAGTGACCTGTGCCTGTCCCAACACCAAGAGCTAGTCTCTCACTGGTTCCCCGTCTACCCGTTCATCCTCAGGACAAATTGCAACCTGTACGGAACAGGAGGTTAAAGGTGCTGATGCTCCAAGTAGGGAGATTGTTAGTAAAGCGGATGGAATGGCGAACCCGGGCACAAGGAGAAGAGAAATGAGGTGCGTTTTAGAAACCTTTCCCCATCACATGGTGTACCATCTTTTTGTTTTCTCATGCATGTTTTCGATGTAGGAAGATGCCCTTGAACCTGGAGATTTGGGACCCATGCGATGGGTACCATGCAGTATTACTTTAAAGGGTCTGCGTTTGCTCACCCAACCTCACCAAACCTCTCAGCCCCAGGAGTGTCCAACCTTATGTCTCATCCAGCTGTGGGTCTAGATATGGTCAATCCAGGTTGCATCACAGCCCCTGAACGCATTGTGTAAGAATTTCTCTCTCTTTCACTGTCTTTGTTTCATGGGTTTTTCAAAGTAATTTATTTTTGTAATGGGGTTTAGCTGCTTTTCACTGCTGTGTTTATGCCGCTTTACACCCACTTGACACACTAACAGAGAGATATCAATACATAGGTTTTAAGATTATTACTAGTCAGATATATTCTTGTGCGGTGAATAGGGCGTGTTGAGTCCAGTTCTCTGAGCAAGGAGTAGGTCTTGTCTATTACATATTGGGTTTATGGAACGGTATCTGAGCTAATTTGAAACCCTTGTTTTATGTATCACCCCACCTCACCTTTCCCATTAAGCAGCCATAGTGTGATTTCTGCATGTGTGACTCTGTTCTGTTTTGTAATTCAGTTCAAGTGTAACGGTTTTTACATTCCCTCTATAAGTGATACCTTATGAGAAGTGTCCTTTTCTGTGTGACTTATTTCACTTAGAATCGTCGTACCTAAATCCACTCATCATGCTGCTATTAGCCTTATGACATTGATTTCATGGCTGAGTGATATTCCATTGTACATAAGGACCACAACTTCTTTATCCATTTTTCTCCCTCCTGGGATATTGAAGGTGGAATGAAGTGGAGGTCTTTGTCAACAGAGCAGCTCTAAACTTTGGGGTGCTTGTGTCTTGCTGATTTTTCATTTTCCCAATTTATACCCCCATGAGTGGAAGTGCCCTATGCTCTCTAAGCTGTGTTTTTTAGATGTTTCAGGACACACCGTACACTTCTCCAGAGTGGCTGTTGGCAATTTACATCCCACACATCAGTGTAGCAAGGCTCCCATTTCTCCATGGCCTGTCCTGCATTTCTGGTTTTGAGACTTTTTTCAGCATGGCCCTTTTGACCGATGGGTAGCGAATCTTCTTTGTAGCCCTGATTTGCCTTTCCAGGTTGCTTGGTTGGCCAAAAAGGGCGTATGCGTTTTTTCCTGAATATATTCAGGAAAAAACGCATACGCCCTTTTTGGCCAAGGGCATCATTGTCAACGTTTTGCCGCTTTTCATGTGCTTTAAAGGCGATTCGAATCTACCTCCTGAAATCTGTTTCCTGCATTTCTGCCTTGATTTCAAACCCTCTTCTTTGCCTTCCCTCAATATATTTGTGGACGAGAGTTATCATTTATAACTCTGCAGGTTTGTGAATTGCAGTGCCCTGAAGCTCCATTGTACAACTCGCTTTTTTGGGAGCTGGCCGCAAAAGCACAGGATGGCTTCAGGCCCTGTTCTGGTTCCGGGGGGGAGGATGAGCCTGTGGTTAATTCTTCTTCCTGATGGGAAAATAGAGTGACCTGTGCCTGTCCCAACACCAAGAGCTAGTCTCTCACTGGTTCCCCGTCTACCCGTTCATCCTCAGGACAAATTGCAACCTGTACGGAACAGGAGGTTAAAGGTGCTGATGCTCCAAGTAGGGAGATTGTTAGTAAAGCGGCTGGAATGGCGAACCCGGGCACAAGGAGAAGAGAAATAAGGTGCGTTTTAGAAACCTTTCCCCATCACATGGTGTACCATCTTTTTGTTTTCTCATGCATGTTTTCGATGTAGGAAGATGCCCTTGAACCTGGAGATTTGGGACCCATGCGATGGGTACCACGCAGTATTACTTTAAAGGGTCTGCGTTTGCTCACCCAACCTCACCAAACCTCTCAGCCCCAAGAGTGTCCACCCTTATGTCTCATCCAGCTGTGGGTCTAGATATGGTCAATCCAGGTTGCATCACAGCCCCTGAACGCATTGTGTAAGAATTTCTCTCTCTTTCACTGTCTTTGTTTCATGGGTTTTTCAAAGTAATTTATTTTTATAATGGGGTTTAGCTGGTTTTCACTGCTGTGTTTATGCCGCTTTACACCCACTTGACACACTAACAGAGAGATATCAATACATAGGTTTTAAGATTATTACTAGTCAGATATATTCTTGTGCGGTGAATAGGGCGTGTTGAGTCCAGTTCTCTGAGCAAGGAGTAGGTCTTGTCTATTACATATTGGGTTTATGGAACGGTATCTGAGCTAATTTGAAACCCTTGTTTTATGTATCACCCCACCTTACCTTTCCCGTTAAGCAGCCATAGTGTGTTTTCTGCATGTGTGACTCTGTTCTGTTTTGTAATTCAGTTCAAGTGTAACGGTTTTTACATTCCCTCTATAAGTGATACCTTATGAGAAGTGTCCTTTTCTGTGTGACTTATTTCACTTAGAATCGTCGTACCTAAATCCACTCATCATGCTGCTATTAGCCTTATGACATTGATTTCCTGGCTGAGTGATATTCCATTGTACATAAGGACCATAACTTCTTTATCCATTTTTCTCTTTCCTGGGATATTGAAGGTGGAATGAAGTGGAGGTCCTTGTCAACAGAGCAGCCCTAAACTTTGGGGTGCTTGTGTCTTGCTGATTTTTCATTTTCCCAATTTATACCCCCATGAGTGGAAGTGCCCTATGCTCTCTAAGCTGTGTTTTTTAGATGTTTCAGGACACACCGTACACTTCTCCAGAGTGGCTGTTGGCAATTTACATCCCACCCATCAGTGTAGCAAGGCTCCCATTTCTCCATGGCCTGTCCTGCATTTCTGGTTTTGAGACTTTTTTCAGCATGGCCCTTTTGACCGATGGGTAGCGAGTCTTCTTTGTAGCCCTGATTTGCCTTTCCAGGTTGCTTGGTTGGCCAAAAAGGGCGTATGCGTTTTTTCCTGAATATATTCAGGAAAAAACGCATACGCCCTTTTTGGCCAAGAGCATCATTGTCAACGTTTTGCCGCTTTTCATGTGCTTTAAAGGCGATTCGAATCTACCTCCTGAAATCTGTTTCCTGCATTTCTGCCTTGATTTCAAATCCTCTTCTTTGCCTTCCCTCAATATATTTGTGGACGAGAGTTATCATTTATAACTCTGCAGGTTTGTGAATTGCAGTGACCTGAAGCTCCATTGTACAACTCGCCTTTTTGGGAGATGGCCGCAAAAGCGCAGGATGGCTTCAGGCCCTGTTCTGGTTCCGGGGGGGGAGGATGAGCCTGTGGTTAATTCTTCTTCCTGATGGGAAAATAGAGTGACCTGTGCCTGTCCCAACAACAAGAGCTAGTCTCTCACTGGTTCCCCGTCTACCCGTTCATCCTCAGGACAAATTGCAACCTGTACGGAACAGGAGGTTAAAGGTGCTGATGCTCCAAGTAGGGAGATTGTTAGTAAAGCGGCTGGAATGGCGACCCCGGGCACAAGGAGAAGAGAAATGAGGTGCGTTTTAGAAACCTTTCCCCATCACATGGTGTACCATCTTTTTTGTTTTCTCATGCATGTTTTCGATGTAGGAAGATGCCCTTGAACCTGGAGATTTGGGACCCATGCGATGGGTACCACGCAGTATTACTTTAAAGGGTCTGCGTTTGCTCACCCAACCTCACCAAACCTCTCAGCCCCAAGAGTGTCCACCCTTATGTCTCATCCAGCTGTGGGTCTAGAAATGGTCAATCCAGGTTGCATCACAGCCCCTGAACGCATTGTGTAAGAATTTCTCTCTCTTTCACTGTCTTTGTTTCATGGGTTTTTCAAAGTAATTTATTTTTATAATGGGGTTTAGCTGCTTTTCACTGCTGTGTTTATGCCGCTTTACACCCACTTGACACACTAACAGAGAGATATCAATACATAGGTTTTACGATTATTACTAGTCAGATATATTCTTGTGCGGTTAATAGGGCGTGTTGAGTCCAGTTCTCTGAGCAAGGAGTAGGTCTTGTCTATTACATATTGGGTTTATGGAACGGTATCTGAGCTAATTTGAAACCCTTGTTTTATGTATCACCCCACCTCACCTTTCCCATTAAGCAGCCATAGTGTGTTTTCTGCATGTGTGACTCTGTTCTGTTTTGTAATTCAGTTCAAGTGTAACGGTTTTTACATTCCCTCTATAAGTGATAACTTATGAGAAGTGTCCTTTTCTGTGTGACTTATTTCACTTAGAATCGTCGTACCTAAATCCACTCATCATGCTGCTATTAGCCTTATGACATTGATTTCATGGCTGAGTGATATTCCATTGTACATAAGGACCACAACTTCTTTATCCATTTTTCTCCCTCCTGGGATATTGAAGGTGGAATGAAGTGGAGGTCCTTGTCAACAGAGCAGCCCTAAACTTTGGGGTGCTTGTGTCTTGCTGATTTTTCATTTTCCCAATTTATACCCCCATGAGTGGAAGTGCCCTATGCTCTCTAAGCTGTGTTTTTTAGATGTTTCAAGACACACCGTACACTTCTCCAGAGTGGCTGTTGGCAATTTACATCCCGCCCATCAGTGTAGCAAGGCTCCCATTTCTCCATGGCCTGTCCTGCATTTCTGGTTTTGAGACTTTTTTCAGCATGGCCCTTTTGACCGATGGGTAGCGAGTCTTCTTTGTAGCCCTGATTTGCCTTTCCAGGTTGCTTGGTTGGCCAAAAAGGGCGTATGCGTTTTTTCCTGAATATATTCAGGAAAAAACGCATACGCCCTTTTTGGCCAAGGGCATCATTGTCAACGTTTTGCCGCTTTTCATGTGCTTTAAAGGCGATTCGAATCTACCTCCTGAAATCTGTTTCCTGCATTTCTGCCTTGATTTCAAATCCTCTTCTTTGCCTTCCCTCAATATATTTGTGGACGAGAGTTATCATTTATAACTCTGCAGGTTTGTGAATTGCAGTGCCCTGAAGCTCCATTGTACAACTCGCTTTTTTGGGAGCTGGCCGCAAAAGCGCAGGATGGCTTCAGGCCCTGTTCTGGTTCCGGGGGGCAGGCTGAGCCTGTGGTTAATTCTTCTTCCTGATGGGAAAATAGAGTGACCTGTGCCTGTCCCAACACCAAGAGCTAGTCTCTCACTGGTTCCCCGTCTACCCGTTCATCCTCAGGACAAATTGCAACCTGTACGGAACAGGAGGTTAAAGGTGCTGATGCTCCAAGTAGGGAGATTGCTAGTAAAGTGGCTGGAATGGCGAACCCGAGCACAAGGAGATGAGAAATGAGGTGCATTTTAGAAACCTTTCCCCATCACACGGTGTACCATCTTCTGGGTTTCTCATGCATGTTTTCGATGTAGCAAGATGCCCTTGAACCTGGAGATTTGGGACCCATGCGATGGGTACCACGCAGTATTACTTTAAAGGGTCTGCGTTTGCTCACCCAACCTCACCAAACCTCTCAGCCCCAAGAGTGTCCACCCTTATGTCTCATCCAGCTGTGGGTCTAGATATGGTCAATCCAGGTTGCATCACAGCCCTTGAACGCATTGTGTAAGAATTTCGCTCTCTTTCACTGTCTTTGTTTCATGGGTTTTTCAAAGTAATTTATTTTTATAATGGGGTTTAGCTGCTTTTCACTGCTGTGTTTATGCCGCTTTACACCCACTTGACACACTAACAGAGAGATATCAATACATAGGTTTTAAGATTATTACTAGTCAGATATATTCTTGTGCGGTGAATAGGGCGTGTTGAGTCCAGTTCTCTGAGCAAGGAGTAGGTCTTGTCTATTACATATTGGTTTTATGGAACGGTATCTGAGCTAATTTGAAACCCTTGTTTTATGTATCACCCCACCTCACCTTTCCCGTTAAGCAGCCATAGTGTGTTTTCTGCATGTGTGACTCTGTTCTGTTTTGTAATTCAGTTCAAGTGTAACGGTTTTTACATTCCCTCTATAAGTGATACATTATGAGAAGTGTCCTTTTCTGTGTGACTTATTTCACTTAGAATCGTCGTACCTAAATCCACTCATCATGCTGCTACTAGCCTTATGACATTGATTTCATGGCTGAGTGATATTCCATTGTATATAAGTACCACAACTTCTTTATCCATTTTTCTCTTTCCTGGGATATTGAAGGTGGAATGAAGTGGAGGTCCTTGTCAACAGAGCAGCCCTAAACTTTGGGGTGCTTGTGTCTTGCTGATTTTTAATTTTCCCAATGTATACCCCCATGAGTGGAAGTGCCCTATGCTCTCTAAGCTGTGTTTTTTAGATGTTTCAGGACACACCGTACACTTCTCCAGAGTGGCTGTTGGCAATTTACATCCCACACATCAGTGTAGCAAGGCTCCCATTTCTCCATGGCCTGTCCTGCATTTCTGGTTTTGAGACTTTTTTCAGCATGGCCCTTTTGACCGATGGGTAGCGAGTCTTCTTTGTAGCCCTGATTTGCCTTTCCAGGTTGCTTGGTTGGCCAAAAAGGGCGTATGCGTTTTTTCCTGAATATATTCAGGAAAAAACGCATACGCCCTTTTTGGCCAAGGGCATCATTGTCAACGTTTTGCCGCTTCTTATGTGCTTTAAAGGCGATTCGAATCTACCTCCTGAAATCTGTTTCCTGCATTTCTGCCTTGATTTCAAACCCTCTTCTTTGCCTTCCCTCAATATATTTGTGGACGAGAGTTATCATTTATAACTCTGCAGGTTTGTGAATTGCAGTGCCCTGAAGCTCCATTGTACAACTCGCTTTTTTGGGAGCTGGCCGCAAAAGCACAGGATGGCTTCAGGCCCTGTTCTGGTTCCGGGGGGGAGGATGAGCCTGTGGTTAATTCTTCTTCCTGATGGGAAAATAGAGTGACCTGTGCCTGTCCCAACACCAAGAGCTAGTCTCTCACTGGTTCCCCGTCTACCCGTTCATCCTCAGGACAAATTGCAACCTGTACGGAACAGGAGGTTAAAGGTGCTGATGCTCCAAGTAGGGAGATTGTTAGTAAAGCGGCTGGAATGGCGAACCCGGGCACAAGGAGAAGAGAAATAAGGTGCGTTTTAGAAACCTTTCCCCATCACATGGTGTACCATCTTTTTGTTTTCTCATGCATGTTTTCGATGTAGGAAGATGCCCTTGAACCTGGAGATTTGGGACCCATGCGATGGGTACCACGCAGTATTACTTTAAAGGGTCTGCGTTTGCTCACCCAACCTCACCAAACCTCTCAGCCCCAAGAGTGTCCACCCTTATGTCTCATCCAGCTGTGGGTCTAGATATGGTCAATCCAGGTTGCATCACAGCCCCTGAACGCATTGTGTAAGAATTTCTCTCTCTTTCACTGTCTTTGTTTCATGGGTTTTTCAAAGTAATTTATTTTTATAATGGGGTTTAGCTGGTTTTCACTGCTGTGTTTATGCCGCTTTACACCCACTTGACACACTAACAGAGAGATATCAATACATAGGTTTTAAGATTATTACTAGTCAGATATATTCTTGTGCGGTGAATAGGGCGTGTTGAGTCCAGTTCTCAGAGCAAGGAGTAGGTCTTGTCTATTACATATTGAGTTTATGGAACGGTATCTGAGCTAATTTGAAACCCTTGTTTTATGTATCACCCCACCTTACCTTTCCCGTTAAGCAGCCATAGTGTGTTTTCTGCATGTGTGACTCTGTTCTGTTTTGTAATTCAGTTCAAGTGTAACGGTTTTTACATTCCCTCTATAAGTGATACCTTATGAGAAGTGTCCTTTTCTGTGTGACTTATTTCACTTAGAATCGTCGTACCTAAATCCACTCATCATGCTGCTATTAGCCTTATGACATTGATTTCATGGCTGAGTGATATTCCATTGTACATAAGGACCACAACTTCTTTATCCATTTTTCTCCCTCCTGGGATATTGAAGGTGGAATGAAGTGGAGGTCCTTGTCAACAGAGCAGCCCTAAACTTTGGGGTGCTTGTGTCTTGCTGATTTTTCATTTTCACAATTTATACCCCCATGAGTGGAAGTGCCCTATGCTCTCTAAGCTGTGTTTTTTAGATGTTTCAGGACACACCGTACACTTCTCCAGAGTGGCTGTTGGCAATTTACATCCCACCCATCAGTGTAGCAAGGCTCCCATTTCTCCATGGCCTGTCCTGCATTTCTGGTTTTGAGACTTTTTTCAGCATGGCCCTTTTGACCGATGGGTAGCGAGTCTTCTTTGTAGCCCTGATTTGCCTTTCCAGGTTGCTTGGTTGGCCAAAAAGGGCGTATGCGTTTTTTCCTGAATATATTCAGGAAAAAACGCATACGCCCTTTTTGGCCAAGAGCATCGTTGTCAACGTTTTGCCGCTTTTCATGTGCTTTAAAGGCGATTCGAATCTACCTCCTGAAATCTGTTTCCTGCATTTCTGCCTTGATTTCAAATCCTCTTCTTTGCCTTCCCTCAATATATTTGTGGACGAGAGTTATCATTTATAACTCTGCAGGTTTGTGAATTGCAGTGCCCTGAAGCTCCATTGTACAACTCGCTTTTTTGGGAGCTGGCCGCAAAAGCGCAGGATGGCTTCAGGCCCTGTTCTGGTTCCGGGGGGGGAGGATGAGCCTGTGGTTAATTCTTCTTCCTGATGGGAAAATAGAGTGACCTGTGCCTGTCCCAACAACAAGAGCTAGTCTCTCACTGGTTCCCCGTCTACCCGTTCATCCTCAGGACAAATTGCAACCTGTACGGAACAGGAGGTTAAAGGTGCTGATGCTCCAAGTAGGGAGATTGTTAGTAAAGCGGCTGGAATGGCGACCCCGGGCACAAGGAGAAGAGAAATGAGGTGCGTTTTAGAAACCTTTCCCCTCACATGGTGTACCATCTTTTTTGTTTTCTCATGCATGTTTTCGATGTAGGAAGATGCCCTTGAACCTGGAGATTTGGGACCCATGCGATGGGTACCACGCAGTATTACTTTAAAGGGTCTGCGTTTGCTCACCCAACCTCACCAAACCTCTCAGCCCCAAGAGTGTCCACCCTTATGTCTCATCCAGCTGTGGGTCTAGAAATGGTCAATCCAGGTTGCATCACAGCCCCTGAACGCATTGTGTAAGAATTTCTCTCTCTTTCACTGTCTTTGTTTCATGGGTTTTTCAAAGTAATTTATTTTTATAATGGGGTTTAGCTGCTTTTCACTGCTGTGTTTATGCCGCTTTACACCCACTTGACACACTAACAGAGAGATATCAATACATAGGTTTTACGATTATTACTAGTCAGATATATTCTTGTGCGGTTAATAGGGCGTGTTGAGTCCAGTTCTCTGAGCAAGGAGTAGGTCTTGTCTATTACATATTGGGTTTATGGAACGGTATCTGAGCTAATTTGAAACCCTTGTTTTATGTATCACCCCACCTCACCTTTCCCATTAAGCAGCCATAGTGTGTTTTCTGCATGTGTGACTCTGTTCTGTTTTGTAATTCAGTTCAAGTGTAACGGTTTTTACATTCCCTCTATAAGTGATAACTTATGAGAAGTGTCCTTTTCTGTGTGACTTATTTCACTTAGAATCGTCGTACCTAAATCCACTCATCATGCTGCTATTAGCCTTATGACATTGATTTCATGGCTGAGTGATATTCCATTGTACATAAGGACCACAACTTCTTTATCCATTTTTCTCCCTCCTGGGATATTGAAGGTGGAATGAAGTGGAGGTCCTTGTCAACAGAGCAGCCCTAAACTTTGGGGTGCTTGTGTCTTGCTGATTTTTCATTTTCCCAATTTATACCCCCATGAGTGGAAGTGCCCTATGCTCTCTAAGCTGTGTTTTTTAGATGTTTCAAGACACACCGTACACTTCTCCAGAGTGGCTGTTGGCAATTTACATCCCGCCCATCAGTGTAGCAAGGCTCCCATTTCTCCATGGCCTGTCCTGCATTTCTGGTTTTGAGACTTTTTTCAGCATGGCCCTTTTGACCGATGGGTAGCGAGTCTTCTTTGTAGCCCTGATTTGCCTTTCCAGGTTGCTTGGTTGGCCAAAAAGGGCGTATGCGTTTTTTCCTGAATATATTCAGGAAAAAACGCATACGCCCTTTTTGGCCAAGGGCATCATTGTCAACGTTTTGCCGCTTTTCATGTGCTTTAAAGGCGATTCGAATCTACCTCCTGAAATCTGTTTCCTGCATTTCTGCCTTGATTTCAAATCCTCTTCTTTGCCTTCCCTCAATATATTTGTGGACGAGAGTTATCATTTATAACTCTGCAGGTTTGTGAATTGCAGTGCCCTGAAGCTCCATTGTACAACTCGCTTTTTTGGGAGCTGGCCGCAAAAGCGCAGGATGGCTTCAGGCCCTGTTCTGGTTCCGGGGGGCAGGCTGAGCCTGTGGTTAATTCTTCTTCCTGATGGGAAAATAGAGTGACCTGTGCCTGTCCCAACACCAAGAGCTAGTCTCTCACTGGTTCCCCGTCTACCCGTTCATCCTCAGGACAAATTGCAACCTGTACGGAACAGGAGGTTAAAGGTGCTGATGCTCCAAGTAGGGAGATTGCTAGTAAAGTGGCTGGAATGGCGAACCCGAGCACAAGGAGATGAGAAATGAGGTGCATTTTAGAAACCTTTCCCCATCACACGGTGTACCATCTTCTGGGTTTCTCATGCATGTTTTCGATGTAGCAAGATGCCCTTGAACCTGGAGATTTGGGATCCATGCGATGGGTACCACGCAGTATTACTTTAAAGGGTCTGCGTTTGCTCACCCAACCTCACCAAACCTCTCAGCCCCAAGAGTGTCCACCCTTATGTCTCATCCAGCTGTGGGTCTAGATATGGTCAATCCAGGTTGCATCACAGCCCTTGAACGCATTGTGTAAGAATTTCGCTCTCTTTCACTGTCTTTGTTTCATGGGTTTTTCAAAGTAATTTATTTTTATAATGGGGTTTAGCTGCTTTTCACTGCTGTGTTTATGCCGCTTTACACCCACTTGACACACTAACAGAGAGATATCAATACATAGGTTTTAAGATTATTACTAGTCAGATATATTCTTGTGCGGTGAATAGGGCGTGTTGAGTCCAGTTCTCTGAGCAAGGAGTAGGTCTTGTCTATTACATATTGGTTTTATGGAACGGTATCTGAGCTAATTTGAAACCCTTGTTTTATGTATCACCCCACCTCACCTTTCCCGTTAAGCAGCCATAGTGTGTTTTCTGCATGTGTGACTCTGTTCTGTTTTGTAATTCAGTTCAAGTGTAACGGTTTTTACATTCCCTCTATAAGTGATACATTATGAGAAGTGTCCTTTTCTGTGTGACTTATTTCACTTAGAATCGTCGTACCTAAATCCACTCATCATGCTGCTACTAGCCTTATGACATTGATTTCATGGCTGAGTGATATTCCATTGTATATAAGTACCACAACTTCTTTATCCATTTTTCTCTTTCCTGGGATATTGAAGGTGGAATGAAGGGGAGGTCCTTGTCAACAGAGCAGCCCTAAACATTGGGGTGCTTGTGTCTTGCTGATTTTTAATTTTCCCAATGTATACCCCCATGAGTGGAAGTGCCCTATGCTCTCTAAGCTTTGCTTTTTAGACGTTTCAGGACTCACCGTACACTTCTCCAGAGTGGCTGTTGGCAATTTACATCCCGCCCATCAGTGTAGCACGGCTCCCATTTCTCCATGGCCTTTCCTGCATTTCTGGTTTTGACACTTTTTTCAGCATGGCCATTTTGACCAATGGGTAGCGAGAGTTCTTTTTAGCGCTGATTTGCCTTTCCAGGTTGCTTGGTTGGCCAAAAAGGGCGTATGCGTTTTTTCCTGAATATATTCAGGAAAAAACGCATACGCCCTTTTTGGCCAAGGGCATCATTGTCAACGTTTTGCCGCTTTTCATGTGCTTTAAAGGCGATTCGAATCTACCTCCTGAAATCTGGTTCCTGCAATTCTGCCTTGATTTCAAATCCTCTTCTTTGCCTTCCCTCAATATATTTGTGGACGAGAGTTATCATTTATAACTCTGCAGCTTTGTGAATTGCAGTGCCCTGAACTTCCATTTTACAACTCGCCTTTTTGGGAGATGGCCGCAAAAGCGCAGGATGGCTTCAGGCCCTGTTCTGGTTCCGGGGGGCAGGATGAACCTGTGGTTAATTCTTCTTCCTGATGGGAAAATAGAGTGACCTGTGCCTGTCCCAACACCAAGAGCTAGTCTCTCACTGGTTCCATGTCTTCTCGTTCATCCTCAGGACAAATTGCAACCTGTACGGAACAGGAGGTTAAAGATGCTGATGCTCCAAGTAGGGAGATTGCTAGTAAAGCGGCTGTTATGGCGAACCCGGGCACAAGGAGATGAGAAATGAGGTACGTTTTAGAAACCTTTCCCCATCACACGGTGTACCATCTTCTGGGTTTCTCATGCATGTTTTCGATGTAGGAAGATGCCCTTGAACCTGGAGATTTGGGACCCATGCGATGGGTACCACGCAGTATTACTTTAAAGGGTCTGCGTTTGCTCACCCAACCTCACCAAACCTCTCAGCCCCAAGAGTGTCCACCCTTATGTCTCATCCAGCTGTGGGTCTAGATATGGTCAATCCAGGTTGCATCACAGCCCCTGAACGCATTGTGTAAGAATTTCTCTCTCTTTCACTGTCTTTGTTTCATGGGTTTTTCAAAGTAATTTATTTTTATAATGGGGTTTAGCTGCTTTTCACTGCTGTGTTTATGACGCTTTACACCCACTTGACACACTAACAGAGAGATATCAATACCTAGGTTTTAAGATTATTACTAGTCAGATATATTCTTGTGCGGTGAATAGGGCGTGTTGAGTCCAGTTCTCTGAGCAAGGAGTAGGTCTTATCTATTACATATTGGTTTTATGGAACGGTATCAGAGCTAATTTGAAACCCTTGTTTTATGTATCACCCCACCTCACCTTTCCCGTTAAGCAGCCATAGTGTGTTTTCTGCATGTGTGACTCTGTTCTGTTTTGTAATTCAGTTCAAGTGTAACGGTTTTTACATTCCCTCTATAAGTGATACATTATGAGAAGTGTCCTTTTCTGTGTGACTTATTTCACTTAGAATCGTCGTACCTAAATCCACTCATCATGCTGCTACTAGCCTTATGACATTGATTTCATGGCTGAGTGATATTCCATTGTATATAAGGACCACAACTTCTTTATCCATTTTTCTCTTTCCTGGGATATTGAAGGTGGAATGAAGTGGAGGTCCTTGTCAAGAGAGCAGCCCTAAACTTTGGGGTTCTTGTCTCTTGCTGATTTTTAATTTTCCCAATGTATACCCCCATGAGTGGAAGTGCCCTATGCTCTGTAGCTTTGCTTTTTAGACGTTTCAGGACTCACCGTACACTTCTCCAGAGTGGCTGTTGGCAATTTACATCCCGCCCATCAGTGTAGCATGGCTCCCATTTCTCCATGGCCTTTCCTGCATTTCTGGTTTTGACACTTTTTTCAGCATGGCCATTTTGACCAATGGGTAGCGAGACTTCTTTGTAGCGCTGATTTGCCTTTCCAGGTTGCTTGGTTGGCCAAAAAGGGCGTATGCGTTTTTTCCTGAATATATTCAGGAAAAAACGCATACGCCCTTTTTGGCCAAGGGCATCATTGTCAACGTTTTGCCGCTTTTCATGTGCTTTAAAGGCGATTCGAATCTACCTCCTGAAATCTGTTTCCTGCAATTCTGCCTTGATTTCAAATCCTCTTCTTTGCCTTCCCTCAATATATTTGTGGACGAGAGTTATCATTTATAACTCTGCAGGTTTGTGAATTGCAGTGCCCTGAACCTCCATTTTACAACTCGCCTTTTTGGGAGATGGCCGCAAAAGCGCAGGATGGCTTCAGGCCCTGTTCTGGTTCCGGGGGGCAGGATGAGCCTGTGGTTAATTCTTCTTCCTGATGGGAAAATAGAGTGACCTCTGCATGTCCCAACACCAAGAGCTAGTCTCTCATTGGTTCCATGTCTTCTCGTTCATCCTCAGGACAAATTGCAACCTGTACGGAACAGGAGGTTAAAGATGCTGATGCTCCAAGTAGGGAGATTGCTAGTAAAGCGGCTGTTATGGCGAACCCGGGCACAAGGAGATGAGAAATGAGGTACGTTTTAGAAACCTTTCCCCATCACACGGTGTACCATCTTCTGGGTTTCTCATGCATGTTTTCAATGTAGGAAGATGCCCTTGAACCTGGAGATTTGGGACCCATGCGATGGGTACCACGCAGTATTACTTTAAAGGGTCTGCGTTTGCTCACCCAACCTCACCAAACCTCTCAGCCCCAAGAGTGTCCACCCTTATGTCTCATCCAGCTGTGGGTCTAGATATGGTCAATCCAGGTTGCATCACAGCCCCTGAACGCATTGTGTAAGAATTTCTCTCTCTTTCACTGTCTTTGTTTCATGGGTTTTTCAAAGTAATTTATTTTTATAATGGGGTTTAGCTGCTTTTCACTGCTGTGTTTATGCTGCTTTACACCCACTTGACACACTAACAGAGAGATATCAATACATAGGTTTTAAGATTATTACTAGTCAGATATATTCTTGTGTGGTGAATAGGGCGTGTTGAGTCCAGTTCTCTGAGCAAGGAGTAGGTCTTGTCTATTACATATTGGTTTTATGGAACGGTATCTGAGCTAATTTGAAACCCTTGTTTTATGTATCACCCCACCTCACCTTTCCCGTTAAGCAGCCATAGTGTGTTTTCTGCATGTGTGACTCTGTTCTGTTTTGTAATTCAGTTCAAGTGTAACGGTTTTTACATTCCCTCTATAAGTGATACATTATGAGAAGTGTCCTTTTCTGTGTGACTTATTTCACTTAGAATCGTCGTACCTAAATCCACTCATCATGCGGCTACTAGCCTTATGACATTGATTTCATGGCTGAGTGATATTCCATTGTATATAAGGACCACAACTTCTTTATCCATTTTTCTCTTTCCTGGGATATTGAAGGTGGAATGAAGTGGAGGTCCTTTTCAAGAGAGCAGCCCTAAACTTTGGGGTGCTTGTCTCTTGCTGATTTTTAATTTTCCCAATGTATACCCCCATGAGTGGAAGTGCCCTATGCTCTCTAAGCTTTGCTTTTTAGACGTTTCAGGACTCACCGTACACTTCTCCAGAGTGGCTGTTGGCAATTTACATCCCGCCCATCAGTGTAGCATGGCTCCCATTTCTCCATGGCCTTTCCTGTATTTCTGGTTTTGACACTTTTTTCAGCATGGCCATTTTGACCAATGGGTAGCGAGACTTCTTTGTAGCGCTGATTTGCCTTTCCAGGTTGCTTGGTTGGCCAAAAAGGGCGTATGCGTTTTTTCCTGAATATATTCAGGAAAAAACGCATACGCCCTTTTTGGCCAAGGGCATCATTGTCAACGTTTTGCCGCTTTTCATGTGCTTTAAAGGCGATTCGAATCTACCTCCTGAAATCTGTTTCCTGCAATTCTGCCTTGATTTCAAATCCTCTTCTTTGCCTTCCCTCAATATATTTGTGGACGAGAGTTATCATTTATAACTCTGCAGGTTTGTGAATTGCAGTGCCCTGAACCTCCATTTTACAACTCGCCTTTTTGGGAGATGGCCGCAAAAGCGCAGGATGGCTTCAGGCCCTGTTCTGGTTCCGGGGGGAGGATGAGCCTGTGGTTAATTCTTCTTCCTGATGGGAAAATAGAGTGTCCTCTGCATGTCCCTACACCAAGAGCTAGTCTCTCATTGGTTCCCCGTCTTCCCGTTCATCCTCAGGACAAATTGCAACCTGTACGGAACAGGAGGTTAAAGGTGCTGATGCTCCAAGTAGGGAGATTGTTAGTAAAGCGGCTGGAATGGCGAACCCGGGCACAAGGAGAAGAGAAATGAGGTGCGTTTTAGAAACCTTTCCCCATCACATGGTGTACCATCTTTTTGTTTTCTCATGCATGTTTTCGATGTAGGAAGATGCCCTTGAACCTGGAGATTTGGGACCCATGCGATGGGTACCACGCAGTATTACTTTAAAGGGTCTGCGTTTGCTCACCCAACCTCACCAAACCTCTCAGCCCCAAGAGTGTCCACCCTTATGTCTCATCCAGCTGTGGGTCTAGATATGGTCAATCCAGGTTGCATCACAGCCCCTGAAGGCATTGTGTAAGAATTTCGCTCTCTTTCACTGTCTTTGTTTCATGGGTTTTTCAAAGTAATTTATTTTTATAATGGGGTTTAGCTGCTTTTCACTGCTGTGTTTATGCCGCTTTACACCCACTTGACACACTAACAGAGAGATATCAATACCTAGGTTTTAAGATTATTACTAGTCAGATATATTCTTGTGCGGTGAATAGGGCGTGTTGAGTCCAGTTCTCTGAGCAAGGAGTAGGTCTTATTTATTACATATTGGTTTTATGGAACGGTATCTGAGCTAATTTGAAACCCTTGTTTTATGTATCACCCCACCTTACCTTTCCCGTTAAGCAGCCATAGTGTGTTTTCTGCATGTGTGACTCTGTTCTGTTTTGTAATTCAGTTCACGTGTAACGGTTTTTACATTCCCTCTATAAGTGATACATTATGAGAAGTGTCCTTTTCTGTGTGACTTATTTCACTTAGAATCGTCGTACCTAAATCCACTCATCATGCTGCTACTAGCCTTATGACATTGATTTCATGGCTGAGTGATATTCCATTGTATATAAGGACCACAACTTCTTTATCCATTTTTCTCTTTCCAGGGATATTGAAGGTGGAATGAAGTGGAGGTCCTTGTCAAGAGAGCAGCCCTAAACTTTGGGGTTCTTGTCTCTTGCTGATTTTTAATTTTCCCAATGTATACCCCCATGAGTGGAAGTGCCCTATGCTCTGTAGCTTTGCTTTTTAGACGTTTCAGGACTCACCGTACACTTCTCCAGAGTGGCTGTTGGCAATTTACATCCCGCCCATCAGTGTAGCATGGCTCCCATTTCTCCATGGCCTTTCCTGCATTTCTGGCTTTGACACTTTTTTCAGCATGGCCATTTTGACCAATGGGTAGCGAGACTTCTTTGTAGCGCTGATTTGCCTTTCCAGGTTGCTTGGTTGGCCAAAAAGGGCGTATGCGTTTTTTCCTGAATATATTCAGGAAAAAACGCATACGCCCTTTTTGGCCAAGGGCATCATTGTCAACGTTTTGCCGCTTTTCATGTGCTTTAAAGGCGATTCGAATCTACCTCCTGAAATCTGGTTCCTGCAATTCTGCCTTGATTTCAAATCCTCTTCTTTGCCTTCCCTCAATATATTTGTGGACGAGAGTTATCATTTATAACTCTGCAGGTTTGTGAATTGCAGTGCTCTGAACCTCCATTTTACAACTCGCCTTTTTGGGAGATGGCCGCAAAAGCGCAGGATGGCTTCAGGCCCTGTTCTGGTTCCGGGGGGCAGGATGAACCTGTGGTTAATTCTTCTTCCTGATGGGAAAATAGAGTGACCTGTGCCTGTCCCAACACCAAGAGCTAGTCTCTCACTGGTTCCATGTCTTCTCGTTCATCCTCAGGACAAATTGCAACCTGTACGGAACAGGAGGTTAAAGATGCTGATGCTCCAAGTAGGGAGATTGCTAGTAAAGCGGCTGTTATGGCGAACCCGGGCACAAGGAGATGAGAAATGAGGTACGTTTTAGAAACCTTTCCCCATCACACGGTGTACCATCTTCTGGGTTTCTCATGCATGTTTTCGATGTAGGAAGATGCCCTTGAACCTGGAGATTTGGGACCCATGCGATGGGTACCACACAGTATTACTTTAAAGGGTCTGCGTTTGCTCACCCAACCTCACCAAACCTCTCAGCCCCAAGAGTGTCCACCCTTATGTCTCATCCAGCTGTGGGTCTAGAAATGGTCAATCCAGGTTGCATCACAGCCCCTGAACGCATTGTGTAAGAATTTCTCTCTCTTTCACTGTCTTTGTTTCATGGGTTTTTCAAAGTAATTTATTTTTATAATGGGGTTTAGCTGCTTTTCACTGCTGTGTTTATGCCGCTTTACACCCACTTGACACACTAACAGAGAGATATCAATACCTAGGTTTTAAGATTATTACTAGTCAGATATATTCTTGTGCGGTGAATAGGGCGTGTTGAGTCCAGTTCTCTGAGCAAGGAGTAGGTCTTATCTATTACATATTGGTTTTATGGAACGGTATCTGAGCTAATTTGAAACCCTTGTTTTATGTATCACCCCACCTCACCTTTCCCGTTAAGCAGCCATAGTGTGTTTTCTGCATGTGTGACTCTGTTCTGTTTTGTAATTCAGTTCAAGTGTAACGGTTTTTACATTCCCTCTATAAGTGATACATTATGAGAAGTGTCCTTTTCTGTGTGACTTATTTCACTTAGAATCGTCGTACCTAAATCCACTCATTATGCTGCTACTAGCCTTATGACATTGATTTCATGGCTGAGTGATATTCCATTGTATATAAGGACCACAACTTCTTTATCCATTTTTCTCTTTCCTGGGATATTGAAGGTGGAATGAAGTGGAGGTCCTTGTCAAGAGAGCAGCCCTAAACTTTGGGGTTCTTGTCTCTTGCTGATTTTTAATTTTCCCAATGTATACCCCCATGAGTGGAAGTGCCCTATGCTCTGTAGCTTTGCTTCTTAGACGTTTCAGGACTCACCGTACACTTCTCCAGAGTGGCTGTTGGCAATTTACATCCCGCCCATCAGTGTAGCATGGCTCCCATTTCTCCATGGCCTTTCCTGCATTTCTGGTTTTGACACTTTTTTCAGCATGGCCATTTTGACCAATGGGTAGCGAGACTTCTTTGTAGCGCTGATTTGCCTTTCCAGGTTGCTTGGTTGGCCAAAAAGGGCGTATGCGTGTTTTCCTGAATATATTCAGGAAAAAACGCATACGCCCTTTTTGGCCAAGGGCATCATTGTCAACGTTTTGCCGCTTTTCATGTGCTTTAAAGGCGATTCGAATCTACCTCCTGAAATCTGTTTCCTGCAATTCTGCCTTGATTTCAAATCCTCTTCTTTGCCTTCCCTCAATATATTTGTGGACGAGAGTTATCATTTATAACTCTGCAGGTTTGTGAATTGCAGTGCCCTGAACCTCCATTTTACAACTCGCCTTTTTGGGAGATGGCCGCAAAAGCGCAGGATGGCTTCAGGCCCTGTTCTGGTTCCGGGGGGCAGGATGAGCCTGTGGTTAATTCTTCTTCCTGATGGGAAAATAGAGTGACCTCTGCATGTCCCAACACCAAGAGCTAGTCTCTCATTGGTTCCATGTCTTCTCGTTCATCCTCAGGACAAATTGCAACCTGTACGGAACAGGAGGTTAAAGATGCTGATGCTCCAAGTAGGGAGATTGCTAGTAAAGCGGCTGTTATGGCGAACCCGGGCACAAGGAGATGAGAAATGAGGTACGTTTTAGAAACCTTTCCCCATCACACGGTGTACCATCTTCTGGGTTTCTCATGCATGTTTTCAATGTAGGAAGATGCCCTTGAACCTGGAGATTTGGGACCCATGCGATGGGTACCACGCAATATTACTTTAAAGGGTCTGCGTTTGCTCACCCAACCTCACCAAACCTCTTAGCCCCAAGAGTGTCCACCCTTATGTCTCATCCAGCTGTGGGTCTAGATATGGTCAATCCAGGTTGCATCACAGCCCCTGAACGCATTGTGTAAGAATTTCTCTCTCTTTCACTGTCTTTGTTTCATGGGTTTTTCAAAGTAATTTATTTTTATAATGGGGTTTAGCTGCTTTTCACTGCTGTGTTTATGCTGCTTTACACCCACTTGACACACTAACAGAGAGATATCAATACATAGGTTTTAAGATTATTACTAGTCAGATATATTCTTGTGTGGTGAATAGGGCGTGTTGAGTCCAGTTCTCTGAGCAAGGAGTAGGTCTTGTCTATTACATATTGGTTTTATGGAACGGTATCTGAGCTAATTTGAAACCCTTGTTTTATGTATCACCCCACCTCACCTTTCCCGTTAAGCAGCCATAGTGTGTTTTCTGCATGTGTGACTCTGTTCTGTTTTGTAATTCAGTTCAAGTGTAACGGTTTTTACATTCCCTCTATAAGTGATACATTATGAGAAGTGTCCTTTTCTGTGTGACTTATTTCACTTAGAATCGTCGTACCTAAATCCACTCATCATGCGGCTACTAGCCTTATGACATTGATTTCATGGCTGAGTGATATTCCATTGTATATAAGGACCACAACTTCTTTATCCATTTTTCTCTTTCCTGGGATATTGAAGGTGGAATGAAGTGGAGGTCCTTGTCAAGAGAGCAGCCCTAAACTTTGGGGTTCTTGTCTCTTGCTGATTTTTAATTTTCCCAATGTATACCCCCATGAGTGGAAGTGCCCTATGCTCTGTAGCTTTGCTTCTTAGACGTTTCAGGACTCACCGTACACTTCTCCAGAGTGGCTGTTGGCAATTTACATCCCGCCCATCAGTGTAGCATGGCTCCCATTTCTCCATGGCCTTTCCTGCATTTCTGGTTTTGACACTTTTTTCAGCATGGCCATTTTGACCAATGGGTAGCGAGACTTCTTTGTAGCGCTGATTTGCCTTTCCAGGTTGCTTGGTTGGCCAAAAAGGGCGTATGCGTTTTTTCCTGAATATATTCAGGAAAAAACGCATACGCCCTTTTTGGCCAAGGGCATCATTGTCAACGTTTTGCCGCTTTTCATGTGCTTTAAAGGCGATTCGAATCTACCTCCTGAAATCTGTTTCCTGCAATTCTGCCTTGATTTCAAATCCTCTTCTTTGCCTTCCCTCAATATATTTGTGGACGAGAGTTATCATTTATAACTCTGCAGGTTTGTGAATTGCAGTGCCCTGAACCTCCATTTTACAACTCGCCTTTTTGGGAGATGGCCGCAAAAGCGCAGGATGGCTTCAGGCCCTGTTCTGGTTCCGGGGGGCAGGCTGAGCCTGTGGTTAATTCTTCTTCCTGATGGGAAAATAGAGTGACCTGTGCCTGTCCCAACACCAAGAGCTAGTCTCTCATTGGTTCCATGTCTTCTCGTTCATCCTCAGGACAAATTGCAACCTGTACGGAACAGGAGGTTAAAGATGCTGATGCTCCAAGTAGGGAGATTGCTAGTAAAGCGGCTGTTATGGCGAACCCGGGCACAAGGAGATGAGAAATGAGGTACGTTTTAGAAACCTTTCCCCATCACACGGTGTACCATCTTCTGGGTTTCTCATGCATGTTTTCAATGTAGGAAGATGCCCTTGAACCTGGAGATTTGGGACCCATGCGATGGGTACCACGCAATATTACTTTAAAGGGTCTGCGTTTGCTCACCCAACCTCACCAAACCTCTCAGCCCCAAGAGTGTCCACCCTTATGTCTCATCCAGCTGTGGGTCTAGATATGGTCAATCCAGGTTGCATCACAGCCCCTGAACGCATTGTGTAAGAATTTCTCTCTCTTTCACTGTCTTTGTTTCATGGGTTTTTCAAAGTAATTTATTTTTATAATGGGGTTTAGCTGCTTTTCACTGCTGTGTTTATGCTGCTTTACACCCACTTGACACACTAACAGAGAGATATCAATACATAGGTTTTAAGATTATTACTAGTCAGATATATTCTTGTGTGGTGAATAGGGCGTGTTGAGTCCAGTTCTCTGAGCAAGGAGTAGGTCTTGTCTATTACATATTGGTTTTATGGAACGGTATCTGAGCTAATTTGAAACCCTTGTTTTATGTATCACCCCACCTCACCTTTCCCGTTAAGCAGCCATAGTGTGTTTTCTGCATGTGTGACTCTGTTCTGTTTTGTAATTCAGTTCAAGTGTAACGGTTTTTACATTCCCTCTATAAGTGATACATTATGAGAAGTGTCCTTTTCTGTGTGACTTATTTCACTTAGAATCGTCGTACCTAAATCCACTCATCATGCGGCTACTAGCCTTATGACATTGATTTCATGGCTGAGTGATATTCCATTGTATATAAGGACCACAACTTCTTTATCCATTTTTCTCTTTCCTGGGATATTGAAGGTGGAATGAAGTGGAGGTCCTTGTCAAGAGAGCAGCCCTAAACTTTGGGGTGCTTGTCTCTTGCTGATTTTTAATTTTCCCAATGTATACCCCCATGAGTGGAAGTGCCCTATGCTCTCTAAGCTTTGCTTTTTAGACGTTTCAGGACTCACCGTACACTTCTCCAGAGTGGCTGTTGGCAATTTACATCCCGCCCATCAGTGTAGCATGGCTCCCATTTCTCCATGGCCTTTCCTGTATTTCTGGTTTTGACACTTTTTTCAGCATGGCCATTTTGACCAATGGGTAGCGAGACTTCTTTGTAGCGCTGATTTGCCTTTCCAGGTTGCTTGGTTGGCCAAAAAGGGCGTATGCGTTTTTTCCTGAATATATTCAGGAAAAAACGCATACGCCCTTTTTGGCCAAGGGCATCATTGTCAACGTTTTGCCGCTTTTCATGTGCTTTAAAGGCGATTCGAATCTACCTCCTGAAATCTGTTTCCTGCAATTCTGCCTTGATTTCAAATCCTCTTCTTTGCCTTCCCTCAATATATTTGTGGACGAGAGTTATCATTTATAACTCTGCAGGTTTGTGAATTGCAGTGCCCTGAACCTCCATTTTACAACTCGCCTTTTTGGGAGATGGCCGCAAAAGCGCAGGATGGCTTCAGGCCCTGTTCTGGTTCCGGGGGGCAGGATGAGCCTGTGGTTAATTCTTCTTCCTGATGGGAAAATAGAGTGACCTCTGCATGTCCCTACACCAAGAGCTAGTCTCTCATTGGTTCCCCGTCTTCCCGTTCATCCTCAGGACAAATTGCAACCTGTACGGAACAGGAGGTTAAAGGTGCTGATGCTCCAAGTAGGGAGATTGTTAGTAAAGCGGCTGGAATGGCGAACCCGGGCACAAGGAGAAGAGAAATGAGGTGCGTTTTAGAAACCTTTCCCCATCACATGGTGTACCATCTTTTTGTTTTCTCATGCATGTTTTCGATGTAGGAAGATGCCCTTGAACCTGGAGATTTGGGACCCATGCGATGGGTACCACGCAGTATTACTTTAAAGGGTCTGCGTTTGCTCACCCAACCTCACCAAACCTCTCAGCCCCAAGAGTGTCCACCCTTATGTCTCATCCAGCTGTGGGTCTAGATATGGTCAATCCAGGTTGCATCACAGCCCCTGAACGCATTGTGTAAGAATTTCTCTCTCTTTCACTGTCTTTGTTTCATGGGTTTTTCAAAGTAATTTATTTTTATAATGGGGTTTAGCTGCTTTTCACTGCTGTGTTTATGCCGCTTTACACCCACTTGACACACTAACAGAGAGATATCAATACCTAGGTTTTAAGATTATTACTAGTCAGATATATTCTTGTGCGGTGAATAGGGCGTGTTGAGTCCAGTTCTCTGAGCAAGGAGTAGGTCTTATTTATTACATATTGGTTTTATGGAACGGTATCTGAGCTAATTTGAAACCCTTGTTTTATGTATCACCCCACCTCACCTTTCCCGTTAAGCAGCCATAGTGTGTTTTCTGCATGTGTGACTCTGTTCTGTTTTGTAATTCAGTTCAAGTGTAACGCTTTTTACATTCCCTCTATAAGTGATACATTATGAGAAGTGTCCTTTTCTGTGTGACTTATTTCACTTAGAATCGTCGTAGCTAAATCCACTCATCATGCTGCTACTAGCCTTATGACATTGATTTCATGGCTGAGTGATATTCCATTGTATATAAGGACCACAACTTCTTTATCCATTTTTCTCTTTCCTGGGATATTGAAGGTGGAATGAAGTGGAGGTCCTTGTCAAGAGAGCAGCCCTAAACTTTGGGGTTCTTGTCTCTTGCTGATTTTTAATTTTCCCAATGTATACCCCCATGAGTGGAAGTGCCCTATGCTCTGTAGCTTTGCTTTTTAGACGTTTCAGGACTCACCGTACACTTCTCCAGAGTGGCTGTTGGCAATTTACATCCCGCCCATCAGTGTAGCATGGCTCCCATTTCTCCATGGCCTTTCCTGCATTTCTGGTTTTGACACTTTTTTCAGCACGGCCATTTTGACCAATGGGTAGCGAGACTTCTTTGTAGCGCTGATTTGCCTTTCCAGGTTGCTTGGTTGGCCAAAAAGGGCGTATGCGTGTTTTCCTGAATATATTCAGGAAAAAACGCATACGCCCTTTTTGGCCAAGGGCATCATTGTCAACGTTTTGCCGCTTTTCATGTGCTTTAAAGGCGATTCGAATCTACCTCCTGAAATCTGTTTCCTGCAATTCTGCCTTGATTTCAAATCCTCTTCTTTGCCTTCCCTCAATATATTTGTGGACGAGAGTTATCATTTATAACTCTGCAGGTTTGTGAATTGCAGTGCCCTGAACCTCCATTTTACAACTCGCCTTTTTGGGAGATGGCCGCAAAAGTGCAGGATGGCTTCAGGCCCTGTTCTGGTTCTGGGGGGCAGGATGAACCTGTGGTTAATTCTTCTTCCTGATGGGAAAATAGAGTGACCTCTGCATGTCCCAACACCAAGAGCTAGTCTCTCATTGGTTCCATGTCTTCTCGTTCATCCTCAGGACAAATTGCAACCTGTACGGAACAGGAGGTTAAAGATGCTGATGCTCCAAGTAGGGAGATTGCTAGTAAAGCGGCTGTTATGGCGAACCCGGGCACAAGGAGATGAGAAATGAGGTACGTTTTAGAAAGCTTTCCCCATCACACGGTGTACCATCTTCTGGGTTTCTCATGCATGTTTTCAATGTAGGAAGATGCCCTTGAACCTGGAGATTTGGGACCCATGCGATGGGTACCACGCAGTATTACTTTAAAGGGTCTGCGTTTGCTCACCCAACCTCACCAAACCTCTCAGCCCCAAGAGTGTCCACCCTTATGTCTCATCCAGCTGTGGGTCTAGATATGGTCAATCCAGGTTGCATCACAGCCCCTGAACGCATTGTGTAAGAATTTCTCTCTCTTTCACTGTCTTTGTTTCATGGGTTTTTCAAAGTAATTTATTTTTATAATGGGGTTTAGCTGCTTTTCACTGCTGTGTTTATGCCGCTTTACACCCACTTGACACACTAACAGAGAGATATCAATACCTAGGTTTTAAGATTATTACTAGTCAGATATATTCTTGTGCGGTGAATAGGGCGTGTTGAGTCCAGTTCTCTGAGCAAGGAGTAGGTCTTATCTATTACATATTGGTTTTATGGAACGGTATCTGAGCTAATTTGAAACCCTTGTTTTATGTATCACCCCACCTCACCTTTCCCGTTAAGCAGCCATAGTGTGTTTTCTGCATGTGTGACTCTGTTCTGTTTTGTAATTCAGTTCAAGTGTAACGGTTTTTACATTCCCTCTATAAGTGATACATTATGAGAAGTGTCCTTTTCTGTGTGACTTATTTCACTTAGAATCGTCGTACCTAAATCCACTCATCATGCTGCTACTAGCCTTATGACATTGATTTCATGGCTGAGTGATATTCCATTGTATATAAGGACCACAACTTCTTTATCCATTTTTCTCTTTCCTGGGATATTGAAGGTGGAATGAAGTGGAGGTCCTTGTCAAGAGAGCAGCCCTAAACTTTGGGGTGCTTGTCTCTTGCTGATTTTTAATTTTCCCAATGTATACCCCCATGAGTGGAAGTGCCCTATGCTCTGTAGCTTTGCTTTTTAGACGTTTCAGGACTCACCGTACACTTCTCCAGAGTGGCTGTTGGCAATTTACATCCCGCCCATCAGTGTAGCATGGCTCCCATTTCTCCATGGCCTTTCCTGCATTTCTGGTTTTGACACTTTTTTCAGCATGGCCATTTTGACCAATGGGTAGCGAGACTTCTTTGTAGCGCTGATTTGCCTTTCCAGGTTGCTTGGTTGGCCAAAAAGGGCGTATGCGTTTTTTCCTGAATATATTCAGGAAAAAACGCATACGCCCTTTTTGGCCAAGGGCATCATTGTCAACGTTTTGCCGCTTTTCATGTGCTTTAAAGGCGATTCGAATCTACCTCCTGAAATCTGTTTCCTGCAATTCTGCCTTGATTTCAAATCCTCTTCTTTGCCTTCCCTCAATATATTTGTGGACGAGAGTTATCATTTATAACTCTGCAGGTTTGTGAATTGCAGTGCCCTGAACCTCCATTTTACAACTCGCCTTTTTGGGAGATGGCCGCAAAAGCGCAGGATGGCTTCAGGCCCTGTTCTGGTTCCGGGGGGCAGGATGAGCCTGTGGTTAATTCTTCTTCCTGATGGGAAAATAGAGTGACCTGTGCCTGTCCCAACACCAAGAGCTAGTCTCTCATTGGTTCCATGTCTTCTCGTTCATCCTCAGGACAAATTGCAACCTGTACGGAACAGGAGGTTAAAGATGCTGATGCTCCAAGTAGGGAGATTGCTAGTAAAGCGGCTGTTATGGCGAACCCGGGCACAAGGAGATGAGAAATGAGGTACGTTTTAGAAACCTTTCCCCATCACACGGTGTACCATCTTCTGGGTTTCTCATGCATGTTTTCAATGTAGGAAGATGCCCTTGAACCTGGAGATTTGGGACCCATGCGATGGGTACCACGCAGTATTACTTTAAAGGGTCTGTGTTTGCTCACCCAACCTCACCAAACCTCTCAGCCCCAAGAGTGTCCACCCTTATGTCTCATCCAGCTGTGGGTCTAGATATGGTCAATCCAGGTTGCATCACAGCCCCTGAACGCATTGTGTAAGAATTTCGCTCTCTTTCACTGTCTTTGTTTCATGGGTTTTTCAAAGTAATTTATTTTTATAATGGGGTTTAGCTGCTTTTCACTGCTGTGTTTATGCTGCTTTACACCCACTTGACACACTAACAGAGAGATATCAATACATAGGTTTTAAGATTATTACTAGTCAGATATATTCTTGTGTGGTGAATAGGGCGTGTTGAGTCCAGTTCTCTGAGCAAGGAGTAGGTCTTGTCTATTACATATTGGTTTTATGGAACGGTATCTGAGCTAATTTGAAACCCTTGTTTTATGTATCACCCCACCTCACCTTTCCCGTTAAGCAGCCATAGTGTGTTTTCTGCATGTGTGACTCTGTTCTGTTTTGTAATTCAGTTCAAGTGTAACGGTTTTTACATTCCCTCTAAAAGTGATACCTTATGAGAAGTGTCCTTTTCTGTGTGACTTATTTCACTTAGAATTGTCGTACCTAAATCCACTCATCATGCTGCTACTAGCCTTATGACATTGATTTCATGGCTGAGTGATATTCCATTGTATATAAGGACCACAACTTCTTTATCCATTTTTCTCTTTCCTGGGATATTGAAGGTGGAATGAAGTGGAGGTCCTTGTCAAGAGAGCAGCCCTAAACTTTGGGGTGCTTGTCTCTTGCTGATTTTTAATTTTCCCAATGTATACCCCCATGAGTGGAAGTGCCCTATGCTCTCTAAGCTTTGCTTTTTAGACGTTTCAGGACTCACCGTACACTTCTCCAGAGTGGCTGTTGGCAATTTACATCCCGCCCATCAGTGTAGCATGGCTCCCATTTCTCCATGGCCTTTCCTGCATTTCTGGTTTTGACACTTTTTTCAGCATGGCCATTTTGACCAATGGGTAGCGAGACTTCTTTGTAGCGCTGATTTGCCTTTCCAGGTTGCTTGGTTGGCCAAAAAGGGCGTATGCGTTTTTTCCTGAATATATTCAGGAAAAAACGCATACGCCCTTTTTGGCCAAGGGCATCATTGTCAACGTTTTGCCGCTTTTCATGTGCTTTAAAGGCGATTCGAATCTACCTCCTGAAATCTGTTTCCTGCAATTCTGCCTTGATTTCAAATCCTCTTCTTTGCCTTCCCTCAATATATTTGTGGACGAGAGTTATCATTTATAACTCTGCAGGTTTGTGAATTGCAGTGCCCTGAACCTCCATTTTACAACTCGCCTTTTTGGGAGATGGCCGCAAAAGCGCAGGATGGCTTCAGGCCCTGTTCTGGTTCCGGGGGGCAGGATGAGCCTGTGGTTAATTCTTCTTCCTGATGGGAAAATAGAGTGACCTGTGCCTGTCCCAACACCAAGAGCTAGTCTCTCATTGGTTCCATGTCTTCTCGTTCATCCTCAGGACAAATTGCAACCTGTACGGAACAGGAGGTTAAAGATGCTGATGCTCCAAGTAGGGAGATTGCTAGTAAAGCGGCTGTTATGGCGAACCCGGGCACAAGGAGATGAGAAATGAGGTACGTTTTAGAAACCTTTCCCCATCACACGGTGTACCATCTTCTGGGTTTCTCATGCATGTTTTCAATGTAGGAAGATGCCCTTGAACCTGGAGATTTGGGACCCATGCGATGGGTACCACGCAGTATTACTTTAAAGGGTCTGTGTTTGCTCACCCAACCTCACCAAACCTCTCAGCCCCAAGAGTGTCCACCCTTATGTCTCATCCAGCTGTGGGTCTAGATATGGTCAATCCAGGTTGCATCACAGCCCCTGAACGCATTGTGTAAGAATTTCGCTCTCTTTCACTGTCTTTGTTTCATGGGTTTTTCAAAGTAATTTATTTTTATAATGGGGTTTAGCTGCTTTTCACTGCTGTGTTTATGCTGCTTTACACCCACTTGACACACTAACAGAGAGATATCAATACATAGGTTTTAAGATTATTACTAGTCAGATATATTCTTGTGTGGTGAATAGGGCGTGTTGAGTCCAGTTCTCTGAGCAAGGAGTAGGTCTTGTCTATTACATATTGGTTTTATGGAACGGTATCTGAGCTAATTTGAAACCCTTGTTTTATGTATCACCCCACCTCACCTTTCCCGTTAAGCAGCCATAGTGTGTTTTCTGCATGTGTGACTCTGTTCTGTTTTGTAATTCAGTTCAAGTGTAACGGTTTTTACATTCCCTCTAAAAGTGATACCTTATGAGAAGTGTCCTTTTCTGTGTGACTTATTTCACTTAGAATTGTCGTACCTAAATCCACTCATCATGCTGCTACTAGCCTTATGACATTGATTTCATGGCTGAGTGATATTCCATTGTATATAAGGACCACAACTTCTTTATCCATTTTTCTCTTTCCTGGGATATTGAAGGTGGAATGAAGTGGAGGTCCTTGTCAAGAGAGCAGCCCTAAACTTTGGGGTGCTTGTCTCTTGCTGATTTTTAATTTTCCCAATGTATACCCCCATGAGTGGAAGTGCCCTATGCTCTCTAAGCTTTGCTTTTTAGACGTTTCAGGACTCACCGTACACTTCTCCAGAGTGGCTGTTGGCAATTTACATCCCGCCCATCAGTGTAGCATGGCTCCCATTTCTCCATGGCCTTTCCTGCATTTCTGGTTTTGACACTTTTTTCAGCATGGCCATTTTGACCAATGGGTAGCGAGACTTCTTTGTAGCGCTGATTTGCCTTTCCAGGTTGCTTGGTTGGCCAAAAAGGGCGTATGCGTTTTTTCCTGAATATATTCAGGAAAAAACGCATACGCCCTTTTTGGCCAAGGGCATCATTGTCAACGTTTTGCCGCTTTTCATGTGCTTTAAAGGCGATTCGAATCTACCTCCTGAAATTTGTTTCCTGCAATTCTGCCTTGATTTCAAATCCTCTTCTTTGCCTTCCCTCAATATATTTGTGGACGAGAGTTATCATTTATAACTCTGCAGGTTTGTGAATTGCAGTGCCCTGAACCTCCATTTTACAACTCGCGTTTTTGGGAGACGGCCGCAAAAGCGCAGGATGGCTTCAGACCCTGTTCTGGTTCCGGGGGGCAGGCTGAGCCTGTGGTTAATTCTTCTTCCTGATGGGAAAATAGAGTGACCTGTGCCTGTCCCTACACCAAGAGCTAGTCTCTCATTGGTTCCCCGTCTTCCCGTTCATCCTCAGGACAAATTGCAACCTGTACGGAACAGGAGGTTAAAGGTGCTGATGCTCCAAGTAGGGAGATTGTTAGTAAAGCGGCTGGAATGGCGAACCCGGGCACAAGGAGAAGAGAAATGAGGTGCGTTTTAGAAACCTTTCCCCATCACATGGTGTACCATCTTTTTGTTTTCTCATGCATGTTTTCGATGTAGGAAGATGCCCTTGAACCTGGAGATTTGGGACCCATGCGATGGGTACCACGCAGTATTACTTTAAAGGGTCTGCATTTGCTCACCCAACCTCACCAAACCTCTCAGCCCCAAGAGTGTCCACCCTTATGTCTCATCCAGCTGTGGGTCTAGAAATGGTCAATCCAGGTTGCATCACAGCCCCTGAACGCATTGTGTAAGAATTTCTCTCTCTTTCTCTGTCTTTGTTTCATGGGTTTTTCAAAGTAATTTATTTTTATAATGGGGTTTAGCTGCTTTTCACTGCTGTGTTTATGCCACTTTACACCCACTTGACACACTAACAGAGAGATATCAATACATAGGTTTTAAGATTATTACTAGTCAGATATATTCTTGTGCGGTGAATAGGGCGTGTTGAGTCCAGTTCTCTGAGCAAGGAGTAGGTCTTGTCTATTACATATTGGGTTTATGGAACGGTATCTGAGCTAATTTGAAACCCTTGTTTTATGTATCACCCCACCTCACCTTTCCCGTTAAGCAGCCATAGTGTGTTTTCTGCATGTGTGACTCTGTTCTGTTTTGTAATTCAGTTCAAGTGTAACGGTTTTTACATTCCCTCTATAAGTGATACCTTATGAGAAGTGTCCTTTTCTGTGTGACTTATTTCACTTAGAATCGTCGTACCTAAATCCACTCATCATGCTGCTATTAGCCTTATGACATTGATTTCATGGCTGAGTGATATTCCATTGTACATAAGGACCACAACTTCTTTATCCATTTTTCTCCCTCCTGGGATATTGAAGGTGGAATGAAGTGGAGGTCCTTGTCAACAGAGCAGCCCTAAACTTTGGGGTGCTTGTGTCTTGCTGATTTTTAATTTTCCCAATTTATACCCCCATGAGTGGAAGTGCCCTATGCTCTCTAAGCTGTGTTTTTTAGATGTTTCAGGACACACCGTACACTTCTCCAGAGTGGCTGTTGGCAATTTACATCCCGCCCATCAGTGTAGCAAGGCTCCCATTTCTCCATGGCCTGTCCTGCATTTCTGGTTTTGAGACTTTTTTCAGCATGGCCCTTTTGACCGATGGGTAGCGAGTCTTCTTTGTAGCCCTGATTTGCCTTTCCAGGTTGCTTGGTTGGCCAAAAAGGGCGTATGCGTTTTTTCCTGAATATATTCAGGAAAAAACGCATACGCCCTTTTTGGCCAAGGGCATCATTGTCAACGTTTTGCCGCTTTTCATGTGCTTTAAAGGCGATTCGAATCTACCTCCTGAAATCTGTTTCCTGCAATTCTGCCTTGATTTGAAGTCCTCTTCTTTGCCTTCCCTTAATATATTTGTGGACGAAAGTTATCATTTATAACTCTGCAGGTTTGTGAATTGCAGTGCCCTGAAGCTCCATTTTACAACTCGCCTTTTTGGGAGCTGGCCACAAAAGCGCAGGATGGCTTCAGTCCCTGTTCTGGTTCCGGGGGGGAGGATGAGCCTGTGGTTAATTCTTCTTCCTGATGGGAAAATAGAGTGACCTGTGCCTGTCCCAACACCAAGAGCTAGTCTCTCACTGGTTCCCCGTTTACCCGTTCATCCTCAGGACAAATTGCAACCTGTACGGAACAGGAGGTTAAAGGTGCTGATGCTCCAAGTAGGGAGATTGTTAGTAAAGCGGCTGGAATGGCGAACCCGGGCACAAGGAGAAGAGAAATGAGGTGCGTTTTAGAAACCTTTCCCCATCACATGGTGTACCATCTTTTTGTTTTCTCATGCATGTTTTCGATGTAGGAAGATGCCCTTGAACCTGGAGATTTGGGACCCATGCGATGGGTACCACGCAGTATTACTTTAAAGGGTCTGCGTTTGCTCACCCAACCTCACCAAACCTCTCAGCCCCAAGAGTGTCCACCCTTATGTCTCATCCAGCTGTGCGTCTAGATATGGTCAATCCAGGTTGCATCACAGCCCCTGAACGCATTGTGTAAGAATTTCTATCTCTTTCACTGTCTTTGTTTCATGGGTGTTTCAAAGTAATTTATTTTTATAATGGGGTTTAGCTGCTTTTCACGGCTGTGTTTATGCCGCTTTACACCCACTTGACACACTAACAGAGAGATATCAATACATAGGTTTTAAGATTATTACTAGTCAGATATATTCTTGTGCGGTGAATAGGGCGTGTTGAGTCCAGTTCTCTGAGCAAGGAGTAGGTCTTGTCTATTACATATTGGGTTTATGGAACGGTATCTGAGCTAATTTGAAACCCTTGTTTTATGTATCACCCCACCTCACCTTTCCCGTTAAGCAGCCATAGTGTGTTTTCTGCATGTGTGACTCTGTTCTGTTTTGTAATTCAGTTCAAGTGTAACGGTTTTTACATTCCCTCTATAAGTGATACCTTATGAGAAGTGTCCTTTTCTGTGTGACTTATTTCACTTAGAATCGTCGTACCTAAATCCACTCATCATGCTGCTATTAGCCTTATGACATTGATTTCATGGCTGAGTGATATTCCATTGTACATAAGGACCACAACTTCTTTATCCATTTTTCTCCCTCCTGGGATATTGAAGGTGGAATGAAGTGGAGGTCCTTGTCAACAGAGCAGCCCTAAACTTTGGGGTGCTTGTGTCTTGCTGATTTTTCATTTTCCCAATTTATACCCCCATGAGTGGAAGTGCCCTATGCTCTCTAAGCTGTGTTTTTTAGATGTTTCAGGACACACCGTACACTTCTCCAGAGTGGCTGTTGGCAATTTACATCCCGCCCATCAGTGTAGCAAGGCTCCCATTTCTCCATGGCCTGTCCTGCATTTCTGGTTTTGAGACTTTTTTCAGCATGGCCCTTTTGACCGATGGGTAGCGAGTCTGCTTTGTAGCCCTGATTTGCCTTTCCAGGTTGCTTGGTTGGCCAAAAAGGGCGTATGCGTTTTTTCCTGAATATATTCAGGAAAAAACGCATACGCCCTTTTTGGCCAAGGGCATCATTGTCAACGTTTTGCCGCTTTTCATGTGCTTTAAAGGCGATTCGAATCTACCTCCTGAAATCTGTTTCCTGCAATTCTGCCTTGATTTGAAGTCCTCTTCTTTGCCTTCCCTTAATATATTTGTGGACGAAAGTTATCATTTATAACTCTGCAGGTTTGTGAATTGCAGTGCCCTGAAGCTCCATTTTACAACTCGCCTTTTTGGGAGCTGGCCACAAAAGCGCAGGATGGCTTCAGTCCCTGTTCTGGTTCCGGGGGGGAGGATGAGCCTGTGGTTAATTCTTCTTCCTGATGGGAAAATAGAGTGACCTGTGCCTGTCCCAACACCAAGAGCTAGTCTCTCACTGGTTCCCCGTTTACCCGTTCATCCTCAGGACAAATTGCAACCTGTACGGAACAGGAGGTTAAAGGTGCTGATGCTCCAAGTAGGGAGATTGTTAGTAAAGCGGCTGGAATGGCGATCCCGGGCACAAGGAGAAGAGAAATGAGGTGCGTTTTAGAAACCTTTCCCCATCACATGGTGTACCATCTTTTTGTTTTCTCATGCATGTTTTCGATGTAGGAAGATGCCCTTGAACCTGGAGATTTGGGACCCATGCGATGGGTACCACGCAGTATTACTTTAAAGGGTCTGCGTTTGCTCACCCAACCTCACCAAACCTCTCAGCCCCAAGAGTGTCCACCCTTATGTCTCATCCAGCTGTGGGTCTAGATATGGTCAATCCAGGTTGCATCACAGCCCCTGAACGCATTGTGTAAGAATTTCGCTCTCTTTCACTGTCTTTGTTTCATGGGTTTGTAAAAGTAATTTATTTTTTTAATGGGGTTTAGCTGCTTTTCACTGCTGTGTTTATGCCGCTTTACACCCACTTGACACACTAACAGAGAGATATCAATACATAGGTTTTAAGATTATTACTAGTCAGATATATTATTGTGCGGTGAATAGGGCGTGTTGAGTCCAGTTCTCTGAGCAAGGAGTACGTCTTGTCTATTACATATTGGGTTTATGGAACGGTATCTGAGCTAATTTGAAACCCTTGTTTTATGTATCACCCCACCTCACCTTTCCCCTTAAGCAGCCATAGTGTGTTTTCTGCATGTGTGACTCTGTTCTGTTTTGTAATTCAGTTCAAGTGTAACGGTTTTTACATTCCCTCTATAAGTGATACCTTATGAGAAGTGTCCTTTTCTGTGTGATTTATTTCACTTAGAATCGTCGTACCTAAATCCACTCATCATGCTGCTACTAGCCTTATGACATTGATTTCATGGCTGAGTGATATTGCATTGTACATAAGGACCACAACTTCTTTATCCATTTTTCTATTTCCTGGGATATTGAAGGTGGAATGAAGTGGAGGTCCTTGTCAACAGAGCAGCCCTAAACTTTGGGGTGCTTGTGTCTTGCTGATTTTTCATTTTCCCAATTTATACCCCCATGAGTGGAAGTGCCCTATGCTCTCTAAGCTGTGTTTTTTAGATGTTTCAGGACACACCGTACACTTCTCCAGAGTGGCTGTTGGCAATTTACATCCCGCCCATCAGTGTAGCAAGGCTCCCATTACTCCATGGCCTGTCCTGCATTTCTGGTTTTGAGACTTTTTTCAGCATGGCCCTTTTGACCGATGGGTAGCGAGTCTTCTTTGTAGCCCTGATTTGCCTCTCCAGGTTGCTTGGTTGGCCAAAAAGGGCGTATGCGTTTTTTCCTGAATATATTCAGGAAAAAACACATACGCCCTTTTTGGCCAAGGGCATAATTGTCAACGTTTTGCCGCTTTTCATGTGCTTTAAAGGTGATTCGAATCTACCTCCTGAAATCTGTTTCCTGCATTTCTGCCTTGATTTCAAATCCTCTTCTTTGCCTTCCCTCAATATATTTGTGGACGAGAGTTATCATTTATAACTCTGCAGGTTTGTGAATTGCAGTGCCCTGAAGCTCCATTTTACATCTCGCTTTTTTGGGAGCTGGCCGCAAAAGCGCAGGATGGCTTCAGGCCCTGTTCTGGTTCCGGGGGGAGGATGAACCTGTGGTTAATTCTTCTTCCTGATGGGAAAATAGAGTGACCTGTGCCTGTCCCAACACCAAGAGCTAGTCTCTCACTGGTTCCCCGTCTACCCGTTCATCCTCAGGACAAATTGCAACCTGTACGGAACAGGAGGTTAAAGGTGCTGATGCTCCAAGTAGGGAGATTGTTAGTAAAGCGGCTGGAATGGCGACCACGGGCACAAGTAGAAGAGAAATGAGGTGCGTTTTAGAAAACTTTCCCCATCACATGGTGTACCATCTTTTTGTTTTCTCATGCATGTTTTCGATGTAGGAAGATGCCCTTGAACCTGGAGATTTGGGACCCATGCGATGGGTACCACGCAGTATTACTTTAAAGGGTCTGCGTTTGCTCACCCAACCTCACCAAACCTCTAAGCCCCAAGAGTGTCCACCTTTATGTCTCATCCAGCTGTGGGTCTAGATATGGTCAATCCAGGTTGCATCACAGCCCCTGAACGCATTGTGTAAGAATTTCTCTCTCTTTCACTGTCTTTGTTTCATGGGTTTTTCAAAGTAATTTATTTTTATAATGGGGTTTAGCTGCTTTTCACTGCTGTGTTTATGCCGCTTTACACCCACTTGACACACTAACAGAGAGATATCAATACATAGGTTTTAAGATTATTACTAGTCAGATATATTCTTGTGCGGTGAATAGGGCGTGTTGAGTCCAGTTCTCTGAGCAAGGAGTACGTCTTGTCTATTACATATTGGGTTTATGGAATGGTATCTGAGCTAATTTGAAACCCTTGTTTTATGTATCACCCCACCTCACCTTTCCCGTTAAGCAGCCATAGTGTGTTTTCTGCATGTGTGACTCTGTTCTGTTTTGTAATTCAGTTCAAGTGTAACGGGTTTTACATTCCCTCTATAAGTGATACCTTATGAGAAGTGTCCCTTTCTGTGTGACTTATTTCACTTAGAATCGTCGTACCTAAATCCACTCATCATGCTGCTATTAGCCTTATGACATTGATTTCATGGCTGAGTGATATTCCATTGTACATAAGGACCACAACTTCTTTATCCATTTTTCTCCCTCCTGGGATATTGAAGGTGGAATGAAGTGGAGGTCCTTGTCAACAGAGCAGCCCTAAACTTTGGGGTGCTTGTGTCTTGCTGATTTTTCATTTTCCCAATTTATACCCCCATGAGTGGAAGTGCCCTATGCTCTCTAAGCTGTGTTTTTTAGATGTTTCAGGACACACCGTACACTTCTCCAGAGTGGCTGTTGGCAATTTACATCCCGCCCATCAGTGTAGCAAGGCTCCCATTTCTCCATGGCCTGTCCTGCATTTCTGGTTTTGAGACTTTTTTCAGCATGGCCCTTTTGACCGATGGGTAGCGAGTCTTCTTTGTAGCCCTGATTTGCCTTTCCAGGTTGCTTGGTTGGCCAAAAAGGGCGTATGCGTTTTTTCCTGAATATATTCAGGAAAAAACGCATACGCCCTTTTTGGCCAAGGGCATCATTGTCAACGTTTTGCCGCTTTTCATGTGCTTTAAAGGCGATTCGAATCTACCTCCTGAAATCTGTTTCCTGCAATTCTGCCTTGATTTCAAATCCTCTTCTTTGCCTTCCCTCAATATATTTGTGGACGAGAGTTATCATTTATAACTCTGCAGGTTTGTGAATTGCAGTGCCCTGAAGCTCCATTTTACAACTCGCGTTCTTGGGAGCTGGCCGCAAAAGCGCAGGATGGCTTCAGGCCCTGTTCTGGTTCCGGGGGGCAGGCTGAGCCTGTGGTTAATTCTTCTTCCTGATGGGAAAATAGAGTGACCTGTGCCTGTCCCTACACCAAGAGCTAGTCTCTCATTGGTTCCACGTCTTCTCGTTCATCCTCAGGACAAATTGCAACCTGTACGGAACAGGAGGTTAAAGGTGCTGATGCTCCAAGTAGGGAGATTGTTAGTATAGCGGCTGGAATGGCGATCCCGGGCACAAGGAGAAGAGAAATGAGGTGCGTTTTAGAAACCTTTCCCCATCATATGGTGTACCATCTTTATGTTTTCTCATGCATGTTTTCGATGTAGGAAGATGCCCTTGAACCTGGAGATTTGGGACCCATGCGATGGGTACCACGCAGTATTACTTTAAAGGGTCTGCGTTTGCTCACCCAACCTCACCAAACCTCTCAGCCCCAAGAGTGTCCACCCTTATGTCTCATCCAGCTGTGGGTCTAGAAATGGTCAATCCAGGTTGCATCACAGCCCCTGAACGCATTGTGTAAGAATTTCTCTCTCTTTCACTGTCTTTGTTTCATGGGTTTTTCAAAGTAATTTATTTTTATAATGGGGTTTAGCTGCTTTTCACTGCTGTGTTTATGCCGCTTTACACCCACTTGACACACTAACAGAGAGATATCAATACATAGGTTTTAAGATTATTACTAGTCAGATATATTCTTGTGCAGTGAATAGGGCGTGTTGAGTCCAGTTCTCTGAGCAAGGAGTAGGTCTTGTCTATTACATATTGGGTTTATGGAACGGTATCTGAGCTAATTTGAAACCCTTGTTTTATGTATCACCCCACCTCACCTTTCCCGTTAAGCAGCCATAGTGTGTTTTCTGCATGTGTGACTCTGTTCTGTTTTGTAATTCAGTTCAAGTGTAACGGTTTTTACATTCCCTCTATAAGTGATACCTTATGAGAAGTGTCCTTTTCTGTGTGACTTATTTCACTTAGAATCGTCGTACCTAAATCCACTCATCATGCTGCTATTAGCCTAATGACATTGATTTCATGGCTGAGTGATATTCCATTGTACATAAGGACCACAACTTCTTTATCCATTTTTCTCCCTCCTGGGATATTGAAGTTGGAATGAAGTGGAGGTCCTTGTCAACAGAGCAGCCCTAAACTTTGGGGTGCTTGTGTCTTGCTGATTTTTCATTTTCCCAATTTATACCCCCATGAGTGGAAGTGCCCTATGCTCTCTAAGCTGTGTTTTTTAGATGTTTCAGGACACACCGTACACTTCTCCCGAGTGGCTGTTGGCAATTTACATCCCGCCCATCAGTGTAGCAAGGCTCCCATTACTCCATGGCCTGTCCTGCATTTCTGGTTTTGAGACTTTTTTCAGCATGGCCCTTTTGACCGATGGGTAGCGAGTCTTCTTTGTAGCCCTGATTTGCCTCTCCAGGTTGCTTGGTTGGCCAAAAAGGGCGTATGCGTTTTTTCCTGAATATATTCAGGAAAAAACACATACGCCCTTTTTGGCCAAGGGCATAATTGTCAACGTTTTGCCGCTTTTCATGTGCTTTAAAGGTGATTCGAATCTACCTCCTGAAATCTGTTTCCTGCATTTCTGCCTTGATTTCAAATCCTCTTCTTTGCCTTCCCTCAATATATTTGTGGACGAGAGTTATCATTTATAACTCTGCAGGTTTGTGAATTGCAGTGCCCTGAAGCTCCATTTTACATCTCGCTTTTTTGGGAGCTGGCCGCAAAAGCGCAGGATGGCTTCAGGCCCTGTTCTGGTTCCGGGGGGAGGATGAGCCTGTGGTTAATTCTTCTTCCTGATGGGAAAATAGAGTGACCTGTGCCTGTCCCAACACCAAGAGCTAGTCTCTCACTGGTTCCCCGTCTACCCGTTCATCCTCAGGACAAATTGCAACCTGTACGGAACAGGAGGTTAAAGGTGCTGATGCTCCAAGTAGGGAGATTGTTAGTAAAGCGGCTGGAATGGCGAACCCGGGCACAAGTAGAAGAGAAATGAGGTGCGTTTTAGAAAACTTTCCCCATCACATGGTGTACCATCTTTTTGTTTTCTCATGCATGTTTTCGATGTAGGAAGATGCCCTTGAACCTGGAGATTTGGGACCCATGCGATGGGTACCACGCAGTATTACTTTAAAGGGTCTGCGTTTGCTCACCCAACCTCACCAAACCTCTCAGCCCCAAGAGTGTCCACCTTTATGTCTCATCCAGCTGTGGGTCTAGATATGGTCAATCCAGGTTGCATCACAGCCCCTGAACGCATTGTGTAAGAATTTCTCTCTCTTTCACTGTCTTTGTTTCATGGGTTTTTCAAAGTAATTTATTTTTATAATGGGGTTTAGCTGCTTTTCACTGCTGTGTTTATGCCGCTTTACACCCACTTGACACACTAACAGAGAGATATCAATACATAGGTTTTAAGATTATTACTAGTCAGATATATTCTTGTGCGGTGAATAGGGCGTGTTGAGTCCAGTTCTCTGAGCAAGGAGTACGTCTTGTCTATTACATATTGGGTTTATGGAATGGTATCTGAGCTAATTTGAAACCCTTGTTTTATGTATCACCCCACCTCACCTTTCCCGTTAAGCAGCCATAGTGTGTTTTCTGCATGTGTGACTCTGTTCTGTTTTGTAATTCAGTTCAAGTGTAACGGGTTTTACATTCCCTCTATAAGTGATACCTTATGAGAAGTGTCCCTTTCTGTGTGACTTATTTCACTTAGAATCGTCGTACCTAAATCCACTCATCATGCTGCTATTAGCCTTATGACATTGATTTCATGGCTGAGTGATATTCCATTGTACATAAGGACCACAACTTCTTTATCCATTTTTCTCCCTCCTGGGATATTGAAGGTGGAATGAAGTGGAGGTCCTTGTCAACAGAGCAGCCCTAAACTTTGGGGTGCTTGTGTCTTGCTGATTTTTCATTTTCCCAATTTATACCCCCATGAGTGGAAGTGCCCTATGCTCTCTAAGCTGTGTTTTTTAGATGTTTCAGGACACACCGTACACTTCTCCAGAGTGGCTGTTGGCAATTTACATCCCGCCCATCAGTGTAGCAAGGCTCCCATTTCTCCATGGCCTGTCCTGCATTTCTGGTTTTGAGACTTTTTTCAGCATGGCCCTTTTGACCGATGGGTAGCGAGTCTTCTTTGTACCGCTGATTTGCCTTTCCAGGTTGCTTGGTTGGCCAAAAAGGGCGTATGCGTTTTTTCCTGAATATATTCAGGAAAAAACGCATACGCCCTTTTTGGCCAAGGGCATCATTGTCAACGTTTTGCCGCTTTTCATTTGCTTTAAAGGCGATTCGAATCTACCTCCTGAAATCTGTTTCCTGCAATTCTGCCTTGATTTCAAATCCTCTTCTTTGCCTTCCCTCAATATATTTGTGGACGAGAGTTATCATTTATAACTCTGCAGGTTTGTGAATTGCAGTGCCCTGAAGCTCCATTTTACAACTCGCGTTCTTGGGAGCTGGCCGCAAAAGCGCAGGATGGCTTCAGGCCCTGTTCTGGTTCCGGGGGGCAGGCTGAGCCTGTGGTTAATTCTTCTTCCTGATGGGAAAATAGAGTGACCTGTGCCTGTCCCTACACCAAGAGCTAGTCTCTCATTGGTTCCACGTCTTCTCGTTCATCCTCAGGACAAATTGCAACCTGTACGGAACAGGAGGTTAAAGGTGCTGATGCTCCAAGTAGAGAGATTGTTAGTAAAGCGGCTGGAATGGCGATCCCGGGCACAAGGAGAAGAGAAATGAGGTGCGTTTTAGAAACCTTTCCCCATCATATGGTGTACCATCTTTATGTTTTCTCATGCATGTTTTCGATGTAGGAAGATGCCCTTGAACCTGGAGATTTGGGACCCATGCGATGGGTACCATGCAGTATTACTTTAAAGGGTCTGCGTTTGCTCACCCAACCTCACCAAACCTCTCAGCCCCAAGAGTGTCCACCCTTATGTCTCATCCAGCTGTGGGTCTAGAAATGGTCAATCCAGGTTGCATCACAGCCCCTGAACGCATTGTGTAAGAATTTCTCTCTCTTTCACTGTCTTTGTTTCATGGGTTTTTCAAAGTAATTTATTTTTATAATGGGGTTTAGCTGCTTTTCACTGCTGTGTTTATGCCGCTTTACACCCACTTGACACACTAACAGAGAGATATCAATACATAGGTTTTAAGATTATTACTAGTCAGATATATTCTTGTGCGGTGAATAGGGCGTGTTGAGTCCAGTTCTCTGAGCAAGGAGTAGGTCTTGTCTATTACATATTGGGTTTATGGAACGGTATCTGAGCTAATTTGAAACCTTTGTTTTATGTATCACCCCACCTCACCTTTCCCGTTAAGCAGCCATAGTGTGTTTTCTGCATGTGTGACTCTGTTCTGTTTTGTAATTCAGTTCAAGTGTAACGGTTTTTACATTCCCTCTATAAGTGATACCTTATGAGAAGTGTCCTTTTCTGTGTGACTTATTTCACTTAGAATCGTCGTACCTAAATCCACTCATCATGCTGCTATTAGCCTAATGACATTGATTTCATGGCTGAGTGATATTCCATTGTACATAAGGACCACAACTTCTTTATCCATTTTTCTCCCTCCTGGGATATTGAAGGTGGAATGAAGTGGAGGTCCTTGTCAACAGAGCAGCCCTAAACTTTGGGGTGCTTGTGTCTTGCTGATTTTTCATTTTCCCAATTTATACCCGCATGAGTGGAAGTGCCCTAAGCTCTCTAAGCTGTGTTTTTTAGATGTTTCAGGACACACCGTACACTTCTCCAGAGTGGCTGTTGGCAATTTACATCGCGCCCATCAGTGTAGCAAGGCTCCCATTTCTCCATGGCCTGTCCTGCATTTCTGGTTTTGAGACTTTTTTCAGCATGGCCCTTTTGACCGATGGGTAGCGAGTCTTCTTTGTAGCCCTGATTTGCCTTTCCAGGTTGCTTGGTTGGCCAAAAAGGGCGTATGCGTTTTTTCCTGAATATATTCAGGAAAAAACGCATACGCCCTTTTTGGCCAAGGGCATCATTGTCAACGTTTTGCCGCTTTTCATGTGCTTTAAAGGCGATTCGAATCTACCTCCTGAAATCTGTTTCCTGCAATTCTGCCTTGATTTCAAATCCTCTTCTTTGCCTTCCCTCAATATATTTGTGGACGAGAGTTATCATTTATAACTCTGCAGGTTTGTGAATTGCAGTGCCCTGAAGCTCCATTTTACAACTCGCTTTTTTGGGAGCTGGCCGCAAAAGCGCAGGATGGCTTTAGGCCCTGTTCTGGTTCCGGGGGGGAGGATGAGCCTGTGGTTAATTCTTCTTTCTGATGGGAAAATAGAGTGACCTGTGCCTGTCCCAACACCAAGAGCTAGTCTCTCACTGGTTCCCCGTCTACCCGTTCATCCTCAGGACAAATTGCAACCTGTACGGAACAGGAGGTTAAAGGTGCTGATGCTCCAAGTAGGGAGATTGTTAGTAAAGCGGATGGAATGGCGAACCCGGGCACAAGGAGAAGAGAAATGAGGTGCGTTTTAGAAACCTTTCCCCATCACATGGTGTACCATCTTTTTGTTTTCTCATGCATGTTTTCGATGTAGGAAGATGTCCTTGAACCTGGAGATTTGGGACCCATGCGATGGGTACCACGCAGTATTACTTTAAAGGGTCTGCGTTTGCTCACCCAACCTCACCAAACCTCTCAGCCCCAAGAGTGTCCACCCTTATGTCTCATCCAGCTGTGGGTCTAGATATGGTCAATCCAGGTTGCATCACAGCCCCTGAACGCATTGTGTAAGAATTTCTCTCTCTTTCACTGTCTTTGTTTCATGGGTTTTTCGAAGTAATTTATTTTTATAATGGGGTTTAGCTGCTTTTCACTGCTGTGTTTATGCCGCTTTACACCCACTTGACACACTAACAGAGAGATATCAATACATAGGTTTTAAGATTATTACTAGTCAGATATATTCTTGTGCGGTGAATAGGGCGTGTTGAGTCCAGTTCTCTGAGCAAGGAGTAGGTCTTGTCTATTACATATTGGGTTTATGGAACGGTATCTGAGCTAATTTGAAACCCTTGTTTTATGTATCACCCCACCTCACCTTTCCCGTTAAGCAGCCATAGTGTGTTTTCTGCATGTGTGACTCTGTTCTGTTTTGTAATTCAGTTCAAGTGTAACGGTTTTTACAGTCCCTCTATAAGTGATACCTTATGAGAAGTGTCCTTTTCTGTGTGACTTATTTCACTTAGAATCGTCGTACCTAAATCCACTCATCATGCTGCTACTAGCCTTATGACATTGATTTCCTGGCTGAGTGATATTCCATTGTACATAAGGACCACAACTTCTTTATCCATTTTTCTCTTTCCTGGGATATTGAAGGTGGAATGAAGTGGAGGTCCTTGTCAACAGAGCAGCCCTAAACTTTGGGGTGCTTATGTCTTGCTGATTTTTCATTTTCCCAATTTATACCCCCATGAGAGGAAGTGCCCTATGCTCTCTAAGCTGTGTTTTTTAGATGTTTCAGGACACACCGTACACTTCTCCAGAGTGGCTGTTGGCAATTTACATCCCGCCCATCAGTGTAGCAACGCTCCCATTTCTCCATGGCCTGTCCTGCATTTCTGGTTTTGACACGTTTTTCAGCATGGCCCTTTTGACCGATGGGTAGCGAGTCTTCTTTGTAGCGCTGATTTGCCTTTCCAGGTTGCTTGGTTGGCCAAAAAGGGCGTATGCGTTTTTTCCTGAATATATTCAGGAAAAAACGCATACGCCCTTTTTGGCCAAGGGCATCATTGTCAACGTTTTGCCGCTTTTCATGTGCTTTAAAGGCGATTCGAATCTACCTCCTGAAATCTGTTTCCTGCAATTCTGCCTTGATTTCAAATCCTCTTCTTTGCCTTCCCTCAATATATTTGTGGACGAGAGTTATCATTTATAACTCTGCAGGTTTGGGAATTGCAGTGCCCTGAAGCTCCATTGTACAACTCGCTTTTTTGGGAGCTGGCCGCAAAAGCGCAGGATGGCTTCAGGCCCTGTTCTGGTTCCGGGGGGGAGGATGAGCCTGTGGTTAATTCTTCTTCCTGATGGGAAAATAGAGTGACCTGTGCCTGTCCCAACACCAAGAGCTAGTCTCTCACTGGTTCCCCGTCTACCCGTTCATCCTCAGGACAAATTGCAACCTGTACGGAACAGGAGGTTAAAGGTGCTGATGCTCCAAGTAGGGAGATTGTTAGTAAAGCGGCTGGAATGGCGAACCCGGGCACAAGGAGAAGAGAAATGAGGTGCGTTTTAGAAACCTTTCCACATCACACGGTGTACCATCTTCTGGGTTTCTCATGCATGTTTTCGATGTAGGAAGATGCCCTTGAACCTGGAGATTTGGGACCCATGCGATGGGTACCACGCAGTATTACTTTAAAGGGTCTGCATATGCTCACCCAACCTCACGAAACCTCTCAGCCCCAAGAGTGTCCACCCTTATGTCTCATCCAGCTGTGGGTCTAGATATGGTCAATCCAGGTTGCATCACAGCCCCTGAACGCATTGTGTAAGAATTTCTCTCTCTTTCACTGTCTTTGTTTCATGGGTTTGTAAAAGTAATTTATTTTTATAATGGGGTTTAGCTGCTTTTCACTGCTGTGTTTATGCCGCTTTTCACCCACTTGACACACTAACAGAGAGATATCAATACATAGGTTTTAAGATTATTACTAGTCAGATATATTCTTGTGCGGTGAATAGGGCGTGTTGAGTCCAGTTCTCTGAGCAAGGAGTAGGTCTTGTCTATTACATATTGGGTTTATGGAACGGTATCTGAGCTAATTTGAAACCCTTGTTTTATGTATCACCCCACCTCACCTTTCCCGTTAAGCAGCCATAGTGTGTTTTCTGCCTGTGTGACTCTGTTCTGTTTTGTAATTCAGTTCAAGTGTAACGGTTTTTACATTCCCTCTATAAGTGATACCTTATGAGAAGTGTCATTTTCTGTGTGACTTATTTCACTTAGAATCGTCGTACCTAAATCCACTCATCATGCTGCTACTAGCCTTATGACATTGATTTCATGGCTGAGTGATATTCCATTGTACATAAGGACCACAACTTCTTTATCCATTTTTCTCTTTCCTGGGATATTGAAGGTGGAATGAAGTGGAGGTCCTTGTCAACAGAGCAGCCCTAAACTTTGGGGTGCTTGTGTCTTGCTGAATTTTCATTTTCCCAATTTATACCCCCATGAGTGGAAGTGCCCTATGCTCTCTAAGCTGTGTTTTTTAGATGTTTCAGGACACACCGTACACTTCTCCAGAGTGGCTGTTGGCAATTTACATCCCGCCCATCAGTGTAGCAAGACTCCCATTTCTCCATGGCCTGTCCTGCATTTCTGGTTTTGAGACTTTTTTCAGCATGGCCCTTTTGACCGATGGGTAGCGAGTCTGCTTTGTCGCGCTGATTTGCCTTTCCAGGTTGCTTGGTTGGCCAAAAAGGGCGTATGCGTTTTTTCCTGAATATATTCAGGAAAAAACGCATACGCCCTTTTTGGCCAAGGGCATCATTGTCAACGTTTTGCCGCTTTTCATGTGCTTTAAAGGCGATTCGAATCTACCTCCTGAAATCTGTTTCCTGCAATTCTGCCTTGATTTCAAATCCTCTTCTTTGCCTTCCCTCAATATATTTGTGGACGAGAGTTATCATTTATAACTCTGCAGGTTTGTGAATTGCAGTGCCCTGAAGCTCCATTTTACAACTCGCTTTTTTGGGAGCTGGCCGCAAAAGCACAGGATGGCTTCAGGCCCTGTTCTGGTTCCGGGGGGGAGGATGAGCCTGTGGTTAATTCTTCTTCCTGATGGGAAAATAGAGTGACCTTTGCCTGTCCCAACACCAAGAGCTAGTCTCTCACTGGTTCCCCGTCTACCCGTTCATCCTCAGGACAAATTGCAACCTGTACGGAACAGGAGGTTAAAGGTGCTGATGCTCCAAGTAGGGAGATTGTTAGTAAAGCGGCTGGAATGGCGAACCCCAGCACAAGGAGAAGAGAAATGAGGTGCGTTTTAGAAACCTTTCCAGATCACACGGTGTACCATCTTCTGGGTTTCTCATGCATGTTTTCGATGTAGGAAGATGCCCTTGAACCTGGAGATTTGGGACCCATGCGATGGGTACCACGCAGTATTACTTTAAAGGGTCTGCGTTTGCTCACCCAACCTCACCAAACCTCTCAGCCCCAAGAGTGTCCACCCTTATGTCTCATCCAGCTGTGGGTCTAGATATGGTCAATCCAGGTTGCATCACAGCCCCTGAACGCATTGTGTAAGAATTTCTCTCTCTTTCACTGTCTTTGTTTCATGGGTTTGTAAAAGTAATTTATTTTTATAATGGGGTTTAGCTGCTTTTCACTGCTGTGTTTATGCCGCTTTTCACCCACTTGACACACTAACAGAGAGATATCAATACATAGGTTTTAAGATTATTACTAGTGAGATATATTCTTGTGCGGTGAATAGGGCGTGTTGAGTCCAGTTCTCTGAGCAAGGAGTAGGTCTTGTCTATTACATATTGGGTTTATGGAACGGTATCTGAGCTAATTTGAAACCCTTGTTTTATGTATCACCCCACCTCACCTTTCCCGTTAAGCAGCCATAGTGTGTTTTCTGCCTGTGTGACTCTGTTCTGTTTTGTAATTCAGTTCAAGTGTAACGGTTTTTACATTCCCTCTATAAGTGATACCTTATGAGAAGTGTCATTTTCTGTGTGACTTATTTCACTTAGAATCGTCGTACCTAAATCCACTCATCATGCTGCTACTAGCCTTATGACATTGATTTCATGGCTGAGTGATATTCCATTGTACATAAGGACCACAACTTCTTTATCCATTTTTCTCTTTCCTGGGATATTGAAGGTGGAATGAAGTGGAGGTCCTTGTCAACAGAGCAGCCCTAAACTTTGGGGTGCTTGTGTCTTGCTGATTTTTCATTTTCCCAATTTATACCCCCATGAGTGGAAGTGCCCTATGCTCTCTAAGCTGTGTTTTTTAGATGTTTCAGGACACACCGTACACTTCTCCAGAGTGGCTGTTGGCAATTTACATCCCGCCCATCAGTGTAGCGAGGCTCCCATTTCTCCATGGCCTGTCCTGCATTTCTGGTTTTGAGACTTTTTTCAGCATGGCCCTTTTGACCGACGGGTAGCGAGTCTTCTTTGTAGTGCTGATTTGCCTTTCCAGGTTGCTTGGTTGGCCAAAAAGGGCGTATGCGTTTTTTCCTGAATATATTCAGGAAAAAACGCATACGCCCTTTTTGGCCAAGGGCATCATTGTCAACGTTTTGCCGCTTTTCATGTGCTTTAAAGGCGATTCGAATCTACCTCCTGAAATCTGTTTCCTGCATTTCTGCCTTGATTTCAAATCCTCTTCTTTGCCTTCCCTCAATATATTTGTGGACGAGAGTTATCATTTATAACTCTGCAGGTTTGTGAATTGCAGTGCCCTGAAGCTCCATTGTACAACTCGCTTTTTTGGGAGCTGGCCGCAAAAGCGCAGGATGGCTTCAGACCCTGTTCTGGTTCCGGGGGGGAGGATGAGCCTGTGGTTAATTCTTCTTCCTGATGGGAAAATAGAGTGACCTGTGCCTGTCCCAACACCAAGAGCTAGTCTCTCACTGGTTCCCCGTCTACCCGTTCATCCTCAGGACAAATTGCAACCTGTACGGAACAGGAGGTTAAAGGTGCTGATGCTCCAAGTAGGGAGATTGTTAGTAAAGCGGCTGGAATGGCGAACCCGGGCACAAGGAGAAGAGAAATGAGGTGCGTTTTAGAAACCTTTCCCCATCACATGGTGTACCATCTTTTTGTTTTCTCATGCATGTTTTCGATGTAGGAAGATGCCCTTGAACCTGGAGATTTGGGACCCATGCGATGGGTACCACGCAGTATTACTTTAAAGGGTCTGTGTTTGCTCACCCAACCTCACCAAACCTCTCAGCCCCAAGAGTGTCCACCCTTATGTCTCATCCAGCTGTGGGTCTAGATATGGTCAATCCAGGTTGCATCACAGCCCCTGAACGCATTGTGTAAGAATTTCTCTCTCTTTCACTGTCTTTGTTTCATGGGTTTTTCAAAGTAATTTATTTTTATAATGGGGTTTAGCTGCTTTTCACTGCTGTGTTTATGCCGCTTTACACCCACTTGACACACTAACAGAGAGATATCAATACATAGGTTTTAAGATTATTACTAGTCAGATATATTCTTGTGCGGTGAATAGGGCGTGTTGAGTCCAGTTCTCTGAGCAAGGAGTAGGTCTTGTCTATTACATATTGGGTTTATGGAACGGTATCTGAGCTAATTTGAAACCCTTGTTTTATGTATCACCCCACCTTACCTTTCCCGTTAAGCAGCCATAGTGTGTTTTCTGCATGTGTGACTCTGTTCTGTTTTGTAATTCAGTTCAAGTGTAACGGTTTTTACATTCCCTCTATAAGTGATACCTTATGAGAAGTGTCCTTTTCTGTGTGACTTATTTCACTTAGAATCGTCGTACCTAAATCCACTCATCATGCTGCTATTAGCCTTATGACATTGATTTCATGGCTGAGTGATATTCCATTGTACATAAGGACCACAACTTCTTTATCCATTTTTCTCCCTCCTGGGATATTGAAGGTGGAATGAAGTGGAGGTCCTTGTCAACAGAGCAGCCCTAAACTTTGGGGTGCTTGTGTCTTGCTGATTTTTCATTTTCCCAATTTATACCCCCATGAGTGGAAGTGCCCTATGCTCTCTAAGCTGTGTTTTTTAGATGTTTCAGGACACACCGTACACTTCTCCAGAGTGGCTGTTGGCAATTTACATCCCACCCATCAGTGTAGCAAGGCTCCCATTTCTCCATGGCCTGTCCTGCATTTCTGGTTTTGAGACTTTTTTCAGCATGGCCCTTTTGACCGATGGGTAGCGAGTCTTCTTTGTAGCCCTGATTTGCCTTTCCAGGTTGCTTGGTTGGCCAAAAAGGGCGTATGCGTTTTTTCCTGAATATATTCAGGAAAAAACGCATACGCCCTTTTTGGCCAAGAGCATCATTGTCAACGTTTTGCCGCTTTTCATGTGCTTTAAAGGCGATTCGAATCTACCTCCTGAAATCTGTTTCCTGCATTTCTGCCTTGATTTCAAATCCTCTTCTTTGCCTTCCCTAAATATATTTGTGGACGAGAGTTATCATTTATAACTCTGCAGGTTTGTGAATTGCAGTGCCCTGAAGCTCCATTTTACAACTCGCTTTTTTGGGAGCTGGCCGCAAAAGCGCAGGATGGCTTCAGGCCCTGTTCTGGTTCCGGGGGGGAGGATGAGCCTGTGGTTAATTCTTCTTCCTGATGGGAAAATAGAGTGACCTGTGCCTGTCCCAACACCAAGAGCTAGTCTCTCACTGGTTCCCCGTATTCCCGTTCATCCTCAGGACAAATTGCAACCTGTACGGAACAGGAGGTTAAAGGTGCTGATGCTCCAAGTAGGGAGATTGTTAGTAAAGCGGCTGGAATGGCGACCTCGGGCACAAGGAGAAGAGAAATGAGGTGCGTTTTAGAAACCTTTCCCCATCACATGGTGTACCATCTTTTTTGTTTTCTCATGCATGTTTTCGATGTAGGAAGATGCCCTTGAACCTGGAGATTTGGGACCCATGCGATGGGTACCACGCAGTATTACTTTAAAGGGTCTGCGTTTGCTCACCCAACCTCACCAAACCTCTCAGCCCCAAGAGTGTCCACCCTTATGTCTCATCCAGCTGTGGGTCTAGAAATGGTCAATCCAGGTTGCATCACAGCCCCTGAACGCATTGTGTAAGAATTTCTCTCTCTTTCACTGTCTTTGTTTCATGGGTTTTTCAAAGTAATTTATTTTTATAATGGGGTTTAGCTGCTTTTCACTGCTGTGTTTATGCCGCTTTACACCCACTTGACACACTAACAGAGAGATATCAATACATAGGTTTTAAGATTATTACTAGTCAGATATATTCTTGTGCGGTGAATAGGGCGTGTTGAGTCCAGTTCTCTGAGCAAGGAGTAGGTCTTGTCTATTACATATTGGGTTTATGGAACGGTATCTGAGCTAATTTGAAACCCTTGTTTTATGTATCACCCCACCTTACCTTTCCCGTTAAGCAGCCATAGTGTGTTTTCTGCATGTGTGACTCTGTTCTGTTTTGTAATTCAGTTCAAGTGTAACGGTTTTTACATTCCCTCTATAAGTGATACCTTATGAGAAGTGTCCTTTTCTGTGTGACTTATTTCACTTAGAATCGTCGTACCTAAATCCACTCATCATGCTGCTATTAGCCTTATGACATTGATTTCATGGCTGAGTGATATTCCATTGTACATAAGGACCACAACTTCTTTATCCATTTTTCTCCCTCCTGGGATATTGAAGTTGGAATGAAACAGAGCAGCCCTAAACTTTGGGGTGCTTGTGTCTTGCTGATTTTTCATTTTCCCAATTTATACCCCCATGAGTGGAAGTGCCCTATGCTCTCTAAGCTGTGTTTTTTAGATGTTTCAGGACACACCGTACACTTCTCCAGAGTGGCTGTTGGCAATTTACATCCCACCCATCAGTGTAGCAAGGCTCCCATTTCTCCATGGCCTGTCCTGCATTTCTGGTTTTGAGACTTTTTTCAGCATGGCCCTTTTGACCGATGGGTAGCGAGTCTTCTTTGTAGCCCTGATTTGCCTTTCCAGGTTGCTTGGTTGGCCAAAAAGGGCGTATGCGTTTTTTCCTGAATATATTCAGGAAAAAACGCATACGCCCTTTTTGGCCAAGGGCATCATTGTCAACGTTTTGCCGCTTTTCATGTGCTTTAAAGGCGATTCGAATCTACCTCCTGAAATCTGTTTCCTGCATTTCTGCCTTGATTTCAAATCCTTTTTTTTGCCTTCCCTCAATATATTTGTGGACGAGAGTTATCATTTATAACTCTGCAGGTTTGTGAATTGCAGTGCCCTGAAGCTCCATTGTACAACTCGCTTTTTTGGGAGCTGGCCGCAAAAGCGCAGGATGGCTTCAGGCCCTGTTCTGGTTCCGGGGGGGAGGATGAGCCTGTGGTTAATATTTCTTCCTGATGGGAAAATAGAGTGACCTGTGCCTGTCCCAACACCAAGAGCTAGTCTCTCACTGGTTTCCCGTATTCCCGTTCATCCTCAGGACAAATTGCAACCTGTACGGAACAGGAGGTTAAAGGTGCTGATGCTCCAAGTAGTGAGATTGTTAGTAAAGCGGCTGGAATGGCGACCTCGGGCACAAGGAGAAGAGAAATGAGGTGCGTTTTAGAAACCTTTCCCCATCACATGGTGTACCATCTTTTTTGTTTTCTCATGCATGTTTTCGATGTAGGAAGATGCCCTTGAACCTGGAGATTTGGGACCCATGCGATGGGTACCACGCAGTATTACTTTAAAGGGTCTGCGTTTGCTCACCCAACCTCACCAAACCTCTCAGCCCCAAGAGTGTCCACCCTTATGTCTCATCCAGCTGTGGGTCTAGAAATGGTCAATCCAGGTTGCATCACAGCCCCTGAACGCATTGTGTAAGAATTTCTCTCTCTTTCACTGTCTTTGTTTCATGGGTTTTTCAAAGTAATTTATTTTTATAATGGGGTTTAGCTGCTTTTCACTGCTGTGTTTATGCCGCTTTACACCCACTTGACACACTAACAGAGAGATATCAATACATAGGTTTTAAGATTATTACTAGTCAGATATATTCTTGTGCGGTGAATAGGGCGTGTTGAGTCCAGTTCTCTGAGCAAGGAGTAGGTCTTGTCTATTACATATTGGGTTTATGGAACGGTATCTGAGCTAATTTGAAACCCTTGTTTTATGTATCACCCCACCTTACCTTTCCCGTTAAGCAGCCATAGTGTGTTTTCTGCATGTGTGACTCTGTTCTGTTTTGTAATTCAGTTCAAGTGTAACGGTTTTTACATTCCCTCTATAAGTGATACCTTATGAGAAGTGTCCTTTTCTGTGTGACTTATTTCACTTAGAATCGTCGTACCTAAATCCACTCATCATGCTGCTATTAGCCTTATGACATTGATTTCATGGCTGAGTGATATTCCATTGTACATAAGGACCACAACTTCTTTATCCATTTTTCTCCCTCCTGGGATATTGAAGTTGGAATGAAACAGAGCAGCCCTAAACTTTGGGGTGCTTGTGTCTTGCTGATTTTTCATTTTCCCAATTTATACCCCCATGAGTGGAAGTGCCCTATGCTCTCTAAGCTGTGTTTTTTAGATGTTTCAGGACACACCGTACACTTCTCCAGAGTGGCTGTTGGCAATTTACATCCCGCCCATCAGTGTAGCAAGGCGCCCATTTCTCCATGGCCTGTCCTGCATTTCTGGTTTTGAGACTTTTTTCAGCATGGCCCTTTTGACCGATGGGTAGCGAGTCTTCTTTGTAGCCCTGATTTGCCTTTCCAGGTTGCTTGGTTGGCCAAAAAGGGCGTATGCGTTTTTTCCTGAATATATTCAGGAAAAAACGCATACGCCCTTTTTGGCCAAGGGCATCATTGTCAACGTTTTGCCGCTTTTCATGTGCTTTAAAGGCGATTCGAATCTACCTCCTGAAATCTGTTTCCTGCATTTCTGCCTTGATTTCAAATCCTCTTCTTTGCCTTCCCTCAATATATTTGTGGACGAGAGTTATCATTTATAACTCTGCAGGTTTGTGAATTGCAGTGCCCTGAAGCTCCATTGTACAACTCGCTTTTTTGGGAGCTGGCCGCAAAAGCGCAGGATGGCTTCAGGCCCTGTTCTGGTTCCGGGGGGGAGGATGAGCCTGTGGTTAATTCTTCTTCCTGATGGGAAAATAGAGTGACCTGTGCCTGTCCCAACACCAAGAGCTAGTCTCTCACTGGTTCCCCGTCTACCCGTTCATCCTCAGGACAAATTGCAACCTGTACGGAACAGGAGGTTAAAGGTGCGAATGCTCCAAGTAGGGAGATTGTTAGTAAAGCGGCTGGAATGGCGACCCCGGGCACAAGGAGAAGAGAAATGAGGTGCGTTTTAGAAACCTTTCCCCATCACATGGTGTACCATCTTTTTGTTTTCTCATGCATGTTTTCGATGTAGGAAGATGCCCTTGAACCTGGAGATTTGGGACCCATGCGATGGGTACCACGCAGTATTACTTTAAAGGGTCTGCGTTTGCTCACCCAACCTCACCAAACCTCTCAGCCCCAAGAGTGTCCACCCTTATGTCTCATCCAGCTGTGGGTCTAGATATGGTCAATCCAGGTTGCATCACAGCCCCTGAACGCATTGTGTAAGAATTTCTCTCTCTTTCACTGTCTTTGTTTCATGGGTTTTTCAAAGTAATTTATTTTTATAATGGGGTTTAGCTGCTTTTCACTGCTGTGTTTATGCCGCTTTACACCCACTTGACACACTAACAGAGAGATATCAATACATAGGTTTTAAGATTATTACTAGTCAGATATATTCTTGTGCGGTGAATAGGGCGTGTTGAGTCCAGTTCTCTGAGCAAGGAGTAGGTCTTGTCTATTACATATTGGGTTTATGGAACGGTATCTGAGCTAATTTGAAACCCTTGTTTTATGTATCACCCCACCTTACCTTTCCCGTTAAGCAGCCATAGTGTGTTTTCTGCATGTGTGACTCTGTTCTGTTTTGTAATTCAGTTCAAGTGTAACGGTTTTTACATTCCCTCTATAAGTGATACCTTATGAGAAGTGTCCTTTTCTGTGTGACTTATTTCACTTAGAATCGTCGTACCTAAATCCACTCATCATGCTGCTATTAGCCTTATGACATTGATTTCATGGCTGAGTGATATTCCATTGTACATAAGGACCACAACTTCTTTATCCATTTTTCTCCCTCCTGGGATATTGAAGGTGTAATGAAGTGGAGGTCCTTTTCAACAGAGCAGCCCTAAACTTTGGGGTGCTTGTGTCTTGCTGATTTTTCATTTTCCCAATTTATACCCCCATGAGTGGAAGTGCCCTATGCTCTCTAAGCTGTGTTTTTTAGATGTTTCAGGACACACCGTACACTTCTCCAGAGTGGCTGTTGGCAATTTATATCCCGCCCATCAGTGTAGCAAGGCTCCCATTTCTCCATGGCCTGTCCTGCATTTCTGGTTTTGAGACTTTTTTCAGCATGGCCCTTTTGACCGATGGGTAGCGAGTCTTCTTTGTAGTGCTGATTTGCCTTTCCAGGTTGCTTGGTTGGCCAAAAAGGGCGTATGCGTTTTTTCCTGAATATATTCAGGAAAAAACGCATACGCCCTTTTTGGCCAAGGGCATCATTGTCAACGTTTTGCCGCTTTTCATGTGCTTTAAAGGCGATTCGAATCTACCTCCTGAAATCTGTTTCCTGCATTTCTGTCTTGATTTCAAATCCTCTTCTTTGCCTTCCCTCAATATATTTGTGGACGAGAGTTTTCATTTATAACTCTGCAGGTTTGTGAATTGCAGTGCCCTGAAGCTCCATTGTACAACTCGCTTTTTTGGGAGCTGGCCGCAAAAGCGCAGGATGGCTTCAGGCCCTGTTCTGGTTCCGGGGGGGAGGATGAGCCTGTGGTTAATTCTTCTTCCTGATGGGAAAATAGAGTGACCTGTGCCTGTCCCAACACCAAGAGCTAGTCTCTCACTGGTTCCCCGTCTACCCGTTCATCCTCAGGACAAATTGCAACCTGTACGGAACAGGAGGTTAAAGGTGCTGATGCTCCAAGTAGGGAGATTGTTAGTAAAGCGGCTGGAATGGCGAACCCGGGCACAAGGAGAAGAGAAATGAGGTGCGTTTTAGAAACCTTTCCCCATCACATGGTGTACCATCTTTTTGTTTTCTCATGCATGCTTTCGATGTAGGAAGATGCCCTTGAACCTGGAGATTTGGGACCCATGCGATGGGTACCACGCAGTATTACTTTAAAGGGTCTGCGTTTGCTCACCCAACCTCACCAAACCTCTCAGCCCCAAGAGTGTCCACCCTTATGTCTCATCCAGCTGTGGGTCTAGATATGGTCAATCCAGGTTGCATCACAGCCCCTGAACGCATTGTGTAAGAATTTCTCTCTCTTTCACTGTCTTTGTTTCATGGGTTTTTCAAAGTAATTTATTTTTATAATGGGGTTTAGCTGCTTTTCACTGCTGTGTTTATGCCGCTTTACACCCACTTGACACACTAACAGAGAGATATCAATACATAGGTTTTAAGATTATTACTAGTCAGATATATTCTTGTGCGGTGAATAGGGCGTGTTGAGTCCAGTTCTCTGAGCAAGGAGTAGGTCTTGTCTATTACATATTGGGTTTATGGAACGGTATCTGAGCTAATTTGAAACCCTTGTTTTATGTATCACCCCACCTCACCTTTCCCGTTAAGCAGCCATAGTGTGTTTTCTGCATGTGTGACTCTGTTCTGTTTTGTAATTCAGTTCAAGTGTAACGGTTTTTACAGTCCCTCTATAAGTGATACCTTATGAGAAGTGTCCTTTTCTGTGTGACTTATTTCACTTAGAATCGTCGTACCTAAATCCACTCATCATGCTGCTACTAGCCTTATGACATTTATTTCCTGGCTGAGTGATATTCCATTGTACATAAGGACCACAACTTCTTTATCCATTTTTCTCTTTCCTGGGATATTGAAGGTGGAATGAAGTGGAGGTCCTTGTCAACAGAGCAGCCCTAAACTTTGGGGTGCTTGTGTCTTGCTGATTTTTCATTTTCCCAATTTATACCCCCATGAGTGGAAGTGCCCTATGCTCTCTAAGCTGTGTTTTTTAGATGTTTCAGGACACACCGTACACTTCTCCAGAGTGGCTGTTGGCAATTTACATCCCACCCATCAGTGTAGCAAGGCTCCCATTTCTCCATAGCCTGTCCTGCATTTCTGGTTTTGAGACTTTTTTCAGCATGGCCCTTTTGACCGATGGGTAGCGAGTCTTCTTTGTAGCCCTGATTTGCCTTTCCAGGTTGCTTGGTTGGCCAAAAAGGGCGTATGCGTTTTTTCCTGAATATATTCAGGAAAAAACGCATACGCCCTTTTTGGCCAAGGGCATCATTGTCAACGTTTTGCCGCTTTTCATGTGCTTTAAAGGCGATTCGAATCTACCTCCTGAAATCTGTTTCCTACAATTCTGCCTTGATTTCAAATCCTCTTCTTTGCCTTCCCTCAATATATTTGTGGACGAGAGTTATCATTTATAACTCTGCAGGTTTGTGAATTGCAGTGCCCTGAAGCTCCATTTTACAACTCGCTTTTTTGGGAGCTGGCCGCAAAAGCACAGGATGGCTTCAGGCCCTGTTCTGGTTCCGGGGGGGAGGATGAGCCTGTGGTTAATTCTTCTTCCTGATGGGAAAATAGAGTGACCTGTGCCTGTCCCAACACCAAGAGCTAGTCTCTCACTGGTTCCCCGTCTACCCGTTCATCCTCAGGACAAATTGCAACCTGTACAGAACAGGAGGTTAAAGGTGCTGATGCTCCAAGTAGGGAGATTGTTAGTAAAGCGGCTGGAATGGCGAACCCGGGCACAAGGAGAAGAGAAATGAGGTGCGTTTTAGAAACCTTTCCACATCACACGGTGTACCATCTTCTGGGTTTCTCATGCATGTTTTCGATGTAGGAAGATGCCCTTGAACCTGGAGATTTGGGACCCATGCGATGGGTACCACGCAGTATTACTTTAAAGGGTCTGCGTTTGCTCACCCAACCTCACCAAACCTCTCAGCCCCAAGAGTGTCCACCCTTATGTCTCATCCAGCTGTGGGTCTAGATATGGTCAATCCAGGTTGCATCACAGCCCCTGAACGCATTGTGTAAGAATTTCTCTCTCTTTCACTGTCTTTGTTTCATGGGTTTGTAAAAGTAATTTATTTTTATAATGGGGTTTAGCTGCTTTTCACTGCTGTGTTTATGCCGCTTTTCACCCACTTGACACACTAACAGAGAGATATCAATACATAGGTTTTAAGATTATTACTAGTCAGATATATTCTTGTGCGGTGAATAGGGCGTGTTGAGTCCAGTTCTCTGAGCAAGGAGTAGGTCTTGTCTATTACATATTGGGTTTATGGAACGGTATCTGAGCTAATTTGAAACCCTTGTTTTATGTATCACCCCACCTCACCTTTCCCGTTAAGCAGCCATAGTGTGTTTTCTGCCTGTGTGACTCTGTTCTGTTTTGTAATTCAGTTCAAGTGTAACGGTTTTTACATTCCCTCTATAAGTGATACCTTATGAGAAGTGTCCTTTTCTGTGTGACTTATTTCACTTAGAATCGTCGTACCTAAATCCACTCATCATGCTGCTACTAGCCTTATGACATTGATTTCATGGCTGAGTGATATTCCATTGTACATAAGGACCACAACTTCTTTATCCATTTTTCTCCCTCCTGGGATATTGAAGGTGGAATGAAGTGGAGGTCCTTGTCAACAGAGCAGCCCTAAACTTTGGGGTGCTTGTGTCTTGCTGATTTTTCATTTTCCCAATTTATACCCCCATGAGTGGAAGTGCCCTATGCTCTCTAAGCTGTGTTTTTTAGATGTTTCAGGACACACCGTACACTTCTCCAGAGTGGCTGTTGGCAATTTACATCCCACCCATCAGTGTAGCAAGGCTCCCATTTCTCCATGGCCTGTCCTGCATTTCTGGTTTTGAGACTTTTTTCAGCATGGCCCTTTTGACCGATGGGTAGCGAGTCTTCTTTGTAGCCCTGATTTGCCTTTCCAGGTTGCTTGGTTGGCCAAAAAGGGCGTATGCGTTTTTTCCTGAATATATTCAGGAAAAAACGCGTACGCCCTTTTTGGCCAAGAGCATCATTGTCAACGTTTTGCCGCTTTTCATGTGCTTTAAAGGCGATTCGAATCTACCTCCTGAAATCTGTTTCCTGCATTTCTGCCTTGATTTCAAATCCTCTTCTTTGCCTTCCCTAAATATATTTGTGGACGAGAGTTATCATTTATAACTCTGCAGGTTTGTGAATTGCAGTGCCCTGAAGCTCCATTTTACAACTCGCTTTTTTGGGAGCTGGCCGCAAAAGCGCAGGATGGCTTCAGGCCCTGTTCTGGTTCCGGGGGGGAGGATGAGCCTGTGGTTAATTCTTCTTCCTGATGGGAAAATAGAGTGACCTGTGCCTGTCCCAACACCAAGAGCTAGTCTCTCACTGGTTCCCCGTATTCCCGTTCATCCTCAGGACAAATTGCAACCTGTACGGAACAGGAGGTTAAAGGTGCTGATGCTCCAAGTAGGGAGATTGTTAGTAAAGCGGCTGGAATGGCGACCTCGGGCACAAGGAGAAGAGAAATGAGGTGCGTTTTAGAAACCTTTCCCCATCACATGGTGTACCATCTTTTTTGTTTTCTCATGCATGTTTTCGATGTAGGAAGATGCCCTTGAACCTGGAGATTTGGGACCCATGCGATGGGTACCACGCAGTATTACTTTAAAGGGTCTGCGTTTGCTCACCCAACCTCACCAAACCTCTCAGCCCCAAGAGTGTCCACCCTTATGTCTCATCCAGCTGTGGGTCTAGAAATGGTCAATCCAGGTTGCATCACAGCCCCTGAACGCATTGTGTAAGAATTTCTCTCTCTTTCACTGTCTTTGTTTCATGGGTTTTTCAAAGTAATTTATTTTTATAATGGGGTTTAGCTGCTTTTCACTGCTGTGTTTATGCCGCTTTACACCCACTTGACACACTAACAGAGAGATATCAATACATAGGTTTTAAGATTATTACTAGTCAGATATATTCTTGTGCGGTGAATAGGGCGTGTTGAGTCCAGTTCTCTGAGCAAGGAGTAGGTCTTGTCTATTACATATTGGGTTTATGGAACGGTATCTGAGCTAATTTGAAACCCTTGTTTTATGTATCACCCCACCTCACCTTTCCCGTTAAGCAGCCATAGTGTGTTTTCTGCCTGTGTGACTCTGTTCTGTTTTGTAATTCAGTTCAAGTGTAACGGTTTTTACATTCCCTCTATAAGTGATACCTTATGAGAAGTGTCCTTTTCTGTGTGACTTATTTCACTTAGAATCGTCGTACCTAAATCCACTCATCATGCTGCTACTAGCCTTATGACATTGATTTCATGGCTGAGTGATATTCCATTGTACATAAGGACCACAACTTCTTTATCCATTTTTCTCCCTCCTGGGATATTGAAGGTGGAATGAAGTGGAGGTCCTTGTCAACAGAGCAGCCCTAAACTTTGGGGTGCTTGTGTCTTGCTGATTTTTCATTTTCCCAATTTATACCCCCATGAGTGGAAGTGCCCTATGCTCTCTAAGCTGTGTTTTTTAGATGTTTCAGGACACACCGTACACTTCTCCAGAGTGGCTGTTGGCAATTTACATCCCACCCATCAGTGTAGCAAGGCTCCCATTTCTCCATGGCCTGTCCTGCATTTCTGGTTTTGAGACTTTTTTCAGCATGGCCCTTTTGACCGATGGGTAGCGAGTCTTCTTTGTAGCCCTGATTTGCCTTTCCAGGTTGCTTGGTTGGCCAAAAAGGGCGTATGCGTTTTTTCCTGAATATATTCAGGAAAAAACGCATACGCCCTTTTTGGCCAAGAGCATCATTGTCAACGTTTTGCCGCTTTTCATGTGCTTTAAAGGCGATTCGAATCTACCTCCTGAAATCTGTTTCCTGCATTTCTGCCTTGATTTCAAATCCTCTTCTTTGCCTTCCCTAAATATATTTGTGGACGAGAGTTATCATTTATAACTCTGCAGGTTTGTGAATTGCAGTGCCCTGAAGCTCCATTTTACAACTCGCTTTTTTGGGAGCTGGCCGCAAAAGCGCAGGATGGCTTCAGGCCCTGTTCTGGTTCCGGGGGGGAGGATGAGCCTGTGGTTAATTCTTCTTCCTGATGGGAAAATAGAGTGACCTGTGCCTGTCCCAACACCAAGAGCTAGTCTCTCACTGGTTCCCCGTATTCCCGTTCATCCTCAGGACAAATTGCAACCTGTACGGAACAGGAGGTTAAAGGTGCTGATGCTCCAAGTAGGGAGATTGTTAGTAAAGCGGCTGGAATGGCGACCTCGGGCACAAGGAGAAGAGAAATGAGGTGCGTTTTAGAAACCTTTCCCCATCACATGGTGTACCATCTTTTTTGTTTTCTCATGCATGTTTTCGATGTAGGAAGATGCCCTTGAACCTGGAGATTTGGGACCCATGCGATGGGTACCACGCAGTATTACTTTAAAGGGTCTGCGTTTGCTCACCCAACCTCACCAAACCTCTCAGCCCCAAGAGTGTCCACCCTTATGTCTCATCCAGCTGTGGGTCTAGAAATGGTCAATCCAGGTTGCATCACAGCCCCTGAACGCATTGTGTAAGAATTTCTCTCTCTTTCACTGTCTTTGTTTCATGGGTTTTTCAAAGTAATTTATTTTTATAATGGGGTTTAGCTGCTTTTCACTGCTGTGTTTATGCCGCTTTACACCCACTTGACACACTAACAGAGAGATATCAATACATAGGTTTTAAGATTATTACTAGTCAGATATATTCTTGTGCGGTGAATAGGGCGTGTTGAGTCCAGTTCTCTGAGCAAGGAGTAGGTCTTGTCTATTACATATTGGGTTTATGGAACGGTATCTGAGCTAATTTGAAACCCTTGTTTTATGTATCACCCCACCTTACCTTTCCCGTTAAGCAGCCATAGTGTGTTTTCTGCATGTGTGACTCTGTTCTGTTTTGTAATTCAGTTCAAGTGTAACGGTTTTTACATTCCCTCTATAAGTGATACCTTATGAGAAGTGTCCTTTTCTGTGTGACTTATTTCACTTAGAATCGTCGTACCTAAATCCACTCATCATGCTGCTATTAGCCTTATGACATTGATTTCATGGCTGAGTGATATTCCATTGTACATAAGGACCACAACTTCTTTATCCATTTTTCTCCCTCCTGGGATATTGAAGTTGGAATGAAACAGAGCAGCCCTAAACTTTGGGGTGCTTGTGTCTTGCTGATTTTTCATTTTCCCAATTTATACCCCCATGAGTGGAAGTGCCCTATGCTCTCTAAGCTGTGTTTTTTAGATGTTTCAGGACACACCGTACACTTCTCCAGAGTGGCTGTTGGCAATTTACATCCCGCCCATCAGTGTAGCAAGGCTCCCATTTCTCCATGGCCTGTCCTGCATTTCTGGTTTTGAGACTTTTTTCAGCATGGCCCTTTTGACCGATGGGTAGCGAGTCTTCTTTGTAGCCCTGATTTGCCTTTCCAGGTTGCTTGGTTGGCCAAAAAGGGCGTATGCGTTTTTTCCTGAATATATTCAGGAAAAAACGCATACGCCCTTTTTGGCCAAGGGCATCATTGTCAACGTTTTGCCGCTTTTCATGTGCTTTAAAGGCGATTCGAATCTACCTCCTGAAATCTGTTTCCTGCATTTCTGCCTTGATTTCAAATCCTCTTCTTTGCCTTCCCTCAATATATTTGTGGACGAGAGTTATCATTTATAACTCTGCAGGTTTGTGAATTGCAGTGCCCTGAAGCTCCATTGTACAACTCGCTTTTTTGGGAGCTGGCTGCAAAAGCGCAGGATGGCTTCAGGCCCTGTTCTGGTTCCGGGGGGGAGGATGAGCCTGTGGTTAATTCTTCTTCCTGATGGGAAAATAGAGTGACCTGTGCCTGTCCCAACACCAAGAGCTAGTCTCTCACTGGTTCCCCGTATTCCCGTTCATCCTCAGGACAAATTGCAACCTGTACGGAACAGGAGGTTAAAGGTGCTGATGCTCCAAGTAGGGAGATTGTTAGTAAAGCGGCTGGAATGGCGACCTCGGGCACAAGGAGAAGAGAAATGAGGTGCGTTTTAGAAACCTTTCCCCATCACATGGTGTACCATCTTTTTTGTTTGCTCATGCATGTTTTCGATGTAGGAAGATGCCCTTGAACCTGGAGATTTGGGACCCATGCGATGGGTACCACGCAGTATTACTTTAAAGGGTCTGCGTTTGCTCACCCAACCTCACCAAACCTCTCAGTCCCAAGAGTGTCCACCCTTATGTCTCATCCAGCTGTGGGTCTAGAAATGGTCAATCCAGGTTGCATCACAGCCCCTGAACGCATTGTGTAAGAATTTCTCTCTCTTTCACTGTCTTTGTTTCATGGGTTTTTCAAAGTAATTTATTTTTATAATGGGGTTTAGCTGCTTTTCACTGCTGTGTTTATGCCGCTTTACACCCACTTGACACACTAACAGAGAGATATCAATACATAGGTTTTAAGATTATTACTAGTCAGATATATTCTTGTGCGGTGAATAGGGCGTGTTGAGTCCAGTTCTCTGAGCAAGGAGTAGGTCTTGTCTATTACATATTGGGTTTATGGAACGGTATCTGAGCTAATTTGAAACCCTTGTTTTATGTATCACCCCACCTTACCTTTCCCGTTAAGCAGCCATAGTGTGTTTTCTGCATGTGTGACTCTGTTCTGTTTTGTAATTCAGTTCAAGTGTAACGGTTTTTACATTCCCTCTATAAGTGATACCTTATGAGAAGTGTCCTTTTCTGTGTGACTTATTTCACTTAGAATCGTCGTACCTAAATCCACTCATCATGCTGCTATTAGCCTTATGACATTGATTTCATGGCTGAGTGATATTCCATTGTACATAAGGACCACAACTTCTTTATCCATTTTTCTCCCTCCTGGGATATTGAAGTTGGAATGAAGTGGAGGTCCTTGTCAACAGAGCAGCCCTAAACTTTGGGGTGCTTGTGTCTTGCTGATTTTTCATTTTCCCAATTTATACCCCCATGAGTGGAAGTGCCCTATGCTCTCTAAGCTGTGTTTTTTAGATGTTTCAGGACACACCGTACACTTCTCCAGAGTGGCTGTTGGCAATTTACATCCCGCCCATCAGTGTAGCAAGGCGCCCATTTCTCCATGGCCTGTCCTGCATTTCTGGTTTTGAGACTTTTTTCAGCATGGCCCTTTTGACCGATGGGTAGCGAGTCTTCTTTGTAGCCCTGATTTGCCTTTCCAGGTTGCTTGGTTGGCCAAAAAGGGCGTATGCGTTTTTTCCTGAATATATTCAGGAAAAAACGCATACGCCCTTTTTGGCCAAGGGCATCATTGTCAACGTTTTGCCGCTTTTCATGTGCTTTAAAGGCGATTCGAATCTACCTCCTGAAATCTGTTTCCTGCATTTCTGCCTTGATTTCAAATCCTCTTCTTTGCCTTCCCTCAATATATTTGTGGACGAGAGTTATCATTTATAACTCTGCAGGTTTGTGAATTGCAGTGCCCTGAAGCTCCATTGTACAACTCGCTTTTTTGGGAGCTGGCTGCAAAAGCGCAGGATGGCTTCAGGCCCTGTTCTGGTTCCGGGGGGGAGGATGAGCCTGTGGTTAATTCTTCTTCCTGATGGGAAAATAGAGTGACCTGTGCCTGTCCCAACACCAAGAGCTAGTCTCTCACTGGTTCCCCGTCTACCCGTTCATCCTCAGGACAAATTGCAACCTGTACGGAACAGGAGGTTAAAGGTGCTGATGCTCCAAGTAGGGAGATTGTTAGTAAAGCGGCTGGAATGGCGACCCCGGGCACAAGGAGAAGAGAAATGAGGTGCGTTTTAGAAACCTTTCCCCATCACATGGTGTACCATCTTTTTGTTTTCTCATGCATGTTTTCGATGTAGGAAGATGCCCTTGAACCTGGAGATTTGGGACCCATGCGATGGGTACCACGCAGTATTACTTTAAAGGGTCTGCGTTTGCTCACCCAACCTCACCAAACCTCTCAGCCCCAAGAGTGTCCACCCTTATGTCTCATCCAGCTGTGGGTCTAGATATGGTCAATCCAGGTTGCATCACAGCCCCTGAACGCATTGTGTAAGAATTTCTCTCTCTTTCACTGTCTTTGTTTCATGGGTTTTTCAAAGTAATTTATTTTTATAATGGGGTTTAGCTGCTTTTCACTGCTGTGTTTATGCCGCTTTACACCCACTTGACACACTAACAGAGAGATATCAATACATAGGTTTTAAGATTATTACTAGTCAGATATATTCTTGTGCGGTGAATAGGGCGTGTTGAGTCCAGTTCTCTGAGCAAGGAGTAGGTCTTGTCTATTACATATTGGGTTTATGGAACGGTATCTGAGCTAATTTGAAACCCTTGTTTTATGTATCACCCCACCTTACCTTTCCCGTTAAGCAGCCATAGTGTGTTTTCTGCATGTGTGACTCTGTTCTGTTTTGTAATTCAGTTCAAGTGTAACGGTTTTTACATTCCCTCTATAAGTGATACCTTATGAGAAGTGTCCTTTTCTGTGTGACTTATTTCACTTAGAATCGTCGTACCTAAATCCACTCATCATGCTGCTATTAGCCTTATGACATTGATTTCATGGCTGAGTGATATTCCATTGTACATAAGGACCACAACTTCTTTATCCATTTTTCTCCCTCCTGGGATATTGAAGTTGGAATGAAACAGAGCAGCCCTAAACTTTGGGGTGCTTGTGTCTTGCTGATTTTTCATTTTCCCAATTTATACCCCCATGAGTGGAAGTGCCCTATGCTCTCTAAGCTGTGTTTTTTAGATGTTTCAGGACACACCGTACACTTCTCCAGAGTGGCTGTTGGCAATTTACATCCCGCCCATCAGTGTAGCAAGGCTCCCATTTCTCCATGGCCTGTCCTGCATTTCTGGTTTTGAGACTTTTTTCAGCATGGCCCTTTTGACCGATGGGTAGCGAGTCTTCTTTGTAGCCCTGATTTGCCTTTCCAGGTTGCTTGGTTGGCCAAAAAGGGCGTATGCGTTTTTTCCTGAATATATTCAGGAAAAAACGCATACGCCCTTTTTGGCCAAGGGCATCATTGTCAACGTTTTGCCGCTTTTCATGTGCTTTAAAGGCGATTCGAATCTACCTCCTGAAATCTGTTTCCTGCATTTCTGCCTTGATTTCAAATCCTCTTCTTTGCCTTCCCTCAATATATTTGTGGACGAGAGTTATCATTTATAACTCTGCAGGTTTGTGAATTGCAGTGCCCTGAAGCTCCATTGTACAACTCGCTTTTTTGGGAGCTGGCTGCAAAAGCGCAGGATGGCTTCAGGCCCTGTTCTGGTTCCGGGGGGGAGGATGAGCCTGTGGTTAATTCTTCTTCCTGATGGGAAAATAGAGTGACCTGTGCCTGTCCCAACACCAAGAGCTAGTCTCTCACTGGTTCCCCGTATTCCCGTTCATCCTCAGGACAAATTGCAACCTGTACGGAACAGGAGGTTAAAGGTGCTGATGCTCCAAGTAGGGAGATTGTTAGTAAAGCGGCTGGAATGGCGACCTCGGGCACAAGGAGAAGAGAAATGAGGTGCGTTTTAGAAACCTTTCCCCATCACATGGTGTACCATCTTTTTTGTTTTCTCATGCATATTTTCGATGTAGGAAGATGCCCTTGAACCTGGAGATTTGGGACCCATGCGATGGGTACCACGCAGTATTACTTTAAAGGGTCTGCGTTTGCTCACCCAACCTCACCAAACCTCTCAGCCCCAAGAGTGTCCACCCTTATGTCTCATCCAGCTGTGGGTCTAGAAATGGTCAATCCAGGTTGCATCACAGCCCCTGAACGCATTGTGTAAGAATTTCTCTCTCTTTCACTGTCTTTGTTTCATGGGTTTTTCAAAGTAATTTATTTTTATAATGGGGTTTAGCTGCTTTTCACTGCTGTGTTTATGCCGCTTTACACCCACTTGACACACTAACAGAGAGATATCAATACATAGGTTTTAAGATTATTACTAGTCAGATATATTCTTGTGCGGTGAATAGGGCGTGTTGAGTCCAGTTCTCTGAGCAAGGAGTAGGTCTTGTCTATTACATATTGGGTTTATGGAACGGTATCTGCGCTAATTTGAAACCCTTGTTTTATGTATCACCCCACCTTACCTTTCCCGTTAAGCAGCCATAGTGTGTTTTCTGCATGTGTGACTCTGTTCTGTTTTGTAATTCAGTTCAAGTGTAACGGTTTTTACATTCCCTCTATAAGTGATACCTTATGAGAAGTGTCCTTTTCTGTGTGACTTATTTCACTTAGAATCGTCGTACCTAAATCCACTCATCATGCTGCTATTAGCCTTATGACATTGATTTCATGGCTGAGTGATATTCCATTGTACATAAGGACCACAACTTCTTTATCCATTTTTCTCCCTCCTGGGATATTGAAGTTGGAATGAAGTGGAGGTCCTTGTCAACAGAGCAGCCCTAAACTTTGGGGTGCTTGTGTCTTGCTGATTTTTCATTTTCCCAATTTATACCCCCATGAGTGGAAGTGCCCTATGCTCTCTAAGCTGTGTTTTTTAGATGTTTCAGGACACACCGTACACTTCTCCAGAGTGGCTGTTGGCAATTTACATCCCGCCCATCAGTGTAGCAAGGCGCCCATTTCTCCATGGCCTGTCCTGCATTTCTGGTTTTGAGACTTTTTTCAGCATGGCCCTTTTGACCGATGGGTAGCGAGTCTTCTTTGTAGCCCTGATTTGCCTTTCCAGGTTGCTTGGTTGGCCAAAAAGGGCGTATGCGTTTTTTCCTGAATATATTCAGGAAAAAACGCATACGCCCTTTTTGGCCAAGGGCATCATTGTCAACGTTTTGCCGCTTTTCATGTGCTTTAAAGGCGATTCGAATCTACCTCCTGAAATCTGTTTCCTGCATTTCTGCCTTGATTTCAAATCCTCTTCTTTGCCTTCCCTCAATATATTTGTGGACGAGAGTTATCATTTATAACTCTGCAGGTTTGTGAATTGCAGTGCCCTGAAGCTCCATTGTACAACTCGCTTTTTTGGGAGCTGGCTGCAAAAGCGCAGGATGGCTTCAGGCCCTGTTCTGGTTCCGGGGGGGAGGATGAGCCTGTGGTTAATTCTTCTTCCTGATGGGAAAATAGAGTGACCTGTGCCTGTCCCAACACCAAGAGCTAGTCTCTCACTGGTTCCCCGTCTACCCGTTCATCCTCAGGACAAATTGCAACCTGTACGGAACAGGAGGTTAAAGGTGCTGATGCTCCAAGTAGGGAGATTGTTAGTAAAGCGGCTGGAATGGCGACCCCGGGCACAAGGAGAAGAGAAATGAGGTGCGTTTTAGAAACCTTTCCCCATCACATGGTGTACCATCTTTTTGTTTTCTCATGCATGTTTTCGATGTAGGAAGATGTCCTTGAACCTGGAGATTTGGGACCCATGCGATGGGTACCACGCAGTATTACTTTAAAGGGTCTGCGTTTGCTCACCCAACCTCACCAAACCTCTCAGCCCCAAGAGTGTCCACCCTTATGTCTCATCCAGCTGTGGGTCTAGATATGGTCAATCCAGGTTGCATCACAGCCCCTGAACGCATTGTGTAAGAATTTCTCTCTCTTTCACTGTCTTTGTTTCATGGGTTTTTCAAAGTAATTTATTTTTATAATGGGGTTTAGCTGCTTTTCACTGCTGTGTTTATGCCGCTTTACACCCACTTGACACACTAACAGAGAGATATCAATACATAGGTTTTAAGATTATTACTAGTCAGATATATTCTTGTGCGGTGAATAGGGCGTGTTGAGTCCAGTTCTCTGAGCAAGGAGTAGGTCTTGTCTATTACATATTGGGTTTATGGAACGGTATCTGAGCTAATTTGAAACCCTTGTTTTATGTATCACCCCACCTTACCTTTCCCGTTAAGCAGCCATAGTGTGTTTTCTGCATGTGTGACTCTGTTCTGTTTTGTAATTCAGTTCAAGTGTAACGGTTTTTACATTCCCTCTATAAGTGATACCTTATGAGAAGTGTCCTTTTCTGTGTGACTTATTTCACTTAGAATCGTCGTACCTAAATCCACTCATCATGCTGCTATTAGCCTTATGACATTGATTTCATGGCTGAGTGATATTCCATTGTACATAAGGACCACAACTTCTTTATCCATTTTTCTCCCTCCTGGGATATTGAAGTTGGAATGAAACAGAGCAGCCCTAAACTTTGGGGTGCTTGTGTCTTGCTGATTTTTCATTTTCCCAATTTATACCCCCATGAGTGGAAGTGCCCTATGCTCTCTAAGCTGTGTTTTTTAGATGTTTCAGGACACACCGTACACTTCTCCAGAGTGGCTGTTGGCAATTTACATCCCGCCCATCAGTGTAGCAAGGCTCCCATTTCTCCATGGCCTGTCCTGCATTTCTGGTTTTGAGACTTTTTTCAGCATGGCCCTTTTGACCGATGGGTAGCGAGTCTTCTTTGTAGCCCTGATTTGCCTTTCCAGGTTGCTTGGTTGGCCAAAAAGGGCGTATGCGTTTTTTCCTGAATATATTCAGGAAAAAACGCATACGCCCTTTTTGGCCAAGGGCATCATTGTCAACGTTTTGCCGCTTTTCATGTGCTTTAAAGGCGATTCGAATCTACCTCCTGAAATCTGTTTCCTGCATTTCTGCCTTGATTTCAAATCCTCTTCTTTGCCTTCCCTCAATATATTTGTGGACGAGAGTTATCATTTATAACTCTGCAGGTTTGTGAATTGCAGTGCCCTGAAGCTCCATTGTACAACTCGCTTTTTTGGGAGCTGGCTGCAAAAGCGCAGGATGGCTTCAGGCCCTGTTCTGGTTCCGGGGGGGAGGATGAGCCTGTGGTTAATTCTTCTTCCTGATGGGAAAATAGAGTGACCTGTGCCTGTCCCAACACCAAGAGCTAGTCTCTCACTGGTTCCCCGTATTCCCGTTCATCCTCAGGACAAATTGCAACCTGTACGGAACAGGAGGTTAAAGGTGCTGATGCTCCAAGTAGGGAGATTGTTAGTAAAGCGGCTGGAATGGCGACCTCGGGCACAAGGAGAAGAGAAATGAGGTGCGTTTTAGAAACCTTTCCCCATCACATGGTGTACCATCTTTTTTGTTTTCTCATGCATGTTTTCGATGTAGGAAGATGCCCTTGAACCTGGAGATTTGGGACCCATGCGATGGGTACCACGCAGTATTACTTTAAAGGGTCTGCGTTTGCTCACCCAACCTCACCAAACCTCTCAGCCCCAAGAGTGTCCACCCTTATGTCTCATCCAGCTGTGGGTCTAGAAATGGTCAATCCAGGTTGCATCACAGCCCCTGAACGCATTGTGTAAGAATTTCTCTCTCTTTCACTGTCTTTGTTTCATGGGTTTTTCAAAGTAATTTATTTTTATAATGGGGTTTAGCTGCTTTTCACTGCTGTGTTTATGCCGCTTTACACCCACTTGACACACTAACAGAGAGATATCAATACATAGGTTTTAAGATTATTACTAGTCAGATATATTCTTGTGCGGTGAATAGGGCGTGTTGAGTCCAGTTCTCTGAGCAAGGAGTAGGTCTTGTCTATTACATATTGGGTTTATGGAACGGTATCTGCGCTAATTTGAAACCCTTGTTTTATGTATCACCCCACCTTACCTTTCCCGTTAAGCAGCCATAGTGTGTTTTCTGCATGTGTGACTCTGTTCTGTTTTGTAATTCAGTTCAAGTGTAACGGTTTTTACATTCCCTCTATAAGTGATACCTTATGAGAAGTGTCCTTTTCTGTGTGACTTATTTCACTTAGAATCGTCGTACCTAAATCCACTCATCATGCTGCTATTAGCCTTATGACATTGATTTCATGGCTGAGTGATATTCCATTGTACATAAGGACCACAACTTCTTTATCCATTTTTCTCCCTCCTGGGATATTGAAGTTGGAATGAAGTGGAGGTCCTTGTCAACAGAGCAGCCCTAAACTTTGGGGTGCTTGTGTCTTGCTGATTTTTCATTTTCCCAATTTATACCCCCATGAGTGGAAGTGCCCTATGCTCTCTAAGCTGTGTTTTTTAGATGTTTCAGGACACACCGTACACTTCTCCAGAGTGGCTGTTGGCAATTTATATCCCGCCCATCAGTGTAGCAAGGCTCCCATTTCTCCATGGCCTGTCCTGCATTTCTGGTTTTGAGACTTTTTTCAGCATGGCCCTTTTGACCGATGGGTAGCGAGTCTTCTTTGTAGCCCTGATTTGCCTTTCCAGGTTGCTTGGTTGGCCAAAAAGGGCGTATGCGTTTTTTCCTGAATATATTCAGGAAAAAACGCATACGCCCTTTTTGGCCAAGGGCATCATTGTCAACGTTTTGCCGCTTTTCATGTGCTTTAAAGGCGATTCGAATCTACCTCCTGAAATCTTTTTCCTGCATTTCTGTCTTGATTTCAAATCCTCTTCTTTGCCTTCCCTCAATATATTTGTGGACGAGAGTTTTCATTTATAACTCTGCAGGTTTGTGAATTGCAGTGCCCTGAGGCTCCATTGTACAACTCGCTTTTTTGGGAGCTGGCCGCAAAATCGCAGGATGGCTTCAGGCCCTGTTCTGGTTCCGGGGGGGAGGATGAGCCTGTGGTTAATTCTTCTTCCTGATGGGAAAATAGAGTGACCTGTGCCTGTCCCAACACCAAGAGCTAGTCTCTCACTGGTTCCCCGTCTACCCGTTCATCCTCAGGACAAATTGCAACCTGTACGGAACAGGAGGTTAAAGGTGCTGATGCTCCAAGTAGGGAGATTGTTAGTAAAGCGGCTGGAATGGCGAACCCGGGCACAAGGAGAAGAGAAATGAGGTGCGTTTTAGAAACCTTTCCCCATCACATGGTGTACCATCTTTTTGTTTTCTCATGCATGCTTTCGATGTAGGAAGATGCCCTTGAACCTGGAGATTTGGGACCCATGCGATGGGTACCACGCAGTATTACTTTAAAGGGTCTGCGTTTGCTCACCCAACCTCACCAAACCTCTCAGCCCCAAGAGTGTCCACCCTTATGTCTCATCCAGCTGTGGGTCTAGATATGGTCAATCCAGGTTGCATCACAGCCCCTGAACGCATTGTGTAAGAATTTCTCTCTCTTTCACTGTCTTTGTTTCATGGGTTTTTCAAAGTAATTTATTTTTATAATGGGGTTTAGCTGCTTTTCACTGCTGTGTTTATGCCGCTTTACACCCACTTGACACACTAACAGAGAGATATCAATACATAGGTTTTAAGATTATTACTAGTCAGATATATTCTTGTGCGGTGAATAGGGCGTGTTGAGTCCAGTTCTCTGAGCAAGGAGTAGGTCTTGTCTATTACATATTGGGTTTATGGAACGGTATCTGAGCTAATTTGAAACCCTTGTTTTATGTATCACCCCACCTCACCTTTCCCGTTAAGCAGCCATAGTGTGTTTTCTGCATGTGTGACTCTGTTCTGTTTTGTAATTCAGTTCAAGTGTAACGGTTTTTACAGTCCCTCTATAAGTGATACCTTATGAGAAGTGTCCTTTTCTGTGTGACTTATTTCACTTAGAATCGTCGTACCTAAATCCACTCATCATGCTGCTACTAGCCTTATGACATTGATTTCCTGGCTGAGTGATATTCCATTGTACATAAGGACCACAACTTCTTTATCCATTTTTCTCTTTCCTGGGATATTGAAGGTGGAATGAAGTGGAGGTCCTTGTCAACAGAGCAGCCCTAAACTTTGGGGTGCTTGTGTCTTGCTGATTTTTCATTTTCCCAATTTATACCCCCATGAGTGGAAGTGCCCTATGCTCTCTAAGCTGTGTTTTTTAGATGTTTCAGGACACACCGTACACTTCTCCAGAGTGGCTGTTGGCAATTTACATCCCACCCATCAGTGTAGCAAGGCTCCCATTTCTCCATGGCCTGTCCTGCATTTCTGGTTTTGAGACTTTTTTCAGCATGGCCCTTTTGACCGATGGGTAGCGAGTCTTCTTTGTAGCCCTGATTTGCCTTTCCAGGTTGCTTGGTTGGCCAAAAAGGGCGTATGCGTTTTTTCCTGAATATATTCAGGAAAAAACGCATACGCCCTTTTTGGCCAAGGGCATCATTGTCAACGTTTTGCCGCTTTTCATGTGCTTTAAAGGCGATTCAAATCTACCTCCTGAAATCTGTTTCCTACAATTCTGCCTTGATTTCAAATCCTCTTCTTTGCCTTCCCTCAATATATTTGTGGACGAGAGTTATCATTTATAACTCTGCAGGTTTGTGAATTGCAGTGCCCTGAAGCTCCATTTTACAACTCGCTTTTTTGGGAGCTGGCCGCAAAAGCACAGGATGGCTTCAGGCCCTGTTCTGGTTCCGGGGGGGAGGATGAGCCTGTGGTTAATTCTTCTTCCTGATGGGAAAATAGAGTGACCTGTGCCTGTCCCAACACCAAGAGCTAGTCTCTCACTGGTTCCCCGTCTACCCGTTCATCCTCAGGACAAATTGCAACCTGTACAGAACAGGAGGTTAAAGGTGCTGATGCTCCAAGTAGGGAGATTGTTAGTAAAGCGGCTGGAATGGCGAACCCGGGCACAAGGAGAAGAGAAATGAGGTGCGTTTTAGAAACCTTTCCACATCACACGGTGTACCATCTTCTGGGTTTCTCATGCATGTTTTCGATGTAGGAAGATGCCCTTGAACCTGGAGATTTGGGACCCATGCGATGGGTACCACGCAGTATTACTTTAAAGGGTCTGCGTTTGCTCACCCAACCTCACCAAACCTCTCAGCCCCAAGAGTGTCCACCCTTATGTCTCATCCAGCTGTGGGTCTAGATATGGTCAATCCAGGTTGCATCACAGCCCCTGAACGCATTGTGTAAGAATTTCTCTCTCTTTCACTGTCTTTGTTTCATGGGTTTGTAAAAGTAATTTATTTTTATAATGGGGTTTAGCTGCTTTTCACTGCTGTGTTTATGCCGCTTTTCACCCACTTGACACACTAACAGAGAGATATCAATACATAGGTTTTAAGATTATTACTAGTGAGATATATTCTTGTGCGGTGAATAGGGCGTGTTGAGTCCAGTTCTCTGAGCAAGGAGTAGGTCTTGTCTATTACATATTGGGTTTATGGAACGGTATCTGAGCTAATTTGAAACCCTTGTTTTATGTATCACCCCACCTCACCTTTCCCGTTAAGCAGCCATAGTGTGTTTTCTGCCTGTGTGACTCTGTTCTGTTTTGTAATTCAGTTCAAGTGTAACGGTTTTTACATTCCCTCTATAAGTGATACCTTATGAGAAGTGTCCTTTTCTGTGTGACTTATTTCACTTAGAATCGTCGTACCTAAATCCACTCATCATGCTGCTACTAGCCTTATGACATTGATTTCCTGGCTGAGTGATATTCCATTGTACATAAGGACCACAACTTCTTTATCCATTTTTCTCCCTCCTGGGATATTGAAGGTGGAATGAAGTGGAGGTCCTTGTCAACAGAGCAGCCCTAAACTTTGGGGTGCTTGTGTCTTGCTGATTTTTCATTTTCCCAATTTATACCCCCATGAGTGGAAGTGCCCTATGCTCTCTAAGCTGTGTTTTTTAGATGTTTCAGGACACACCGTACACTTCTCCAGAGTGGCTGTTGGCAATTTACATCCCACCCATCAGTGTAGCAAGGCTCCCATTTCTCCATGGCCTGTCCTGCATTTCTGGTTTTGAGACTTTTTTCAGCATGGCCCTTTTGACCGATGGGTAGCGAGTCTTCTTTGTAGCCCTGATTTGCCTTTCCAGGTTGCTTGGTTGGCCAAAAAGGGCGTATGCGTTTTTTCCTGAATATATTCAGGAAAAAACGCATACGCCCTTTTTGGCCAAGGGCATCATTGTCAACGTTTTGCCGCTTTTCATGTGCTTTAAAGGCGATTCGAATCTACCTCCTGAAATCTGTTTCCTGCATTTCTGCCTTGATTTCAAATCCTCTTCTTTGCCTTCCCTAAATATATTTGTGGACGAGAGTTATCATTTATAACTCTGCAGGTTTGTGAATTGCAGTGCCCTGAAGCTCCATTTTACAACTCGCTTTTTTGGGAGCTGGCCGCAAAAGCGCAGGATGGCTTCAGGCCCTGTTCTGGTTCCGGGGGGGAGGATGAGCCTGTGGTTAATTCTTCTTCCTGATGGGAAAATAGAGTGACCTGTGCCTGTCCCAACACCAAGAGCTAGTCTCTCACTGGTTCCCCGTATTCCCGTTCATCCTCAGGACAAATTGCAACCTGTACGGAACAGGAGGTTAAAGGTGCTGATGCTCCAAGTAGGGAGATTGTTAGTAAAGCGGCTGGAATGGCGACCTCGGGCACAAGGAGAAGAGAAATGAGGTGCGTTTTAGAAACCTTTCCCCATCACATGGTGTACCATCTTTTTTGTTTTCTCATGCATGTTTTCGATGTAGGAAGATGCCCTTGAACCTGGAGATTTGGGACCCATGCGATGGGTACCACGCAGTATTACTTTAAAGGGTCTGCGTTTGCTCACCCAACCTCACCAAACCTCTCAGCCCCAAGAGTGTCCACCCTTATGTCTCATCCAGCTGTGGGTCTAGAAATGGTCAATCCAGGTTGCATCACAGCCCCTGAACGCATTGTGTAAGAATTTCTCTCTCTTTCACTGTCTTTGTTTCATGGGTTTTTCAAAGTAATTTATTTTTATAATGGGGTTTAGCTGCTTTTCACTGCTGTGTTTATGCCGCTTTACACCCACTTGACACACTAACAGAGAGATATCAATACATAGGTTTTAAGATTATTACTAGTCAGATATATTCTTGTGCGGTGAATAGGGCGTGTTGAGTCCAGTTCTCTGAGCAAGGAGTAGGTCTTGTCTATTACATATTGGGTTTATGGAACGGTATCTGAGCTAATTTGAAACCCTTGTTTTATGTATCACCCCACCTTACCTTTCCCGTTAAGCAGCCATAGTGTGTTTTCTGCATGTGTGACTCTGTTCTGTTTTGTAATTCAGTTCAAGTGTAACGGTTTTTACATTCCCTCTATAAGTGATACCTTATGAGAAGTGTCCTTTTCTGTGTGACTTATTTCACTTAGAATCGTCGTACCTAAATCCACTCATCATGCTGCTACTAGCCTTATGACATTGATTTCATGGCTGAGTGATATTCCATTGTACATAAGGACCACAACTTCTTTATCCATTTTTCTCCCTCCTGGGATATTGAAGGTGGAATGAAGTGGAGGTCCTTGTCAACAGAGCAGCCCTAAACTTTGGGGTGCTTGTGTCTTGCTGATTTTTCATTTTCCCAATTTATACCCCCATGAGTGGAAGTGCCCTATGCTCTCTAAGCTGTGTTTTTTAGATGTTTCAGGACACACCGTACACTTCTCCAGAGTGGCTGTTGGCAATTTACATCCCACCCATCAGTGTAGCAAGGCTCCCATTTCTCCATGGCCTGTCCTGCATTTCTGGTTTTGAGACTTTTTTCAGCATGGCCCTTTTGACCGATGGGTAGCGAGTCTTCTTTGTAGCCCTGATTTGCCTTTCCAGGTTGCTTGGTTGGCCAAAAAGGGCGTATGCGTTTTTTCCTGAATATATTCAGGAAAAAACGCATACGCCCTTTTTGGCCAAGAGCATCATTGTCAACGTTTTGCCGCTTTTCATGTGCTTTAAAGGCGATTCGAATCTACCTCCTGAAATCTGTTTCCTGCATTTCTGCCTTGATTTCAAATCCTCTTCTTTGCCTTCCCTAAATATATTTGTGGACGAGAGTTATCATTTATAACTCTGCAGGTTTGTGAATTGCAGTGCCCTGAAGCTCCATTTTACAACTCGCTTTTTTGGGAGCTGGCCGCAAAAGCGCAGGATGGCTTCAGGCCCTGTTCTGGTTCCGGGGGGGAGGATGAGCCTGTGGTTAATTCTTCTTCCTGATGGGAAAATAGAGTGACCTGTGCCTGTCCCAACACCAAGAGCTAGTCTCTCACTGGTTCCCCGTATTCCCGTTCATCCTCAGGACAAATTGCAACCTGTACGGAACAGGAGGTTAAAGGTGCTGATGCTCCAAGTAGGGAGATTGTTAGTAAAGCGGCTGGAATGGCGACCTCGGGCACAAGGAGAAGAGAAATGAGGTGCGTTTTAGAAACCTTTCCCCATCACATGGTGTACCATCTTTTTTGTTTTCTCATGCATGTTTTCGATGTAGGAAGATGCCCTTGAACCTGGAGATTTGGGACCCATGCGATGGGTACCACGCAGTATTACTTTAAAGGGTCTGCGTTTGCTCACCCAACCTCACCAAACCTCTCAGCCCCAAGAGTGTCCACCCTTATGTCTCATCCAGCTGTGGGTCTAGAAATGGTCAATCCAGGTTGCATCACAGCCCCTGAACGCATTGTGTAAGAATTTCTCTCTCTTTCACTGTCTTTGTTTCATGGGTTTTTCAAAGTAATTTATTTTTATAATGGGGTTTAGCTGCTTTTCACTGCTGTGTTTATGCCGCTTTACACCCACTTGACACACTAACAGAGAGATATCAATACATAGGTTTTAAGATTATTACTAGTCAGATATATTCTTGTGCGGTGAATAGGGCGTGTTGAGTCCAGTTCTCTGAGCAAGGAGTAGGTCTTGTCTATTACATATTGGGTTTATGGAACGGTATCTGAGCTAATTTGAAACCCTTGTTTTATGTATCACCCCACCTTACCTTTCCCGTTAAGCAGCCATAGTGTGTTTTCTGCATGTGTGACTCTGTTCTGTTTTGTAATTCAGTTCAAGTGTAACGGTTTTTACATTCCCTCTATAAGTGATACCTTATGAGAAGTGTCCTTTTCTGTGTGACTTATTTCACTTAGAATCGTCGTACCTAAATCCACTCATCATGCTGCTATTAGCCTTATGACATTGATTTCATGGCTGAGTGATATTCCATTGTACATAAGGACCACAACTTCTTTATCCATTTTTCTCCCTCCTGGGATATTGAAGTTGGAATGAAACAGAGCAGCCCTAAACTTTGGGGTGCTTGTGTCTTGCTGATTTTTCATTTTCCCAATTTATACCCCCATGAGTGGAAGTGCCCTATGCTCTCTAAGCTGTGTTTTTTAGATGTTTCAGGACACACCGTACACTTCTCCAGAGTGGCTGTTGGCAATTTACATCCCGCCCATCAGTGTAGCAAGGCGCCCATTTCTCCATGGCCTGTCCTGCATTTCTGGTTTTGAGACTTTTTTCAGCATGGCCCTTTTGACCGATGGGTAGCGAGTCTTCTTTGTAGCCCTGATTTGCCTTTCCAGGTTGCTTGGTTGGCCAAAAAGGGCGTATGCGTTTTTTCCTGAATATATTCAGGAAAAAACGCATACGCCCTTTTTGGCCAAGGGCATCATTGTCAACGTTTTGCCGCTTTTCATGTGCTTTAAAGGCGATTCGAATCTACCTCCTGAAATCTGTTTCCTGCATTTCTGCCTTGATTTCAAATCCTCTTCTTTGCCTTCCCTCAATATATTTGTGGACGAGAGTTATCATTTATAACTCTGCAGGTTTGTGAATTGCAGTGCCCTGAAGCTCCATTGTACAACTCGCTTTTTTGGGAGCTGGCTGCAAAAGCGCAGGATGGCTTCAGGCCCTGTTCTGGTTCCGGGGGGGAGGATGAGCCTGTGGTTAATTCTTCTTCCTGATGGGAAAATAGAGTGACCTGTGCCTGTCCCAACACCAAGAGCTAGTCTCTCACTGGTTCCCCGTCTACCCGTTCATCCTCAGGACAAATTGCAACCTGTACGGAACAGGAGGTTAAAGGTGCTGATGCTCCAAGTAGGGAGATTGTTAGTAAAGCGGCTGGAATGGCGACCCCGGGCACAAGGAGAAGAGAAATGAGGTGCGTTTTAGAAACCTTTCCCCATCACATGGTGTACCATCTTTTTGTTTTCTCATGCATGTTTTCGATGTAGGAAGATGCCCTTGAACCTGGAGATTTGGGACCCATGCGATGGGTACCACGCAGTATTACTTTAAAGGGTCTGCGTTTGCTCACCCAACCTCACCAAACCTCTCAGCCCCAAGAGTGTCCACCCTTATGTCTCATCCAGCTGTGGGTCTAGATATGGTCAATCCAGGTTGCATCACAGCCCCTGAACGCATTGTGTAAGAATTTCTCTCTCTTTCACTGTCTTTGTTTCATGGGTTTTTCAAAGTAATTTATTTTTATAATGGGGTTTAGCTGCTTTTCACTGCTGTGTTTATGCCGCTTTACACCCACTTGACACACTAACAGAGAGATATCAATACATAGGTTTTAAGATTATTACTAGTCAGATATATTCTTGTGCGGTGAATAGGGCGTGTTGAGTCCAGTTCTCTGAGCAAGGAGTAGGTCTTGTCTATTACATATTGGGTTTATGGAACGGTATCTGAGCTAATTTGAAACCCTTGTTTTATGTATCACCCCACCTTACCTTTCCCGTTAAGCAGCCATAGTGTGTTTTCTGCATGTGTGACTCTGTTCTGTTTTGTAATTCAGTTCAAGTGTAACGGTTTTTACATTCCCTCTATAAGTGATACCTTATGAGAAGTGTCCTTTTCTGTGTGACTTATTTCACTTAGAATCGTCGTACCTAAATCCACTCATCATGCTGCTATTAGCCTTATGACATTGATTTCATGGCTGAGTGATATTCCATTGTACATAAGGACCACAACTTCTTTATCCATTTTTCTCCCTCCTGGGATATTGAAGTTGGAATGAAACAGAGCAGCCCTAAACTTTGGGGTGCTTGTGTCTTGCTGATTTTTCATTTTCCCAATTTATACCCCCATGAGTGGAAGTGCCCTATGCTCTCTAAGCTGTGTTTTTTAGATGTTTCAGGACACACCGTACACTTCTCCAGAGTGGCTGTTGGCAATTTACATCCCGCCCATCAGTGTAGCAAGGCTCCCATTTCTCCATGGCCTGTCCTGCATTTCTGGTTTTGAGACTTTTTTCAGCATGGCCCTTTTGACCGATGGGTAGCGAGTCTTCTTTGTAGCCCTGATTTGCCTTTCCAGGTTGCTTGGTTGGCCAAAAAGGGCGTATGCGTTTTTTCCTGAATATATTCAGGAAAAAACGCATACGCCCTTTTTGGCCAAGGGCATCATTGTCAACGTTTTGCCGCTTTTCATGTGCTTTAAAGGCGATTCGAATCTACCTCCTGAAATCTGTTTCCTGCATTTCTGCCTTGATTTCAAATCCTCTTCTTTGCCTTCCCTCAATATATTTGTGGACGAGAGTTATCATTTATAACTCTGCAGGTTTGTGAATTGCAGTGCCCTGAAGCTCCATTGTACAACTCGCTTTTTTGGGAGCTGGCTGCAAAAGCGCAGGATGGCTTCAGGCCCTGTTCTGGTTCCGGGGGGGAGGATGAGCCTGTGGTTAATTCTTCTTCCTGATGGGAAAATAGAGTGACCTGTGCCTGTCCCAACACCAAGAGCTAGTCTCTCACTGGTTCCCCGTATTCCCGTTCATCCTCAGGACAAATTGCAACCTGTACGGAACAGGAGGTTAAAGGTGCTGATGCTCCAAGTAGGGAGATTGTTAGTAAAGCGGCTGGAATGGCGACCTCGGGCACAAGGAGAAGAGAAATGAGGTGCGTTTTAGAAACCTTTCCCCATCACATGGTGTACCATCTTTTTTGTTTGCTCATGCATGTTTTCGATGTAGGAAGATGCCCTTGAACCTGGAGATTTGGGACCCATGCGATGGGTACCACGCAGTATTACTTTAAAGGGTCTGCGTTTGCTCACCCAACCTCACCAAACCTCTCAGCCCCAAGAGTGTCCACCCTTATGTCTCATCCAGCTGTGGGTCTAGAAATGGTCAATCCAGGTTGCATCACAGCCCCTGAACGCATTGTGTAAGAATTTCTCTCTCTTTCACTGTCTTTGTTTCATGGGTTTTTCAAAGTAATTTATTTTTATAATGGGGTTTAGCTGCTTTTCACTGCTGTGTTTATGCCGCTTTACACCCACTTGACACACTAACAGAGAGATATCAATACATAGGTTTTAAGATTATTACTAGTCAGATATATTCTTGTGCGGTGAATAGGGCGTGTTGAGTCCAGTTCTCTGAGCAAGGAGTAGGTCTTGTCTATTACATATTGGGTTTATGGAACGGTATCTGAGCTAATTTGAAACCCTTGTTTTATGTATCACCCCACCTTACCTTTCCCGTTAAGCAGCCATAGTGTGTTTTCTGCATGTGTGACTCTGTTCTGTTTTGTAATTCAGTTCAAGTGTAACGGTTTTTACATTCCCTCTATAAGTGATACCTTATGAGAAGTGTCCTTTTCTGTGTGACTTATTTCACTTAGAATCGTCGTACCTAAATCCACTCATCATGCTGCTATTAGCCTTATGACATTGATTTCATGGCTGAGTGATATTCCATTGTACATAAGGACCACAACTTCTTTATCCATTTTTCTCCCTCCTGGGATATTGAAGGTGGAATGAAGTGGAGGTCCTTGTCAACAGAGCAGCCCTAAACTTTGGGGTGCTTGTGTCTTGCTGATTTTTCATTTTCCCAATTTATACCCCCATGAGTGGAAGTGCCCTATGCTCTCTAAGCTGTGTTTTTTAGATGTTTCAGGACACACCGTACACTTCTCCAGAGTGGCTGTTGGCAATTTACATCCCGCCCATCAGTGTAGCAAGGCGCCCATTTCTCCATGGCCTGTCCTGCATTTCTGGTTTTGAGACTTTTTTCAGCATGGCCCTTTTGACCGATGGGTAGCGAGTCTTCTTTGTAGCCCTGATTTGCCTTTCCAGGTTGCTTGGTTGGCCAAAAAGGGCGTATGCGTTTTTTCCTGAATATATTCAGGAAAAAACGCATACGCCCTTTTTGGCCAAGGGCATCATTGTCAACGTTTTGCCGCTTTTCATGTGCTTTAAAGGCGATTCGAATCTACCTCCTGAAATCTGTTTCCTGCATTTCTGCCTTGATTTCAAATCCTCTTCTTTGCCTTCCCTCAATATATTTGTGGACGAGAGTTATCATTTATAACTCTGCAGGTTTGTGAATTGCAGTGCCCTGAAGCTCCATTGTACAACTCGCTTTTTTGGGAGCTGGCTGCAAAAGCGCAGGATGGCTTCAGGCCCTGTTCTGGTTCCGGGGGGGAGGATGAGCCTGTGGTTAATTCTTCTTCCTGATGGGAAAATAGAGTGACCTGTGCCTGTCCCAACACCAAGAGCTAGTCTCTCACTGGTTCCCCGTATTCCCGTTCATCCTCAGGACAAATTGCAACCTGTACGGAACAGGAGGTTAAAGGTGCTGATGCTCCAAGTAGGGAGATTGTTAGTAAAGCGGCTGGAATGGCGACCTCGGGCACAAGGAGAAGAGAAATGAGGTGCGTTTTAGAAACCTTTCCCCATCACATGGTGTACCATCTTTTTTGTTTTCTCATGCATGTTTTCGATGTAGGAAGATGCCCTTGAACCTGGAGATTTGGGACCCATGCGATGGGTACCACGCAGTATTACTTTAAAGGGTCTGCGTTTGCTCACCCAACCTCACCAAACCTCTCAGCCCCAAGAGTGTCCACCCTTATGTCTCATGCAGCTGTGGGTCTAGAAATGGTCAATCCAGGTTGCATCACAGCCCCTGAACGCATTGTGTAAGAATTTCTCTCTCTTTCACTGTCTTTGTTTCATGGGTTTTTCAAAGTAATTTATTTTTATAATGGGGTTTAGCTGCTTTTCACTGCTGTGTTTATGCCGCTTTACACCCACTTGACACACTAACAGAGAGATATCAATACATAGGTTTTAAGATTATTACTAGTCAGATATATTCTTGTGCGGTGAATAGGGCGTGTTGAGTCCAGTTCTCTGAGCAAGGAGTAGGTCTTGTCTATTACATATTGGGTTTATGGAACGGTATCTGAGCTAATTTGAAACCCTTGTTTTATGTATCACCCCACCTTACCTTTCCCGTTAAGCAGCCATAGTGTGTTTTCTGCATGTGTGACTCTGTTCTGTTTTGTAATTCAGTTCAAGTGTAACGGTTTTTACATTCCCTCTATAAGTGATACCTTATGAGAAGTGTCCTTTTCTGTGTGACTTATTTCACTTAGAATCGTCGTACCTAAATCCACTCATCATGCTGCTATTAGCCTTATGACATTGATTTCATGGCTGAGTGATATTCCATTGTACATAAGGACCACAACTTCTTTATCCATTTTTCTCCCTCCTGGGATATTGAAGTTGGAATGAAGTGGAGGTCCTTGTCAACAGAGCAGCCCTAAACTTTGGGGTGCTTGTGTCTTGCTGATTTTTCATTTTCCCAATTTATACCCCCATGAGTGGAAGTGCCCTATGCTCTCTAAGCTGTGTTTTTTAGATGTTTCAGGACACACCGTACACTTCTCCAGAGTGGCTGTTGGCAATTTACATCCCGCCCATCAGTGTAGCAAGGCGCCCATTTCTCCATGGCCTGTCCTGCATTTCTGGTTTTGAGACTTTTTTCAGCATGGCCCTTTTGACCGATGGGTAGCGAGTCTTCTTTGTAGCCCTGATTTGCCTTTCCAGGTTGCTTGGTTGGCCAAAAAGGGCGTATGCGTTTTTTCCTGAATATATTCAGGAAAAAACGCATACGCCCTTTTTGGCCAAGGGCATCATTGTCAACGTTTTGCCGCTTTTCATGTGCTTTAAAGGCGATTCGAATCTACCTCCTGAAATCTGTTTCCTGCATTTCTGCCTTGATTTCAAATCCTCTTCTTTGCCTTCCCTCAATATATTTGTGGACGAGAGTTATCATTTATAACTCTGCAGGTTTGTGAATTGCAGTGCCCTGAAGCTCCATTGTACAACTCGCTTTTTTGGGAGCTGGCTGCAAAAGCGAAGGATGGCTTCAGGCCCTGTTCTGGTTCCGGGGGGGAGGATGAGCCTGTGGTTAATTCTTCTTCCTGATGGGAAAATAGAGTGACCTGTGCCTGTCCCAACACCAAGAGCTAGTCTCTCACTGGTTCCCCGTCTACCCGTTCATCCTCAGGACAAATTGCAACCTGTACGGAACAGGAGGTTAAAGGTGCTGATGCTCCAAGTAGGGAGATTGTTAGTAAAGCGGCTGGAATGGCGAACCCGGGCACAAGGAGAAGAGAAATGAGGTGCGTTTTAGAAACCTTTCCCCATCACATGGTGTACCATCTTTTTGTTTTCTCATGCATGTTTTCGATGTAGGAAGATGCCCTTGAACCTGGAGATTTGGGACCCATGCGATGGGTACCACGCAGTATTACTTTAAAGGGTCTGCGTTTGCTCACCCAACCTCACCAAACCTCTCAGCCCCAAGAGTGTCCACCCTTATGTCTCATCCAGCTGTGGGTCTAGATATGGTCAATCCAGGTTGCATCACAGCCCCTGAACGCATTGTGTAAGAATTTCTCTCTCTTTCACTGTCTTTGTTTCATGGGTTTTTCAAAGTAATTTATTTTTATAATGGGGTTTAGCTGCTTTTCACTGCTGTGTTTATGCCGCTTTACACCCACTTGACACACTAACAGAGAGATATCAATACATAGGTTTTAAGATTATTACTAGTCAGATATATTCTTGTGCGGTGAATAGGGCGTGTTGAGTCCAGTTCTCTGAGCAAGGAGTAGGTCTTGTCTATTACATATTGGGTTTATGGAACGGTATCTGAGCTAATTTGAAACCCTTGTTTTATGTATCACCCCACCTTACCTTTCCCGTTAAGCAGCCATAGTGTGTTTTCTGCATGTGTGACTCTGTTCTGTTTTGTAATTCAGTTCAAGTGTAACGGTTTTTACATTCCCTCTATAAGTGATACCTTATGAGAAGTGTCCTTTTCTGTGTGACTTATTTCACTTAGAATCGTCGTACCTAAATCCACTCATCATGCTGCTATTAGCCTTATGACATTGATTTCATGGCTGAGTGATATTCCATTGTACATAAGGACCACAACTTCTTTATCCATTTTTCTCCCTCCTGGGATATTGAAGGTGTAATGAAGTGGAGGTCCTTTTCAACAGAGCAGCCCTAAACTTTGGGGTGCTTGTGTCTTGCTGATTTTTCATTTTCCCAATTTATACCCCCATGAGTGGAAGTGCCCTATGCTCTCTAAGCTGTGTTTTTTAGATGTTTCAGGACACACCGTACACTTCTCCAGAGTGGCTGTTGGCAATTTATATCCCGCCCATCAGTGTAGCAAGGCTCCCATTTCTCCATGGCCTGTCCTGCATTTCTGGTTTTGAGACTTTTTTCAGCATGGCCCTTTTGACCGATGGGTAGCGAGTCTGCTTTGTCGCGCTGATTTGCCTTTCCAGGTTGCTTGGTTGGCCAAAAAGGGCGTATGCGTTTTTTCCTGAATATATTCAGGAAAAAAGGCATACGCGCTTTTTGGCCAAGGGCATCATTGTCAACGTTTTGCCGCTTTTCATGTGCTTTAAAGGCGATTCGAATCTACCTCCTGAAATCTGTTTCCTACAATTCTGCCTTGATTTCAAATCCTCTTCTTTGCCTTCCCTCAATATATTTGTGGACGAGAGTTATCATTTATAACTCTGCAGGTTTGTGAATTGCAGTGCCCTGAAGCTCCATTTTACAACTCGCTTTTTTGGGAGCTGGCCGCAAAAGCACAGGATGGCTTCAGGCCCTGTTCTGGTTCCGGGGGGGAGGATGAGCCTGTGGTTAATTCTTCTTCCTGATGGGAAAATAGAGTGACCTGTGCCTGTCCCAACACCAAGAGCTAGTCTCTCACTGGTTCCCCGTCTACCCGTTCATCCTCAGGACAAATTGCAACCTGTACAGAACAGGAGGTTAAAGGTGCTGATGCTCCAAGTAGGGAGATTGTTAGTAAAGCGGCTGGAATGGCGAACCCGGGCACAAGGAGAAGAGAAATGAGGTGCGTTTTAGAAACCTTTCCACATCACACGGTGTACCATCTTCTGGGTTTCTCATGCATGTTTTCGATGTAGGAAGATGCCCTTGAACCTGGAGATTTGGGACCCATGCGATGGGTACCACGCAGTATTACTTTAAAGGGTCTGCGTTTGCTCACCCAACCTCACCAAACCTCTCAGCCCCAAGAGTGTCCACCCTTATGTCTCATCCAGCTGTGGGTCTAGATATGGTCAATCCAGGTTGCATCACAGCCCCTGAACGCATTGTGTAAGAATTTCTCTCTCTTTCACTGTCTTTGTTTCATGGGTTTGTAAAAGTAATTTATTTTTATAATGGGGTTTAGCTGCTTTTCACTGCTGTGTTTATGCCGCTTTTCACCCACTTGACACACTAACAGAGAGATATCAATACATAGGTTTTAAGATTATTACTAGTGAGATATATTCTTGTGCGGTGAATAGGGCGTGTTGAGTCCAGTTCTCTGAGCAAGGAGTAGGTCTTGTCTATTACATATTGGGTTTATGGAACGGTATCTGAGCTAATTTGAAACCCTTGTTTTATGTATCACCCCACCTCACCTTTCCCGTTAAGCAGCCATAGTGTGTTTTCTGCCTGTGTGACTCTGTTCTGTTTTGTAATTCAGTTCAAGTGTAACGGTTTTTACATTCCCTCTATAAGTGATACCTTATGAGAAGTGTCCTTTTCTGTGTGACTTATTTCACTTAGAATCGTCGTACCTAAATCCACTCATCATGCTGCTACTAGCCTTATGACATTGATTTCATGGCTGAGTGATATTCCATTGTACATAAGGACCACAACTTCTTTATCCATTTTTCTCTTTCCTGGGATATTGAAGGTGGAATGAAGTGGAGGTCCTTGTCAACAGAGCAGCCCTAAACTTTGGGGTGCTTGTGTCTTCCTGAATTTTCATTTTCCCAATTTATACCCCCATGAGTGGAAGTGCCCTATGCTCTCTAAGCTGTGTTTTTTAGATGTTTCAGGACACACCGTACACTTCTCCAGAGTGGCTGTTGGCAATTTACATCCCGCCCATCAGTGTAGCAAGGCTCCCATTTCTCCATGGCCTGTCCTGCATTTCTGGTTTTGAGACTTTTTTCAGAATGGCCCTTTTGACCGATGGGTAGCGAGTCTGCTTTGTCGCGCTGATTTGCCTTTTCAGGTTGCTTGGTTGGCCAAAAAGGGCGTATGCGTTTTTTCCTGAATATATTCAGGAAAAAACGCATACGCCCTTTTTGGCCAAGGGCATCATTGTCAACGTTTTGCCGCTTTTCATGTGCTTTAAAGGCGCTTCGAATCTACCTCCTGAAATCTGTTTCCTACAATTCTGCCTTGATTTCAAATCCTCTTCTTTGCCTTCCCTCAATATATTTGTGGACGAGAGTTATCATTTATAACTCTGTAGGTTTGTGAATTGCAGTGCCCTGAAGCTCCATTTTACAACTCGCTTTTTTGGGAGCTGGTCGCAAAAGCGCAGGATGGCTTCAGGCCCTGTTCTGGTTCCGGGGGGGAGGATGAGCCTGTGGTTAATTCTTCTTCCTGATGGGAAAATAGAGTGACCTGTGCCTGTCCCAACACCAAGAGCTAGTCTCTCACTGGTTCCCCGTCTACCCGTTCATCCTCAGGACAAATTGCAACCTGTACGGAACAGGAGGTTAAAGGTGCTGATGCTCCAAGTAGGGAGATTGTTAGTAAAGCGGCTGGAATGGCGAACCCGGGCACAAGGAGAAGAGAAATGAGGTGCGTTTTAGAAACCTTTCCCCATCACATGGTGTACCATCTTTTTGTTTTCTCATGCATGTTTTCGATGTAGGAAGATGCCCTTGAACCTGGAGATTTGGGACCCATGCGATGGGTACCACGCAGTATTACTTTAAAGGGTCTGCGTTTGCTCACCCAACCTCACCAAACCTCTCAGCCCCAAGAGTGTCCACCCTTATGTCTCATCCAGCTGTGGGTCTAGATATGGTCAATCCAGGTTGCATCACAGCCCCTGAACGCATTGTGTAAGAATTTCTCTCTCTTTCACTGTCTTTGTTTCATGGGTTTTTCAAAGTAATTTATTTTTATAATGGGGTTTAGCTGCTTTTCACTGCTGTGTTTATGCCGCTTTACACCCACTTGACACACTAACAGAGAGATATCAATACATAGGTTTTAAGATTATTACTAGTCAGATATATTCTTGTGCGGTGAATAGGGCGTGTTGAGTCCAGTTCTCTGAGCAAGGAGTAGGTCTTGTCTATTACATATTGGGTTTATGGAACGGTATCTGAGCTAATTTGAAACCCTTTTTTTATGTATCACCCCACCTCACCTTTCCCGTTAAGCAGCCATAGTGTGTTTTCTGCATGTGTGACTCTGTTCTGTTTTGTAATTCAGTTCAAGTGTAACGGTTTTTACATTCCCTCTATAAGTGATACCTTATGAGAAGTGTCCTTTTCTGTGTGACTTATTTCACTTAGAATCGTCGTACCTAAATCCACTCATCATGCTGCTATTAGCCTTATCACATTGATTGCATGGCTGAGTGATATTCCATTGTACATAAGGACCACAACTTCTTTATCCATTTTTCTCCCTCCTGGGATATTGAAGGTGGAATGAAGTGGAGGTCCTTGTCAACAGAGCAGCCCTAAACTTTGGGGTGCTTGTGTCTTGCTGATTTTTCATTTTCCCAATTTATACCCCCATGAGTGGAAGTGCCCTATGCTCTCTAAGCTGTGTTTTTTAGATGTTTCAGGACACACCGTACACTTCTCCAGAGTGGCTGTTGGCAATTTACATCCCGCCCATCAGTGTAGCAAGGCTCCCATTTCTCCATGGCCTGTCCTGCATTTCTGGTTTTGAGACTTTTTTCAGCATGGCCCTTTTGACCGATGGGTAGCGAGTCTTCTTTGTAGCCCTGATTTGCCTTTCCAGGTTGCTTGGTTGGCCAAAAAGGGCGTATGCGTTTTTTCCTGAATATATTCAGGAAAAAACGCATACGCCCTTTTTGGCCAAGGGCATCATTGTCAACGTTTTGCCGCTTTTCATGTGCTTTAAAGGCGATTCGAATCTACCTCCTGAAATCTGTTTCCTGCATTTCTGCCTTGATTTCAAATCCTCTTCTTTGCCTTCCCTCAATATATTTGTGGACGAGAGTTATCATTTATAACTCTGCAGGTTTGTGAATTGCAGTGCCCTGAAGCTCCATTGTACAACTCGCTTTTTTGGGAGCTGGCCGCAAAAGCGCAGGATGGCTTCAGGCCCTGTTCTGGTTCCGGGGGGGAGGATGAGCCTGTGGTTAATTCTTCTTCCTGATGGGAAAATAGAGTGACCTGTGCCTGTCCCAACACCAAGAGCTAGTCTCTCACTGGTTCCCCGTCTACCCGTTCATCCTCAGGACAAATTGCAACCTGTACGGAACAGGAGGTTAAAGGTGCTGATGCTCCAAGTAGGGAGATTGTTAGTAAAGCGGCTGGAATGGCGAACCCGGGCACAAGGAGAAGAGAAATGAGGTGCGTTTTAGAAACCTTTCCCCATCACATGGTGTACCATCTTTTTGTTTTCTCATGCATGTTTTCGATGTAGGAAGATGCCCTTGAACCTGGAGATTTGGGACCCATGCGATGGGTACCACGCAGTATTACTTTAAAGGGTCTACGTTTGCTCACCCAACCTCACCAAACCTCTCAGCCCCAAGAGTGTCCACCCTTATGTCTCATCCAGCTGTGGGTCTAGATATGGTCAATCCAGGTTGCATCACAGCCCCTGAACGCATTGTGTAAGAATTTCTCTCTCTTTCACTGTCTCTGTTTCATGGGTTTTTCAAAGTAATTTATTTTTATAATGGGGTTTAGCTGCTTTTCACTGCTGTGTTTATGCCGCTTTACACCCACTTGACACACTAACAGAGAGATATCAATACATAGGTTTTAAGATTATTACTAGTCAGATATATTCTTGTGCGGTGAATAAGGCGTGTTGAGTCCAGTTCTCTGAGCAAGGAGTAGGTCTTGTCTATTACATATTGGGTTTATGGAACGGTATCTGAGCTAATTTGAAACCCTTGTTTTATGTATCACCCCACCTTACCTTTCCCGTTAAGCAGCCATAGTGTGTTTTCTGCATGTGTGACTCTGTTCTGTTTTGTAATTCAGTTCAAGTGTAACGGTTTTTACATTCCCTCTATAAGTGATACCTTATGAGAAGTGTCCTTTTCTGTGTGACTTATTTCACTTAGAATCGTCGTACCTAAATCCACTCATCATGCTGCTATTAGCCTTATGACATTGATTTCATGGCTGAGTGATATTCCATTGTACATAAGGACCACAACTTCTTTATCCATTTTTCTCCCTCCTGGGATATTGAAGGTGGAATGAAGTGGAGGTCCTTGTCAACAGAGCAGCCCTAAACTTTGGGGTGCTTGTGTCTTGCTGATTTTTCATTTTCCCAATTTATACCCCCATGAGTGGAAGTGCCCTATGCTCTCTAAGCTGTGTTTTTTAGATGTTTCAGGACACACCGTACACTTCTCCAGAGTGGCTGTTGGCAATTTACATCCCACCCATCAGTGTAGCAAGGCTCCCATTTCTCCATGGCCTGTCCTGCATTTCTGGTTTTGAGACTTTTTTCAGCATGGCCCTTTTGACCGATGGGTAGCGAGTCTTCTTTGTAGCCCTGATTTGCCTTTCCAGGTTGCTTGGTTGGCCAAAAAGGGCGTATGGGTTTTTTCCTGAATATATTCAGGAAAAAACGCATACGCCCTTTTTGGCCAAGGGCATCATTGTCAACGTTTTGCCGCTTTTCATGTGCTTTAAAGGCGATTCGAATCTACCTCCTGAAATCTGTTTCCTGCATTTCTGCCTTGATTTCAAATCCTCTTCTTTGCCTTCCCTAAATATATTTGTGGACGAGAGTTATCATTTATAACTCTGCAGGTTTGTGAATTGCAGTGCCCTGAAGCTCCATTTTACAACTCGCTTTTTTGGGAGCTGGCCGCAAAAGCGCAGGATGGCTTCAGGCCCTGTTCTGGTTCCGGGGGGGAGGATGAGCCTGTGGTTAATTCTTCTTCCTGATGGGAAAATAGAGTGACCTGTGCCTGTCCCAACAACAAGAGCTAGTCTCTCACTGGTTCCCCGTATTCCCGTTCATCCTCAGGACAAATTGCAACCTGTACGGAACAGGAGGTTAAAGGTGCTGATGCTCCAAGTAGGGAGATTGTTAGTAAAGCGGCTGGAATGGCGACCCCGGGCACAAGGAGAAGAGAAATGAGGTGCGTTTTAGAAACCTTTCCCCATCACATGGTGTACCATCTTTTTTGTTTTCTCATGCATGTTTTCGATGTAGGAAGATGCCCTTGAACCTGGAGATTTGGGACCCATGCGATGGGTACCACGCAGTATTACTTTAAAGGGTCTGCGTTTGCTCACCCAACCTCACCAAACCTCTCAGCCCCAAGAGTGTCCACCCTTATGTCTCATCCAGCTGTGGGTCTAGAAATGGTCAATCCAGGTTGCATCACAGCCCCTGAACGCATTGTGTAAGAATTTCTCTCTCTTTCACTGTCTTTGTTTCATGGGTTTTTCAAAGTAATTTATTTTTATAATGGGGTTTAGCTGCTTTTCACTGCTGTGTTTATGCCGCTTTACACCCACTTGACACACTAACAGAGAGATATCAATACATAGGTTTTATGATTATTACTAGTCAGATATATTCTTGTGCGGTGAATAGGGCGTGTTGAGTCCAGTTCTCTGAGCAAGGAGTAGGTCTTGTCTATTACATATTGGGTTTATGGAACGGTATCTGAGCTAATTTGAAACCCTTGTTTTATGTATCACCCCACCTCACCTTTCCCGTTAAGCAGCCATAGTGTGTTTTCTGCATGTGTGACTCTGTTCTGTTTTGTAATTCAGTTCAAGTGTAAAGGTTTTTACATTCCCTCTATAAGTGATACCTTATGAGAAGTGTCCTTTTCTGTGTGACTTATTTCACTTAGAATCGTCGTACCTAAATCCACTCATCATGCTGCTATTAGCCTTATGACATTGATTTCATGGCTGAGTGATATTCCATTGTACATAAGGACCACAACTTCTTTATCCATTTTTCTCCCTCCTGGGATATTGAAGGTGGAATGAAGTGGAGGTCCTTGTCAACAGAGCAGCCCTAAACTTTGGGGTGCTTGTGTCTTGCTGATTTTTCATTTTCCCAATTTATACCCCCATGAGTGGAAGTGCCCTATGCTCTCTAAGCTGTGTTTTTTAGATGTTTCAGGACACACCGTACACTTCTCCAGAGTGGCTGTTGGCAATTTACATCCCGCCCATCAGTGTAGCAAGGCTCCCATTTCTCCATGGCCTGTCCTGCATTTCTGGTTTTGAGACTTTTTTCAGCATGGCCCTTTTGACCGATGGGTAGCGAGTCTTCTTTGTAGCCCTGATTTGCCTTTCCAGGTTGCTTGGTTGGCCAAAAAGGGCGTATGCGTTTTTTCCTGAATATATTCAGGAAAAAACGCATACGCCCTTTTTGGCCAAGGGCATCATTGTCAACGTTTTGCCGCTTTTCATGTGCTTTAAAGGCGATTCGAATCTACCTCCTGAAATCTGTTTCCTGCATTTCTGCCTTGATTTCAAATCCTCTTTTTTGCCTTCCCTCAATATATTTGTGGACGAGAGTTATCATTTATAACTCTGCAGGTTTGTGAATTGCAGTGCCCTGAAGCTCCATTGTACAACTCGCTTTTTTGGGAGCTGGCCGCAAAAGCGCAGGATGGCTTCAGGCCCTGTTCTGGTTCCGGGGGGGAGGATGAGCCTGTGGTTAATTCTTCTTCCTGATGGGAAAATAGAGTGACCTGTGCCTGTCCCAACACCAAGAGCTAGTCTCTCACTGGTTCCCCGTCTACCCGTTCATCCTCAGGACAAATTGCAACCTGTACGGAACAGGAGGTTAAAGGTGCTGATGCTCCAAGTAGGGAGATTGTTAGTAAAGCGGCTGGAATGGCGAACCCGGGCACAAGGAGAAGAGAAATGAGGTGCGTTTTAGAAACCTTTCCCCATCACATGGTGTACCATCTTTTTGTTTTCTCATGCATGTTTTCGATGTAGGAAGATGCCCTTGAACCTGGAGATTTGGGACCCATGCGATGGGTACCACGCAGTATTACTTTAAAGGGTCTGCGTTTGCTCACCCAACCTCACCAAACCTCTCAGCCCCAAGAGTGTCCACCCTTATGTCTCATCCAGCTGTGGGTCTAGATATGGTCAATCCAGGTTGCATCACAGCCCCTGAACGCATTGTGTAAGAATTTCTCTCTCTTTCACTGTCTTTGTTTCATGGGTTTTTCAAAGTAATTTATTTTTATAATGGGGTTTAGCTGCTTTTCACTGCTGTGTTTATGCCGCTTTACACCCACTTGACACACTAACAGAGAGATATCAATACATAGGTTTTAAGATTATTACTAGTCAGATATATTCTTGTGCGGTGAATAGGGCGTGTTGAGTCCAGTTCTCTGAGCAAGGAGTAGGTCTTGTCTATTACATATTGGGTTTATGGAACGGTATCTGAGCTAATTTGAAACCCTTGTTTTATGTATCACCCCACCTCACCTTTCCCGTTAAGCAGCCATAGTGTGTTTTCTGCCTGTGTGACTCTGTTCTGTTTTGTAATTCAGTTCAAGTGTAACGGTTTTTACATTCCCTCTATAAGTGATACCTTATGAGAAGTGTCCTTTTCTGTGTGACTTATTTCACTTAGAATCGTCGTACCTAAATCCACTCATCATGCTGCTACTAGCCTTATGACATTGATTTCATGGCTGAGTGATATTCCATTGTACATAAGGACCACAACTTCTTTATCCATTTTTCTCCCTCCTGGGATATTGAAGGTGGAATGAAGTGGAGGTCCTTGTCAACAGAGCAGCCCTAAACTTTGGGGTGCTTGTGTCTTGCTGATTTTTCATTTTCCCAATTTATACCCCCATGAGTGGAAGTGCCCTATGCTCTCTAAGCTGTGTTTTTTAGATGTTTCAGGACACACCGTACACTTCTCCAGAGTGGCTGTTGGCAATTTACATCCCGCCCATCAGTGTAGCAAGGCTCCCATTTCTCCATGGCCTGTCCTGCATTTCTGGTTTTGAGACTTTTTTCAGCATGGCCCTTTTGACCGATGGGTAGCGAGTCTTCTTTGTAGCCCTGATTTGCCTTTCCAGGTTGCTTGGTTGGCCAAAAAGGGCGTATGCGTTTTTTCCTGAATATATTCAGGAAAAAACGCATACGCCCTTTTTGGCCAAGGGCATCATTGTCAACGTTTTGCCGCTTTTCATGTGCTTTAAAGGCGATTCGAATCTACCTCCTGAAATCTGTTTCCTGCATTTCTGCCTTGATTTCAAATCCTCTTCTTTGCCTTCCCTCAATATATTTGTGGACGAGAGTTATCATTTATAACTCTGCAGGTTTGTGAATTGCACTGCCCTGAAGCTCCATTGTACAACTCGCTTTTTTGGGAGCTGGCTGCAAAAGCGCAGGATGGCTTCAGGCCCTGTTCTGGTTCCGGGGGGGAGGATGAGCCTGTGGTTAATTCTTCTTCCTGATGGGAAAATAGAGTGACCTGTGCCTGTCCCAACACCAAGAGCTAGTCTCTCACTGGTTCCCCGTATTCCCGTTCATCCTCAGGACAAATTGCAACCTGTACGGAACAGGAGGTTAAAGGTGCTGATGCTCCAAGTAGGGAGATTGTTAGTAAAGCGGCTGGAATGGCGACCTCGGGCACAAGGAGAAGAGAAATGAGGTGCGTTTTAGAAACCTTTCCCCATCACATGGTGTACCATCTTTTTTGTTTGCTCATGCATGTTTTCGATGTAGGAAGATGCCCTTGAACCTGGAGATTTGGGACCCATGCGATGGGTACCACGCAGTATTACTTTAAAGGGTCTGCGTTTGCTCACCCAACCTCACCAAACCTCTCAGCCCCAAGAGTGTCCACCCTTATGTCTCATCCAGCTGTGGGTCTAGAAATGGTCAATCCAGGTTGCATCACAGCCCCTGAACGCATTGTGTAAGAATTTCTCTCTCTTTCACTGTCTTTGTTTCATGGGTTTTTCAAAGTAATTTATTTTTATAATGGGGTTTAGCTGCTTTTCACTGCTGTGTTTATGCCGCTTTACACCCACTTGACACACTAACAGAGAGATATCAATACATAGGTTTTAAGATTATTACTAGTCAGATATATTCTTGTGCGGTGAATAGGGCGTGTTGAGTCCAGTTCTCTGAGCAAGGAGTAGGTCTTGTCTATTACATATTGGGTTTATGGAACGGTATCTGAGCTAATTTGAAACCCTTGTTTTATGTATCACCCCACCTTACCTTTCCCGTTAAGCAGCCATAGTGTGTTTTCTGCATGTGTGACTCTGTTCTGTTTTGTAATTCAGTTCAAGTGTAACGGTTTTTACATTCCCTCTATAAGTGATACCTTATGAGAAGTGTCCTTTTCTGTGTGACTTATTTCACTTAGAATCGTCGTACCTAAATCCACTCATCATGCTGCTATTAGCCTTATGACATTGATTTCATGGCTGAGTGATATTCCATTGTACATAAGGACCACAACTTCTTTATCCATTTTTCTCCCTCCTGGGATATTGAAGTTGGAATGAAGTGGAGGTCCTTGTCAACAGAGCAGCCCTAAACTTTGGGGTGCTTGTGTCTTGCTGATTTTTCATTTTCCCAATTTATACCCCCATGAGTGGAAGTGCCCTATGCTCTCTAAGCTGTGTTTTTTAGATGTTTCAGGACACACCGTACACTTCTCCAGAGTGGCTGTTGGCAATTTACATCCCGCCCATCAGTGTAGCAAGGCGCCCATTTCTCCATGGCCTGTCCTGCATTTCTGGTTTTGAGACTTTTTTCAGCATGGCCCTTTTGACCGATGGGTAGCGAGTCTTCTTTGTAGCCCTGATTTGCCTTTCCAGGTTGCTTGGTTGGCCAAAAAGGGCGTATGCGTTTTTTCCTGAATATATTCAGGAAAAAACGCATACGCCCTTTTTGGCCAAGGGCATCATTGTCAACGTTTTGCCGCTTTTCATGTGCTTTAAAGGCGATTCGAATCTACCTCCTGAAATCTGTTTCCTGCATTTCTGCCTTGATTTCAAATCCTCTTCTTTGCCTTCCCTCAATATATTTGTGGACGAGAGTTATCATTTATAACTCTGCAGGTTTGTGAATTGCAGTGCCCTGAAGCTCCATTGTACAACTCGCTTTTTTGGGAGCTGGCTGCAAAAGCGCAGGATGGCTTCAGGCCCTGTTCTGGTTCCGGGGGGGAGGATGAGCCTGTGGTTAATTCTTCTTCCTGATGGGAAAATAGAGTGACCTGTGCCTGTCCCAACACCAAGAGCTAGTCTCTCACTGGTTCCCCGTATTCCCGTTCATCCTCAGGACAAATTGCAACCTGTACGGAACAGGAGGTTAAAGGTGCTGATGCTCCAAGTAGGGAGATTGTTAGTAAAGCGGCTGGAATGGCGACCTCGGGCACAAGGAGAAGAGAAATGAGGTGCGTTTTAGAAACCTTTCCCCATCACATGGTGTACCATCTTTTTTGTTTTCTCATGCATGTTTTCGATGTAGGAAGATGCCCTTGAACCTGGAGATTTGGGACCCATGCGATGGGTACCACGCAGTATTACTTTAAAGGGTCTGCGTTTGCTCACCCAACCTCACCAAACCTCTCAGCCCCAAGAGTGTCCACCCTTATGTCTCATCCAGCTGTGGGTCTAGAAATGGTCAATCCAGGTTGCATCACAGCCCCTGAACGCATTGTGTAAGAATTTCTCTCTCTTTCACTGTCTTTGTTTCATGGGTTTTTCAAAGTAATTTATTTTTATAATGGGGTTTAGCTGCTTTTCACTGCTGTGTTTATGCCGCTTTACACCCACTTGACACACTAACAGAGAGATATCAATACATAGGTTTTAAGATTATTACTAGTCAGATATATTCTTGTGCGGTGAATAGGGCGTGTTGAGTCCAGTTCTCTGAGCAAGGAGTAGGTCTTGTCTATTACATATTGGGTTTATGGAACGGTATCTGAGCTAATTTGAAACCCTTGTTTTATGTATCACCCCACCTTACCTTTCCCGTTAAGCAGCCATAGTGTGTTTTCTGCATGTGTGACTCTGTTCTGTTTTGTAATTCAGTTCAAGTGTAACGGTTTTTACATTCCCTCTATAAGTGATACCTTATGAGAAGTGTCCTTTTCTGTGTGACTTATTTCACTTAGAATCGTCGTACCTAAATCCACTCATCATGCTGCTATTAGCCTTATGACATTGATTTCATGGCTGAGTGATATTCCATTGTACATAAGGACCACAACTTCTTTATCCATTTTTCTCCCTCCTGGGATATTGAAGTTGGAATGAAGTGGAGGTCCTTGTCAACAGAGCAGCCCTAAACTTTGGGGTGCTTGTGTCTTGCTGATTTTTCATTTTCCCAATTTATACCCCCATGAGTGGAAGTGCCCTATGCTCTCTAAGCTGTGTTTTTTAGATGTTTCAGGACACACCGTACACTTCTCCAGAGTGGCTGTTGGCAATTTACATCCCGCCCATCAGTGTAGCAAGGCGCCCATTTCTCCATGGCCTGTCCTGCATTTCTGGTTTTGAGACTTTTTTCAGCATGGCCCTTTTGACCGATGGGTAGCGAGTCTTCTTTGTAGCCCTGATTTGCCTTTCCAGGTTGCTTGGTTGGCCAAAAAGGGCGTATGCGTTTTTTCCTGAATATATTCAGGAAAAAACGCATACGCCCTTTTTGGCCAAGGGCATCATTGTCAACGTTTTGCCGCTTTTCATGTGCTTTAAAGGCGATTCGAATCTACCTCCTGAAATCTGTTTCCTGCATTTCTGCCTTGATTTCAAATCCTCTTCTTTGCCTTCCCTCAATATATTTGTGGACGAGAGTTATCATTTATAACTCTGCAGGTTTGTGAATTGCAGTGCCCTGAAGCTCCATTGTACAACTCGCTTTTTTGGGAGCTGGCTGCAAAAGCGCAGGATGGCTTCAGGCCCTGTTCTGGTTCCGGGGGGGAGGATGAGCCTGTGGTTAATTCTTCTTCCTGATGGGAAAATAGAGTGACCTGTGCCTGTCCCAACACCAAGAGCTAGTCTCTCACTGGTTCCCCGTCTACCCGTTCATCCTCAGGACAAATTGCAACCTGTACGGAACAGGAGGTTAAAGGTGCTGATGCTCCAAGTAGGGAGATTGTTAGTAAAGCGGCTGGAATGGCGAACCCGGGCACAAGGAGAAGAGAAATGAGGTGCGTTTTAGAAACCTTTCCCCATCACATGGTGTACCATCTTTTTGTTTTCTCATGCATGTTTTCGATGTAGGAAGATGCCCTTGAACCTGGAGATTTGGGACCCATGCGATGGGTACCACGCAGTATTACTTTAAAGGGTCTGCATTTGCTCACCCAACCTCACCAAACCTCTCAGCCCCAAGAGTGTCCACCCTTATGTCTCATCCAGCTGTGGGTCTAGATATGGTCAATCCAGGTTGCATCACAGCCCCTGAACGCATTGTGTAAGAATTTCTCTCTCTTTCACTGTCTTTGTTTCATGGGTTTTTCAAAGTAATTTATTTTTATAATGGGGTTTAGCTGCTTTTCACTGCTGTGTTTATGCCGCTTTACACCCACTTGACACACTAACAGAGAGATATCAATACATAGGTTTTAAGATTATTACTAGTCAGATATATTCTTGTGCGGTGAATAGGGCGTGTTGAGTCCAGTTCTCTGAGCAAGGAGTAGGTCTTGTCTATTACATATTGGGTTTATGGAACGGTATCTGAGCTAATTTGAAACCCTTGTTTTATGTATCACCCCACCTTACCTTTCCCGTTAAGCAGCCATAGTGTGTTTTCTGCATGTGTGACTCTGTTCTGTTTTGTAATTCAGTTCAAGTGTAACGGTTTTTACATTCCCTCTATAAGTGATACCTTATGAGAAGTGTCCTTTTCTGTGTGACTTATTTCACTTAGAATCGTCGTACCTAAATCCACTCATCATGCTGCTATTAGCCTTATGACATTGATTTCATGGCTGAGTGATATTCCATTGTACATAAGGACCACAACTTCTTTATCCATTTTTCTCCCTCCTGGGATATTGAAGTTGGAATGAAGTGGAGGTCCTTGTCAACAGAGCAGCCCTAAACTTTGGGGTGCTTGTGTCTTGCTGATTTTTCATTTTCCCAATTTATACCCCCATGAGTGGAAGTGCCCTATGCTCTCTAAGCTGTGTTTTTTAGATGTTTCAGGACACACCGTACACTTCTCCAGAGTGGCTGTTGGCAATTTACATCCCGCCCATCAGTGTAGCAAGGCGCCCATTTCTCCATGGCCTGTCCTGCATTTCTGGTTTTGAGACTTTTTTCAGCATGGCCCTTTTGACCGATGGGTAGCGAGTCTTCTTTGTAGCCCTGATTTGCCTTTCCAGGTTGCTTGGTTGGCCAAAAAGGGCGTATGCGTTTTTTCCTGAATATATTCAGGAAAAAACGCATACGCCCTTTTTGGCCAAGGGCATCATTGTCAACGTTTTGCCGCTTTTCATGTGCTTTAAAGGCGATTCGAATCTACCTCCTGAAATCTGTTTCCTGCATTTCTGCCTTGATTTCAAATCCTCTTCTTTGCCTTCCCTCAATATATTTGTGGACGAGAGTTATCATTTATAACTCTGCAGGTTTGTGAATTGCAGTGCCCTGAAGCTCCATTGTACAACTCGCTTTTTTGGGAGCTGGCTGCAAAAGCGCAGGATGGCTTCAGGCCCTGTTCTGGTTCCGGGGGGGAGGATGAGCCTGTGGTTAATTCTTCTTCCTGATGGGAAAATAGAGTGACCTGTGCCTGTCCCAACACCAAGAGCTAGTCTCTCACTGGTTCCCCGTATTCCCGTTCATCCTCAGGACAAATTGCAACCTGTACGGAACAGGAGGTTAAAGGTGCTGATGCTCCAAGTAGGGAGATTGTTAGTAAAGCGGCTGGAATGGCGACCTCGGGCACAAGGAGAAGAGAAATGAGGTGCGTTTTAGAAACCTTTCCCCATCACATGGTGTACCATCTTTTTTGTTTTCTCATGCATGTTTTCGATGTAGGAAGATGCCCTTGAACCTGGAGATTTGGGACCCATGCGATGGGTACCACGCAGTATTACTTTAAAGGGTCTGCGTTTGCTCACCCAACCTCACCAAACCTCTCAGCCCCAAGAGTGTCCACCCTTATGTCTCATCCAGCTGTGGGTCTAGAAATGGTCAATCCAGGTTGCATCACAGCCCCTGAACGCATTGTGTAAGAATTTCTCTCTCTTTCACTGTCTTTGTTTCATGGGTTTTTCAAAGTAATTTATTTTTATAATGGGGTTTAGCTGCTTTTCACTGCTGTGTTTATGCCGCTTTACACCCACTTGACACACTAACAGAGAGATATCAATACATAGGTTTTAAGATTATTACTAGTCAGATATATTCTTGTGCGGTGAATAGGGCGTGTTGAGTCCAGTTCTCTGAGCAAGGAGTAGGTCTTGTCTATTACATATTGGGTTTATGGAACGGTATCTGAGCTAATTTGAAACCCTTGTTTTATGTATCACCCCACCTTACCTTTCCCGTTAAGCAGCCATAGTGTGTTTTCTGCATGTGTGACTCTGTTCTGTTTTGTAATTCAGTTCAAGTGTAACGGTTTTTACATTCCCTCTATAAGTGATACCTTATGAGAAGTGTCCTTTTCTGTGTGACTTATTTCACTTAGAATCGTCGTACCTAAATCCACTCATCATGCTGCTATTAGCCTTATGACATTGATTTCATGGCTGAGTGATATTCCATTGTACATAAGGACCACAACTTCTTTATCCATTTTTCTCCCTCCTGGGATATTGAAGTTGGAATGAAGTGGAGGTCCTTGTCAACAGAGCAGCCCTAAACTTTGGGGTGCTTGTGTCTTGCTGATTTTTCATTTTCCCAATTTATACCCCCATGAGTGGAAGTGCCCTATGCTCTCTAAGCTGTGTTTTTTAGATGTTTCAGGACACACCGTACACTTCTCCAGAGTGGCTGTTGGCAATTTACATCCCGCCCATCAGTGTAGCAAGGCGCCCATTTCTCCATGGCCTGTCCTGCATTTCTGGTTTTGAGACTTTTTTCAGCATGGCCCTTTTGACCGATGGGTAGCGAGTCTTCTTTGTAGCCCTGATTTGCCTTTCCAGGTTGCTTGGTTGGCCAAAAAGGGCGTATGCGTTTTTTCCTGAATATATTCAGGAAAAAACGCATACGCCCTTTTTGGCCAAGGGCATCATTGTCAACGTTTTGCCGCTTTTCATGTGCTTTAAAGGCGATTCGAATCTACCTCCTGAAATCTGTTTCCTGCATTTCTGCCTTGATTTCAAATCCTCTTCTTTGCCTTCCCTCAATATATTTGTGGACGAGAGTTATCATTTATAACTCTGCAGGTTTGTGAATTGCAGTGCCCTGAAGCTCCATTGTACAACTCGCTTTTTTGGGAGCTGGCTGCAAAAGCGCAGGATGGCTTCAGGCCCTGTTCTGGTTCCGGGGGGGAGGATGAGCCTGTGGTTAATTCTTCTTCCTGATGGGAAAATAGAGTGACCTGTGCCTGTCCCAACACCAAGAGCTAGTCTCTCACTGGTTCCCCGTCTACCCGTTCATCCTCAGGACAAATTGCAACCTGTACGGAACAGGAGGTTAAAGGTGCTGATGCTCCAAGTAGGGAGATTGTTAGTAAAGCGGCTGGAATGGCGAACCCGGGCACAAGGAGAAGAGAAATGAGGTGCGTTTTAGAAACCTTTCCCCATCACATGGTGTACCATCTTTTTGTTTTCTCATGCATGTTTTCGATGTAGGAAGATGCCCTTGAACCTGGAGATTTGGGACCCATGCGATGGGTACCACGCAGTATTACTTTAAAGGGTCTGCATTTGCTCACCCAACCTCACCAAACCTCTCAGCCCCAAGAGTGTCCACCCTTATGTCTCATCCAGCTGTGGGTCTAGATATGGTCAATCCAGGTTGCATCACAGCCCCTGAACGCATTGTGTAAGAATTTCTCTCTCTTTCACTGTCTTTGTTTCATGGGTTTTTCAAAGTAATTTATTTTTATAATGGGGTTTAGCTGCTTTTCACTGCTGTGTTTATGCCGCTTTACACCCACTTGACACACTAACAGAGAGATATCAATACATAGGTTTTAAGATTATTACTAGTCAGATATATTCTTGTGCGGTGAATAGGGCGTGTTGAGTCCAGTTCTCTGAGCAAGGAGTAGGTCTTGTCTATTACATATTGGGTTTATGGAACGGTATCTGAGCTAATTTGAAACCCTTGTTTTATGTATCACCCCACCTTACCTTTCCCGTTAAGCAGCCATAGTGTGTTTTCTGCATGTGTGACTCTGTTCTGTTTTGTAATTCAGTTCAAGTGTAACGGTTTTTACATTCCCTCTATAAGTGATACCTTATGAGAAGTGTCCTTTTCTGTGTGACTTATTTCACTTAGAATCGTCGTACCTAAATCCACTCATCATGCTGCTATTAGCCTTATGACATTGATTTCATGGCTGAGTGATATTCCATTGTACATAAGGACCACAACTTCTTTATCCATTTTTCTCCCTCCTGGGATATTGAAGGTGGAATGAAGTGGAGGTCCTTGTCAACAGAGCAGCCCTAAACTTTGGGGTGCTTGTGTCTTGCTGATTTTTCATTTTCCCAATTTATACCCCCATGAGTGGAAGTGCCCTATGCTCTCTAAGCTGTGTTTTTTAGATGTTTCAGGACACACCGTACACTTCTCCAGAGTGGCTGTTGGCAATTTATATCCCGCCCATCAGTGTAGCAAGGCTCCCATTTCTCCATGGCCTGTCCTGCATTTCTGGTTTTGAGACTTTTTTCAGCATGGCCCTTTTGACCGATGGGTAGCGAGTCTTCTTTGTAGTGCTGATTTGCCTTTCCAGGTTGCTTGGTTGGCCAAAAAGGGCGTATGCGTTTTTTCCTGAATATATTCAGGAAAAAACGCATACGCCCTTTTTGGCCAAGGGCATCATTGTCAACGTTTTGCCGCTTTTCATGTGCTTTAAAGGCGATTCGAATCTACCTCCTGAAATCTGTTTCCTGCATTTCTGTCTTGATTTCAAATCCTCTTCTTTGCCTTCCCTCAATATATTTGTGGACGAGAGTTTTCATTTATAACTCTGCAGGTTTGTGAATTGCAGTGCCCTGAAGCTCCATTGTACAACTCGCTTTTTTGGGAGCTGGCCGCAAAAGCACAGGATGGCTTCAGGCCCTGTTCTGGTTCCGGGGGGGAGGATGAGCCTGTGGTTAATTCTTCTTCCTGATGGGAAAATAGAGTGACCTGTGCCTGTCCCAACACCAAGAGCTAGTCTCTCACTGGTTCCCCGTCTACCCGTTCATCCTCAGGACAAATTGCAACCTGTACGGAACAGGAGGTTAAAGGTGCTGATGCTCCAAGTAGGGAGATTGTTAGTAAAGCGGCTGGAATGGCGAACCCGGGCACAAGGAGAAGAGAAATGAGGTGCGTTTTAGAAACCTTTCCCCATCACATGGTGTACCATCTTTTTGTTTTCTCATGCATGTTTTCGATGTAGGAAGATGCCCTTGAACCTGGAGATTTGGGACCCATGCGATGGGTACCACGCAGTATTACTTTAAAGGGTCTGCGTTTGCTCACCCAACCTCACCAAACCTCTCAGCCCCAAGAGTGTCCACCCTTATGTCTCATCCAGCTGTGGGTCTAGAAATGGTCAATCCAGGTTGCATCACAGCCCCTGAACGCATTGTGTAAGAATTTCTCTCTCTTTCACTGTCTTTGTTTCATGGGTTTTTCAAAGTAATTTATTTTTATAATGGGGTTTAGCTGCTTTTCACTGCTGTGTTTATGCCGCTTTACACCCACTTGACACACTAACAGAGAGATATCAATACATAGGTTTTAAGATTATTACTAGTCAGATATATTCTTGTGCGGTGAATAGGGCGTGTTGAGTCCAGTTCTCTGAGCAAGGAGTAGGTCTTGTCTATTACATATTGGGTTTATGGAACGGTATCTGAGCTAATTTGAAACCCTTGTTTTATGTATCACCCCACCTTACCTTTCCCGTTAAGCAGCCATAGTGTGTTTTCTGCATGTGTGACTCTGTTCTGTTTTGTAATTCAGTTCAAGTGTAACGGTTTTTACATTCCCTCTATAAGTGATACCTTATGAGAAGTGTCCTTTTCTGTGTGACTTATTTCACTTAGAATCGTCGTACCTAAATCCACTCATCATGCTGCTATTAGCCTTATGACATTGATTTCATGGCTGAGTGATATTCCATTGTACATAAGGACCACAACTTCTTTATCCATTTTTCTCCCTCCTGGGATATTGAAGTTGGAATGAAGTGGAGGTCCTTGTCAACAGAGCAGCCCTAAACTTTGGGGTGCTTGTGTCTTGCTGATTTTTCATTTTCCCAATTTATACCCCCATGAGTGGAAGTGCCCTATGCTCTCTAAGCTGTGTTTTTTAGATGTTTCAGGACACACCGTACACTTCTCCAGAGTGGCTGTTGGCAATTTACATCCCGCCCATCAGTGTAGCAAGGCGCCCATTTCTCCATGGCCTGTCCTGCATTTCTGGTTTTGAGACTTTTTTCAGCATGGCCCTTTTGACCGATGGGTAGCGAGTCTTCTTTGTAGCCCTGATTTGCCTTTCCAGGTTGCTTGGTTGGCCAAAAAGGGCGTATGCGTTTTTTCCTGAATATATTCAGGAAAAAACGCATACGCCCTTTTTGGCCAAGGGCATCATTGTCAACGTTTTGCCGCTTTTCATGTGCTTTAAAGGCGATTCGAATCTACCTCCTGAAATCTGTTTCCTGCATTTCTGTCTTGATTTCAAATCCTCTTCTTTGCCTTCCCTCAATATATTTGTGGACGAGAGTTTTCATTTATAACTCTGCAGGTTTGTGAATTGCAGTGCCCTGAAGCTCCATTGTACAACTCGCTTTTTTGGGAGCTGGCCGCAAAAGCGCAGGATGGCTTCAGGCCCTGTTCTGGTTCCGGGGGGGAGGATGAGCCTGTGGTTAATTCTTCTTCCTGATGGGAAAATAGAGTGACCTGTGCCTGTCCCAACACCAAGAGCTAGTCTCTCACTGGTTCCCCGTCTACCCGTTCATCCTCAGGACAAATTGCAACCTGTACGGAACAGGAGGTTAAAGGTGCTGATGCTCCAAGTAGGGAGATTGTTAGTAAAGCGGCTGGAATGGCGAACCCGGGCACAAGGAGAAGAGAAATGAGGTGCGTTTTAGAAACCTTTCCCCATCACATGGTGTACCATCTTTTTGTTTTCTCATGCATGTTTTCGATGTAGGAAGATGCCCTTGAACCTGGAGATTTGGGACCCATGCGATGGGTACCACGCAGTATTACTTTAAAGGGTCTGCGTTTGCTCACCCAACCTCACCAAACCTCTCAGCCCCAAGAGTGTCCACCCTTATGTCTCATCCAGCTGTGGGTCTAGAAATGGTCAATCCAGGTTGCATCACAGCCCCTGAACGCATTGTGTAAGAATTTCTCTCTCTTTCACTGTCTTTGTTTCATGGGTTTTTCAAAGTAATTTATTTTTATAATGGGGTTTAGCTGCTTTTCACTGCTGTGTTTATGCCGCTTTACACCCACTTGACACACTAACAGAGAGATATCAATACATAGGTTTTAAGATTATTACTAGTCAGATATATTCTTGTGCGGTGAATAGGGCGTGTTGAGTCCAGTTCTCTGAGCAAGGAGTAGGTCTTGTCTATTACATATTGGGTTTATGGAACGGTATCTGAGCTAATTTGAAACCCTTGTTTTATGTATCACCCCACCTTACCTTTCCCGTTAAGCAGCCATAGTGTGTTTTCTGCATGTGTGACTCTGTTCTGTTTTGTAATTCAGTTCAAGTGTAACGGTTTTTACATTCCCTCTATAAGTGATACCTTATGAGAAGTGTCCTTTTCTGTGTGACTTATTTCACTTAGAATCGTCGTACCTAAATCCACTCATCATGCTGCTATTAGCCTTATGACATTGATTTCATGGCTGAGTGATATTCCATTGTACATAAGGACCACAACTTCTTTATCCATTTTTCTCCCTCCTGGGATATTGAAGTTGGAATGAAGTGGAGGTCCTTGTCAACAGAGCAGCCCTAAACTTTGGGGTGCTTGTGTCTTGCTGATTTTTCATTTTCCCAATTTATACCCCCATGAGTGGAAGTGCCCTATGCTCTCTAAGCTGTGTTTTTTAGATGTTTCAGGACACACCGTACACTTCTCCAGAGTGGCTGTTGGCAATTTACATCCCGCCCATCAGTGTAGCAAGGCGCCCATTTCTCCATGGCCTGTCCTGCATTTCTGGTTTTGAGACTTTTTTCAGCATGGCCCTTTTGACCGATGGGTAGCGAGTCTTCTTTGTAGCCCTGATTTGCCTTTCCAGGTTGCTTGGTTGGCCAAAAAGGGCGTATGCGTTTTTTCCTGAATATATTCAGGAAAAAACGCATACGCCCTTTTTGGCCAAGGGCATCATTGTCAACGTTTTGCCGCTTTTCATGTGCTTTAAAGGCGATTCGAATCTACCTCCTGAAATCTGTTTCCTGCATTTCTGCCTTGATTTCAAATCCTCTTCTTTGCCTTCCCTCAATATATTTGTGGACGAGAGTTATCATTTATAACTCTGCAGGTTTGTGAATTGCAGTGCCCTGAAGCTCCATTGTACAACTCGCTTTTTTGGGAGCTGGCTGCAAAAGCGCAGGATGGCTTCAGGCCCTGTTCTGGTTCCGGGGGGGAGGATGAGCCTGTGGTTAATTCTTCTTCCTGATGGGAAAATAGAGTGACCTGTGCCTGTCCCAACACCAAGAGCTAGTCTCTCACTGGTTCCCCGTCTACCCGTTCATCCTCAGGACAAATTGCAACCTGTACGGAACAGGAGGTTAAAGGTGCTGATGCTCCAAGTAGGGAGATTGTTAGTAAAGCGGCTGGAATGGCGAACCCGGGCACAAGGAGAAGAGAAATGAGGTGCGTTTTAGAAACCTTTCCCCATCACATGGTGTACCATCTTTTTGTTTTCTCATGCATGTTTTCGATGTAGGAAGATGCCCTTGAACCTGGAGATTTGGGACCCATGCGATGGGTACCACGCAGTATTACTTTAAAGGGTCTGCGTTTGCTCACCCAACCTCACCAAACCTCTCAGCCCCAAGAGTGTCCACCCTTATGTCTCATCCAGCTGTGGGTCTAGATATGGTCAATCCAGGTTGCATCACAGCCCCTGAACGCATTGTGTAAGAATTTCTCTCTCTTTCACTGTCTTTGTTTCATGGGTTTTTCAAAGTAATTTATTTTTATAATGGGGTTTAGCTGCTTTTCACTGCTGTGTTTATGCCGCTTTACACCCACTTGACACACTAACAGAGAGATATCAATACATAGTTTTTAAGATTATTACTAGTCAGATATATTCTTGTGCGGTGAATAGGGCGTGTTGAGTCCAGTTCTCTGAGCAAGGAGTAGGTCTTGTCTATTACATATTGGGTTTATGGAACGGTATCTGAGCTAATTTGAAACCCTTGTTTTATGTATCACCCCACCTTACCTTTCCCGTTAAGCAGCCATAGTGTGTTTTCTGCATGTGTGACTCTGTTCTGTTTTGTAATTCAGTTCAAGTGTAACGGTTTTTACATTCCCTCTATAAGTGATACCTTATGAGAAGTGTCCTTTTCTGTGTGACTTATTTCACTTAGAATCGTCGTACCTAAATCCACTCATCATGCTGCTATTAGCCTTATGACATTGATTTCATGGCTGAGTGATATTCCATTGTACATAAGGACCACAACTTCTTTATCCATTTTTCTCCCTCCTGGGATATTGAAGGTGTAATGAAGTGGAGGTCCTTTTCAACAGAGCAGCCCTAAACTTTGGGGTGCTTGTGTCTTGCTGATTTTTCATTTTCCCAATTTATACCCCCATGAGTGGAAGTGCCCTATGCTCTCTAAGCTGTGTTTTTTAGATGTTTCAGGACACACCGTACACTTCTCCAGAGTGGCTGTTGGCAATTTACATCCCGCCCATCAGTGTAGCAAGGCTCCCATTTCTCCATGGCCTGTCCTGCATTTCTGGTTTTGAGACTTTTTTCAGCATGGCCCTTTTGACCGATGGGTAGCGAGTCTTCTTTGTAGTGCTGATTTGCCTTTCCAGGTTGCTTGGTTGGCCAAAAAGGGCGTATGCGTTTTTTCCTGAATATATTCAGGAAAAAACGCATACGCCCTTTTTGGCCAAGGGCATCATTGTCAACGTTTTGCCGCTTTTCATGTGCTTTAAAGGCGATTCGAATCTACCTCCTGAAATCTGTTTCCTGCATTTCTGTCTTGATTTCAAATCCTCTTCTTTGCCTTCCCTCAATATATTTGTGGACGAGAGTTTTCATTTATAACTCTGCAGGTTTGTGAATTGCAGTGCCCTGAAGCTCCATTGTACAACTCGCTTTTTTGGGAGCTGGCCGCAAAAGCGCAGGATGGCTTCAGGCCCTGTTCTGGTTCCGGGGGGGAGGATGAGCCTGTGGTTAATTCTTCTTCCTGATGGGAAAATAGAGTGACCTGTGCCTGTCCCAACACCAAGAGCTAGTCTCTCACTGGTTCCCCGTCTACCCGTTCATCCTCAGGACAAATTGCAACCTGTACGGAACAGGAGGTTAAAGGTGCTGATGCTCCAAGTAGGGAGATTGTTAGTAAAGCGGCTGGAATGGCGAACCCGGGCACAAGGAGAAGAGAAATGAGGTGCGTTTTAGAAACCTTTCCCCATCACATGGTGTACCATCTTTTTGTTTTCTCATGCATGTTTTCGATGTAGGAAGATGCCCTTGAACCTGGAGATTTGGGACCCATGCGATGGGTACCACGCAGTATTACTTTAAAGGGTCTGCGTTTGCTCACCCAACCTCACCAAACCTCTCAGCCCCAAGAGTGTCCACCCTTATGTCTCATCCAGCTGTGGGTCTAGATATGGTCAATCCAGGTTGCATCACAGCCCCTGAACGCATTGTGTAAGAATTTCTCTCTCTTTCACTGTCTTTGTTTCATGGGTTTTTCAAAGTAATTTATTTTTATAATGGGGTTTAGCTGCTTTTCACTGCTGTGTTTATGCCGCTTTACACCCACTTGACACACTAACAGAGAGATATCAATACATAGGTTTTAAGATTATTACTAGTCAGATATATTCTTGTGCGGTGAATAGGGCGTGTTGAGTCCAGTTCTCTGAGCAAGGAGTAGGTCTTGTCTATTACATATTGGGTTTATGGAACGGTATATGAGCTAATTTGAAACCCTTGTTTTATGTATCACCCCACCTCACCTTTCCCGTTAAGCAGCCATAGTGTGTTTTCTGCATGTGTGACTCTGTTCTGTTTTGTAATTCAGTTCAAGTGTAACGGTTTTTACAGTCCCTCTATAAGTGATACCTTATGAGAAGTGTCCTTTTCTGTGTGACTTATTTCACTTAGAATCGTCGTACCTAAATCCACTCATCATGCTGCTACTAGCCTTATGACATTGATTTCCTGGCTGAGTGATATTCCATTGTACATAAGGACCACAACTTCTTTATCCATTTTTCTCTTTCCTGGGATATTGAAGGTGGAATGAAGTGGAGGTCCTTGTCAACAGAGCAGCCCTAAACTTTGGGGTGCTTGTGTCTTGCTGAATTTTCATTTTCCCAATTTATACCCCCATGAGTGGAAGTGCCCTATGCTCTCTAAGCTGTGTTTTTTAGATGTTTCAGGACACACCGTACACTTCTCCAGAGTGGCTGTTGGCAATTTACATCCCGCCCATCAGTGTAGCAAGGCTCCCATTTCTCCATGGCCTGTCCTGCATTTCTGGTTTTGAGACTTTTTTCAGCATGGCCCTTTTGACCGATGGGTAGCGAGTCTGCTTTGTCGCGCTGATTTGCCTTTCCAGGTTGCTTGGTTGGCCAAAAAGGGCGTATGCGTTTTTTCCTGAATATATTCAGGAAAAAAGGCATACGCGCTTTTTGGCCAAGGGCATCATTGTCAACGTTTTGCCGCTTTTCATGTGCTTTAAAGGCGATTCGAATCTACCTCCTGAAATCTGTTTCCTACAATTCTGCCTTGATTTCAAATCCTCTTCTTTGCCTTCCCTCAATATATTTGTGGACGAGAGTTATCATTTATAACTCTGCAGGTTTGTGAATTGCAGTGCCCTGAAGCTCCATTTTACAACTCGCTGTTTTGGGAGCTGGCCGCAAAAGCACAGGATGGCTTCAGGCCCTGTTCTGGTTCCGGGGGGGAGGATGAGCCTGTGGTTAATTCTTCTTCCTGATGGGAAAATAGAGTGACCTGTGCCTGTCCCAACACCAAGAGCTAGTCTCTCACTGGTTCCCCGTCTACCCGTTCATCCTCAGGACAAATTGCAACCTGTACAGAACAGGAGGTTAAAGGTGCTGATGCTCCAAGTAGGGAGATTGTTAGTAAAGCGGCTGGAATGGCGAACCCGGGCACAAGGAGAAGAGAAATGAGGTGCGTTTTAGAAACCTTTCCACATCACACGGTGTACCATCTTCTGGGTTTCTCATGCATGTTTTCGATGTAGGAAGATGCCCTTGAACCTGGAGATTTGGGACCCATGCGATGGGTACCACGCAGTATTACTTTAAAGGGTCTGCGTTTGCTCACCCAACCTCACCAAACCTCTCAGCCCCAAGAGTGTCCACCCTTATGTCTCATCCAGCTGTGGGTCTAGATATGGTCAATCCAGGTTGCATCACAGCCCCTGAACGCATTGTGTAAGAATTTCTCTCTCTTTCACTGTCTTTGTTTCATGGGTTTGTAAAAGTAATTTATTTTTATAATGGGGTTTAGCTGCTTTTCACTGCTGTGTTTATGCCGCTTTTCACCCACTTGACACACTAACAGAGAGATATCAATACATAGGTTTTAAGATTATTACTAGTGAGATATATTCTTGTGCGGTGAATAGGGCGTGTTGAGTCCAGTTCTCTGAGCAAGGAGTAGGTCTTGTCTATTACATATTGGGTTTATGGAACGGTATCTGAGCTAATTTGAAACCCTTGTTTTATGTATCACCCCACCTCACCTTTCCCGTTAAGCAGCCATAGTGTGTTTTCTGCCTGTGTGACTCTGTTCTGTTTTGTAATTCAGTTCAAGTGTAACGGTTTTTACATTCCCTCTATAAGTGATACCTTATGAGAAGTGTCCTTTTCTGTGTGACTTATTTCACTTAGAATCGTCGTACCTAAATCCACTCATCATGCTGCTACTAGCCTTATGACATTGATTTCATGGCTGAGTGATATTCCATTGTACATAAGGACCACAACTTCTTTATCCATTTTTCTCTTTCCTGGGATATTGAAGGTGGAATGAAGTGGAGGTCCTTGTCAACAGAGCAGCCCTAAACTTTGGGGTGCTTGTGTCTTCCTGAATTTTCATTTTCCCAATTTATACCCCCATGAGTGGAAGTGCCCTATGCTCTCTAAGCTGTGTTTTTTAGATGTTTCAGGACACACCGTACACTTCTCCAGAGTGGCTGTTGGCAATTTACATCCTGCCCATCAGTGTAGCAAGGCTCCCATTTCTCCATGGCCTGTCCTGCATTTCTGGTTTTGAGACTTTTTTCAGAATGGCCCTTTTGACCGATGGGTAGCGAGTCTGCTTTGTCGCGCTGATTTGCCTTTTCAGGTTGCTTGGTTGGCCAAAAAGGGCGTATGCGTTTTTTCCTGAATATATTCAGGAAAAAACGCATACGCCCTTTTTGGCCAAGGGCATCATTGTCAACGTTTTGCCGCTTTTCATGTGCTTTAAAGGCGCTTCGAATCTACCTCCTGAAATCTGTTTCCTACAATTCTGCCTTGATTTCAAATCCTCTTCTTTGCCTTCCCTCAATATATTTGTGGACGAGAGTTATCATTTATAACTCTGTAGGTTTGTGAATTGCAGTGCCCTGAAGCTCCATTTTACAACTCGCTTTTTTGGGAGCTGGTCGCAAAAGCGCAGGATGGCTTCAGGCCCTGTTCTGGTTCCGGGGGGGAGGATGAGCCTGTGGTTAATTCTTCTTCCTGATGGGAAAATAGAGTGACCTGTGCCTGTCCCAACACCAAGAGCTAGTCTCTCACTGGTTCCCCGTCTACCCGTTCATCCTCAGGACAAATTGCAACCTGTACGGAACAGGAGGTTAAAGGTGCTGATGCTCCAAGTAGGGAGATTGTTAGTAAAGCGGCTGGAATGGCGAACCCGGGCACAAGGAGAAGAGAAATGAGGTGCGTTTTAGAAACCTTTCCCCATCACATGGTGTACCATCTTTTTGTTTTCTCATGCATGTTTTCGATGTAGGAAGATGCCCTTGAACCTGGAGATTTGGGACCCATGCGATGGGTACCACGCAGTATTACTTTAAAGGGTCTACGTTTGCTCACCCAACCTCACCAAACCTCTCAGCCCCAAGAGTGTCCACCCTTATGTCTCATCCAGCTGTGGGTCTAGATATGGTCAATCCAGGTTGCATCACAGCCCCTGAACGCATTGTGTAAGAATTTCTCTCTCTTTCACTGTCTCTGTTTCATGGGTTTTTCAAAGTAATTTATTTTTATAATGGGGTTTAGCTGCTTTTCACTGCTGTGTTTATGCCGCTTTACACCCACTTGACACACTAACAGAGAGATATCAATACATAGGTTTTAAGATTATTACTAGTCAGATATATTCTTGTGCGGTGAATAAGGCGTGTTGAGTCCAGTTCTCTGAGCAAGGAGTAGGTCTTGTCTATTACATATTGGGTTTATGGAACGGTATCTGAGCTAATTTGAAACCCTTGTTTTATGTATCACCCCACCTTACCTTTCCCGTTAAGCAGCCATAGTGTGTTTTCTGCATGTGTGACTCTGTTCTGTTTTGTAATTCAGTTCAAGTGTAACGGTTTTTACATTCCCTCTATAAGTGATACCTTATGAGAAGTGTCCTTTTCTGTGTGACTTATTTCACTTAGAATCGTCGTACCTAAATCCACTCATCATGCTGCTATTAGCCTTATGACATTGATTTCATGGCTGAGTGATATTCCATTGTACATAAGGACCACAACTTCTTTATCCATTTTTCTCCCTCCTGGGATATTGAAGGTGGAATGAAGTGGAGGTCCTTGTCAACAGAGCAGCCCTAAACTTTGGGGTGCTTGTGTCTTGCTGATTTTTCATTTTCCCAATTTATACCCCCATGAGTGGAAGTGCCCTATGCTCTCTAAGCTGTGTTTTTTAGATGTTTCAGGACACACCGTACACTTCTCCAGAGTGGCTGTTGGCAATTTACATCCCACCCATCAGTGTAGCAAGGCTCCCATTTCTCCATGGCCTGTCCTGCATTTCTGGTTTTGAGACTTTTTTCAGCATGGCCCTTTTGACCGATGGGTAGCGAGTCTTCTTTGTAGCCCTGATTTGCCTTTCCAGGTTGCTTGGTTGGCCAAAAAGGGCGTATGGGTTTTTTCCTGAATATATTCAGGAAAAAACGCATACGCCCTTTTTGGCCAAGGGCATCATTGTCAACGTTTTGCCGCTTTTCATGTGCTTTAAAGGCGATTCGAATCTACCTCCTGAAATCTGTTTCCTGCATTTCTGCCTTGATTTCAAATCCTCTTCTTTGCCTTCCCTAAATATATTTGTGGACGAGAGTTATCATTTATAACTCTGCAGGTTTGTGAATTGCAGTGCCCTGAAGCTCCATTTTACAACTCGCTTTTTTGGGAGCTGGCCGCAAAAGCGCAGGATGGCTTCAGGCCCTGTTCTGGTTCCGGGGGGGAGGATGAGCCTGTGGTTAATTCTTCTTCCTGATGGGAAAATAGAGTGACCTGTGCCTGTCCCAACAACAAGAGCTAGTCTCTCACTGGTTCCCCGTATTCCCGTTCATCCTCAGGACAAATTGCAACCTGTACGGAACAGGAGGTTAAAGGTGCTGATGCTCCAAGTAGGGAGATTGTTAGTAAAGCGGCTGGAATGGCGAACCCGGGCACAAGGAGAAGAGAAATGAGGTGCGTTTTAGAAACCTTTCCCCATCACATGGTGTACCATCTTTTTTGTTTTCTCATGCATGTTTTCGATGTAGGAAGATGCCCTTGAACCTGGAGATTTGGGACCCATGCGATGGGTACCACGCAGTATTACTTTAAAGGGTCTGCGTTTGCTCACCCAACCTCACCAAACCTCTCAGCCCCAAGAGTGTCCACCCTTATGTCTCATCCAGCTGTGGGTCTAGAAATGGTCAATCCAGGTTGCATCACAGCCCCTGAACGCATTGTGTAAGAATTTCTCTCTCTTTCACTGTCTTTGTTTCATGGGTTTTTCAAAGTAATTTATTTTTATAATGGGGTTTAGCTGCTTTTCACTGCTGTGTTTATGCCGCTTTACACCCACTTGACACACTAACAGAGAGATATCAATACATAGGTTTTACGATTATTACTAGTCAGATATATTCTTGTGCGGTGAATAGGGCGTGTTGAGTCCAGTTCTCTGAGCAAGGAGTAGGTCTTGTCTATTACATATTGGGTTTATGGAACGGTATCTGAGCTAATTTGAAACCCTTGTTTTATGTATCACCCCACCTCACCTTTCCCGTTAAGCAGCCATAGTGTGTTTTCTGCATGTGTGACTCTGTTCTGTTTTGTAATTCAGTTCAAGTGTAAAGGTTTTTACATTCCCTCTATAAGTGATACCTTATGAGAAGTGTCCTTTTCTGTGTGACTTATTTCACTTAGAATCGTCGTACCTAAATCCACTCATCATGCTGCTATTAGCCTTATGACATTGATTTCATGGCTGAGTGATATTCCATTGTACATAAGGACCACAACTTCTTTATCCATTTTTCTCCCTCCTGGGATATTGAAGGTGGAATGAAGTGGAGGTCCTTGTCAACAGAGCAGCCCTAAACTTTGGGGTGCTTGTGTCTTGCTGATTTTTCATTTTCCCAATTTATACCCCCATGAGTGGAAGTGCCCTATGCTCTCTAAGCTGTGTTTTTTAGATGTTTCAGGACACACCGTACACTTCTCCAGAGTGGCTGTTGGCAATTTACATCCCGCCCATCAGTGTAGCAAGGCGCCCATTTCTCCATGGCCTGTCCTGCATTTCTGGTTTTGAGACTTTTTTCAGCATGGCCCTTTTGACCGATGGGTAGCGAGTCTTCTTTGTAGCCCTGATTTGCCTTTCCAGGTTGCTTGGTTGGCCAAAAAGGGCGTATGCGTTTTTTCCTGAATATATTCAGGAAAAAACGCATACGCCCTTTTTGGCCAAGGGCATCATTGTCAACGTTTTGCCGCTTTTCATGTGCTTTAAAGGCGATTCGAATCTACCTCCTGAAATCTGTTTCCTGCATTTCTGCCTTGATTTCAAATCCTCTTCTTTGCCTTCCCTCAATATATTTGTGGACGAGAGTTATCATTTATAACTCTGCAGGTTTGTGAATTGCAGTGCCCTGAAGCTCCATTGTACAACTCGCTTTTTTGGGAGCTGGCTGCAAAAGCGCAGGATGGCTTCAGGCCCTGTTCTGGTTCCGGGGGGGAGGATGAGCCTGTGGTTAATTCTTCTTCCTGATGGGAAAATAGAGTGACCTGTGCCTGTCCCAACACCAAGAGCTAGTCTCTCACTGGTTCCCCGTATTCCCGTTCATCCTCAGGACAAATTGCAACCTGTACGGAACAGGAGGTTAAAGGTGCTGATGCTCCAAGTAGGGAGATTGTTAGTAAAGCGGCTGGAATGGCGACCTCGGGCACAAGGAGAAGAGAAATGAGGTGCGTTTTAGAAACCTTTCCCCATCACATGGTGTACCATCTTTTTTGTTTTCTCATGCATGTTTTCGATGTAGGAAGATGCCCTTGAACCTGGAGATTTGGGACCCATGCGATGGGTACCACGCAGTATTACTTTAAAGGGTCTGCGTTTGCTCACCCAACCTCACCAAACCTCTCAGCCCCAAGAGTGTCCACCCTTATGTCTCATGCAGCTGTGGGTCTAGAAATGGTCAATCCAGGTTGCATCACAGCCCCTGAACGCATTGTGTAAGAATTTCTCTCTCTTTCACTGTCTTTGTTTCATGGGTTTTTCAAAGTAATTTATTTTTATAATGGGGTTTAGCTGCTTTTCACTGCTGTGTTTATGCCGCTTTACACCCACTTGACACACTAACAGAGAGATATCAATACATAGGTTTTAAGATTATTACTAGTCAGATATATTCTTGTGCGGTGAATAGGGCGTGTTGAGTCCAGTTCTCTGAGCAAGGAGTAGGTCTTGTCTATTACATATTGGGTTTATGGAACGGTATCTGAGCTAATTTGAAACCCTTGTTTTATGTATCACCCCACCTTACCTTTCCCGTTAAGCAGCCATAGTGTGTTTTCTGCATGTGTGACTCTGTTCTGTTTTGTAATTCAGTTCAAGTGTAACGGTTTTTACATTCCCTCTATAAGTGATACCTTATGAGAAGTGTCCTTTTCTGTGTGACTTATTTCACTTAGAATCGTCGTACCTAAATCCACTCATCATGCTGCTATTAGCCTTATGACATTGATTTCATGGCTGAGTGATATTCCATTGTACATAAGGACCACAACTTCTTTATCCATTTTTCTCCCTCCTGGGATATTGAAGGTGGAATGAAGTGGAGGTCCTTGTCAACAGAGCAGCCCTAAACTTTGGGGTGCTTGTGTCTTGCTGATTTTTCATTTTCCCAATTTATACCCCCATGAGTGGAAGTGCCCTATGCTCTCTAAGCTGTGTTTTTTAGATGTTTCAGGACACACCGTACACTTCTCCAGAGTGGCTGTTGGCAATTTACATCCCGCCCATCAGTGTAGCAAGGCTCCCATTTCTCCATGGCCTGTCCTGCATTTCTGGTTTTGAGACTTTTTTCAGCATGGCCCTTTTGACCGATGGGTAGCGAGTCTTCTTTGTAGCCCTGATTTGCCTTTCCAGGTTGCTTGGTTGGCCAAAAAGGGCGTATGCGTTTTTTCCTGAATATATTCAGGAAAAAACGCATACGCCCTTTTTGGCCAAGAGCATCATTGTCAACGTTTTGCTGCTTTTCATGTGCTTTAAAGGCGATTCGAATCTACCTCCTGAAATCTGTTTCCTGCATTTCTGCCTTGATTTCAAATCCTCTTCTTTGCCTTCCCTCAATATATTTGTGGACGAGAGTTATCATTTATAACTCTGCAGGTTTGTGAATTGCAGTGCCCTGAAGCTCCATTGTACAACTCGCTTTTTTGGGAGCTGGCCGCAAAAGCGCAGGATGGCTTCAGGCCCTGTTCTGGTTCCGGGGGGGAGGATGAGCCTGTGGTTAATTCTTCTTCCTGATGGGAAAATAGAGTGACCTGTGCCTGTCCCAACAACAAGAGCTAGTCTCTCACTGGTTCCCCGTATTCCCGTTCATCCTCAGGACAAATTGCAACCTGTACGGAACAGGAGGTTAAAGGTGCTGATGCTCCAAGTAGGGAGATTGTTAGTAAAGCGGCTGGAATGGCGAACCCGGGCACAAGGAGAAGAGAAATGAGGTGCGTTTTAGAAACCTTTCCCCATCACATGGTGTACCATCTTTTTGTTTTCTCATGCATGTTTTCGATGTAGGAAGATGCCCTTGAACCTGGAGATTTGGGACCCATGCGATGGGTACCACGCAGTATTACTTTAAAGGGTCTGCGTTTGCTCACCCAACCTCACCAAACCTCTCAGCCCCAAGAGTGTCCACCCTTATGTCTCATCCAGCTGTGGGTCTAGATATGGTCAATCCAGGTTGCATCACAGCCCCTGAACGCATTGTGTAAGAATTTCTCTCTCTTTCACTGTCTTTGTTTCATGGGTTTTTCAAAGTAATTTATTTTTATAATGGGGTTTAGCTGCTTTTCACTGCTGTGTTTATGCCGCTTTACACCCACTTGACACACTAACAGAGAGATATCAATACATAGGTTTTAAGATTATTACTAGTCAGATATATTCTTGTGCGGTGAATAGGGCGTGTTGAGTCCAGTTCTCTGAGCAAGGAGTAGGTCTTGTCTATTACATATTGGGTTTATGGAACGGTATCTGAGCTAATTTGAAACCCTTGTTTTATGTATCACCCCACCTTACCTTTCCCGTTAAGCAGCCATAGTGTGTTTTCTGCATGTGTGACTCTGTTCTGTTTTGTAATTCAGTTCAAGTGTAACGGTTTTTACATTCCCTCTATAAGTGATACCTTATGAGAAGTGTCCTTTTCTGTGTGACTTATTTCACTTAGAATCGTCGTACCTAAATCCACTCATCATGCTGCTATTAGCCTTATGACATTGATTTCATGGCTGAGTGATATTCCATTGTACATAAGGACCACAACTTCTTTATCCATTTTTCTCCCTCCTGGGATATTGAAGGTGGAATGAAGTGGAGGTCCTTGTCAACAGAGCAGCCCTAAACTTTGGGGTGCTTGTGTCTTGCTGATTTTTCATTTTCCCAATTTATACCCCCATGAGTGGAAGTGCCCTATGCTCTCTAAGCTGTGTTTTTTAGATGTTTCAGGACACACCGTACACTTCTCCAGAGTGGCTGTTGGCAATTTACATCCCGCCCATCAGTGTAGCAAGGCTCCCATTTCTCCATGGCCTGTCCTGCATTTCTGGTTTTGAGACTTTTTTCAGCATGGCCCTTTTGACCGATGGGTAGCGAGTCTTCTTTGTAGCCCTGATTTGCCTTTCCAGGTTGCTTGGTTGGCCAAAAAGGGCGTATGCGTTTTTTCCTGAATATATTCAGGAAAAAACGCATACGCCCTTTTTGGCCAAGAGCATCATTGTCAACGTTTTGCCGCTTTTCATGTGCTTTAAAGGCGATTCGAATCTACCTCCTGAAATCTGTTTCCTGCATTTCTGCCTTGATTTCAAATCCTCTTCTTTGCCTTCCCTCAATATATTTGTGGACGAGAGTTATCATTTATAACTCTGCAGGTTTGTGAATTGCAGTGCCCTGAAGCTCCATTTTACAACTCGCTTTTTTGGGAGGTGGCCGCAAAAGCGCAGGATGGCTTCAGGCCCTGTTCTGGTTCCGGGGGGGAGGATGAGCCTGTGGTTAATTCTTCTTCCTGATGGGAAAATAGAGTGACCTGTGCCTGTCCCAACAACAAGAGCTAGTCTCTCACTGGTTCCCCGTATTCCCGTTCATCCTCAGGACAAATTGCAACCTGTACGGAACAGGAGGTTAAAGGTGCTGATGCTCCAAGTAGGGAGATTGTTAGTAAAGCGGCTGGAATGGCGACCCCGGGCACAAGGAGAAGAGAAATGAGGTGCGTTTTAGAAACCTTTCCCCATCACATGGTGTACCATCTTTTTTGTTTTCTCATGCATGTTTTCGATGTAGGAAGATGCCCTTGAACCTGGAGATTTGGGACCCATGCGATGGGTACCACGCAGTATTACTTTAAAGGGTCTGCGTTTGCTCACCCAACCTCACCAAACCTCTCAGCCCCAAGAGTGTCCACCCTTATGTCTCATCCAGCTGTGGGTCTAGAAATGGTCAATCCAGGTTGCATCACAGCCCCTGAACGCATTGTGTAAGAATTTCTCTCTCTTTCACTGTCTTTGTTTCATGGGTTTTTCAAAGTAATTTATTTTTATAATGGGGTTTAGCTGCTTTTCACTGCTGTGTTTATGCCGCTTTACACCCACTTGACACACTAATAGAGAGATATCAATACATATGTTTTACGATTATTACTAGTCAGATATATTCTTGTGCGGTGAATAGGGCGTGTTGAGTCCAGTTCTCTGAGCAAGGAGTAGGTCTTGTCTATTACATATTGGGTTTATGGAACGGTATCTGAGCTAATTTGAAACCCTTGTTTTATGTATCACCCCACCTCACCTTTCCCGTTAAGCAGCCATAGTGTGTTTTCTGCATGTGTGACTCTGTTCTGTTTTGTAATTCAGTTCAAGTGTAACGGTTTTTACAGTCCCTCTATAAGTGATACCTTATGAGAAGTGTCCTTTTCTGTGTGACTTATTTCACTTAGAATCGTTGTACCTAAATCCACTCATCATGCTGCTATTAGCCTTATGACATTGATTTCATGGCTGAGTGATATTCCATTGTACATAAGGACCACAACTTCTTTATCCATTTTTCTCCCTCCTGGGATATTGAAGGTGGAATGAAGTGGAGGTCCTTGTCAACAGAGCAGCCCTAAACTTTGGGGTGCTTGTGTCTTGCTGATTTTTCATTTTCCCAATTTATACCCCCATGAGTGGAAGTGCCCTATGCTCTCTAAGCTGTGTTTTTTAGATGTTTCAGGACACACCGTACACTTCTCCAGAGTGGCTGTTGGCAATTTACATCCCGCCCATCAGTGTAGCAAGGCTCCCATTTCTCCATGGCCTGTCCTGCATTTCTGGTTTTGAGACTTTTTTCAGCATGGCCCTTTTGACCGATGGGTAGCGAGTCTTCTTTGTAGCCCTGATTTGCCTTTCCAGGTTGCTTGGTTGGCCAAAAAGGGCGTATGCGTTTTTTCCTGAATATATTCAGGAAAAAACGCATACGCCCTTTTTGGCCAAGGGCATCATTGTCAACGTTTTGCCGCTTTTCATGTGCTTTAAAGGCGATTCGAATCTACCTCCTGAAATCTGTTTCCTGCATTTCTGCCTTGATTTCAAATCCTCTTCTTTGCCTTCCCTCAATATATTTGTGGACGAGAGTTATCATTTATAACTCTGCAGGTTTGTGAATTGCAGTGCCCTGATGCTCCATTGTACAACTCGCTTTTTTGGGAGCTGGCCGCAAAAGCACAGGATGGCTTCAGGCCCTGTTCTGGTTCCGGGGGGGAGGATGAGCCTGTGGTTAATTCTTCTTCCTGATGGGAAAATAGAGTGACCTGTGCCTGTCCCAACACCAAGAGCTAGTCTCTCACTGGTTCCCCGTCTACCCGTTCATCCTCAGGACAAATTGCAACCTGTACGGAACAGGAGGTTAAAGGTGCTGATGCTCCAAGTAGGGAGATTGTTAGTAAAGCGGCTGGAATGGCGAACCCGGGCACAAGGAGAAGAGAAATGAGGTGCGTTTTAGAAACCTTTCCCCATCACATGGTGTACCATCTTTTTGTTTTCTCATGCATGTTTTCGATGTAGGAAGATGCCCTTGAACCTGGAGATTTGGGACCCATGCGATGGGTACCACGCAGTATTACTTTAAAGGGTCTACGTTTGCTCACCCAACCTCACCAAACCTCTCAGCCCCAAGAGTGTCCACCCTTATGTCTCATCCAGCTGTGGGTCTAGATATGGTCAATCCAGGTTGCATCACAGCCCCTGAACGCATTGTGTAAGAATTTCTCTCTCTTTCACTGTCTCTGTTTCATGGGTTTTTCAAAGTAATTTATTTTTATAATGGGGTTTAGCTGCTTTTCACTGCTGTGTTTATGCCGCTTTACACCCACTTGACACACTAACAGAGAGATATCAATACATAGGTTTTAAGATTATTACTAGTCAGATATATTCTTGTGCGGTGAATAGGGCGTGTTGAGTCCAGTTCTCTGAGCAAGGAGTAGGTCTTGTCTATTACATATTGGGTTTATGGAACGGTATCTGAGCTAATTTGAAACCCTTGTTTTATGTATCACCCCACCTTACCTTTCCCGTTAAGCAGCCATAGTGTGTTTTCTGCATGTGTGACTCTGTTCTGTTTTGTAATTCAGTTCAAGTGTAACGGTTTTTACATTCCCTCTATAAGTGATACCTTATGAGAAGTGTCCTTTTCTGTGTGACTTATTTCACTTAGAATCGTCGTACCTAAATCCACTCATCATGCTGCTATTAGCCTTATGACATTGATTTCATGGCTGAGTGATATTCCATTGTACATAAGGACCACAACTTCTTTATCCATTTTTCTCCCTCCTGGGATATTGAAGGTGGAATGAAGTGGAGGTCCTTGTCAACAGAGCAGCCCTAAACTTTGGGGTGCTTGTGTCTTGCTGATTTTTCATTTTCCCAATTTATACCCCCATGAGTGGAAGTGCCCTATGCTCTCTAAGCTGTGTTTTTTAGATGTTTCAGGACACACCGTACACTTCTCCAGAGTGGCTGTTGGCAATTTACATCCCACCCATCAGTGTAGCAAGGCTCCCATTTCTCCATGGCCTGTCCTGCATTTCTGGTTTTGAGACTTTTTTCAGCATGGCCCTTTTGACCGATGGGTAGCGAGTCTTCTTTGTAGCCCTGATTTGCCTTTCCAGGTTGCTTGGTTGGCCAAAAAGGGCGTATGGGTTTTTTCCTGAATATATTCAGGAAAAAACGCATACGCCCTTTTTGGCCAAGGGCATCATTGTCAACGTTTTGCCGCTTTTCATGTGCTTTAAAGGCGATTCGAATCTACCTCCTGAAATCTGTTTCCTGCATTTCTGCCTTGATTTCAAATCCTCTTCTTTGCCTTCCCTAAATATATTTGTGGACGAGAGTTATCATTTATAACTCTGCAGGTTTGTGAATTGCAGTGCCCTGAAGCTCCATTTTACAACTCGCTTTTTTGGGAGCTGGCCGCAAAAGCGCAGGATGGCTTCAGGCCCTGTTCTGGTTCCGGGGGGGAGGATGAGCCTGTGGTTAATTCTTCTTCCTGATGGGAAAATAGAGTGACCTGTGCCTGTCCCAACAACAAGAGCTAGTCTCTCACTGGTTCCCCGTATTCCCGTTCATCCTCAGGACAAATTGCAACCTGTACGGAACAGGAGGTTAAAGGTGCTGATGCTCCAAGTAGGGAGATTGTTAGTAAAGCGGATGGAATGGCGAACCCGGGCACAAGGAGAAGAGAAATGAGGTGCGTTTTAGAAACCTTTCCCCATCACATGGTGTACCATCTTTTTTGTTTTCTCATGCATGTTTTCGATGTAGGAAGATGCCCTTGAACCTGGAGATTTGGGACCCATGCGATGGGTACCACGCAGTATTACTTTAAAGGGTCTGCGTTTGCTCACCCAACCTCACCAAACCTCTCAGCCCCAAGAGTGTCCACCCTTATGTCTCATCCAGCTGTGGGTCTAGAAATGGTCAATCCAGGTTGCATCACAGCCCCTGAACGCATTGTGTAAGAATTTCTCTCTCTTTCACTGTCTTTGTTTCATGGGTTTTTCAAAGTAATTTATTTTTATAATGGGGTTTAGCTGCTTTTCACTGCTGTGTTTATGCCGCTTTACACCCACTTGACACACTAACAGAGAGATATCAATACATAGGTTTTACGATTATTACTAGTCAGATATATTCTTGTGCGGTGAATAGGGCGTGTTGAGTCCAGTTCTCTGAGCAAGGAGTAGGTCTTGTCTATTACATATTGGGTTTATGGAACGGTATCTGAGCTAATTTGAAACCCTTGTTTTATGTATCACCCCACCTCACCTTTCCCGTTAAGCAGCCATAGTGTGTTTTCTGCATGTGTGACTCTGTTCTGTTTTGTAATTCAGTTCAAGTGTAACGGTTTTTACATTCCCTCTATAAGTGATACCTTATGAGAAGTGTCCTTTTCTGTGTGACTTATTTCACTTAGAATCGTCGTACCTAAATCCACTCATCATGCTGCTATTAGCCTTATGACATTGATTTCATGGCTGAGTGATATTCCATTGTACATAAGGACCACAACTTCTTTATCCATTTTTCTCCCTCCTGGGATATTGAAGGTGGAATGAAGTGGAGGTCCTTGTCAACAGAGCAGCCCTAAACTTTGGGGTGCTTGTGTCTTGCTGATTTTTCATTTTCCCAATTTATACCCCCATGAGTGGAAGTGCCCTATGCTCTCTAAGCTGTGTTTTTTAGATGTTTCAGGACACACCGTACACTTCTCCAGAGTGGCTGTTGGCAATTTACATCCCGCCCATCAGTGTAGCAAGGCTCCCATTTCTCCATGGCCTGTCCTGCATTTCTGGTTTTGAGACTTTTTTCAGCATGGCCCTTTTGACCGATGGGTAGCGAGTCTTCTTTGTAGCCCTGATTTGCCTTTCCAGGTTGCTTGGTTGGCCAAAAAGGGCGTATGCGTTTTTTCCTGAATATATTCAGGAAAAAACGCATACGCCCTTTTTGGCCAAGGGCATCATTGTCAACGTTTTGCCGCTTTTCATGTGCTTTAAAGGCGATTCGAATCTACCTCCTGAAATCTGTTTCCTGCATTTCTGCCTTGATTTCAAATCCTCTTTTTTGCCTTCCCTCAATATATTTGTGGACGAGAGTTATCATTTATAACTCTGCAGGTTTGTGAATTGCAGTGCCCTGAAGCTCCATTGTACAACTCGCTTTTTTGGGAGCTGGCCGCAAAAGCGCAGGATGGCTTCAGGCCCTGTTCTGGTTCCGGGGGGGAGGATGAGCCTGTGGTTAATTCTTCTTCCTGATGGGAAAATAGAGTGACCTGTGCCTGTCCCAACACCAAGAGCTAGTCTCTCACTGGTTCCCCGTCTACCCGTTCATCCTCAGGACAAATTGCAACCTGTACGGAACAGGAGGTTAAAGGTGCTGATGCTCCAAGTAGGGAGATTGTTAGTAAAGCGGCTGGAATGGCGAACCCGGGCACAAGGAGAAGAGAAATGAGGTGCGTTTTAGAAACCTTTCCCCATCACATGGTGTACCATCTTTTTGTTTTCTCATGCATGTTTTCGATGTAGGAAGATGCCCTTGAACCTGGAGATTTGGGACCCATGCGATGGGTACCACGCAGTATTACTTTAAAGGGTCTGCGTTTGCTCACCCAACCTCACCAAACCTCTCAGCCCCAAGAGTGTCCACCCTTATGTCTCATCCAGCTGTGGGTCTAGATATGATCAATCCAGGTTGCATCACAGCCCCTGAACGCATTGTGTAAGAATTTCTCTCTCTTTCACTGTCTTTGTTTCATGGGTTTTTCAAAGTAATTTATTTTTATAATGGGGTTTAGCTGCTTTTCACTGCTGTGTTTATGCCGCTTTACACCCACTTGACACACTAACAGAGAGATATCAATACATAGGTTTTAAGATTATTACTAGTCAGATATATTCTTGTGCGGTGAATAGGGCGTGTTGAGTCCAGTTCTCTGAGCAAGGAGTAGGTCTTGTCTATTACATATTGGGTTTATGGAACGGTATCTGAGCTAATTTGAAACCCTTGTTTTATGTATCACCCCACCTTACCTTTCCCGTTAAGCAGCCATAGTGTGTTTTCTGCATGTGTGACTCTGTTCTGTTTTGTAATTCAGTTCAAGTGTAACGGTTTTTACATTCCCTCTATAAGTGATACCTTATGAGAAGTGTCCTTTTCTGTGTGACTTATTTCACTTAGAATCGTCGTACCTAAATCCACTCATCATGCTGCTATTAGCCTTATGACATTGATTTCATGGCTGAGTGATATTCCATTGTACATAAGGACCACAACTTCTTTATCCATTTTTCTCCCTCCTGGGATATTGAAGGTGGAATGAAGTGGAGGTCCTTGTCAACAGAGCAGCCCTAAACTTTGGGGTGCTTGTGTCTTGCTGATTTTTCATTTTCCCAATTTATACCCCCATGAGTGGAAGTGCCCTATGCTCTCTAAGCTGTGTTTTTTAGATGTTTCAGGACACACCGTACACTTCTCCAGAGTGGCTGTTGGCAATTTACATCCCGCCCATCAGTGTAGCAAGGCTCCCATTTCTCCATGGCCTGTCCTGCATTTCTGGTTTTGAGACTTTTTTCAGCATGGCCCTTTTGACCGATGGGTAGCGAGTCTTCTTTGTAGCCCTGATTTGCCTTTCCAGGTTGCTTGGTTGGCCAAAAAGGGCGTATGCGTTTTTTCCTGAATATATTCAGGAAAAAACGCATACGCCCTTTTTGGCCAAGAGCATCATTGTCAACGTTTTGCCGCTTTTCATGTGCTTTAAAGGCGATTCGAATCTACCTCCTGAAATCTGTTTCCTGCATTTCTGCCTTGATTTCAAATCCTCTTCTTTGCCTTCCCTAAATATATTTGTGGACGAGAGTTATCATTTATAACTCTGCAGGTTTGTGAATTGCAGTGCCCTGAAGCTCCATTGTACAACTCGCTTTTTTGGGAGCTGGCCGCAAAAGCGCAGGATGGCTTCAGGCCCTGTTCTGGTTCCGGGGGGGAGGATGAGCCTGTGGTTAATTCTTCTTCCTGATGGGAAAATAGAGTGACCTGTGCCTGTCCCAACAACAAGAGCTAGTCTCTCACTGGTTCCCCGTATTCCCGTTCATCCTCAGGACAAATTGCAACCTGTACGGAACAGGAGGTTAAAGGTGCTGATGCTCCAAGTAGGGAGATTGTTAGTAAAGCGGCTGGAATGGCGAACCCGGGCACAAGGAGAAGAGAAATGAGGTGCGTTTTAGAAACCTTTCCCCATCACATGGTGTACCATCTTTTTGTTTTCTCATGCATGTTTTCGATGTAGGAAGATGCCCTTGAACCTGGAGATTTGGGACCCATGCGATGGGTACCACGCAGTATTACTTTAAAGGGTCTGCGTTTGCTCACCCAACCTCACCAAACCTCTCAGCCCCAAGAGTGTCCACCCTTATGTCTCATCCAGCTGTGGGTCTAGATATGGTCAATCCAGGTTGCATCACAGCCCCTGAACGCATTGTGTAAGAATTTCTCTCTCTTTCACTGTCTTTGTTTCATGGGTTTTTCAAAGTAATTTATTTTTATAATGGGGTTTAGCTGCTTTTCACTGCTGTGTTTATGCCGCTTTACACCCACTTGACACACTAACAGAGAGATATCAATACATAGGTTTTAAGATTATTACTAGTCAGATATATTCTTGTGCGGTGAATAGGGCGTGTTGAGTCCAGTTCTCTGAGCAAGGAGTAGGTCTTGTCTATTACATATTGGGTTTATGGAACGGTATCTGAGCTAATTTGAAACCCTTGTTTTATGTATCACCCCACCTCACCTTTCCCGTTAAGCAGCCATAGTGTGTTTTCTGCATGTGTGACTCTGTTCTGTTTTGTAATTCAGTTCAAGTGTAACGGTTTTTACAGTCCCTCTATAAGTGATACCTTATGAGAAGTGTCCTTTTCTGTGTGACTTATTTCACTTAGAATCGTCGTACCTAAATCCACTCATCATGCTGCTATTAGCCTTATGACATTGATTTCATGGCTGAGTGATATTCCATTGTACATAAGGACCACAACTTCTTTATCCATTTTTCTCCCTCCTGGGATATTGAAGGTGGAATGAAGTGGAGGTCCTTGTCAACAGAGCAGCCCTAAACTTTGGGGTGCTTGTGTCTTGCTGATTTTTCATTTTCCCAATTTATACCCCCATGAGTGGAAGTGCCCTATGCTCTCTAAGCTGTGTTTTTTAGATGTTTCAGGACACACCGTACACTTCTCCAGAGTGGCTGTTGGCAATTTACATCCCGCCCATCAGTGTAGCAAGGCTCCCATTTCTCCATGGCCTGTCCTGCATTTCTGGTTTTGAGACTTTTTTCAGCATGGCCCTTTTGACCGATGGGTAGCGAGTCTTCTTTGTAGCCCTGATTTGCCTTTCCAGGTTGCTTGGTTGGCCAAAAAGGGCGTATGCGTTTTTTCCTGAATATATTCAGGAAAAAACGCATACGCCCTTTTTGGCCAAGGGCATCATTGTCAACGTTTTGCCGCTTTTCATGTGCTTTAAAGGCGATTCGAATCTACCTCCTGAAATCTGTTTCCTGCATTTCTGCCTTGATTTCAAATCCTCTTCTTTGCCTTCCCTCAATATATTTGTGGACGAGAGTTATCATTTATAACTCTGCAGGTTTGTGAATTGCAGTGCCCTGATGCTCCATTGTACAACTCGCTTTTTTGGGAGCTGGCCGCAAAAGCACAGGATGGCTTCAGGCCCTGTTCTGGTTCCGGGGGGGAGGATGAGCCTGTGGTTAATTCTTCTTCCTGATGGGAAAATAGAGTGACCTGTGCCTGTCCCAACACCAAGAGCTAGTCTCTCACTGGTTCCCCGTCTACCCGTTCATCCTCAGGACAAATTGCAACCTGTACGGAACAGGAGGTTAAAGGTGCTGATGCTCCAAGTAGGGAGATTGTTAGTAAAGCGGCTGGAATGGCGAACCCGGGCACAAGGAGAAGAGAAATGAGGTGCGTTTTAGAAACCTTTCCCCATCACATGGTGTACCATCTTTTTGTTTTCTCATGCATGTTTTCGATGTAGGAAGATGCCCTTGAACCTGGAGATTTGGGACCCATGCGATGGGTACCACGCAGTATTACTTTAAAGGGTCTACGTTTGCTCACCCAACCTCACCAAACCTCTCAGCCCCAAGAGTGTCCACCCTTATGTCTCATCCAGCTGTGGGTCTAGATATGGTCAATCCAGGTTGCATCACAGCCCCTGAACGCATTGTGTAAGAATTTCTCTCTCTTTCACTGTCTCTGTTTCATGGGTTTTTCAAAGTAATTTATTTTTATAATGGGGTTTAGCTGCTTTTCACTGCTGTGTTTATGCCGCTTTACACCCACTTGACACACTAACAGAGAGATATCAATACATAGGTTTTAAGATTATTACTAGTCAGATATATTCTTGTGCGGTGAATAAGGCGTGTTGAGTCCAGTTCTCTGAGCAAGGAGTAGGTCTTGTCTATTACATATTGGGTTTATGGAACGGTATCTGAGCTAATTTGAAACCCTTGTTTTATGTATCACCCCACCTCACCTTTCCCGTTAAGCAGCCATAGTGTGTTTTCTGCATGTGTGACTCTGTTCTGTTTTGTAATTCAGTTCAAGTGTAACGGTTTTTACAGTCCCTCTATAAGTGATACCTTATGAGAAGTGTCCTTTTCTGTGTGACTTATTTCACTTAGAATCGTCGTACCTAAATCCACTCATCATGCTGCTATTAGCCTTATGACATTGATTTCATGGCTGAGTGATATTCCATTGTACATAAGGACCACAACTTCTTTATCCATTTTTCTCCCTCCTGGGATATTGAAGGTGGAATGAAGTGGAGGTCCTTGTCAACAGAGCAGCCCTAAACTTTGGGGTGCTTGTGTCTTGCTGATTTTTCATTTTCCCAATTTATACCCCCATGAGTGGAAGTGCCCTATGCTCTCTAAGCTGTGTTTTTTAGATGTTTCAGGACACACCGTACACTTCTCCAGAGTGGCTGTTGGCAATTTACATCCCGCCCATCAGTGTAGCAAGGCTCCCATTTCTCCATGGCCTGTCCTGCATTTCTGGTTTTGAGACTTTTTTCAGCATGGCCCTTTTGACCGATGGGTAGCGAGTCTTCTTTGTAGCCCTGATTTGCCTTTCCAGGTTGCTTGGTTGGCCAAAAAGGGCGTATGCGTTTTTTCCTGAATATATTCAGGAAAAAACGCATACGCCCTTTTTGGCCAAGGGCATCATTGTCAACGTTTTGCCGCTTTTCATGTGCTTTAAAGGCGATTCGAATCTACCTCCTGAAATCTGTTTCCTGCATTTCTGCCTTGATTTCAAATCCTCTTCTTTGCCTTCCCTCAATATATTTGTGGACGAGAGTTATCATTTATAACTCTGCAGGTTTGTGAATTGCAGTGCCCTGATGCTCCATTGTACAACTCGCTTTTTTGGGAGCTGGCCGCAAAAGCACAGGATGGCTTCAGGCCCTGTTCTGGTTCCGGGGGGGAGGATGAGCCTGTGGTTAATTCTTCTTCCTGATGGGAAAATAGAGTGACCTGTGCCTGTCCCAACACCAAGAGCTAGTCTCTCACTGGTTCCCCGTCTACCCGTTCATCCTCAGGACAAATTGCAACCTGTACGGAACAGGAGGTTAAAGGTGCTGATGCTCCAAGTAGGGAGATTGTTAGTAAAGCGGCTGGAATGGCGAACCCGGGCACAAGGAGAAGAGAAATGAGGTGCGTTTTAGAAACCTTTCCCCATCACATGGTGTACCATCTTTTTGTTTTCTCATGCATGTTTTCGATGTAGGAAGATGCCCTTGAACCTGGAGATTTGGGACCCATGCGATGGGTACCACGCAGTATTACTTTAAAGGGTCTACGTTTGCTCACCCAACCTCACCAAACCTCTCAGCCCCAAGAGTGTCCACCCTTATGTCTCATCCAGCTGTGGGTCTAGATATGGTCAATCCAGGTTGCATCACAGCCCCTGAACGCATTGTGTAAGAATTTCTCTCTCTTTCACTGTCTCTGTTTCATGGGTTTTTCAAAGTAATTTATTTTTATAATGGGGTTTAGCTGCTTTTCACTGCTGTGTTTATGCCGCTTTACACCCACTTGACACACTAACAGAGAGATATCAATACATAGGTTTTAAGATTATTACTAGTCAGATATATTCTTGTGCGGTGAATAAGGCGTGTTGAGTCCAGTTCTCTGAGCAAGGAGTAGGTCTTGTCTATTACATATTGGGTTTATGGAACGGTATCTGAGCTAATTTGAAACCCTTGTTTTATGTATCACCCCACCTTACCTTTCCCGTTAAGCAGCCATAGTGTGTTTTCTGCATGTGTGACTCTGTTCTGTTTTGTAATTCAGTTCAAGTGTAACGGTTTTTACATTCCCTCTATAAGTGATACCTTATGAGAAGTGTCCTTTTCTGTGTGACTTATTTCACTTAGAATCGTCGTACCTAAATCCACTCATCATGCTGCTATTAGCCTTATGACATTGATTTCATGGCTGAGTGATATTCCATTGTACATAAGGACCACAACTTCTTTATCCATTTTTCTCCCTCCTGGGATATTGAAGGTGGAATGAAGTGGAAGTCCTTGTCAACAGAGCAGCCCTAAACTTTGGGGTGCTTGTGTCTTGCTGATTTTTCATTTTCCCAATTTATACCCCCATGAGTGGAAGTGCCCTATGCTCTCTAAGCTGTGTTTTTTAGATGTTTCAGGACACACCGTACACTTCTCCAGAGTGGCTGTTGGCAATTTACATCCCACCCATCAGTGTAGCAAGGCTCCCATTTCTCCATGGCCTGTCCTGCATTTCTGGTTTTGAGACTTTTTTCAGCATGGCCCTTTTGACCGATGGGTAGCGAGTCTTCTTTGTAGCCCTGATTTGCCTTTCCAGGTTGCTTGGTTGGCCAAAAAGGGCGTATGCGTTTTTTCCTGAATATATTCAGGAAAAAACGCATACGCCCTTTTTGGCCAAGGGCATCATTGTCAACGTTTTGCCGCTTTTCATGTGCTTTAAAGGCGATTCGAATCTACCTCCTGAAATCTGTTTCCTGCATTTCTGCCTTGATTTCAAATCCTCTTCTTTGCCTTCCCTAAATATATTTGTGGACGAGAGTTATCATTTATAACTCTGCAGGTTTGTGAATTGCAGTGCCCTGAAGCTCCATTTTACAACTCGCTTTTTTGGGAGCTGGCCGCAAAAGCGCAGGATGGCTTCAGGCCCTGTTCTGGTTCCGGGGGGGAGGATGAGCCTGTGGTTAATTCTTCTTCCTGATGGGAAAATAGAGTGACCTGTGCCTGTCCCAACAACAAGAGCTAGTCTCTCACTGGTTCCCCGTATTCCCGTTCATCCTCAGGACAAATTGCAACCTGTACGGAACAGGAGGTTAAAGGTGCTGATGCTCCAAGTAGGGAGATTGTTAGTAAAGCGGCTGGAATGGCGAACCCGGGCACAAGGAGAAGAGAAATGAGGTGCGTTTTAGAAACCTTTCCCCATCACATGGTGTACCATCTTTTTTGTTTTCTCATGCATGTTTTCGATGTAGGAAGATGCCCTTGAACCTGGAGATTTGGGACCCATGCGATGGGTACCACGCAGTATTACTTTAAAGGGTCTGCGTTTGCTCACCCAACCTCACCAAACCTCTCAGCCCCAAGAGTGTCCACCCTTATGTCTCATCCAGCTGTGGGTCTAGAAATGGTCAATCCAGGTTGCATCACAGCCCCTGAACGCATTGTGTAAGAATTTCTCTCTCTTTCACTGTCTTTGTTTCATGGGTTTTTCAAAGTAATTTATTTTTATAATGGGGTTTAGCTGCTTTTCACTGCTGTGTTTATGCCGCTTTACACCCACTTGACACACTAACAGAGAGATATCAATACATAGGTTTTAAGATTATTACTAGTCAGATATATTCTTGTGCGGTGAATAGGGCGTGTTGAGTCCAGTTCTCTGAGCAAGGAGTAGGTCTTGTCTATTACATATTGGGTTTATGGAACGGTATCTGAGCTAATTTGAAACCCTTGTTTTATGTATCACCCCACCTCACCTTTCCCGTTAAGCAGCCATAGTGTGTTTTCTGCATGTGTGACTCTGTTCTGTTTTGTAATACAGTTCAAGTGTAACGGTTTTTACAGTCCCTCTATAAGTGATACCTTATGAGAAGTGTTCTTTTCTGTGTGACTTATTTCACTTAGAATCGTCGTACCTAAATCCACTCATCATGCTGCTATTAGCCTTATGACATTGATTTCATGGCTGAGTGATATTCCATTGTACATAAGGACCACAACTTCTTTATCCATTTTTCTCCCTCCTGGGATATTGAAGGTGGAATGAAGTGGAGGTCCTGGTCAACAGAGCAGCCCTAAACTTTGGGGTGCTTGTGTCTTGCTGATTTTTCATTTTCCCAATTTATACCCCCATGAGTGGAAGTGCCCTATGCTCTCTAAGCTGTGTTTTTTAGATGTTTCAGGACACACCGTACACTTCTCCAGAGTGGCTGTTGGCAATTTACATCTCGCCCATCAGTGTAGCAAGGCTCCCATTTCTCCATGGCCTGTCCTGCATTTCTGGTTTTGAGACTTTTTTCAGCATGGCCCTTTTGACCGATGGGTAGCGAGTCTTCTTTGTAGCCCTGATTTGCCTTTCCAGGTTGCTTGGTTGGCCAAAAAGGGCGTATGCGTTTTTTCCTGAATATATTCAGGAAAAAACGCATACGCCCTTTTTGGCCAAGGGCATCATTGTCAACGTTTTGCCGCTTTTCATGTGCTTTAAAGGCGATTCGAATCTACCTCCTGAAATCTGTTTCCTGCATTTCTGCCTTGATTTCAAATCCTCTTCTTTGCCTTCCCTCAATATATTTGTGGACGAGAGTTATCATTTATAACTCTGCAGGTTTGTGAATTGCAGTGCCCTGAAGCTCCATTGTACAACTCGCTTTTTTGGGAGCTGGCCGCAAAAGCGCAGGATGGCTTCAGGCCCTGTTCTGGTTCCAGGGGGGAGGATGAGCCTGTGGTTAATTCTTCTTCCTGATGGGAAAATAGAGTGACCTGTGCCTGTCCCAACACCAAGAGCTAGTCTCTCACTGGTTCCCCGTCTACCCGTTCATCCTCAGGACAATTTGCAACCTGTACGGAACAGGAGGATAAAGGTGCTGATGCTCCAAGTAGGGAGATTGTTAGTAAAGCGGCTGGAATGGCGACCCCGGGCACAAGGAGAAGAGAAATGAGGTGCGTTTTAGAAACCTTTCCCCATCACATGGTGTACCATCTTTTTGTTTTCTCATGCATGTTTTCGATGTAGGAAGATGCCCTTGAACCTGGAGATTTGGGAACCATGCGATGGGTACCACGCAGTATTACTTTAAAGGGTCTGCGTTTGCTCACCCAACCTCACCAAAACTCTCAGCCCCAAGAGTGTCCACCCTTATGTCTCATCCAGCTGTGGGTCTAGATATGGTCAATCCAGGTTGCATCACAGCCCCTGAACGCATTGTGTAAGAATTTCTCTCTCTTTCACTGTCTTTGTTTCATGGGTTTTTCAAAGTAATTTATTTTTATAATGGGGTTTAGCTGCTTTTCACTGCTGTGTTTATGCCGCTTTACACCCACTTGACACACTAACAGAGAGATATCAATACATAGGTTTTAAGATTATTACTAGTCAGATATATTCTTGTGCGGTGAATAGGGCGTGTTGAGTCCAGTTCTCTGAGCAAGGAGTAGGTCTTGTCTATTACATATTGGGTTTATGGAACGGTATCTGAGCTAATTTGAAACCCTTGTTTTATGTATCACCCCACCTTACCTTTCCCGTTAAGCAGCCATAGTGTGTTTTCTGCATGTGTGACTCTGTTCTGTTTTGTAATTCAGTTCAAGTGTAACGGTTTTTACATTCCCTCTATAAGTGATACCTTATGAGAAGTGTCCTTTTCTGTGTGACTTATTTCACTTAGAATCGTCGTACCTAAATCCACTCATCATGTTGCTATTAGCCTTATGACATTGATTTCATGGCTGAGTGATATTCCATTGTACATAAGGACCACAACTTCTTTATCCATTTTTCTCCCTCCTGGGATATTGAAGGTGGAATGAAGTGGAGGTCCTGGTCAACAGAGCAGCCCTAAACTTTGGGGTGCTTGTGTCTTGCTGATTTTTCATTTTCCCAATTTATACCCCCATGAGTGGAAGTGCCCTATGCTCTCTAAGCTGTGTTTTTTAGATGTTTCAGGACACACCGTACACTTCTCCAGAGTGGCTGTTGGCAATTTACATCCCGCCCATCAGTGTAGCAAGGCTCCCATTTCTCCATGGCCTGTCCTGCATTTCTGGTTTTGAGACTTTTTTCAGCATGGCCCTTTTGACCGATGGGTAGCGAGTCTTCTTTGTAGCCCTGATTTGCCTTTCCAGGTTGCTTGGTTGGCCAAAAAGGGCGTATGCGTTTTTTCCTGAATATATTCAGGAAAAAACGCATACGCCCTTTTTGGCCAAGAGCATCATTGTCAACGTTTTGCCGCTTTTCATGTGCTTTAAAGGCGATTCGAATCTACCTCCTGAAATCTGTTTCCTGCATTTCTGCCTTGATTTCAAATCCTCTTCTTTGCCTTCCCTCAATATATTTGTGGACGAGAGTTATCATTTATAACTCTGCAGGTTTGTGAATTGCAGTGCCCTGAAGCTCCATTGTACAACTCGCTTTTTTGGGAGCTGGCCGCAAAAGCGCAGGATGGCTTCAGGCCCTGTTCTGGTTCCGGGGGGGAGGATGAGCCTGTGGTTAATTCTTCTTCCTGATGGGAAAATAGAGTGACCTGTGCCTGTCCCAACAACAAGAGCTAGTCTCTCACTGGTTCCCCGTATTCCCGTTCATCCTCAGGACAAATTGCAACCTGTACGGAACAGGAGGTTAAAGGTGCTGATGCTCCAAGTAGGGAGATTGTTAGTAAAGCGGCTGGAATGGCGAACCCGGGCACAAGGAGAAGAGAAATGAGGTGCGTTTTAGAAACCTTTCCCCATCACATGGTGTACCATCTTTTTTGTTTTCTCATGCATGTTTTCGATGTAGGAAGATGCCCTTGAACCTGGAGATTTGGGACCCATGCGATGGGTACCACGCAGTATTACTTTAAAGGGTCTGCGTTTGCTCACCCAACCTCACCAAACCTCTCAGCCCCAAGAGTGTCCACCCTTATGTCTCATCCAGCTGTGGGTCTAGAAATGGTCAATCCAGGTTGCATCACAGCCCCTGAACGCATTGTGTAAGAATTTCTCTCTCTTTCACTGTCTTTGTTTCATGGGTTTTTCAAAGTAATTTATTTTTATAATGGGGTTTAGCTGCTTTTCACTGCTGTGTTTATGCCGCTTTACACCCACTTGACACACTAACAGAGAGATATCAATACATAGGTTTTAAGATTATTACTAGTCAGATATATTCTTGTGCGGTGAATAGGGCGTGTTGAGTCCAGTTCTCTGAGCAAGGAGTAGGTCTTGTCTATTACATATTGGGTTTATGGAACGGTATCTGAGCTAATTTGAAACCCTTGTTTTATGTATCACCCCACCTCACCTTTCCCGTTAAGCAGCCATAGTGTGTTTTCTGCATGTGTGACTCTGTTCTGTTTTGTAATTCAGTTCAAGTGTAACGGTTTTTACAGTCCCTCTATAAGTGATACCTTATGAGAAGTGTTCTTTTCTGTGTGACTTATTTCACTTAGAATCGTCGTACCTAAATCCACTCATCATGCTGCTATTAGCCTTATGACATTGATTTCATGGCTGAGTGATATTCCATTGTACATAAGGACCACAACTTCTTTATCCATTTTTCTCCCTCCTGGGATATTGAAGGTGGAATGAAGTGGAGGTCCTGGTCAACAGAGCAGCCCTAAACTTTGGGGTGCTTGTGTCTTGCTGATTTTTCATTTTCCCAATTTATACCCCCATGAGTGGAAGTGCCCTATGCTCTCTAAGCTGTGTTTTTTAGATGTTTCAGGACACACCGTACACTTCTCCAGAGTGGCTGTTGGCAATTTACATCCCGCCCATCAGTGTAGCAAGGCTCCCATTTCTCCATGGCCTGTCCTGCATTTCTGGTTTTGAGACTTTTTTCAGCATGGCCCTTTTGACCGATGGGTAGCGAGTCTTCTTTGTAGCCCTGATTTGCCTTTCCAGGTTGCTTGGTTGGCCAAAAAGGGCGTATGCGTTTTTTCCTGAATATATTCAGGAAAAAACGCATACGCCCTTTTTGGCCAAGGGCATCATTGTCAACGTTTTGCCGCTTTTCATGTGCTTTAAAGGCGATTCGAATCTACCTCCTGAAATCTGTTTCCTGCATTTCTGCCTTGATTTCAAATCCTCTTCTTTGCCTTCCCTCAATATATTTGTGGACGAGAGTTATCATTTATAACTCTGCAGGTTTGTGAATTGCAGTGCCCTGAAGCTCCATTGTACAACTCGCTTTTTTGGGAGCTGGCCGCAAAAGCGCAGGATGGCTTCAGGCCCTGTTCTGGTTCCGGGGGGGAGGATGAGCCTGTGGTTAATTCTTCTTCCTGATGGGAAAATAGAGTGACCTGTGCCTGTCCCAACACCAAGAGCTAGTCTCTCACTGGTTCCCCGTCTACCCGTTCATCCTCAGGACAATTTGCAACCTGTACGGAACAGGAGGTTAAAGGTGCTGATGCTCCAAGTAGGGAGATTGTTAGTAAAGCGGCTGGAATGGCGACCCCGGGCACAAGGAGAAGAGAAATGAGGTGCGTTTTAGAAACCTTTCCCCATCACATGGTGTACCATCTTTTTGTTTTCTCATGCATGTTTTCGATGTAGGAAGATGCCCTTGAACCTGGAGATTTGGGAACCATGCGATGGGTACCACGCAGTATTACTTTAAAGGGTCTGCGTTTGCTCACCCAACCTCACCAAACCTCTCAGCCCCAAGAGTGTCCACCCTTATGTCTCATCCAGCTGTGGGTCTAGATATGGTCAATCCAGGTTGCATCACAGCCCCTGAACGCATTGTGTAAGAATTTCTCTCTCTTTCACTGTCTTTGTTTCATGGGTTTTTCAAAGTAATTTATTTTTATAATGGGGTTTAGCTGCTTTTCACTGCTGTGTTTATGCCGCTTTACACCCACTTGACACACTAACAGAGAGATATCAATACATAGGGTTTAAGATTATTACTAGTCAGATATATTTTTGTGCGGTGAATAGGGCGTGTTGAGTCCCGTTCTCTGAGCAAGGAGTAGGTCTTGTCTATTACATATTGGGTTTATGGAACGGTATCTGAGCTAAGTTGAAACCCTTGTTTTATGTATCACCCCACCTCACCTTTCCCGTTAAGCAGCCATAGTGTGTTTTCTGCATGTGTGACTCTGTTCTGTTTTGTAATTCAGTTCAAGTGTAACGGTTTTTACAGTCCCTCTATAAGTGATACCTTATGAGAAGTGTCCTTTTCTGTGTGACTTATTTCTCTTAGAATCGTCGTACCTAAATCCACTCATCATGCTGCTATTAGCCTTATGACATTGATTTCATGGCTGAGTGATATTCCATTGTACATAAGGACCACAACTTCTTTATCCATTTTTCTCCCTCCTGGGATATTGAAGGTGGAATGAAGTGGAGGTCCTTGTCAACAGAGCAGCCCTAAACTTTGGGGTGCTTGTGTCTTGCTGATTTTTCATTTTCCCTATTTATACCCCCATGAGTGGAAGTGCCCTATGCTCTCTAAGCTGTGTTTTTTAGATGTTTCAGGACACACCGTACACTTCTCCAGAGTGGCTGTTGGCAATTTACATCCCGCCCATCAGTGTAGCAAGGCTCCCATTTCTCCATGGCCTGTCCTGCATTTCTGGTTTTGAGACTTTTTTCAGCATGGCCCTTTTGACCGATGGGTAGCGAGTCTTCTTTGTAGCGCAGATTTGCCTTTCCAGGTTGCTTGGTTGGCCAAAAAGGGCGTATGCGTTTTTTCCTGAATATATTCAGGAAAAAACGCATACGCCCTTTTTGGCCAAGGGCATCATTGTCAACGTTTTGCCGCTTTTCATGTGCTTTAAAGGTGATTCGAATCTACCTCCTGAAATCTGTTTCCTGCATTTCTGCCTTGATTTCAAATCCTCTTCTTTGCCTTCCCTCAATATATTTGTGGACGAGAGTTATCATTTATAACTCTGCAGGTTTGTGAATTGCAGTGCCCTGAAGCTCCATTGTACAACTCGCTTTTTTGGGAGCTGGCCGCAAAAGCGCAGGATGGCTTCAGGCCCTGTTCTGGTTCCGGGGGGAGGATGAGCCTGTGGTTAATTCTTCTTCCTGATGGGAAAATAGAGTGACCTGTGCCTGTCCCAACACCAAGAGCTAGTCTCTCACTGGTTCCCCGTCTACCCGTTCATCCTCAGGACAAATTGCAACCTGTACGGAACAGGAGGTTAAAGGTGCTGATGCTCCAAGTAGGGAGATTGTTAGTAAAGCGGATGGAATGGCGAACCCGGGCACAAGGAGAAGAGAAATGAGGTGCGTTTTAGAAACCTTTCCCCATCACATGGTGTACCATCTTTTTGTTTTCTCATGCATGTTTTCGATGTAGGAAGATGCCCTTGAACCTGGAGATTTGGGACCCATGCGATGGGTACCATGCAGTATTACTTTAAAGGGTCTGCGTTTGCTCACCCAACCTCACCAAACCTCTCAGCCCCAGGAGTGTCCACCCTTATGTCTCATCCAGCTGTGGGTCTAGAAATGGTCAATCCAGGTTGCATCACAGCCCCTGAACGCATTGTGTAAGAATTTCTCTCTCTTTCACTGTCTTTGTTTCATGGGTTTTTCAAAGTAATTTATTTTTGTAATGGGGTTTAGCTGCTTTTCACTGCTGTGTTTATGCCGCTTTACACCCACTTGACACACTAACAGAGAGATATCAATACATAGGTTTTAAGATTATTACTAGTCAGATATATTCTTGTGCGGTGAATAGGGCGTGTTGAGTCCAGTTCTCTGAGCAAGGAGTAGGTCTTGTCTATTACATATTGGGTTTATGGAACGGTATCTGAGCTAATTTGAAACCCTTGTTTTATGTATCACCCCACCTCACCTTTCCCGTTAAGCAGCCATAGTGTGATTTCTGCATGTGTGACTCTGTTCTGTTTTGTAATTCAGTTCAAGTGTAACGGTTTTTACATTCCCTCTATAAGTGATACCTTATGAGAAGTGTCCTTTTCTGTGTGACTTATTTCACTTAGAATCGTCGTACCTAAATCCACTCATCATGCTGCTATTAGCCTTATGACATTGATTTCATGGCTGAGTGATATTCCATTGTACATAAGGACCACAACTTCTTTATCCATTTTTCTCCCTCCTGGGATATTGAAGGTTGAATGAAGTGGAGGTCTTTGTCAACAGAGCAGCTCTAAACTTTGGGGTGCTTGTGTCTTGCTGATTTTTCATTTTCCCAATTTATACCCCCATGAGTGGAAGTGCCCTATGCTCTCTAAGCTGTGTTTTTTAGATGTTTCAGGACACACTGTACACTTCTCCAGAGTGGCTGTTGGCAATTTACATCCCACACATCAGTGTAGCAAGGCTCCCATTTCTCCATGGCCTGTCCTGCATTTCTGGTTTTGAGACTTTTTTCAGCATGGCCCTTTTGACCGATGGGTAGCGAGTCTTCTTTGTAGCCCTGATTTGCCTTTCCAGGTTGCTTGGTTGGCCAAAAAGGGCGTATGCGTTTTTTCCTGAATATATTCAGGAAAAAACGCATACGCCCTTTTTGGCCAAGGGCATCATTGTCAACGTTTTGCCGCTTTTCATGTGCTTTAAAGGCGATTCGAATCTACCTCCTGAAATCTGTTTCCTGCATTTCTGCCTTGATTTCAAACCCTCTTCTTTGCCTTCCCTCAATATATTTGTGGACGAGAGTTATCATTTATAACTCTGCAGGTTTGTGAATTGCAGTGCCCTGAAGCTCCATTGTACAACTCGCTTTTTTGGGAGCTGGCCGCAAAAGCACAGGATGGCTTCAGGCCCTGTTCTGGTTCCGGGGGGGAGGATGAGCCTGTGGTTAATTCTTCTTCCTGATGGGAAAATAGAGTGACCTGTGCCTGTCCCAACACCAAGAGCTAGTCTCTCACTGGTTCCCCGTCTACCCGTTCATCCTCAGGACAAATTGCAACCTGTACGGAACAGGATGTTAAAGGTGCTGATGCTCCAAGTAGGGAGATTGTTAGTAAAGCGGCTGGAATGGCGAACCCGGGCACAAGGAGAAGAGAAATAAGGTGCGTTTTAGAAACCTTTCCCCATCACATGGTGTACCATCTTTTTGTTTTCTCATGCATGTTTTCGATGTAGGAAGATGCCCTTGAACCTGGAGATTTGGGACCCATGCGATGGGTACCACGCAGTATTACTTTAAAGGGTCTGCGTTTGCTCACCCAACCTCACCAAACCTCTCAGCCCCAAGAGTGTCCACCCTTATGTCTCATCCAGCTGTGGGTCTAGATATGGTCAATCCAGGTTGCATCACAGCCCCTGAACGCATTGTGTAAGAATTTCTCTCTCTTTCACTGTCTTTGTTTCATGGGTTTTTCAAAGTAATTTATTTTTATAATGGGGTTTAGCTGGTTTTCACTGCTGTGTTTATGCCGCTTTACACCCACTTGACACACTAACAGAGAGATATCAATACATAGGTTTTAAGATTATTACTAGTCAGATATATTCTTGTGCGGTGAATAGGGCGTGTTGAGTCCAGTTCTCTGAGCAAGGAGTAGGTCTTGTCTATTACATATTGGGTTTATGGAACGGTATCTGAGCTAATTTGAAACCCTTGTTTTATGTATCACCCCACCTTACCTTTCCCGTTAAGCAGCCATAGTGTGTTTTCTGCATGTGTGACTCTGTTCTGTTTTGTAATTCAGTTCAAGTGTAACGGTTTTTACATTCCCTCTATAAGTGATACCTTATGAGAAGTGTCCTTTTCTGTGTGACTTATTTCACTTAGAATCGTCGTACCTAAATCCACTCATCATGCTGCTATTAGCCTTATGACATTGATTTCATGGCTGAGTGATATTCCATTGTACATAAGGACCACAACTTCTTTATCCATTTTTCTCCCTCCTGGGATATTGAAGGTGGAATGAAGTGGAGGTCCTTGTCAACAGAGCAGCCCTAAACTTTGGGGTGCTTGTGTCTTGCTGATTTTTCATTTTCACAATTTATACCCCCATGAGTGGAAGTGCCCTATGCTCTCTAAGCTGTGTTTTTTAGATGTTTCAGGACACACCGTACACTTCTCCAGAGTGGCTGTTGGCAATTTACATCCCACCCATCAGTGTAGCAAGGCTCCCATTTCTCCATGGCCTGTCCTGCATTTCTGGTTTTGAGACTTTTTTCAGCATGGCCCTTTTGACCGATGGGTAGCGAGTCTTCTTTGTAGCCCTGATTTGCCTTTCCAGGTTGCTTGGTTGGCCAAAAAGGGCGTATGCGTTTTTTCCTGAATATATTCAGGAAAAAACGCATACGCCCTTTTTGGCCAAGAGCATCATTGTCAACGTTTTGCCGCTTTTCATGTGCTTTAAAGGCGATTCGAATCTACCTCCTGAAATCTGTTTCCTGCATTTCTGCCTTGATTTCAAATCCTCTTCTTTGCCTTCCCTCAATATATTTGTGGACGAGAGTTATCATTTATAACTCTGCAGGTTTGTGAATTGCAGTGCCCTGAAGCTCCATTGTACAACTCGCTTTTTTGGGAGCTGGCCGCAAAAGCGCAGGATGGCTTCAGGCCCTGTTCTGGTTCCGGGGGGGGAGGATGAGCCTGTGGTTAATTCTTCTTCCTGATGGGAAAATAGAGTGACCTGTGCCTGTCCCAACAACAAGAGCTAGTCTCTCACTGGTTCCCCGTCTACCCGTTCATCCTCAGGACAAATTGCAACCTGTACGGAACAGGAGGTTAAAGGTGCTGATGCTCCAAGTAGGGAGATTGTTAGTAAAGCGGCTGGAATGGCGACCCCGGGCACAAGGAGAAGAGAAATGAGGTGCGTTTTAGAAACCTTTCCCCATCACATGGTGTACCATCTTTTTTGTTTTCTCATGCATGTTTTCGATGTAGGAAGATGCCCTTGAACCTGGAGATTTGGGACCCATGCGATGGGTACCACGCAGTATTACTTTAAAGGGTCTGCGTTTGCTCACCCAACCTCACCAAACCTCTCAGCCCCAAGAGTGTCCACCCTTATGTCTCATCCAGCTGTGGGTCTAGAAATGGTCAATCCAGGTTGCATCACAGCCCCTGAACGCATTGTGTAAGAATTTCTCTCTCTTTCACTGTCTTTGTTTCATGGGTTTTTCAAAGTAATTTATTTTTATAATGGGGTTTAGCTGCTTTTCACTGCTGTGTTTATGCCGCTTTACACCCACTTGACACACTAACAGAGAGATATCAATACATAGGTTTTACGATTATTACTAGTCAGATATATTCTTGTGCGGTTAATAGGGCGTGTTGAGTCCAGTTCTCTGAGCAAGGAGTAGGTCTTGTCTATTACATATTGGGTTTATGGAACGGTATCTGAGCTAATTTGAAACCCTTGTTTTATGTATCACCCCACCTCACCTTTCCCATTAAGCAGCCATAGTGTGTTTTCTGCATGTGTGACTCTGTTCTGTTTTGTAATTCAGTTCAAGTGTAACGGTTTTTACATTCCCTCTATAAGTGATACCTTATGAGAAGTGTCCTTTTCTGTGTGACTTATTTCACTTAGAATCGTCGTACCTAAATCCACTCATCATGCTGCTATTAGCCTTATGACATTGATTTCATGGCTGAGTGATATTCCATTGTACATAAGGACCACAACTTCTTTATCCATTTTTCTCCCTCCTGGGATATTGAAGGTGGAATGAAGTGGAGGTCCTTGTCAACAGAGCAGCCCTAAACTTTGGGGTGCTTGTGTCTTGCTGATTTTTCATTTTCCCAATTTATACCCCCATGAGTGGAAGTGCCCTATGCTCTCTAAGCTGTGTTTTTTAGATGTTTCAAGACACACCGTACACTTCTCCAGAGTGGCTGTTGGCAATTAACATCCCGCCCATCATTGTAGCAAGGCTCCCATTTCTCCATGGCCTGTCCTGCATTTCTGGTTTTGAGACTTTTTTCAGCATGGCCCTTTTGACCGATGGGTAGCGAGTCTTCTTTGTAGCCCTGATTTGCCTTTCCAGGTTGCTTGGTTGGCCAAAAAGGGCGTATGCGTTTTTTCCTGAATATATTCAGGAAAAAACGCATACGCCCTTTTTGGCCAAGGGCATCATTGTCAACGTTTTGCCGCTTTTCATGTGCTTTAAAGGCGATTCGAATCTACCTCCTGAAATCTGTTTCCTGCATTTCTGCCTTGATTTCAAATCCTCTTCTTTGCCTTCCCTCAATATATTTGTGGACGAGAGTTATCATTTATAACTCTGCAGGTTTGTGAATTGCAGTGCCCTGAAGCTCCATTGTACAACTCGCTTTTTTGGGAGCTGGCCGCAAAAGCGCAGGATGGCTTCAGGCCCTGTTCTGGTTCCGGGGGGGAGGATGAGCCTGTGGTTAATTCTTCTTCCTGATGGGAAAATAGAGAGACCTGTGCCTGTCCCAACACCAAGAGCTAGTCTCTCACTGGTTCCCCGTCTACCCGTTCATCCTCAGGACAAATTGCAACCTGTACGGAACAGGAGGTTAAAGGTGCTGATGCTCCAAGTAGGGAGATTGTTAGTAAAGCGGCTGGAATGGCGAACCCGGGCACAAGGAGAAGAGAAATGAGGTGCGTTTTAGAAACCTTTCCCCATCACATGGTGTACCATCTTTTTGTTTTCTCATGCATGTTTTCGATGTAGGAAGATGCCCTTGAACCTGGAGATTTGGGACCCATGCGATGGGTACCACGCAGTATTACTTTAAAGGGTCTGCGTTTGCTCACCCAACCTCACCAAACCTCTCAGCCCCAAGAGTGTCCACCCTTATGTCTCATCCAGCTGTGGGTCTAGATATGGTCAATCCAGGTTGCATCACAGCCCCTGAACGCATTGTGTAAGAATTTCTCTCTCTTTCACTGTCTTTGTTTCATGGGTTTTTCAAAGTAATTTATTTTTATAATGGGGTTTAGCTGCTTTTCACTGCTGTGTTTATGCCGCTTTACACCCACTTGACACACTAACAGAGAGATATCAATACATAGGTTTTAAGATTATTACTAGTCAGATATATTCTTGTGCGGTGAATAGGGCGTGTTGAGTCCAGTTCTCTGAGCAAGGAGTAGGTCTTGTCTATTACATATTGGGTTTATGGAACGGTATCTGAGCTAATTTGAAACCCTTGTTTTATGTATCACCCCACCTCACCTTTCCCGTTAAGCAGCCATAGTGTGTTTTCTGCATGTGTGACTCTGTTCTGTTTTGTAATTCAGTTCAAGTGTAACGGTTTTTACATTCCCTCTATAAGTGATACCTTATGAGAAGTGTCCTTTTCTGTGTGACTTATTTCACTTAGAATCGTCGTACCTAAATCCACTCATCATGCTGCTATTAGCCTTATGACATTGATTTCATGGCTGAGTGATATTCCATTGTACATAAGGACCACAACTTCTTAATCCATTTTTCTCCCTCCTGGGATATTGAAGGTGGAATGAAGTGGAGGTCCTTGTCAACAGAGCAGCCCTAAACTTTGGGGTGCTTGTGTCTTGCTGATTTTTCATTTTCCCAATTTATACCCCCATGAGTGGAAGTGCCCTATGCTCTCTAAGCTGTGTTTTTTAGATGTTTCAGGACACACCGTACACTTCTCCAGAGTGGCTGTTGGCAATTTACATCCCACCCATCAGTGTAGCAAGGCTCCCATTTCTCCATGGCCTGTCCTGCATTTCTGGTTTTGAGACTTTTTTCAGCATGGCCCTTTTGACCGATGGGTAGCGAGTCTTCTTTGTAGCCCTGATTTGCCTTTCCAGGTTGCTTGGTTGGCCAAAAAGGGCGTATGCGTTTTTTCCTGAATATATTCAGGAAAAAACGCATACGCCCTTTTTGGCCAAGAGCATCATTGTCAACGTTTTGCCGCTTTTCATGTGCTTTAAAGGCGATTCGAATCTACCTCCTGAAATCTGTTTCCTGCATTTCTGCCTTGATTTCAAATCCTCTTCTTTGCCTTCCCTCAATATATTTGTGGACGAGAGTTATCATTTATAACTCTGCAGGTTTGTGAATTGCAGTGCCCTGAAGCTCCATTTTACAACTCGCTTTTTTGGGAGCTGGCCGCAAAAGCGCAGGATGGCTTCAGGCCCTGTTCTGGTTCCGGGGGGGAGGATGAGCCTGTGGTTAATTCTTCTTCCTGATGGGAAAATAGAGTGACCTGTGCCTGTCCCAACAACAAGAGCTAGTCTCTCACTGGTTCCCCGTATTCCCGTTCATCCTCAGGACAAATTGCAACCTGTACGGAACAGGAGGTTAAAGGTGCTGATGCTCCAAGTAGGGAGATTGTTAGTAAAGCGGCTGGAATGGCGACCCCGGGCACAAGGAGAAGAGAAATGAGGTGCGTTTTAGAAACCTTTCCCCATCACATGGTGTACCATCATTTTTGTTTTTTCATGCATGTTTTCGATGTAGGAAGATGCCCTTGAACCTGGAGATTTGGGACCCATGCGATGGGTACCACGCAGTATTACTTTAAAGGGTCTGCGTTTGCTCACCCAACCTCACCAAACCTCTCAGCCCCAAGAGTGTCCACCCTTATGTCTCATCCAGCTGTGGGTCTAGATATGGTTAATCCAGGTTGCATCACAGCCCCTGAACGCATTGTGTAAGAATTTCTCTCTCTTTCACTGTCTTTGTTTCATGGGTTTGTAAAAGTAATTTATTTTTATAATGGGGTTTAGCTGCTTTTCACTGCTGTGTTTATGCCGCTTTTCACCCACTTGACACACTAACAGAGAGATATCAATACATAGGTTTTAAGATTATTACTAGTCAGATATATTCTTGTGCGGTGAATAGGGCGTGTTGAGTCCAGTTCTCTGAGCAAGGAGTAGGTCTTGTCTATTACATATTGGGTTTATGGAACGGTATCTGAGCTAATTTGAAACCCTTGTTTTATGTATCACCCCACCTCACCTTTCCCGTTAAGCAGCCATAGTGTGTTTTCTGCATGTGTGACTCTGTTCTGTTTTGTAATTCAGTTCAAGTGTAACGGTTTTTACAGTCCCTCTATAAGTGATACCTTATGAGAAGTGTCCTTTTCTGTGTGACTTATTTCACTTAGAATCGTCGTACCTAAATCCACTCATCATGCTGCTACTAGCCTTATGACATTGATTTCATGGCTGAGTGATATTCCATTGTACATAAGGACCACAACTTCTTTATCCATTTTTCTCTTTCCTGGGATATTGAAGGTGGAATGAAGTGGAGGTCCTTGTCAACAGAGCAGCCCTAAACTTTGGGGTGCTTGTGTCTTGCTGATTTTTCATTTTCCCAATTTATACCCCCATGAGTGGAAGTGCCCTATGCTCTCTAAGCTGTGTTTTTTAGATGTTTCAGGACACACCGTACACTTCTCCAGAGTGGCTGTTGGCAATTTACATCCCGCCCATCAGTGTAGCAAGGCTCCCATTTCTCCATGGCCTGTCCTGCATTTCTGGTTTTGAGACTTTTTTCAGCATGGCCCTTTTGACCGATGGGTAGCGAGTCTTCTTTGTAGCGCTGATTTGCCTTTCCAGGTTGCTTGGTTGGCCAAAAAGGGCGTATGCGTTTTTTCCTGAATATATTCAGGAAAAAACGCATACGCCCTTTTTGGCCAAGGGCATCATTGTCAACGTTTTGCCGCTTTTCATGTGCTTTAAAGGCGATTCGAATCTACCTCCTGAAATCTGTTTCCTGCAATTCTGCCTTGATTTCAAATCCTCTTCTTTGCCTTCCCTCAATATATTTGTGGACGAGAGTTATCATTTATAACTCTGCAGGTTTGTGAATTGCAGTGCCCTGAAGCTCCATTGTACAACTCGCTTTTTTGGGAGCTGGCCGCAAAAGCGCAGGATGGCTTCAGGCCCTGTTCTGGTTCCGGGGGGGAGGATGAGCCTGTGGTTAATTCTTCTTCCTGATGGGAAAATAGAGTGACCTGTGCCTGTCCCAACACCAAGAGCTAGTCTCTCACTGGTTCCCCGTCTACCCGTTCATCCTCAGGACAAATTGCAACCTGTACGGAACAGGAGGTTAAAGGTGCTGATGCTCCAAGTAGGGAGATTGTTAGTAAAGCGGCTGGAATGGCGAACCCGGGCACAAGGAGAAGAGAAATGAGGTGCGTTTTAGAAACCTTTCCACATCACACGGTGTACCATCTTCTGGGTTTCTCATGCATGTTTTCGATGTAGGAAGATGCCCTTGAACCTGGAGATTTGGGACCCATGCGATGGGTACCACGCAGTATTACTTTAAAGGGTCTGCGTTAGCTCACCCAACCTCACCAAACCTCTCAGCCCCAAGAGTGTCCACCCTTATGTCTCATCCAGCTGTGGGTCTAGAAATGGTCAATCCAGGTTGCATCACAGCCCCTGAAAGCATTGTGTAAGAATTTCTCTCTCTTTCACTGTCTTTGTTTCATGGGTTTTTCAAAGTAATTTATTTTGATAATGGGGTTTAGCTGCTTTTCACTGCTGTGTTTATGCCGCTTTACACCCACTTGACACACTAACAGAGAGATATCAATACATAGGTTTTAAGATTATTACTAGTCAGATATATTCTTGTGCGGTGAATAGGGCGTGTTGAGTCCAGTTCTCTGAGCAAGGAGTAGGTCTTGTCTATTACATATTGGGTTTATGGAACGGTATCTGAGCTAATTTGAAACCCTTTTTTTATGTATCACCCCACCTCACCTTTCCCGTTAAGCAGCCATAGTGTGTTTTCTGCATGTGTGACTCTGTTCTGTTTTGTAATTCAGTTCAAGTGTAACGGTTTTTACATTCCCTCTATAAGTGATACCTTATGAGAAGTGTCCTTTTCTGTGTGACTTATTTCCCTTAGAATCGTCGTACCTAAATCCACTCATCATGCTGCTATTAGCCTTATGACATTGATTTCATGGCTGAGTGATATTCCATTGTACATAAGGACCACAACTTCTTTATCCATTTTTCTCCCTCCTGGGATATTGAAGGTGGAATGAAGTGGAGGTCCTTGTCAACAGAGCAGCCCTAAACTTTGGGGTGCTTGTGTCTTGCTGATTTTTCATTTTCCCAATTTATACCCCCATGAGTGGAAGTGCCCTATGCTCTCTAAGCTGTGTTTTTTAGATGTTTCAGGACACACCGTACACTTCTCCAGAGTGGCTGTTGGCAATTTACATCCCGCCCATCAGTGTAGCAAGGCTCCCATTTCTCCATGGCCTGTCCTGCATTTCTGGTTTTGAGACTTTTTTCAGCATGGCCCTTTTGACCGATGGGTAGCGAGTCTTCTTTGTAGCGCTGATTTGCCTTTCCAGGTTGCTTGGTTGGCCAAAAAGGGCGTATGCGTTTTTTCCTGAATATATTCAGGAAAAAACGCATACGCCCTTTTTGGCCAAGGGCATCATTGTCAACGTTTTGCCGCTTTTCATGTGCTTTAAAGGCGATTCGAATCTACCTCCTGAAATCTGTTTCCTGCAATTCTGCCTTGATTTCAAATCCTCTTCTTTGCCTTCCCTCAATATATTTGTGGACGAGAGTTATCATTTATAACTCTGCAGGTTTGTGAATTGCAGTGCCCTGAAGCTCCATTGTACAACTCGCTTTTTTGGGAGCTGGCCGCAAAAGCGCAGGATGGCTTCAGGCCCTGTTCTGGTTCCGGGGGGGAGGATGAGCCTGTGGTTAATTCTTCTTCCTGATGGGAAAATAGAGTGACCTGTGCCTGTCCCAACACCAAGAGCTAGTCTCTCACTGGTTCCCCGTCTACCCGTTCATCCTCAGGACAAATTGCAACCTGTACGGAACAGGAGGTTAAAGGTGCTGATGCTCCAAGTAGGGAGATTGTTAGTAAAGCGGCTGGAATGGCGAACCCGGGCACAAGGAGAAGAGAAATGAGGTGCGTTTTAGAAACCTTTCCCCATCACATGGTGTACCATCTTTTTGTTTTCTCATGCATGTTTTCGATGTAGGAAGATGCCCTTGAACCTGGAGATTTGGGACCCATGCGATGGGTACCACGCAGTATTACTTTAAAGGGTCTGCGTTTGCTCACCCAACCTCACCAAACCTCTCAGCCCCAAGAGTGTCCACCCTTATGTCTCATCCAGCTGTGGGTCTAGATATGGTCAATCCAGGTTGCATCACAGCCCCTGAACGCATTGTGTAAGAATTTCTCTCTCTTTCACTGTCTTTGTTTCATGGGTTTTTCAAAGTAATTTATTTTTATAATGGGGTTTAGCTGCTTTTCACTGCTGTGTTTATGCCGCTTTTCACCCACTTGACACACTAACAGAGAGATATCAATACATAGGTTTTAAGATTATTACTAGTCAGATATATTCTTGTGCGGTGAATAGGGCGTGTTGAGTCCAGTTCTCTGAGCAAGGAGTAGGTCTTGTCTATTACATATTGGGTTTATGGAACGGTATCTGAGCTAATTTGAAACCCTTGTTTTATGTATCACCCCACCTGACCTTTCCCGTTAAGCAGCCATAGTGTGTTTTCTGCATGTGTGACTCTGTTCTGTTTTGTAATTCAGTTCAAGTGTAACGGTTTTTACATTCCCTCTATAAGTGATACCTTATGAGAAGTGTCCTTTTCTGTGTGACTTATTTCACTTAGAATCGTCGTACCTAAATCCACTCATCATGCTGCTATTAGCCTTATGACATTGATTTCATGGCTGAGTGATATTCCATTGTACATAAGGACCACACCTTCTTTATCCATTTTTCTCCCTCCTGGGATATTGAAGGTGGAATGAAGTGGAGGTCCTTGTCAACAGAGCAGCCCTAAACTTTGGGGTGCTTGTGTCTTGCTGATTTTTCATTTTCCCAATTTATACCCCCATGAGTGGAAGTGCCCTATGCTCTCTAAGCTGTGTTTTTTAGATGTTTCAAGACACACCGTACACTTCTCCAGAGTGGCTGTTGGCAATTTACATCCCGCCCATCAGTGTAGCAAGGCTCCCATTTCTCCATGGCCTGTCCTGCATTTCTGGTTTTGAGACTTTTTTCAGCATGGCCCTTTTGACCGATGGGTAGCGAGTCTTCTTTGTAGCCCTGATTTGCCTTTCCAGGTTGCTTGGTTGGCCAAAAAGGGCGTATGCGTTTTTTCCTGAATATATTCAGGAAAAAACGCATACGCCCTTTTTGGCCAAGGGCATCATTGTCAACGTTTTGCCGCTTTTCATGTGCTTTAAAGGCGATTCGAATCTACCTCCTGAAATCTGTTTCCTGCATTTCTGCCTTGATTTCAAATCCTCTTCTTTGCCTTCCCTCAATATATTTGTGGACGAGAGTTATCATTTATAACTCTGCAGGTTTGTGAATTGCAGTGCCCTGAAGCTCCATTGTACAACTCGCTTTTTTGGGAGCTGGCCGCAAAAGCGCAGGATGGCTTCAGGCCCTGTTCTGGTTCCAGGGGGGAGGATGAGCCTGTGGTTAATTCTTCTTCCTGATGGGAAAATAGAGTGACCTGTGCCTGTCCCAACACCAAGAGCTAGTCTCTCACTGGTTCCCCGTCTACCCGTTCATCCTCAGGACAAATTGCAACCTGTACGGAACAGGAGGTTAAAGGTGCTGATGCTCCAAGTAGGGAGATTGTTAGTAAAGCGGCTGGAATGGCGAACCCGGGCACAAGGAGAAGAGAAATGAGGTGCGTTTTAGAAACCTTTCCCCATCACATGGTGTACCATCTTTTTGTTTTCTCATGCATGTTTTCGATGTAGGAAGATGCCCTTGAACCTGGAGATTTGGGACCCATGCGATGGGTACCACGCAGTATTACTTTAAAGGGTCTGCGTTTGCTCACCCAACCTCACCAAACCTCTCAGCCCCAAGAGTGTCCACCCTTATGTCTCATCCAGCTGTGGGTCTAGATATGGTCAATCCAGGTTGCATCACAGCCCCTGAACGCATTGTGTAAGAATTTCTCTCTCTTTCACTGTCTTTGTTTCATGGGTTTTTCAAAGTAATTTATTTTTATAATGGGGTTTAGCTGCTTTTCACTGCTGTGTTTATGCCGCTTTACACCCACTTGACACACTAACAGAGAGATATCAATACATAGGTTTTAAGATTATTACTAGTCAGATATATTCTTGTGCGGTGAATAGGGCGTGTTGAGTCCAGTTCTCTGAGCAAGGAGTAGGTCTTGTCTATTACATATTGGGTTTATGGAACGGTATCTGAGCTAATTTGAAACCCTTGTTTGATGTATCACCCCACCTCACCTTTCCCGTTAAGCAGCCATAGTGTGTTTTCTGCATGTGTGACTCTGTTCTGTTTTGTAATTCAGTTCAAGTGTAACGGTTTTTACAGTCCCTCTATAAGTGATACCTTATGAGAAGTGTCCTTTTCTGTGTGACTTATTTCACTTAGAATCGTCGTACCTAAATCCACTCATCATGCTGCTACTAGCCTTATGACATTGATTTCATGGCTGAGTGATATTCCATTGTACATAAGGACCACAACTTCTTTATCCATTTTTCTCTTTCCTGGGATATTGAAGGTGGAATGAAGTGGAGGTCCTTGTCAACAGAGCAGCCCTAAACTTTGGGGTGCTTGTGTCTTGCTGATTTTTCATTTTCCCAATTTATACCCCCATGAGTGGAAGTGCCCTATGCTCTCTAAGCTGTGTTTTTTAGATGTTTCAGGACACACCGTACACTTCTCCAGAGTGGCTGTTGGCAATTTACATCCCGCCCATCAGTGTAGCAAGGCTCCCATTTCTCCATGGCCTGTCCTGCATTTCTGGTTTTGAGACTTTTTTCAGCATGGCCCTTTTGACCGATGGGTAGCGAGTCTTCTTTGTAGCGCTGATTTGCCTTTCCAGGTTGCTTGGTTGGCCAAAAAGGGCGTATGCGTTTTTTCCTGAATATATTCAGGAAAAAACGCATACGCCCTTTTTGGCCAAGGGCATCATTGTCAACGTTTTGCCGCTTTTCATGTGCTTTAAAGGCGATTCGAATCTACCTCCTGAAATCTGTTTCCTGCAATTCTGCCTTGATTTCAAATCCTCTTCTTTGCCTTCCCTCAATATATTTGTGGACGAGAGTTATCATTTATAACTCTGCAGGTTTGTGAATTGCAGTGCCCTGAAGCTCCATTGTACAACTCGCTTTTTTGGGAGCTGGCCGCAAAAGCGCAGGATGGCTTCAGGCCCTGTTCTGGTTCCGGGGGGGAGGATGAGCCTGTGGTTAATTCTTCTTCCTGATGGGAAAATAGAGTGACCTGTGCCTGTCCCAACACCAAGAGCTAGTCTCTCACTGGTTCCCCGTCTACCCGTTCATCCTCAGGACAAATTGCAACCTGTACGGAACAGGAGGTTAAAGGTGCTGATGCTCCAAGTAGGGAGATTGTTAGTAAAGCGGCTGGAATGGCGAACCCGGGCACAAGGAGAAGAGAAATGAGGTGCGTTTTAGAAACCTTTCCACATCACACGGTGTACCATCTTCTGGGTTTCTCATGCATGTTTTCGATGTAGGAAGATGCCCTTGAACCTGGAGATTTGGGACCCATGCGATGGGTACCACGCAGTATTACTTTAAAGGGTCTGCGTTTGCTCACCCAACCTCACCAAACCTCTCAGCCCCAAGAGTGTCCACCCTTATGTCTCATCCAGCTGTGGGTCTAGAAATGGTCAATCCAGGTTGCATCACAGCCCCTGAACGCATTGTGTAAGAATTTCTCTCTCTTTCACTGTCTTTGTTTCATGGGTTTTTCAAAGTAATTTATTTTGATAATGGGGTTTAGCTGCTTTTCACTGCTGTGTTTATGCCGCTTTACACCCACTTGACACACTAACAGAGAGATATCAATACATAGGTTTTAAGATTATTACTAGTCAGATATATTCTTGTGCGGTGAATAGGGCGTGTTGAGTCCAGTTCTCTGAGCAAGGAGTAGGTCTTGTCTATTACATATTGGGTTTATGGAACGGTATCTGAGCTAATTTGAAACCCTTTTTTTATGTATCACCCCACCTCACCTTTCCCGTTAAGCAGCCATAGTGTGTTTTCTGCATGTGTGACTCTGTTCTGTTTTGTAATTCAGTTCAAGTGTAACGGTTTTTACATTCCCTCTATAAGTGATACCTTATGAGAAGTGTCCTTTTCTGTGTGACTTATTTCCCTTAGAATCGTCGTACCTAAATCCACTCATCATGCTGCTATTAGCCTTATGACATTGATTTCATGGCTGAGTGATATTCCATTGTACATAAGGACCACAACTTCTTTATCCATTTTTCTCCCTCCTGGGATATTGAAGGTGGAATGAAGTGGAGGTCCTTGTCAACAGAGCAGCCCTAAACTTTGGGGTGCTTGTGTCTTGCTGATTTTTCATTTTCCCAATTTATACCCCCATGAGTGGAAGTGCCCTATGCTCTCTAAGCTGTGTTTTTTAGATGTTTCAGGACACACCGTACACTTCTCCAGAGTGGCTGTTGGCAATTTACATCCCGCCCATCAGTGTAGCAAGGCTCCCATTTCTCCATGGCCTGTCCTGCATTTCTGGTTTTGAGACTTTTTTCAGCATGGCCCTTTTGACCGATGGGTAGCGAGTCTTCTTTGTAGCCCTGATTTGCCTTTCCAGGTTGCTTGGTTGGCCAAAAAGGGCGTATGCGTTTTTTCCTGAATATATTCAGGAAAAAACGCATACGCCCTTTTTGGCCAAGGGCATCATTGTCAACGTTTTGCCGCTTTTCATGTGCTTTAAAGGCGATTCGAATCTACCTCCTGAAATCTGTTTCCTGCATTTCTGCCTTGATTTCAAATCCTCTTCTTTGCCTTCCCTCAATATATTTGTGGACGAGAGTTATCATTTATAACTCTGCAGGTTTGTGAATTGCAGTGCCCTGAAGCTCCATTGTACAACTCGCTTTTTTGTGAGCTGGCCGCAAAAGCACAGGATGGCTTCAGGCCCTGTTCTGGTTCCGGGGGGGAGGATGAGCCTGTGGTTAATTCTTCTTCCTGATGGGAAAATAGAGTGACCTGTGCCTGTCCCAACACCAAGAGCTAGTCTCTCACTGGTTCCCCGTCTACCCGTTCATCCTCAGGACAAATTGCAACCTGTACGGAACAGGAGGTTAAAGGTGCTGATGCTCCAAGTAGGGAGATTGTTAGTAAAGCGGCTGGAATGGCGAACCCGGGCACAAGGAGAAGAGAAATGAGGTGCGTTTTAGAAACCTTTCCCCATCACATGGTGTACCATCTTTTTGTTTTCTCATGCATGTTTTCGATGTAGGAAGATGCCCTTGAACCTGGAGATTTGGGACCCATGCGATGGGTACCACGCAGTATTACTTTAAAGGGTCTGCGTTTGCTCACCCAACCTCACCAAACCTCTCAGCCCCACGAGTTTCCACCCTTATGTCTCATCCAGCTGTGGGTCTAGATATGGTCAATCCAGGTTGCATCACAGCCCCTGAACGCATTGTGTAAGAATTTCTCTCTCTTTCACTGTCTTTGTTTCATGGGTTTTTCAAAGTAATTTATTTTTATAATGGGGTTTAGCTGCTTTTCACTGCTGTGTTTATGCCGCTTTACACCCACTTGACACACTAACAGAGAGATATCAATACATAGGTTTTAAGATTATTACTAGTCAGATATATTCTTGTGCGGTGAATAGGGCGTGTTGAGTCCAGTTCTCTGAGCAAGGAGTAGGTCTTGTCTATTACATATTGGGTTTATGGAACGGTATCTGAGCTAATTTGAAACCCTTGTTTTATGTATCACCCCACCTTACCTTTCCCGTTAAGCAGCCATAGTGTGTTTTCTGCATGTGTGACTCTGTTCTGTTTTGTAATTCAGTTCAAGTGTAACGGTTTTTACATTCCCTCTATAAGTGATACCTTATGAGAAGTGTCCTTTTCTGTGTGACTTATTTCACTTAGAATCGTCGTACCTAAATCCACTCATCATGCTGCTATTAGCCTTATGACATTGATTTCATGGCTGAGTGATATTCCATTGTACATAAGGACCACAACTTCTTTATCCATTTTTCTCCCTCCTGGGATATTGAAGGTGGAATGAAGTGGAGGTCCTTGTCAACAGAGCAGCCCTAAACTTTGGGGTGCTTGTGTCTTGCTGATTTTTCATTTTCCCAATTTATACCCCCATGAGTGGAAGTGCCCTATGCTCTCTAAGCTGTGTTTTTTAGATGTTTCAGGACACACCGTACACTTCTCCAGAGTGGCTGTTGGCAATTTACATCCCACCCATCAGTGTAGCAAGGCTCCCATTTCTCCATGGCCTGTCCTGCATTTCTGGTTTTGAGACTTTTTTCAGCATGGCCCTTTTGACCGATGGGTAGCGAGTCTTCTTTGTAGCCCTGATTTGCCTTTCCAGGTTGCTTGGTTGGCCAAAAAGGGCGTATGCGTTTTTTCCTGAATATATTCAGGAAAAAACGCATACGCCCTTTTTGGCCAAGAGCATCATTGTCAACGTTTTGCCGCTTTTCATGTGCTTTAAAGGCGATTCGAATCTACCTCCTGAAATCTGTTTCCTGCATTTCTGCCTTGATTTCAAATCCTCTTCTTTGCCTTCCCTCAATATATTTGTGGACGAGAGTTATCATTTATAACTCTGCAGGTTTGTGAATTGCAGTGCCCTGAAGCTCCATTGTACAACTCGCTTTTTTGGGAGCTGGCCGCAAAAGCGCAGGATGGCTTCAGGCCCTGTTCTGGTTACGGGGGGGGAGGATGAGCCTGTGGTTAATTCTTCTTCCTGATGGGAAAATAGAGTGACCTGTGCCTGTCCCAACAACAAGAGCTAGTGTCTCACTGGTTCCCCGTCTACCCGTTCATCCTCAGGACAAATTGCAACCTGTACGGAACAGGAGGTTAAAGGTGCTGATGCTCCAAGTAGGGAGATTGTTAGTAAAGCGGCTGGAATGGCGACCCCGGGCACAAGGAGAAGAGAAATTAGGTGCGTTTTAGAAACCTTTCCCCATCACATGGTGTACCATCTTTTTTGTTTTCTCATGCATGTTTTCGATGTAGGAAGATGCCCTTGAACCTGGAGATTTGGGACCCATGCGATGGGTACCACGCAGTATTACTTTAAAGGGTCTGCGTTTGCTCACCCAACCTCACCAAACCTCTCAGCCCCAAGAGTGTCCACCCTTATGTCTCATCCAGCTGTGGGTCTAGAAATGGTCAATCCAGGTTGCATCACAGCCCCTGAACGCATTGTGTAAGAATTTCTCTCTCTTTCACTGTCTTTGTTTCATGGGTTTTTCAAAGTAATTTATTTTTATAATGGGGTTTAGCTGCTTTTCACTGCTGTGTTTATGCCGCTTTACACCCACTTGACACACTAACAGAGAGATATCAATACATAGGTTTTACGATTATTACTAGTCAGATATATTCTTGTGCGGTTAATAGGGCGTGTTGAGTCCAGTTCTCTGAGCAAGGAGTAGGTCTTGTCTATTACATATTGGGTTTATGGAACGGTATCTGAGCTAATTTGAAACCCTTGTTTTATGTATCACCCCACCTCACCTTTCCCATTAAGCAGCCATAGTGTGTTTTCTGCATGTGTGACTCTGTTCTGTTTTGTAATTCAGTTCAAGTGTAACGGTTTTTACATTCCCTCTATAAGTGATACCTTATGAGAAGTGTCCTTTTCTGTGTGACTTATTTCACTTAGAATCGTCGTACCTAAATCCACTCATCATGCTGCTATTAGCCTTATGACATTGATTTCATGGCTGAGTGATATTCCATTGTACATAAGGACCACAACTTCTTTATCCATTTTTCTCCCTCCTGGGATATTGAAGGTGGAATGAAGTGGAGGTCCTTGTCAACAGAGCAGCCCTAAACTTTGGGGTGCTTGTGTCTTGCTGATTTTTCATTTTCCCAATTTATACCCCCATGAGTGGAAGTGCCCTATGCTCTCTAAGCTGTGTTTTTTAGATGTTTCAAGACACACCGTACACTTCTCCAGAGTGGCTGTTGGCAATTTACATCCCGCCCATCAGTGTAGCAAGGCTCCCATTTCTCCATGGCCTGTCCTGCATTTCTGGTTTTGAGACTTTTTTCAGCATGGCCCTTTTGACCGATGGGTAGCGAGTCTTCTTTGTAGCCCTGATTTGCCTTTCCAGGTTGCTTGGTTGGCCAAAAAGGGCGTATGCGTTTTTTCCTGAATATATTCAGGAAAAAACGCATACGCCCTTTTTGGCCAAGAGCATCATTGTCAACGTTTTGCCGCTTTTCATGTGCTTTAAAGGCGATTCGAATCTACCTCCTGAAATCTGTTTCCTGCATTTCTGCCTTGATTTCAAATCCTCTTCTTTGCCTTCCCTCAATATATTTGTGGACGAGAGTTATCATTTATAACTCTGCAGGTTTGTGAATTGCAGTGCCCTGAAGCTCCATTGTACAACTCGCTTTTTTGGGAGCTGGTCGCAAAAGCGCAGGATGGCTTCAGGCCCTGTTCTGGTTCCGGGGGGGAGGATGAGCCTGTGGTTAATTCTTCTTCCTGATGGGAAAATAGAGTGACCTGTGCCTGTCCCAACACCAAGAGCTAGTCTCTCACTGGTTCCCCGTCTACCCGTTCATCCTCAGGACAAATTGCAACCTGTACGGAACAGGAGGTTAAAGGTGCTGATGCTCCAAGTAGGGAGATTGTTAGTAAAGCGGCTGGAATGGCGAACCCGGGCACAAGGAGAAGAGAAATGAGGTGCGTTTTAGAAACCTTTCCCCATCACATGGTGTACCATCTTTTTGTTTTCTCATGCATGTTTTCGATGTAGGAAGATGCCCTTGAACCTGGAGATTTGGGACCCATGCGATGGGTACCACGCAGTATTACTTTAAAGGGTCTGCGTTTGCTCACCCAACCTCACCAAACCTCTCAGCCCCAAGAGTGTCCACCCTTATGTCTCATCCAGCTGTGGGTCTAGATATGGTCAATCCAGGTTGCATCACAGCCCCTGAACGCATTGTGTAAGAATTTCTCTCTCTTTCACTGTCTTTGTTTCATGGGTTTTTCAAAGTAATTTATTTTTATAATGGGGTTTAGCTGCTTTTCACTGCTGTGTTTATGCCGCTTTTCACCCACTTGACACACTAACAGAGAGATATCAATACATAGGTTTTAAGATTATTACTAGTCAGATATATTCTTGTGCGGTGAATAGGGCGTGTTGAGTCCAGTTCTCTGAGCAAGGAGTAGGTCTTGTCTATTACATACTGGGTTTATGGAACGGTATCTGAGCTAATTTGAAACCCTTGTTTTATGTATCACCCCACCTGACCTTTCCCGTTAAGCAGCCATAGTGTGTTTTCTGCATGTGTGACTCTGTTCTGTTTTGTAATTCAGTTCAAGTGTAACGGTTTTTACATTCCCTCTATAAGTGATACCTTATGAGAAGTGTCCTTTTCTGTGTGACTTATTTCACTTAGAATCGTCGTACCTAAATCCACTCATCATGCTGCTATTAGCCTTATGACATTGATTTCATGGCTGAGTGATATTCCATTGTACATAAGGACCACAACTTCTTTATCCATTTTTCTCCCTCCTGGGATATTGAAGGTGGAATGAAGTGGAGGTCCTTGTCAACAGAGCAGCCCTAAACTTTGGGGTGCTTGTGTCTTGCTGATTTTTCATTTTCCCAATTTATACCCCCATGAGTGGAAGTGCCCTATGCTCTCTAAGCTGTGTTTTTTAGATGTTTCAGGACACACCGTACACTTCTCCAGAGTGGCTGTTGGCAATTTACATCCCGCCTATCAGTGTAGCAAGGCTCCCATTTCTCCATGGCCTGTCCTGCATTTCTGGTTTTGAGACTTTTTTCAGCATGGCCCTTTTGACCGATGGGTAGCGAGTCTTCTTTGTAGCCCTGATTTGCCTTTCCAGGTTGCTTGGTTGGCCAAAAAGGGCGTATGCGTTTTTTCCTGAATATATTCAGGAAAAAACGCATACGCCCTTTTTGGCCAAGGGCATCATTGTCAACGTTTTGCCGCTTTTCATGTGCTTTAAAGGCGATTCGAATCTACCTCCTGAAATCTGTTTCCTGCATTTCTGCCTTGATTTCAAATCCTCTTCTTTGCCTTCCCTCAATATATTTGTGGACGAGAGTTATCATTTATAACTCTGCAGGTTTGTGAATTGCAGTGCCCTGAAGCTCCATTGTACAACTCGCTTTTTTGGGAGCTGGCCGCAAAAGCGCAGGATGGCTTCAGGCCCTGTTCTGGTTCCGGGGGGGAGGATGAGCCTGTGGTTAATTCTTCTTCCTGATGGGAAAATAGAGTGACCTGTGCCTGTCCCAACACCAAGAGCTAGTCTCTCACTGGTTCCCCGTCTACCCGTTCATCCTCAGGACAAATTGCAACCTGTACGGAACAGGAGGTTAAAGGTGCTGATGCTCCAAGTAGGGAGATTGTTAGTAAAGCGGCTGGAATGGCGAACCCGGGCACAAGGAGAAGAGAAATGAGGTGCGTTTTAGAAACCTTTCCCCATCACATGGTGTACCATCTTTTTGTTTTCTCATGCATGTTTTCGATGTAGGAAGATGCCCTTGAACCTGGAGATTTGGGACCCATGCGATGGGTACCACGCAGTATTACTTTAAAGGGTCTGCGTTTGCTCACCCAACCTCACCAAACCTCTCAGCCCCAAGAGTGTCCACCCTTATGTCTCATCCAGCTGTGGGTCTAGATATGGTCAATCCAGGTTGCATCACAGCCCCTGAACGCATTGTGTAAGAATTTCTCTCTCTTTCACTGTCTTTGTTTCATGGGTTTTTCAAAGTAATTTATTTTTATAATGGGGTTTAGCTGCTTTTCACTGCTGTGTTTATGCCGCTTTTCACCCACTTGACACACTAACAGAGAGATATCAATACATAGGTTTTAAGATTATTACTAGTCAGATATATTCTTGTGCGGTGAATAGGGCGTGTTGAGTCCAGTTCTCTGAGCAAGGAGTAGGTCTTGTCTATTACATATTGGGTTTATGGAACGGTATCTGAGCTAATTTGAAACCCTTGTTTTATGTATCACCCCACCTTACCTTTCCCGTTAAGCAGCCATAGTGTGTTTTCTGCATGTGTGACTCTGTTCTGTTTTGTAATTCAGTTCAAGTGTAACGGTTTTTACATTCCCTCTATAAGTGATACCTTATGAGAAGTGTCCTTTTCTGTGTGACTTATTTCACTTAGAATCGTCGTACCTAAATCCACTCATCATGCTGCTATTAGCCTTATGACATTGATTTCATGGCTGAGTGATATTCCACTGTACATAAGGACCACAACTTCTTTATCCATTTTTCTCCCTCCTGGGATATTGAAGGTGGAATGAAGTGGAGGTCCTTGTCAACAGAGCAGCCCTAAACTTTGGGGTGCTTGTGTCTTGCTGATTTTTCATTTTCCCAATTTATACCCCCATGAGTGGAAGTGCCCTATGCTCTCTAAGCTGTGTTTTTTAGATGTTTCAGGACACACCGTACACTTCTCCAGAGTGGCTGTTGGCAATTTACATCCCACCCATCAGTGTAGCAAGGCTCCCATTTCTCCATGGCCTGTCCTGCATTTCTGGTTTTGAGACTTTTTTCAGCATGGCCCTTTTGACCGATGGGTAGCGAGTCTTCTTTGTAGCCCTGATTTGCCTTTCCAGGTTGCTTGGTTGGCCAAAAAGGGCGTATGCGTTTTTTCCTGAATATATTCAGGAAAAAACGCATACGCCCTTTTTGGCCAAGAGCATCATTGTCAACGTTTTGCCGCTTTTCATGTGCTTTAAAGGCGATTCGAATCTACCTCCTGAAATCTGTTTCCTGCATTTCTGCCTTGATTTCAAATCCTCTTCTTTGCCTTCCCTCAATATATTTGTGGACGAGAGTTATCATTTATAACTCTGTAGGTTTGTGAATTGCAGTGCCCTGAAGCTCCATTGTACAACTCGCTTTTTTGGGAGCTGGCCGCAAAAGCGCAGGATGGCTTCAGGCCCTGTTCTGGTTCCGGGGGGGAGGATGAGCCTGTGGTTAATTCTTCTTCCTGATGGGAAAATAGAGTGACCTGTGCCTGTCCCAACAACAAGAGCTAGTCTCTCACTGGTTCCCCGTATTCCCGTTCATCCTCAGGACAAATTGCAACCTGTACGGAACAGGAGGGTAAAGGTGCTGATGCTCCAAGTAGGGAGATTGTTAGTAAAGCGGCTGGAATGGCGACCCCGGGCACAAGGAGAAGAGAAATGAGGTGCGTTTTAGAAACCTTTCCCCATCACATGGTGTACCATCTTTTTTGTTTTCTCATGCATGTTTTCGATGTAGGAAGATGCCCTTGAACCTGGAGATTTGGGACCCATGCGATGGGTACCACGCAGTATTACTTTAAAGGGTCTGCGTTTGCTCACCCAACCTCACCAAACCTCTCAGCCCCAAGAGTGTCCACCCTTATGTCTCATCCAGCTGTGGGTCTAGAAATGGTCAATCCAGGTTGCATCACAGCCCCTGAACGCATTGTGTAAGAATTTCTCTCTCTTTCACTGTCTTTGTTTCATGGGTTTTTCAAAGTAATTTATTTTGATAATGGGGTTTAGCTGCTTTTCACTGCTGTGTTTATGCCGCTTTACACCCACTTGACACACTAACAGAGAGATATCAATACATAGGTTTTAAGATTATTACTAGTCAGATATATTCTTGTGCGGTGAATAGGGCGTGTTGAGTCCAGTTCTCTGAGCAAGGAGTAGGTCTTGTCTATTACATATTGGGTTTATGGAACGGTATCTGAGCTAATTTGAAACCCTTGTTTGATGTATCACCCCACCTCACCTTTCCCGTTAAGCAGCCATAGTGTGTTTTCTGCATGTGTGACTCTGTTCTGTTTTGTAATTCAGTTCAAGTGTAACGGTTTTTACATTCCCTCTATAAGTGATACCTTATGAGAAGTGTCCTTTTCTGTGTGACTTATTTCACTTAGAATCGTCGTACCTAAATCCACTCATCATGCTGCTATTAGCCTTATGACATTGATTTCATGGCTGAGTGATATTCCATTGTACATAAGGACCACAACTTCTTTATCCATTTTTCTCCCTCCTGGGATATTGAAGGTGGAATGAAGTGGAGGTCCTTGTCAACAGAGCAGCCCTAAACTTTGGGGTGCTTGTGTCTTGCTGATTTTTCATTTTCCCAATTTATACCCCCATGAGTGGAAGTGCCCTATGCTCTCTAAGCTGTGTTTTTTAGATGTTTCAGGACACACCGTACACTTCTCCAGAGTGGCTGTTGGCAATTTACATCCCGCCCATCAGTGTAGCAAGGCTCCCATTTCTCCATGGCCTGTCCTGCATTTCTGGTTTTGAGACTTTTTTCAGCATGGCCCTTTTGACCGATGGGTAGCGAGTCTTCTTTGTAGCCCTGATTTGCCTTTCCAGGTTGCTTGGTTGGCCAAAAAGGGCGTATGCGTTTTTTCCTGAATATATTCAGGAAAAAACGCATACGCCCTTTTTGGCCAAGGGCATCATTGTCAACGTTTTGCCGCTTTTCATGTGCTTTAAAGGCGATTCGAATCTACCTCCTGAAATCTGTTTCCTACAATTCTGCCTTGATTTCAAATCCTCTTCTTTGCCTTCCCTCAATATATTTGTGGACGAGAGTTATCATTTATAACTCTGCAGGTTTGTGAATTGCAGTGCCCTGAAGCTCCATTTTACAACTCGCTTTTTTGGGAGCTGGCCGCAAAAGCACAGGATGGCTTCAGGCCCTGTTCTGGTTCCGGGGGGGAGGATGAGCCTGTGGTTAATTCTTCTTCCTGATGGGAAAATAGAGTGACCTTTGCCTGTCCCAACACCAAGAGCTAGTCTCTCACTGGTTCCCCGTCTACCCGTTCATCCTCAGGACAAATTGCAACCTGTACGGAACAGGAGGTTAAAGGTGCTGATGCTCCAAGTAGGGAGATTGTTAGTAAAGCGGCTGGAATGGCGAACCCGGGCACAAGGAGAAGAGAAATGAGGTGCGTTTTAGAAACCTTTCCACGTCACACGGTGTACCATCTTCTGGGTTTCTCATGCATGTTTTCGATGTAGGAAGATGCCCTTGAACCTGGAGATTTGGGACCCATGCGATGGGTACCACGCAGTATTACTTTAAAGGGTCTGCGTTTGCTCACCCAACCTCACCAAACCTCTCAGCCCCAAGAGTGTCCACCCTTATGTCTCATCCAGCTGTGGGTCTAGATATGGTCAATCCAGGTTGCATCACAGCCCCTGAACGCATTGTGTAAGAATTTCTCTCTCTTTCACTGTCTTTGTTTCATGGGTTTTTCAAAGTAATTTATTTTTATAATGGGGTTTAGCTGCTTTTCACTGCTGTGTTTATGCCGCTTTTCACCCACTTGACACACTAACAGAGAGATATCAATACATAGGTTTTAAGATTATTACTAGTGAGATATATTCTTGTGCGGTGAATAGGGCGTGTTGGGTCCAGTTCTCTGAGCAAGGAGTAGGTCTTGTCTATTACATATTGGGTTTATGGAACGGTATCTGAGCTAATTTGAAACCCTTGTTTTATGTATCACCCCACCTCACCTTTCCCGTTAAGCAGCCATAGTGTGTTTTCTGCCTGTGTGACTCTGTTCTGTTTTGTAATTCAGTTCAAGTGTAACGGTTTTTACATTCCCTCTATAAGTGATACCTTATGAGAAGTGTCCTTTTCTGTGTGACTTATTTCACTTAGAATCGTCGTACCTAAATCCACTCATCATGCTGCTACTAGCCTTATGACATTGATTTCATGGCTGAGTGATATTCCATTGTACATAAGGACCACAACTTCTTTATCCATTTTTCTCTTTCCTGGGATATTGAAGGTGGAATGAAGTGGAGGTCCTTGTCAACAGAGCAGCCCTAAACTTTGGGGTGCTTGTGTCTTGCTGAATTTTCATTTTCCCAATTTATACCCCCATGAGTGGAAGTGCCCTATGCTCTCTAAGCTGTGTTTTTTAGATGTTTCAGGACACACCGTACACTTCTCCAGAGTGGCTGTTGGCAATTTACATCCCGCCCATCAGTGTAGCAAGGCTCCCATTTCTCCATGGCCTGTCCTGCATTTCTGGTTTTGAGACTTTTTTCAGCATGGCCCTTTTGACCGATGGGTAGCGAGTCTGCTTTGTAGCGCTGATTTGCCTTTTCAGGTTGCTTGGTTGGCCAAAAAGGGCGTATGCGTTTTTTCCTGAATATATTCAGGAAAAAACGCATACGCCCTTTTTGGCCAAGGGCATCATTGTCAACGTTTTGCCGCTTTTCATGTGCTTTAAAGGCGATTCGAATCTACCTCCTGAAATCTGTTTCCTACAATTCTGCCTTGATTTCAAATCCTCTTCTTTGCCTTCCCTCAATATATTTGTGGACGAGAGTTATCATTTATAACTCTGTAGGTTTGTGAATTGCAGTGCCCTGAAGCTCCATTGTACAACTCGCTTTTTTGGGAGCTGGCCGCAAAAGCGCAGGATGGCTTCAGGCCCTGTTCTGGTTCCGGGGGGGAGGATGAGCCTGTGGTTAATTCTTCTTCCTGATGGGAAAATAGAGTGACCTGTGCCTGTCCCAACACCAAGAGCTAGTCTCTCACTGGTTCCCCGTCTACCCGTTCATCCTCAGGACAAATTGCAACCTGTACGGAACAGGAGGTTAAAGGTGCTGATGCTCCAAGTAGGGAGATTGTTAGTAAAGCGGCTGGAATGGCGAACCCGGGCACAAGGAGAAGAGAAATGAGGTGCGTTTTAGAAACCTTTCCCCATCACATGGTGTACCATCTTTTTGTTTTCTCATGCATGTTTTCGATGTAGGAAGATGCCCTTGAACCTGGAGATTTGGGACCCATGCGATGGGTACCACGCAGTATTACTTTAAAGGGTCTGCGTTTGCTCACCCAACTTCACCAAACCTCTCAGCCCCAAGAGTGTCCACCCTTATGTCTCATCCAGCTGTGGGTCTAGAAATGGTCAATCCAGGTTGCATCACAGCCCCTGAACGCATTGTGTAAGAATTTCTCTCTCTTTCACTGTCTTTGTTTCATGGGTTTTTCAAAGTAATTTATTTTGATAATGGGGTTTAGCTGCTTTTCACTGCTGTGTTTATGCCGCTTTACACCCACTTGACACACTAACAGAGAGATATCAATACATAGGTTTTAAGATTATTACTAGTCAGATATATTCTTGTGCGGTGAATAGGGCGTGTTGAGTCCAGTTCTCTGAGCAAGGAGTAGGTCTTGTCTATTACATATTGGGTTTATGGAACGGTATCTGAGCTAATTTGAAACCCTTGTTTGATGTATCACCCCACCTCACCTTTCCCGTTAAGCAGCCATAGTGTGTTTTCTGCATGTGTGACTCTGTTCTGTTTTGTAATTCAGTTCAAGTGTAACGGTTTTTACATTCCCTCTATAAGTGATACCTTATGAGAAGTGTCCTTTTCTGTGTGACTTATTTCACGTAGAATCGTCGTACCTAAATCCACTCATCATGCTGCTATTAGCCTTATGACATTGATTTCATGGCTGAGTGATATTCCATTGTACATAAGGACCACAACTTCTTTATCCATTTTTCTCCCTCCTGGGATATTGAAGGTGGAATGAAGTGGAGGTCCTTGTCAACAGAGCAGCCCTAAACTTTGGGGTGCTTGTGTCCTGCTGATTTTTCATTTTCCCAATTTATACCCCCATGAGTGGAAGTGCCCTATGCTCTCTAAGCTGTGTTTTTTAGATGTTTCAGGACACACCGTACACTTCTCCAGAGTGGCTGTTGGCAATTTACATCCCGCCCATCAGTGTAGCAAGGCTCCCATTTCTCCATGGCCTGTCCTGCATTTCTGGTTTTGAGACTTTTTTCAGCATGGCCCTTTTGACCGATGGGTAGCGAGTCTGCTTTGTAGCCCTGATTTGCCTTTCCAGGTTGCTTGGTTGGCCAAAAAGGGCGTATGCGTTTTTTCCTGAATATATTCAGGAAAAAACGCATACGCCCTTTTTGGCCAAGGGCATCATTGTCAACGTTTTGCCGCTTTTCATGTGCTTTAAAGGCGATTCGAATCTACCTCCTGAAATCTGTTTCCTGCATTTCTGCCTTGATTTCAAATCCTCTTCTTTGCCTTCCCTCAATATATTTGTGGACGAGAGTTATCATTTATAACTCTGCAGGTTTGTGAATTGCAGTGCCCTGAAGCTCCATTGTACAACTCGCTTTTTTGGGAGCTGGCCGCAAAAGCGCAGGATGGCTTCAGGCCCTGTTCTGGTTCCGGGGGGGAGGATGAGCCTGTGGTTAATTCTTCTTCCTGATGGGAAAATAGAGTGACCTGTGCCTGTCCCAACAACAAGAGCTAGTCTCTCACTGGTTCCCCGTCTACCCGTTCATCCTCAGGACAAATTGCAACCTGTACGGAACAGGAGGTTAAAGGTGCTGATGCTCCAAGTAGGGAGATTGTTAGTAAAGCGGCTGGAATGGCGAACCCGGGCACAAGGAGAAGAGAAATGAGGTGCGTTTTAGAAACCTTTCCCCATCACATGGTGTACCATCTTTTTGTTTTCTCATGCATGTTTTCGATGTAGGAAGATGCCCTTGAACCTGGAGATTTGGGACCCATGCGATGGGTACCACGCAGTATTACTTTAAAGGGTCTGCGTTTGCTCACCCAACCTCACCAAACCTCTCAGCCCCAAGAGTGTCCACCCTTATGTCTCATCCAGCTGTGGGTCTAGATATGGTCAATCCAGGTTGCATCACAGCCCCTGAACGCATTGTGTAAGAATTTCTCTCTCTTTCACTGTCTTTGTTTCATGGGTTTTTGAAAGTAATTTATTTTTATAATGGGGTTTAGCTGCTTTTCACTGCTGTGTTTATGCCGCTTTACACCCACTTGACACACTAACAGAGAGATATCAATACATAGGTTTTAAGATTATTACTAGTCAGATATATTCTTGTGCGGTGAATAGGGCGTGTTGAGTCCAGTTTTCTGAGCAAGGAGTAGGTCTTGTCTATTACATATTGAGTTTATGGAACGGTATCTGAGCTAATTTGAAACCCTTGTTTTATGTATCACCCCACCTTACCTTTCCCGTTAAGCAGCCATAGTGTGTTTTCTGCATGTGTGACTCTGTTCTGTTTTGTAATTCAGTTCAAGTGTAACGGTTTTTACATTCCCTCTATAAGTGATACCTTATGAGAAGTGTCCTTTTCTGTGTGACTTATTTCACTTAGAATCGTCGTACCTAAATCCACTCATCATGCTGCTATTAGCCTTATGACATTGATTTCATGGCTGAGTGATATTCCATTGTACATAAGGACCACAACTTCTTTATCCATTTTTCTCCCTCCTGGGATATTGAAGGTGGAATGAAGTGGAGGTCCTTGTCAACAGAGCAGCCCTAAACTTTGGGGTGCTTGTGTCTTGCTGATTTTTCATTTTCCCAATTTATACCCCCATGAGTGGAAGTGCCCTATGCTCTCTAAGCTGTGTTTTTTAGATGTTTCAGGACACACCGTACACTTCTCCAGAGTGGCTGTTGGCAATTTACATCCCGCCCATCAGTGTAGCAAGGCTCCCATTTCTCCATGGCCTGTCCTGCATTTCTGGTTTTGAGACTTTTTTCAGCATGGCCCTTTTGACCGATGGGTAGCGAGTCTGCTTTGTCGCGCTGATTTGCCTTTCCAGGTTGCTTGGTTGGCCAAAAAGGGCGTATGCGTTTTTTCCTGAATATATTCAGGAAAAAAGGCATACGCCCTTTTTGGCCAAGGGCATCATTGTCAACGTTTTGCCGCTTTTCATGTGCTTTAAAGGCGATTCGAATCTACCTCCTGAAATCTGTTTCCTACAATTCTGCCTTGATTTCAAATCCTCTTCTTTGCCTTCCCTAAATATATTTGTGGACGAGAGTTATCATTTATAACTCTGCAGGTTTGTGAATTGCAGTGCCCTGAAGCTCCATTTTACAACTCGCTTTTTTGGGAGCTGGCCGCAAAAGCACAGGATGGTTTCAGGCCCTGTTCTGGTTCCGGGGGGGAGGATGAGCCTGTGGTTAATTCTTCTTCCTGATGGGAAAATAGAGTGACCTTTGCCTGTCCCAACACCAAGAGCTAGTCTCTCACTGGTTCCCCGTCTACCCGTTCATCCTCAGGACAAATTGCAACCTGTACGGAACAGGAGGTTAAAGGTGCTGATGCTCCAAGTAGGGAGATTGTTAGTAAAGCGGCTGGAATGGCGAACCCGGGCACAAGGAGAAGAGAAATGAGGTGCGTTTTAGAAACCTTTCCACGTCACACGGTGTACCATCTTCTGGGTTTCTCATGCATGTTTTCGATGTAGGAAGATGCCCTTGAACCTGGAGATTTGGGACCCATGCGATGGGTACCACGCAGTATTACTTTAAAGGGTCTGCGTTTGCTCACCCAACCTCACCAAACCTCTCAGCCCCAAGAGTGTCCACCCTTATGTCTCATCCAGCTGTGGGTCTAGATATGGTCAATCCAGGTTGCATCACAGCCCCTGAACGCATTGTGTAAGAATTTCTCTCTCTTTCACTGTCTTTGTTTCATGGGTTTGTAAAAGTAATTTATTTTTATAATGGGGTTTAGCTGCTTTTCACTGCTGTGTTTATGCCGCTTTTCACCCACTTGACACACTAACAGAGAGATATCAATACATAGGTTTTAAGATTATTACTAGTGAGATATATTCTTGTGCGGTGAATAGGGCGTGTTGGGTCCAGTTCTCTGAGCAAGGAGTAGGTCTTGTCTATTACATATTGGGTTTATGGAACGGTATCTGAGCTAATTTGAAACCCTTGTTTTATGTATCACCCCACCTCACCTTTCCCGTTAAGCAGCCATAGTGTGTTTTCTGCCTGTGTGACTCTGTTCTGTTTTGTAATTCAGTTCAAGTGTAACGGTTTTTACATTCCCTCTATAAGTGATACCTTATGAGAAGTGTCCTTTTCTGTGTGACTTATTTCACTTAGAATCGTCGTACCTAAATCCACTCATCATGCTGCTACTAGCCTTATGACATTGATTTCATGGCTGAGTGATATTCCATTGTACATAAGGACCACAACTTCTTTATCCATTTTTCTCTTTCCTGGGATATTGAAGGTGGAATGAAGTGGAGGTCCTTGTCAACAGAGCAGCCCTAAACTTTGGGGTGCTTGTGTCTTGCTGAATTTTCATTTTCCCAATTTATACCCCCATGAGTGGAAGTGCCCTATGCTCTCTAAGCTGTGTTTTTTAGATGTTTCAGGACACACCGTACACTTCTCCAGAGTGGCTGTTGGCAATTTACATCCCGCCCATCAGTGTAGCAAGGCTCCCATTTCTCCATGGCCTGTCCTGCATTTCTGGTTTTGAGACTTTTTTCAGCATGGCCCTTTTGACCGATGGGTAGCGAGTCTGCTTTGTAGCGCTGATTTGCCTTTTCAGGTTGCTTGGTTGGCCAAAAAGGGCGTATGCGTTTTTTCCTGAATATATTCAGGAAAAAACGCATACGCCCTTTTTGGCCAAGGGCATCATTGTCAACGTTTTGCCGCTTTTCATGTGCTTTAAAGGCGATTCGAATCTACCTCCTGAAATCTGTTTCCTACAATTCTGCCTTGATTTCAAATCCTCTTCTTTGCCTTCCCTCAATATATTTGTGGACGAGAGTTATCATTTATAACTCTGTAGGTTTGTGAATTGCAGTGCCCTGAAGCTCCATTGTACAACTCGCTTTTTTGGGAGCTGGCCGCAAAAGCGCAGGATGGCTTCAGGCCCTGTTCTGGTTCTGGGGGGGAGGATGAGCCTGTGGTTAATTCTTCTTCCTGATGGGAAAATAGAGTGACCTGTGCCTGTCCCAACACCAAGAGCTAGTCTCTTACTGGTTCCCCGTCTACCCGTTCATCCTCAGGACAAATTGCAACCTGTACGGAACAGGAGGTTAAAGGTGCTGATGCTCCAAGTAGGGAGATTGTTAGTAAAGCGGCTGGAATGGCGAACCCGGGCACAAGGAGAAGAGAAATGAGGTGCGTTTTAGAAACCTTTCCCCATCACATGGTGTACCATCTTTTTGTTTTCTCATGCATGTTTTCGATGTAGGAAGATGCCCTTGAACCTGGAGATTTGGGACCCATGCGATGGGTACCACGCAGTATTACTTTAAAGGGTCTGCGTTTGCTCACCCAACCTCACCAAACCTCTCAGCCCCAAGAGTGTCCACCCTTATGTCTCATCCAGCTGTGGGTCTAGAAATGGTCAATCCAGGTTGCATCACAGCCCCTGAACGCATTGTGTAAGAATTTCTCTCTCTTTCACTGTCTTTGTTTCATGGGTTTTTCAAAGTAATTTATTTTTATAATGGGGTTTAGCTGCTTTTCACTGCTGTGTTTATGCCGCTTTACACCCACTTGACACACTAACAGAGAGATATCAATACATAGGTTTTAAGATTATTACTAGTCAGATATATTCTTGTGCGGTGAATAGGGCGTGTTGAGTCCAGTTCTCTGAGCAAGGAGTAGGTCTTGTCTATTACATATTGGGTTTATGGAACGGTATCTGAGCTAATTTGAAACCCTTGTTTGATGTATCACCCCACCTCACCTTTCCCGTTAAGCAGCCATAGTGTGTTTTCTGCATGTGTGACTCTGTTCTGTTTTGTAATTCAGTTCAAGTGTAACGGTTTTTACATTCCCTCTATAAGTGATACCTTATGAGAAGTGTCCTTTTCTGTGTGACTTATTTCACTTAGAATCGTCGTACCTAAATCCACTCATCATGCTGCTATTAGCCTTATGACATTGATTTCATGGCTGAGTGATATTCCATTGTACATAAGGACCACAACTTCTTTATCCATTTTTCTCCCTCCTGGGATATTGAAGGTGGAATGAAGTGGAGGTCCTTGTCAACAGAGCAGCCCTAAACTTTGGGGTGCTTGTGTCTTGCTGATTTTTCATTTTCCCAATTTATACCCCCATGAGTGGAAGTGCCCTATGCTCTCTAAGCTGTGTTTTTTAGATGTTTCAGGACACACCGTACACTTCTCCAGAGTGGCTGTTGGCAATTTACATCCCGCCCATCAGTGTAGCAAGGCTCCCATTTCTCCATGGCCTGTCCTGCATTTCTGGTTTTGAGACTTTTTTCAGCATGGCCCTTTTGACCGATGGGTAGCGAGTCTTCTTTGTAGCCCTGATTTGCCTTTCCAGGTTGCTTGGTTGGCCAAAAAGGGCGTATGCGTTTTTTCCTGAATATATTCAGGAAAAAACGCATACGCCCTTTTTGGCCAAGGGCATCATTGTCAACGTTTTGCCGCTTTTCATGTGCTTTAAAGGCGATTCGAATCTACCTCCTGAAATCTGTTTCCTGCATTTCTGCCTTGATTTCAAATCCTCTTCTTTGCCTTCCCTCAATATATTTGTGGACGAGAGTTATCATTTATAACTCTGCAGGTTTGTGAATTGCAGTGCCCTGAAGCTCCATTGTACAACTCGCTTTTTTGGGAGCTGGCCGCAAAAGCGCAGGATGGCTTCAGGCCCTGTTCTGGTTCCGGGGGGGAGGATGAGCCTGTGGTTAATTCTTCTTCCTGATGGGAAAATAGAGTGACCTGTGCCTGTCCCAACAACAAGAGCTAGTCTCTCACTGGTTCCCCGTCTACCCGTTCATCCTCAGGACAAATTGCAACCTGTACGGAACAGGAGGTTAAAGGTGCTGATGCTCCAAGTAGGGAGATTGTTAGTAAAGCGGCTGGAATGGCGAACCCGGGCACAAGGAGAAGAGAAATGAGGTGCGTTTTAGAAACCTTTCCCCATCACATGGTGTACCATCTTTTTGTTTTCTCATGCATGTTTTCGATGTAGGAAGATGCCCTTGAACCTGGAGATTTGGGACCCATGCGATGGGTACCACGCAGTATTACTTTAAAGGGTCTGCGTTTGCTCACCCAACCTCACCAAACCTCTCAGCCCCAAGAGTGTCCACCCTTATGTCTCATCCAGCTGTGGGTCTAGATATGGTCAATCCAGGTTGCATCACAGCCCCTGAACGCATTGTGTAAGAATTTCTCTCTCTTTCACTGTCTTTGTTTCATGGGTTTTTCAAAGTAATTTATTTTTATAATGGGGTTTAGCTGCTTTTCACTGCTGTGTTTATGCCGCTTTACACCCACTTGACACACTAACAGAGAGATATCAATACATAGGTTTTAAGATTATTACTAGTCAGATATATTCTTGTGCGGTGAATAGGGCGTGTTGAGTCCAGTTCTCTGAGCAAGGAGTAGGTCTTGTCTATTACATATTGAGTTTATGGAACGGTATCTGAGCTAATTTGAAACCCTTGTTTTATGTATCACCCCACCTTACCTTTCCCGTTAAGCAGCCATAGTGTGTTTTCTGCATGTGTGACTCTGTTCTGTTTTGTAATTCAGTTCAAGTGTAACGGTTTTTACATTCCCTCTATAAGTGATACCTTATGAGAAGTGTCCTTTTCTGTGTGACTTATTTCACGTAGAATCGTCGTACCTAAATCCACTCATCATGCTGCTATTAGCCTTATGACATTGATTTCATGGCTGAGTGATATTCCATTGTACATAAGGACCACAACTTCTTTATCCATTTTTCTCCCTCCTGGGATATTGAAGGTGGAATGAAGTGGAGGTCCTTGTCAACAGAGCAGCCCTAAACTTTGGGGTGCTTGTGTCCTGCTGATTTTTCATTTTCCCAATTTATACCCCCATGAGTGGAAGTGCCCTATGCTCTCTAAGCTGTGTTTTTTAGATGTTTCAGGACACACCGTACACTTCTCCAGAGTGGCTGTTGGCAATTTACATCCCGCCCATCAGTGTAGCAAGGCTCCCATTTCTCCATGGCCTGTCCTGCATTTCTGGTTTTGAGACTTTTTTCAGCATGGCCCCTTTGACCGATGGGTAGCGAGTCTTCTTTGTAGCCCTGATTTGCCTTTCCAGGTTGCTTGGTTGGCCAAAAAGGGCGTATGCGTTTTTTCCTGAATATATTCAGGAAAAAACGCATACGCCCTTTTTGGCCAAGGGCATCATTGTCAACGTTTTGCCGCTTTTCATGTGCTTTAAAGGCGATTCGAATCTACCTCCTGAAATCTGTTTCCTGCATTTCTGCCTTGATTTCAAATCCTCTTCTTTGCCTTCCCTCAATATATTTGTGGACGAGAGTTATCATTTATAACTCTGCAGGTTTGTGAATTGCAGTGCCCTGAAGCTCCATTGTACAACTCGCTTTTTTGGGAGCTGGCCGCAAAAGCGCAGGATGGCTTCAGGCCCTGTTCTGGTTCCGGGGGGGAGGATGAGCCTGTGGTTAATTCTTCTTCCTGATGGGAAAATAGAGTGACCTGTGCCTGTCCCAACAACAAGAGCTAGTCTCTCACTGGTTCCCCGTCTACCCGTTCATCCTCAGGACAAATTGCAACCTGTACGGAACAGGAGGTTAAAGGTGCTGATGCTCCAAGTAGGGAGATTGTTAGTAAAGCGGCTGGAATGGCGAACCCGGGCACAAGGAGAAGAGAAATGAGGTGCGTTTTAGAAACCTTTCCCCATCACATGGTGTACCATCTTTTTGTTTTCTCATGCATGTTTTCGATGTAGGAAGATGCCCTTGAACCTGGAGATTTGGGACCCATGCGATGGGTACCACGCAGTATTACTTTAAAGGGTCTGCGTTTGCTCACCCAACCTCACCAAACCTCTCAGCCCCAAGAGTGTCCACCCTTATGTCTCATCCAGCTGTGGGTCTAGATATGGTCAATCCAGGTTGCATCACAGCCCCTGAACGCATTGTGTAAGAATTTCTCTCTCTTTCACTGTCTTTGTTTCATGGGTTTTTGAAAGTAATTTATTTTTATAATGGGGTTTAGCTGCTTTTCACTGCTGTGTTTATGCCGCTTTACACCCACTTGACACACTAACAGAGAGATATCAATACATAGGTTTTAAGATTATTACTAGTCAGATATATTCTTGTGCGGTGAATAGGGCGTGTTGAGTCCAGTTTTCTGAGCAAGGAGTAGGTCTTGTCTATTACATATTCAGTTTATGGAACGGTATCTGAGCTAATTTGAAACCCTTGTTTTATGTATCACCCCACCTCACCTTTCCCGTTAAGCAGCCATAGTGTGTTTTCTGCATGTGTGACTCTGTTCTGTTTTGTAATTCAGTTCAAGTGTAACGGTTTTTACATTCCCTCTATAAGTGATACCTTATGAGAAGTGTCCTTTTCTGTGTGACTTATTTCACTTAGAATCGTCGTACCTAAATCCACTCATCATGCTGCTATTAGCCTTATGACATTGATTTCATGGCTGAGTGATATTCCATTGTACATAAGGACCACAACTTCTTTATCCATTTTTCTCCCTCCTGGGATATTGAAGGTGGAATGAAGTGGAGGTCCTTGTCAACAGAGCAGCCCTAAACTTTGGGGTGCTTGTGTCTTGCTGATTTTTCATTTTCCCAATTTATACCCCCATGAGTGGAAGTGCCCTATGCTCTCTAAGCTGTGTTTTTTAGATGTTTCAGGACACACCGTACACTTCTCCAGAGTGGCTGTTGGCAATTTACATCCCGCCCATCAGTGTAGCAAGGCTCCCATTTCTCCATGGCCTGTCCTGCATTTCTGGTTTTGAGACTTTTTTCAGCATGGCCCTTTTGACCGATGGGTAGCGAGTCTGCTTTGTCGCGCTGATTTGCCTTTCCAGGTTGCTTGGTTGGCCAAAAAGGGCGTATGCGTTTTTTCCTGAATATATTCAGGAAAAAAGGCATACGCCCTTTTTGGCCAAGGGCATCATTGTCAACGTTTTGCCGCTTTTCATGTGCTTTAAAGGCGATTCGAATCTACCTCCTGAAATCTGTTTCCTACAATTCTGCCTTGATTTCAAATCCTCTTCTTTGCCTTCCCTAAATATATTTGTGGACGAGAGTTATCATTTATAACTCTGCAGGTTTGTGAATTGCAGTGCCCTGAAGCTCCATTTTACAACTCGCTTTTTTGGGAGCTGGCCGCAAAAGCACAGGATGGTTTCAGGCCCTGTTCTGGTTCCGGGGGGGAGGATGAGCCTGTGGTTAATTCTTCTTCCTGATGGGAAAATAGAGTGACCTTTGCCTGTCCCAACACCAAGAGCTAGTCTCTCACTGGTTCCCCGTCTACCCGTTCATCCTCAGGACAAATTGCAACCTGTACGGAACAGGAGGTTAAAGGTGCTGATGCTCCAAGTAGGGAGATTGTTAGTAAAGCGGCTGGAATGGCGACCTCGGGCACAAGGAGAAGAGAAATGAGGTGCGTTTTAGAAACCTTTCCACGTCACACGGTGTACCATCTTCTGGGTTTCTCATGCATGTTTTCGATGTAGGAAGATGCCCTTGAACCTGGAGATTTGGGACCCATGCGATGGGTACCACGCAGTATTACTTTAAAGGGTCTGCGTTTGCTCACCCAACCTCACCAAACCTCTCAGCCCCAAGAGTGTCCACCCTTATGTCTCATCCAGCTGTGGGTCTAGAAATGGTCAATCCAGGTTGCATCACAGCCCCTGAACGCATTGTGTAAGAATTTCTCTCTCTTTCACTGTCTTTGTTTCATGGGTTTTTCAAAGTAATTTATTTTTATAATGGGGTTTAGCTGCTTTTCACTGCTGTGTTTATGCCGCTTTACACCCACTTGACACACTAACAGAGAGATATCAATACATAGGTTTTAAGATTATTACTAGTCAGATATATTCTTGTGCGGTGAATAGGGCGTGTTGAGTCCAGTTCTCTGAGCAAGGAGTAGGTCTTGTCTATTACATATTGGGTTTATGGAACGGTATCTGAGCTAATTTGAAACCCTTGTTTGATGTATCACCCCACCTCACCTTTCCCGTTAAGCAGCCATAGTGTGTTTTCTGCATGTGTGACTCTGTTCTGTTTTGTAATTCAGTTCAAGTGTAACGGTTTTTACATTCCCTCTATAAGTGATACCTTATGAGAAGTGTCCTTTTCTGTGTGACTTATTTCACTTAGAATCGTCGTACCTAAATCCACTCATCATGCTGCTATTAGCCTTATGACATTGATTTCATGGCTGAGTGATATTCCATTGTACATAAGGACCACAACTTCTTTATCCATTTTTCTCCCTCCTGGGATATTGAAGGTGGAATGAAGTGGAGGTCCTTGTCAACAGAGCAGCCCTAAACTTTGGGGTGCTTGTGTCTTGCTGATTTTTCATTTTCCCAATTTATACCCCCATGAGTGGAAGTGCCCTATGCTCTCTAAGCTGTGTTTTTTAGATGTTTCAGGACACACCGTACACTTCTCCAGAGTGGCTGTTGGCAATTTACATCCCGCCCATCAGTGTAGCAAGGCTCCCATTTCTCCATGGCCTGTCCTGCATTTCTGGTTTTGAGACTTTTTTCAGCATGGCCCTTTTGACCGATGGGTAGCGAGTCTTCTTTGTAGCCCTGATTTGCCTTTCCAGGTTGCTTGGTTGGCCAAAAAGGGCGTATGCGTTTTTTCCTGAATATATTCAGGAAAAAACGCATACGCCCTTTTTGGCCAAGGGCATCATTGTCAACGTTTTGCCGCTTTTCATGTGCTTTAAAGGCGATTCGAATCTACCTCCTGAAATCTGTTTCCTGCATTTCTGCCTTGATTTCAAATCCTCTTCTTTGCCTTCCCTCAATATATTTGTGGACGAGAGTTATCATTTATAACTCTGCAGGTTTGTGAATTGCAGTGCCCTGAAGCTCCATTGTACAACTCGCTTTTTTGGGAGCTGGCCGCAAAAGCGCAGGATGGCTTCAGGCCCTGTTCTGGTTCCGGGGGGGAGGATGAGCCTGTGGTTAATTCTTCTTCCTGATGGGAAAATAGAGTGACCTGTGCCTGTCCCAACAACAAGAGCTAGTCTCTCACTGGTTCCCCGTCTACCCGTTCATCCTCAGGACAAATTGCAACCTGTACGGAACAGGAGGTTAAAGGTGCTGATGCTCCAAGTAGGGAGATTGTTAGTAAAGCGGCTGGAATGGCGAACCCGGGCACAAGGAGAAGAGAAATGAGGTGCGTTTTAGAAACCTTTCCCCATCACATGGTGTACCATCTTTTTGTTTTCTCATGCATGTTTTCGATGTAGGAAGATGCCCTTGAACCTGGAGATTTGGGACCCATGCGATGGGTACCACGCAGTATTACTTTAAAGGGTCTGCGTTTGCTCACCCAACCTCACCAAACCTCTCAGCCCCAAGAGTGTCCACCCTTATGTCTCATCCAGCTGTGGGTCTAGATATGGTCAATCCAGGTTGCATCACAGCCCCTGAACGCATTGTGTAAGAATTTCTCTCTCTTTCACTGTCTTTGTTTCATGGGTTTTTGAAAGTAATTTATTTTTATAATGGGGTTTAGCTGCTTTTCACTGCTGTGTTTATGCCGCTTTACACCCACTTGACACACTAACAGAGAGATATCAATACATAGGTTTTAAGATTATTACTAGTCAGATATATTCTTGTGCGGTGAATAGGGCGTGTTGAGTCCAGTTTTCTGAGCAAGGAGTAGGTCTTGTCTATTACATATTGAGTTTATGGAACGGTATCTGAGCTAATTTGAAACCCTTGTTTTATGTATCACCCCACCTCACCTTTCCCGTTAAGCAGCCATAGTGTGTTTTCTGCATGTGTGACTCTGTTCTGTTTTGTAATTCAGTTCAAGTGTAACGGTTTTTACATTCCCTCTATAAGTGATACCTTATGAGAAGTGTCCTTTTCTGTGTGACTTATTTCACTTAGAATCGTCGTACCTAAATCCACTCATCATGCTGCTATTAGCCTTATGACATTGATTTCATGGCTGAGTGATATTCCATTGTACATAAGGACCACAACTTCTTTATCCATTTTTCTCCCTCCTGGGATATTGAAGGTGGAATGAAGTGGAGGTCCTTGTCAACAGAGCAGCCCTAAACTTTGGGGTGCTTGTGTCTTGCTGATTTTTCATTTTCCCAATTTATACCCCCATGAGTGGAAGTGCCCTATGCTCTCTAAGCTGTGTTTTTTAGATGTTTCAGGACACACCGTACACTTCTCCAGAGTGGCTGTTGGCAATTTACATCCCGCCCATCAGTGTAGCAAGGCTCCCATTTCTCCATGGCCTGTCCTGCATTTCTGGTTTTGAGACTTTTTTCAGCATGGCCCTTTTGACCGATGGGTAGCGAGTCTGCTTTGTCGCGCTGATTTGCCTTTCCAGGTTGCTTGGTTGGCCAAAAAGGGCGTATGCGTTTTTTCCTGAATATATTCAGGAAAAAAGGCATACGCCCTTTTTGGCCAAGGGCATCATTGTCAACGTTTTGCCGCTTTTCATGTGCTTTAAAGGCGATTCGAATCTACCTCCTGAAATCTGTTTCCTACAATTCTGCCTTGATTTCAAATCCTCTTCTTTGCCTTCCCTAAATATATTTGTGGACGAGAGTTATCATTTATAACTCTGCAGGTTTGTGAATTGCAGTGCCCTGAAGCTCCATTTTACAACTCGCTTTTTTGGGAGCTGGCCGCAAAAGCACAGGATGGTTTCAGGCCCTGTTCTGGTTCCGGGGGGGAGGATGAGCCTGTGGTTAATTCTTCTTCCTGATGGGAAAATAGAGTGACCTTTGCCTGTCCCAACACCAAGAGCTAGTCTCTCACTGGTTCCCCGTCTACCCGTTCATCCTCAGGACAAATTGCAACCTGTACGGAACAGGAGGTTAAAGGTGCTGATGCTCCAAGTAGGGAGATTGTTAGTAAAGCGGCTGGAATGGCGACCTCGGGCACAAGGAGAAGAGAAATGAGGTGCGTTTTAGAAACCTTTCCACGTCACACGGTGTACCATCTTCTGGGTTTCTCATGCATGTTTTCGATGTAGGAAGATGCCCTTGAACCTGGAGATTTGGGACCCATGCGATGGGTACCACGCAGTATTACTTTAAAGGGTCTGCGTTTGCTCACCCAACCTCACCAAACCTCTCAGCCCCAAGAGTGTCCACCCTTATGTCTCATCCAGCTGTGGGTCTAGATATGGTCAATCCAGGTTGCATCACAGCCCCTGAACGCATTGTGTAAGAATTTCTCTCTCTTTCACTGTCTTTGTTTCATGGGTTTGTAAAAGTAATTTATTTTTATAATGGGGTTTAGCTGCTTTTCACTGCTGTGTTTATGCCGCTTTTCACCCACTTGACACACTAACAGAGAGATATCAATACATAGGTTTTAAGATTATTACTAGTGAGATATATTCTTGTGCGGTGAATAGGGCGTGTTGGGTCCAGTTCTCTGAGCAAGGAGTAGGTCTTGTCTATTACATATTGGGTTTATGGAACGGTATCTGAGCTAATTTGAAACCCTTGTTTTATGTATCACCCCACCTCACCTTTCCCGTTAAGCAGCCATAGTGTGTTTTCTGCCTGTGTGACTCTGTTCTGTTTTGTAATTCAGTTCAAGTGTAACGGTTTTTACATTCCCTCTATAAGTGATACCTTATGAGAAGTGTCCTTTTCTGTGTGACTTATTTCACTTAGAATCGTCGTACCTAAATCCACTCATCATGCTGCTACTAGCCTTATGACATTGATTTCATGGCTGAGTGATATTCCATTGTACATAAGGACCACAACTTCTTTATCCATTTTTCTCTTTCCTGGGATATTGAAGGTGGAATGAAGTGGAGGTCCTTGTCAACAGAGCAGCCCTAAACTTTGGGGTGCTTGTGTCTTGCTGAATTTTCATTTTCCCAATTTATACCCCCATGAGTGGAAGTGCCCTATGCTCTCTAAGCTGTGTTTTTTAGATGTTTCAGGACACACCGTACACTTCTCCAGAGTGGCTGTTGGCAATTTACATCCCGCCCATCAGTGTAGCAAGGCTCCCATTTCTCCATGGCCTGTCCTGCATTTCTGGTTTTGAGACTTTTTTCAGCATGGCCCTTTTGACCGATGGGTAGCGAGTCTGCTTTGTAGCGCTGATTTGCCTTTTCAGGTTGCTTGGTTGGCCAAAAAGGGCGTATGCGTTTTTTCCTGAATATATTCAGGAAAAAACGCATACGCCCTTTTTGGCCAAGGGCATCATTGTCAACGTTTTGCCGCCTTTCATGTGCTTTAAAGGCGATTCGAATCTACCTCCTGAAATCTGTTTCCTACAATTCTGCCTTGATTTCAAATCCTCTTCTTTGCCTTCCCTCAATATATTTGTGGACGAGAGTTATCATTTATAACTCTGTAGGTTTGTGAATTGCAGTGCCCTGAAGCTCCATTGTACAACTCGCTTTTTTGGGAGCTGGCCGCAAAAGCGCAGGATGGCTTCAGGCCCTGTTCTGGTTCTGGGGGGGAGGATGAGCCTGTGGTTAATTCTTCTTCCTGATGGGAAAATAGAGTGACCTGTGCCTGTCCCAACACCAAGAGCTAGTCTCTCACTGGTTCCCCGTCTACCCGTTCATCCTCAGGACAAATTGCAACCTGTACGGAACAGGAGGTTAAAGGTGCTGATGCTCCAATTAGGGAGATTGTTAGTAAAGCGGCTGGAATGGCGAACCCGGGCACAAGGAGAAGAGAAATGAGGTGCGTTTTAGAAACCTTTCCCCATCACATGGTGTACCATCTTTTTGTTTTCTCATGCATGTTTTCGATGTAGGAAGATGCCCTTGAACCTGGAGATTTGGGACCCATGCGATGGGTACCACGCAGTATTACTTTAAAGGGTCTGCGTTTGCTCACCCAACCTCACCAAACCTCTCAGCCCCAAGAGTGTCCACCCTTATGTCTCATCCAGCTGTGGGTCTAGAAATGGTCAATCCAGGTTGCATCACAGCCCCTGAACGCATTGTGTAAGAATTTCTCTCTCTTTCACTGTCTTTGTTTCATGGGTTTTTCAAAGTAATTTATTTTTATAATGGGGTTTAGCTGCTTTTCACTGCTGTGTTTATGCCGCTTTACACCCACTTGACACACTAACAGAGAGATATCAATACATAGGTTTTAAGATTATTACTAGTCAGATATATTCTTGTGCGGTGAATAGGGCGTGTTGAGTCCAGTTCTCTGAGCAAGGAGTAGGTTTTGTCTATTACATATTGGGTTTATGGAACGGTATCTGAGCTAATTTGAAACCCTTTTTTTATGTATCACCCCACCTCACCTTTCCCGTTAAGCAGCCATAGTGTGTTTTCTGCCTGTGTGACTCTGTTCTGTTTTGTAATTCAGTTCAAGTGTAACGGTTTTTACATTCCCTCTATAAGTGATACCTTATGAGAAGTGTCCTTTTCTGTGTGACTTATTTCACTTAGAATCGTCGTACCTAAATCCACTCATCATGCTGCTATTAGCCTTATGACATTGATTTCATGGCTGAGTGATATTCCATTGTACATAAGGACCACAACTTCTTTATCCATTTTTCTCCCTCCTGGGATATTGAAGGTGGAATGAAGTGGAGGTCCTTGTCAACAGAGCAGCCCTAAACTTTGGGGTGCTTGTGTCTTGCTGATTTTTCATTTTCCCAATTTATACCCCCATGAGTGGAAGTGCCCTATGCTCTCTAAGCTGTGTTTTTTAGATGTTTCAGGACACACCGTACACTTCTCCAGAGTGGCTGTTGGCAATTTACATCCCGCCCATCAGTGTAGCAAGGCTCCCATTTCTCCATGGCCTGTCCTGCATTTCTGGTTTTGAGACTTTTTTCAGCATGGCCCTTTTGACCGATGGGTAGCGAGTCTTCTTTGTAGCCCTGATTTGCCTTTCCAGGTTGCTTGGTTGGCCAAAAAGGGCGTATGCGTTTTTTCCTGAATATATTCAGGAAAAAACGCATACGCCCTTTTTGGCCAAGGGCATCATTGTCAACGTTTTGCCGCTTTTCATGTGCTTTAAAGGCGATTCGAATCTACCTCCTGAAATCTGTTTCCTGCATTTCTGCCTTGATTTCAAATCCTCTTCTTTGCCTTCCCTCAATATATTTGTGGACGAGAGTTATCATTTATAACTCTGCACGTTTGTGAATTGCAGTGCCCTGAAGCTCCATTGTACAACTCGCTTTTTTGGGAGCTGGCCGCAAAAGCGCAGGATGGCTTCAGGCCCTGTTCTGGTTCCGGGGGGAGGATGAGCCTGTGGTTAATTCTTCTTCCTGATGGGAAAATAGAGTGACCTGTGCCTGTCCCAACACCAAGAGCTAGTCTCTCACTGGTTCCCCGTATTCCCGTTCATCCTCAGGACAAATTGCAACCTGTACGGAACAGGAGGTTAAAGGTGCTGATGCTCCAAGTAGGGAGATTGCTAGGAAAGCGGCTGGAATGGCGACCCCGGGCACAAGGAGAAGAGAAATGAGGTGCGTTCTAGAAACCTTTCCCCATCACATGGTGTACCATCTTTTTTGTTTTCTCATGCATGTTTTCGATGTAGGAAGATGCCCTTGAACCTGGAGATTTGGGACCCATGCGATGGGTACCACGCAGTATTACTTTAAAGGGTCTGCGTTTGCTCACCCAACCTCACCAAACCTCTCAGCCCCAAGAGTGTCCACCCTTATGTCTCATCCAGCTGTGGGTCTAGAAATGGTCAATCCAGGTTGCATCACAGCCCCTGAAAGCATTGTGTAAGAATTTCTCTCTCTTTCACTGTCTTTGTTTCATGGGTTTTTCAAAGTAATTTATTTTGATAATGGGGTTTAGCTGCTTTTCACTGCTGTGTTTATGCCGCTTTACACCCACTTGACACACTAACAGAGAGATATCAATACATAGGTTTTAAGATTATTACTAGTCAGATATATTCTTGTGCGGTGAATAGGGCGTGTTGAGTCCAGTTCTCTGAGCAAGGAGTAGGTCTTGTCTATTACATATTGGGTTTATGGAACGGTATCTGAGCTAATTTGAAACCCTTGTTTTATGTATCACCCCACCTCACCTTTCCCGTTAAGCAGCCATAGTGTGTTTTCTGCCTGTGTGACTCTGTTCTGTTTTGTAATTCAGTTCAAGTGTAACGGTTTTTACATTCCCTCTATAAGTGATACCTTATGAGAAGTGTCCTTTTCTGTGTGACTTATTTCACTTAGAATCGTCGTACCTAAATCCACTCATCATGCTGCTACTAGCCTTATGACATTGATTTCATGGCTGAGTGATATTCCATTGTACATAAGGACCACAACTTCTTTATCCATTTTTCTCTTTCCTGGGATATTGAAGGTGGAATGAAGTGGAGGTCCTTGTCAACAGAGCAGCCCTAAACTTTGGGGTGCTTGTGTCTTGCTGAATTTTCATTTTCCCAATTTATACCCCCATGAGTGGAAGTGCCCTATGCTCTCTAAGCTGTGTTTTTTAGATGTTTCAGGACACACCGTACACTTCTCCAGAGTGGCTGTTGGCAATTTACATCCCGCCCATCAGTGTAGCAAGGCTCCCATTTCTCCATGGCCTGTCCTGCATTTCTGGTTTTGAGACTTTTTTCAGCATGGCCCTTTTGACCGATGGGTAGCGAGTCTGCTTTGTAGCGCTGATTTGCCTTTTCAGGTTGCTTGGTTGGCCAAAAAGGGCGTATGCGTTTTTTCCTGAATATATTCAGGAAAAAACGCATACGCCCTTTTTGGCCAAGGGCATCATTGTCAACGTTTTGCCGCTTTTCATGTGCTTTAAAGGCGATTCGAATCTACCTCCTGAAATCTGTTTCCTACAATTCTGCCTTGATTTCAAATCCTCTTCTTTGCCTTCCCTCAATATATTTGTGGACGAGAGTTATCATTTATAACTCTGTAGGTTTGTGAATTGCAGTGCCCTGAAGCTCCATTGTACAACTCGCTTTTTTGGGAGCTGGCCGCAAAAGCGCAGGATGGCTTCAGGCCCTGTTCTGGTTCCGGGGGGGAGGATGAGCCTGTGGTTAATTCTTCTTCCTAATGGGAAAATAGAGTGACCTGTGCCTGTCCCAACACCAAGAGCTAGTCTCTCACTGGTTCCCCGTCTACCCGTTCATCCTCAGGACAAATTGCAACCTGTACGGAACAGGAGGTTAAAGGTGCTGATGCTCCAAGTAGGGAGATTGTTAGTAAAGCGGCTGGAATGGCGAACCCGGGCACAAGGAGAAGAGAAATGAGGTGCGTTTTAGAAACCTTTCCCCATCACATGGTGTACCATCTTTTTGTTTTCTCATGCATGTTTTCGATGTAGGAAGATGCCCTTGAACCTGGAGATTTGGGACCCATGCGATGGGTACCACGCAGTATTACTTTAAAGGGTCTGCGTTTGCTCACCCAACCTCACCAAACCTCTCAGCCCCAAGAGTGTCCACCCTTATGTCTCATCCAGCTGTGGGTCTAGAAATGGTCAATCCAGGTTGCATCACAGCCCCTGAACGCATTGTGTAAGAATTTCTCTCTCTTTCACTGTCTTTGTTTCATGGGTTTTTCAAAGTAATTTATTTTGATAATGGGGTTTAGCTGCTTTTCACTGCTGTGTTTATGCCGCTTTACACCCACTTGACACACTAACAGAGAGATATCAATACATAGGTTTTAAGATTATTACTAGTCAGATATATTCTTGTGCGGTGAATAGGGCGTGTTGAGTCCAGTTCTCTGAGCAAGGAGTAGGTCTTGTCTATTACATATTGGGTTTATGGAACGGTATCTGAGCTAATTTGAAACCCTTGTTTTATGTATCACCCCACCTTACCTTTCCCGTTAAGCAGCCATAGTGTGTTTTCTGCATGTGTGACTCTGTTCTGTTTTGTAATTCAGTTCAAGTGTAACGGTTTTTACATTCCCTCTATAAGTGATACCTTATGAGAAGTGTCCTTTTCTGTGTGACTTATTTCACTTAGAATCGTCGTACCTAAATCCACTCATCATGCTGCTATTAGCCTTATGACATTGATTTCATGGCTGAGTGATATTCCATTGTACATAAGGACCACAACTTCTTTATCCATTTTTCTCCCTCCTGGGATATTGAAGGTGGAATGAAGTGGAGGTCCTTGTCAACAGAGCAGCCCTAAACTTTGGGGTGCTTGTGTCTTGCTGATTTTTCATTTTCCCAATTTATACCCCCATGAGTGGAAGTGCCCTATGCTCTCTAAGCTGTGTTTTTTAGATGTTTCAGGACACACCGTACACTTCTCCAGAGTGGCTGTTGGCAATTTACATCCCGCCTATCAGTGTAGCAAGGCTCCCATTTCTCCATGGCCTGTCCTGCATTTCTGGTTTTGAGACTTTTTTCAGCATGGCCCTTTTGACCGATGGGTAGCGAGTCTTCTTTGTAGCCCTGATTTGCCTTTCCAGGTTGCTTGGTTGGCCAAAAAGGGCGTATGCGTTTTTTCCTGAATATATTCAGGAAAAAACGCATACGCCCTTTTTGGCCAAGAGCATCATTGTCAACGTTTTGCCGCTTTTCATGTGCTTTAAAGGCGATTCGAATCTACCTCCTGAAATCTGTTTCCTGCATTTCTGCCTTGATTTCAAATCCTCTTCTTTGCCTTCCCTCAATATATTTGTGGACGAGAGTTATCATTTATAACTCTGCAGGTTTGTGAATTGCAGTGCCCTGAAGCTCCATTGTACAACTCGCTTTTTTGGGAGCTGGCCGCAAAAGCGCAGGATGGCTTCAGGCCCTGTTCTGGTTCCGGGGGGGGAGGATGAGCCTGTGGTTAATTCTTCTTCCTGATGGGAAAATAGAGTGACCTGTGCCTGTCCCAACAACAAGAGCTAGTCTCTCACTGGTTCCCCGTATTCCCGTTCATCCTCAGGACAAATTGCAACCTGTACGGAACAGGAGGTTAAAGGTGCTGATGCTCCAAGTAGGGAGATTGTTAGTAAAGCGGCTGGAATGGCGACCCCGGGCACAAGGAGAAGAGAAATGAGGTGCGTTTTAGAAACCTTTCCACATCACATGGTGTACCATCTTTTTTGTTTTCTCATGCATGTTTTCGATGTAGGAAGATGCCCTTGAACCTGGAGATTTGGGACCCATGCGATGGGTACCACGCAGTATTACTTTAAAGGGTCTGCGTTTGCTCACCCAACCTCACCAAACCTCTCAGCCCCAAGAGTGTCCACCCTTATGTCTCATCCAGCTGTGGGTCTAGAAATGGTCAATCCAGGTTGCATCACAGCCCCTGAACGCATTGTGTAAGAATTTCTCTCTCTTTCACTGTCTTTGTTTCATGGGTTTTTCAAAGTAATTTATTTTTATAATGGGGTTTAGCTGCTTTTCACTGCTGTGTTTATGCCGCTTTACACCCACTTGACACACTAACAGAGAGATATCAATACATAGGTTTTACGATTATTACTAGTCAGATATATTCTTGTGCGGTTAATAGGGCGTGTTGAGTCCAGTTCTCTGAGCAAGGAGTAGGTCTTGTCTATTACATATTGGGTTTATGGAACGGTATCTGAGCTAATTTGAAACCCTTGTTTTATGTATCACCCCACCTCACCTTTCCCATTAAGCAGCCATAGTGTGTTTTCTGCATGTGTGACTCTGTTCTGTTTTGTAATTCAGTTCAAGTGTAACGGTTTTTACATTCCCTCTATAAGTGATACCTTATGAGAAGTGTCCTTTTCTGTGTGACTTATTTCACTTAGAATCGTCGTACCTAAATCCACTCATCATGCTGCTATTAGCCTTATGACATTGATTTCATGGCTGAGTGATATTCCATTGTACATAAGGACCACAACTTCTTTATCCATTTTTCTCCCTCCTGGGATATTGAAGGTGGAATGAAGTGGAGGTCCTTGTCAACAGAGCAGCCCTAAACTTTGGGGTGCTTGTGTCTTGCTGATTTTTCATTTTCCCAATTTATACCCCCATGAGTGGAAGTGCCCTATGCTCTCTAAGCTGTGTTTTTTAGATGTTTCAAGACACACCGTACACTTCTCCAGAGTGGCTGTTGGCAATTTACATCCCGCCCATCAGTGTAGCAAGGCTCCCATTTCTCCATGGCCTGTCCTGCATTTCTGGTTTTGAGACTTTTTTCAGCATGGCCCCTTTGACCGATGGGTAGCGAGTCTTCTTTGTAGCCCTGATTTGCCTTTCCAGGTTGCTTGGTTGGCCAAAAAGGGCGTATGCGTTTTTTCCTGAATATATTCAGGAAAAAACGCATACGCCCTTTTTGGCCAAGGGCATCATTGTCAACGTTTTGCCGCTTTTCATGTGCTTTAAAGGCGATTCGAATCTACCTCCTGAAATCTGTTTCCTGCATTTCTGCCTTGATTTCAAATCCTCTTCTTTGCCTTCCCTCAATATATTTGTGGACGAGAGTTATCATTTATAACTCTGCAGGTTTGTGAATTGCAGTGCCCTGAAGCTCCATTGTACAACTCGCTTTTTTGGGAGCTGGCCGCAAAAGCGCAGGATGGCTTCAGGCCCTGTTCTGGTTCCGGGGGGGAGGATGAGCCTGTGGTTAATTCTTCTTCCTGATGGGAAAATAGAGTGACCTGTGCCTGTCCCAACACCAAGAGCTAGTCTCTCACTGGTTCCCCGTCTACCCGTTCATCCTCAGGACAAATTGCAACCTGTACGGAACAGGAGGTTAAAGGTGCTGATGCTCCAAGTAGGGAGATTGTTAGTAAAGCGGCTGGAATGGCGAACCCGGGCACAAGGAGAAGAGAAATGAGGTGCGTTTTAGAAACCTTTCCCCATCACATGGTGTACCATCTTTTTGTTTTCTCATGCATGTTTTCGATGTAGGAAGATGCCCTTGAACCTGGAGATTTGGGACCCATGCGATGGGTACCACGCAGTATTACTTTAAAGGGTCTGCGTTTGCTCACCCAACCTCACCAAACCTCTCAGCCCCAAGAGTGTCCACCCTTATGTCTCATCCAGCTGTGGGTCTAGATATGGTCAATCCAGGTTGCATCACAGCCCCTGAACGCATTGTGTAAGAATTTCTCTCTCTTTCACTGTCTTTGTTTCATGGGTTTTTGAAAGTAATTTATTTTTATAATGGGGTTTAGCTGCTTTTCACTGCTGTGTTTATGCCGCTTTACACCCACTTGACACACTAACAGAGAGATATCAATACATAGGTTTTAAGATTATTACTAGTCAGATATATTCTTGTGCGGTGAATAGGGCGTGTTGAGTCCAGTTCTCTGAGCAAGGAGTAGGTCTTGTCTATTACATATTGAGTTTATGGAACGGTATCTGAGCTAATGTGAAACCCTTGTTTTATGTATCACCCCACCTTACCTTTCCCGTTAAGCAGCCATAGTGTGTCTTCTGCATGTGTGACTCTGTTCTGTTTTGTAATTCAGTTCAAGTGTAACGGTTTTTACATTCCCTCTATAAGTGATACCTTATGAGAAGTGTCCTTTTCTGTGTGACTTATTTCACTTAGAATCGTCGTACCTAAATCCACTCATCATGCTGCTATTAGCCTTATGACATTGATTTCATGGCTGAGTGATATTCCATTGTACATAAGGACCACAACTTCTTTATCCATTTTTCTCCCTCCTGGGATATTGAAGGTGGAATGAAGTGGAGGTCCTTGTCAACAGAGCAGCCCTAAACTTTGGGGTGCTTGTGTCTTGCTGATTTTTCATTTTCCCAATTTATACCCCCATGAGTGGAAGTGCCCTATGCTCTCTAAGCTGTGTTTTTTAGATGTTTCAGGACACACCGTACACTTCTCCAGAGTGGCTGTTGGCAATTTACATCCCGCCCATCAGTGTAGCAAGGCTCCCATTTCTCCATGGCCTGTCCTGCATTTCTGGTTTTGAGACTTTTTTCAGCATGGCCCTTTTGACCGATGGGTAGCGAGTCTGCTTTGTCGCGCTGATTTGCCTTTCCAGGTTGCTTGGTTGGCCAAAAAGGGCGTATGCGTTTTTTCCTGAATATATTCAGGAAAAAAGGCATACGCCCTTTTTGGCCAAGGGCATCATTGTCAACGTTTTGCCGCTTTTCATGTGCTTTAAAGGCGATTCGAATCTACCTCCTGAAATCTGTTTCCTACAATTCTGCCTTGATTTCAAATCCTCTTCTTTGCCTTCCCTCAATATATTTGTGGACGAGAGTTATCATTTATAACTCTGTAGGTTTGTGAATTGCAGTGCCCTGAAGCTCCATTGTACAACTCGCTTTTTTGGGAGCTGGCCGCAAAAGCGCAGGATGGCTTCAGGCCCTGTTCTGGTTCTGGGGGGGAGGATGAGCCTGTGGTTAATTCTTCTTCCTGATGGGAAAATAGAGTGACCTGTGCCTGTCCCAACACCAAGAGCTAGTCTCTCACTGGTTCCCCGTGTACCCGTTCATCCTCAGGACAAATTGCAACCTGTACGGAACAGGAGGTTAAAGGTGCTGATGCTCCAAGTAGGGAGATTGTTAGTAAAGCGGCTGGAATGGCGAACCCGGGCACAAGGAGAAGAGAAATGAGGTGCGTTTTAGAAACCTTTCCCCATCACATGGTGTACCATCTTTTTGTTTTCTCATGCATGTTTTCGATGTAGGAAGATGCCCTTGAACCTGGAGATTTGGGACCACAGCGATGGGTACCACGCAGTATTACTTTAAAGGGTCTGCGTTTGCTCACCCAACCTCACCAAACCTCTCAGCCCCAAGAGTGTCCACCCTTATGTCTCATCCAGCTGTGGGTCTAGAAATGGTCAATCCAGGTTGCATCACAGCCCCTGAACGCATTGTGTAAGAATTTCTCTCTCTTTCACTGTCTTTGTTTCATGGGTTTTTCAAAGTAATTTATTTTTATAATGGGGTTTAGCTGGTTTTCACTGCTGTGTTTATGCCGCTTTACACCCACTTGACACACTAACAGAGAGATATCAATACATAGGTTTTACGATTATTACTAGTCAGATATATTCTTGTGCGGTGAATAGGGCGTGTTGAGTCCAGTTCTCTGAGCAAGGAGTAGGTCTTGTCTATTACATATTGGGTTTATGGAACGGTATCTGAGCTAATTTGAAACCCTTTTTTTATGTATCACCCCACCTCACCTTTCCCGTTAAGCAGCCATAGTGTGTTTTCTGCCTGTGTGACTCTGTTCTGTTTTGTAATTCAGTTCAAGTGTAACGGTTTTTACATTCCCTCTATAAGTGATACCTTATGAGAAGTGTCCTTTTCTGTGTGACTTATTTCACTTAGAATCGTCGTACCTAAATCCACTCATCATGCTGCTATTAGCCTTATGACATTGATTTCATGGCTGAGTGATATTCCATTGTACATAAGGACCACAACTTCTTTATCCATTTTTCTCCCTCCTGGGATATTGAAGGTGGAATGAAGTGGAGGTCCTTGTCAACAGAGCAGCCCTAAACTTTGGGGTGCTTGTGTCTTGCTGATTTTTCATTTTCCCAATTTATACCCCCATGAGTGGAAGTGCCCTATGCTCTCTAAGCTGTGTTTTTTAGATGTTTCAGGACACACCGTACACTTCTCCAGAGTGGCTGTTGGCAATTTACATCCCGCCTATCAGTGTAGCAAGGCTCCCATTTCTCCATGGCCTGTCCTGCATTTCTGGTTTTGAGACTTTTTTCAGCATGGCCCTTTTGACCGATGGGTAGCGAGTCTTCTTTGTAGCCCTGATTTGCCTTTCCAGGTTGCTTGGTTGGCCAAAAAGGGCGTATGCGTTTTTTCCTGAATATATTCAGGAAAAAACGCATACGCCCTTTTTGGCCAAGGGCATCATTGTCAACGTTTTGCCGCTTTTCATGTGCTTTAAAGGCGATTCGAATCTACCTCCTGAAATCTGTTTCCTGCATTTCTGCCTTGATTTCAAATCCTCTTCTTTGCCTTCCCTCAATATATTTGTGGACGAGAGTTATCATTTATAACTGCAGGTTTGTGAATTGCAGTGCCCTGAAGCTCCATTGTACAACTCGCTTTTTTGGGAGCTGGCCGCAAAAGCGCAGGATGGCTTCAGGCCCTGTTCTGGTTCCGGGGGGGAGGATGAGCCTGTGGTTAATTCTTCTTCCTGATGGGAAAATAGAGTGACCTGTGCCTGTCCCAACACCAAGAGCTAGTCTCTCACTGGTTCCCCGTCTACCCGTTCATCCTCAGGACAAATTGCAACCTGTACGGAACAGGAGGTTAAAGGTGCTGATGCTCCAAGTAGGGAGATTGTTAGTAAAGCGGCTGGAATGGCGAACCCGGGCACAAGGAGAAGAGAAATGAGGTGCGTTTTAGAAACCTTTCCCCATCACATGGTGTACCATCTTTTTGTTTTCTCATGCATGTTTTCGATGTAGGAAGATGCCCTCGAACCTGGAGATTTGGGACCCATGCGATGGGTACCACGCAGTATTACTTTAAAGGGTCTGCGTTTGCTCACCCAACCTCACCAAACCTCTCAGCCCCAAGAGTGTCCACCCTTATGTCTCATCCAGCTGTGGGTCTAGAAATGGTCAATCCAGGTTGCATCACAGCCCCTGAACGCATTGTGTAAGAATTTCTCTCTCTTTCACTGTCTTTGTTTCATGGGTTTTTCAAAGTAATTTATTTTTATAATGGGGTTTAGCTGCTTTTCACTGCTGTGTTTATGCCGCTTTACACCCACTTGACACACTAACAGAGAGATATCAATACATAGGTTTTACGATTATTACTAGTCAGATATATTCTTGTGCGGTGAATAGGGCGTGTTGAGTCCAGTTCTCTGAGCAAGGAGTAGGTCTTGTCTATTACATATTGGGTTTATGGAACGGTATCTGAGCTAATTTGAAACCCTTGTTTTATGTATCACCCCACCTCACCTTTCCCGTTAAGCAGCCATAGTGTGTTTTCTGCATGTGTGACTCTGTTCTGTTTTGTAATTCAGTTCAAGTGTAACGGTTTTTACATTCCCTCTATAAGTGATACCTTATGAGAAGTGTCCTTTTCTGTGTGACTTATTTCACTTAGAATCGTCGTACCTAAATCCACTCATCATGCTGCTATTAGCCTTATGACATTGATTTCATGGCTGAGTGATATTCCATTGTACATAAGGACCACAACTTCTTTATCCATTTTTCTCCCTCCTGGGATATTGAAGGTGGAATGAAGTGGAGGTCCTTGTCAACAGAGCAGCCCTAAACTTTGGGGTGCTTGTGTCTTGCTGATTTTTCATTTTCCCAATTTATACCCCCATGAGTGGAAGTGCCCTATGCTCTCTAAGCTGTGTTTTTTAGATGTTTCAGGACACACCGTACACTTCTCCAGAGTGGCTGTTGGCAATTTACATCCCGCCCATCAGTGTAGCAAGGCTCCCATTTCTCCATGGCCTGTCCTGCATTTCTGGTTTTGAGACTTTTTTCAGCATGGCCCTTTTGACCGATGGGTAGCGAGTCTTCTTTGTAGCCCTGATTTGCCTTTCCAGGTTGCTTGGTTGGCCAAAAAGGGCGTATGCGTTTTTTCCTGAATATATTCAGGAAAAAACGCATACGCCCTTTTTGGCCAAGGGCATCATTGTCAACGTTTTGCCGCTTTTCATGTGCTTTAAAGGCGATTCGAATCTACCTCCTGAAATCTGTTTCCTGCATTTCTGCCTTGATTTCAAATCCTCTTCTTTGCCTTCCCTCAATATATTTGTGGACGAGAGTTATCATTTATAACTCTGCAGGTTTGTGAATTGCAGTGCCCTGAAGCTCCATTGTACAACTCGCTTTTTTGGGAGCTGGCCGCAAAAGCGCAGGATGGCTTCAGGCCCTGTTCTGGTTCCGGGGGGGAGGATGAGCCTGTGGTTAATTCTTCTTCCTGATGGGAAAATAGAGTGACCTGTGCCTGTCCCAACACCAAGAGCTAGTCTCTCACTGGTTCCCCGTCTACCCGTTCATCCTCAGGACAAATTGCAACCTGTACGGAACAGGAGGTTAAAGGTGCTGATGCTCCAAGTAGGGAGATTGTTAGTAAAGCGGCTGGAATGGCGAACCCGGGCACAAGGAGAAGAGAAATGAGGTGCGTTTTAGAAACCTTTCCCCATCACATGGTGTACCATCTTTTTGTTTTCTCATGCATGTTTTCGATGTAGGAAGATGCCCTTGAACCTGGAGATTTGGGACCCATGCGATGGGTACCACGCAGTATTACTTTAAAGGGTCTGCGTTTGCTCACCCAACCTCACCAAACCTCTCAGCCCCAAGAGTGTCCACCCTTATGTCTCATCCAGCTGTGGGTCTAGATATGGTCAATCCAGGTTGCATCACAGCCCCTGAACGCATTGTGTAAGAATTTCTCTCTCTTTCACTGTCTTTGTTTCATGGGTTTGTAAAAGTAATTTATTTTTATAATGGGGTTTAGCTGCTTTTCACTGCTGTGTTTATGCCGCTTTTCACCCACTTGACACACTAACAGAGAGATATCAATACATAGGTTTTAAGATTATTACTAGTGAGATATATTCTTGTGCGGTGAATAGGGCGTGTTGGGTCCAGTTCTCTGAGCAAGGAGTAGGTCTTGTCTATTACATATTGGGTTTATGGAACGGTATCTGAGCTAATTTGAAACCCTTGTTTTATGTATCACCCCACCTCACCTTTCCCGTTAAGCAGCCATAGTGTGTTTTCTGCCTGTGTGACTCTGTTCTGTTTTGTAATTCAGTTCAAGTGTAACGGTTTTTACATTCCCTCTATAAGTGATACCTTATGAGAAGTGTCCTTTTCTGTGTGACTTATTTCACTTAGAATCGTCGTACCTAAATCCACTCATCATGCTGCTACTAGCCTTATGAGATTGATTTCATGGCTGAGTGATATTCCATTGTACATAAGGACCACAACTTCTTTATCCATTTTTCTCCCTCCTGGGATATTGAAGGTGGAATGAAGTGGAGGTCCTTGTCAACAGAGCAGCCCTAAACTTTGGGGTGCTTGTGTCTTGCTGAATTTTCATTTTCCCAATTTATACCCCCATGAGTGGAAGTGCCCTATGCTCTCTAAGCTGTGTTTTTTAGATGTTTCAGGACACACCGTACACTTCTCCAGAGTGGCTGTTGGCAATTTACATCCCGCCCATCAGTGTAGCAAGGCTCCCATTTCTCCATGGCCTGTCCTGCATTTCTGGTTTTGAGGCTTTTTTCAGCATGGCCCTTTTGACCGATGGGTAGCGAGTCTGCTTTGTAGCGCTGATTTGCCTTTTCAGGTTGCTTGGTTGGCCAAAAAGGGCGTATGCGTTTTTTCCTGAATATATTCAGGAAAAAACGCATACGCCCTTTTTGGCCAAGGGCATCATTGTCAACGTTTTGCCGCTTTTCATGTGCTTTAAATGCGATTCGAATCTACCTCCTGAAATCTGTTTCCTGCATTTCTGCCTTGATTTCAAATCCTCTTCTTTGCCTTCCCTCAATATATTTGTGGACGAGAGTTATCATTTATAACTCTGCAGGTTTGTGAATTGCAGTGCCCTGAAGCTCCATTGTACAACTCGCTTTTTTGGGAGCTGGCCGCGAAAGCGCAGGATGGCTTCAGGCCCTGTTCTGGTTCCGGGGGGGAGGATGAGCCTGTGGTTAATTCTTCTTCCTGATGGGAAAATAGAGTGACCTGTGCCTGTCCCAACACCAAGAGCTAGTCTCTCACTGGTTCCCCGTCTACCCGTTCATCCTCAGGACAAATTGCAACCTGTACGGAACAGGAGGTTAAAGGTGCTGATGCTCCAAGTAGGGAGATTGTTAGTAAAGCGGCTGGAATGGCGAACCCGGGCACAAGGAGAAGAGAAATGAGGTGCGTTTTAGAAACCTTTCCCCATCACATGGTGTACCATCTTTTTGTTTTCTCATGCATGTTTTCGATGTAGGAAGATGCCCTTGAACCTGGAGATTTGGGACCCATGCGATGGGTACCACGCAGTATTACTTTAAAGGGTCTGCGTTTGCTCACCCAACCTCACCAAACCTCTCAGCCCCAAGAGTGTCCACCCTTATGTCTCATCCAGCTGTGGGTCTAGATATGGTCAATCCAGGTTGCATCACAGCCCCTGAACGCATTGTGTAAGAATTTCTCTCTCTTTCACTGTCTTTGTTTCATGGGTTTTTCAAAGTAATTTATTTTTATAATGGGGTTTAGCTGCTTTTCACTGCTGTGTTTATGCCACTTTACACCCACTTGACACACTAACAGAGAGATATCAATACATAGGTTTTAAGATTATTACTAGTCAGATATATTCTTGTGCGGTGAATAGGGCGTGTTGAGTCCAGTTCTCTGAGCAAGGAGTAGGTCTTGTCTATTACATATTGGGTTTATGGAACGGTATCTGAGCTAATTTGAAACCCTTGTTTTATGTATCACCCCACCTTACCTTTCCCGTTAAGCAGCCATAGTGTGTTTTCTGCATGTGTGACTCTGTTCTGTTTTGTAATTCAGTTCAAGTGTAACGGTTTTTACATTCCCTCTATAAGTGATACCTTATGAGAAGTGTCCTTTTCTGTGTTACTTATTTCACCTAGAATCGTCGTACCTAAATCCACTCATCATGCTGCTATTAGCCTTATGACATTGATTTCATGGCTGAGTGATATTCCATTGTACATAAGGACCACAACTTCTTTATCCATTTTTCTCCCTCCTGGGATATTGAAGGTGGAATGAAGTGGAGGTCCTTGTCAACAGAGCAGCCCTAAACTTTGGGGTGCTTGTGTCTTGCTGATTTTTCATTTTCCCAATTTATACCCCCATGAGTGGAAGTGCCCTATGCTCTCTAAGCTGTGTTTTTTAGATGTTTCAGGACACACCGTACACTTCTCCAGAGTGGCTGTTGGCAATTTACATCCCACCCATCAGTGTAGCAAGGCTCCCATTTCTCCATGGCCTGTCCTGCATTTCTGGTTTTGAGAGTTTTTTCAGCATGGCCCTTTTGACCGATGGGTAGCGAGTCTTCTTTGTAGCCCTGATTTGCCTTTCCAGGTTGCTTGGTTGGCCAAAAAGGGCGTATGCGTTTTTTCCTGAATATATTCAGGAAAAAACGCATACGCCCTTTTTGGCCAAGAGCATCATTGTCAACGTTTTGCCGCTTTTCATGTGCTTTAAAGGCGATTCGAATCTACCTCCTGAAATCTGTTTCCTGCATTTCTGCCTTGATTTCAAATCCTCTTCTTTGCCTTACCTAAATATATTTGTGGACGAGAGTTATCATTTATAACTCTGCAGGTTTGTGAATTGCAGTGCCCTGAAGCTCCATTGTACAACTCGCTTTTTTGGGAGCTGGCCGCAAAAGCGCAGGATGGCTTCAGGCCCTGTTCTGGTTCCGGGGGGGAGGATGAGCCTGTGGTTAATTCTTCTTCCTGATGGGAAAATAGAGTGACCTGTGCCTGTCCCAACAACAAGAGCTAGTCTCTCACTGGTTCCCCGTATTCCCGTTCATCCTCAGGACAAATTGCAACCTGTACGGAACAGGAGGTTAAAGGTGCTGATGCTCCAAGTAGGGAGATTGTTAGTAAAGCGGCTGGAATGGCGACCCCGGGCACAAGGAGAAGAGAAATGAGGTGCGTTTTAGAAACCTTTCCCCATCACATGGTGTACCATCTTTTTTGTTTTCTCATGCATGTTTTCGATGTAGGAAGATGCCCTTGAACCTGGAGATTTGGGACCCATGCGATGGGTACCACGCAGTATTACTTTAAAGGGTCTGCGTTTGCTCACCCAACCTCACCAAACCTCTCAGCCCCAAGAGTGTCCACCCTTATGTCTCATCCAGCTGTGGGTCTAGAAATGGTCAATCCAGGTTGCATCACAGCCCCTGAACGCATTGTGTAAGAATTTCTCTCTCTTTCACTGTCTTTGTTTCATGGGTTTTTCAAAGTAATTTATTTTTATAATGGGGTTTAGCTGCTTTTCACTGCTGTGTTTATGCCGCTTTACACCCACTTGACACACTAACAGAGAGATATCAATACATAGGTTTTACGATTATTACTAGTCAGATATATTCTTGTGCGGTGAATAGGGCGTGTTGAGTCCAGTTCTCTGAGCAAGGAGTAGGTCTTGTCTATTACATATTGGGTTTATGGAACGGTATCTGAGCTAATTTGAAACCCTTGTTTTATGTATCACCCCACCTCACCTTTCCCGTTAAGCAGCCATAGTGTGTTTTCTGCATGTGTGACTCTGTTCTGTTTTGTAATTCAGTTCAAGTGTAACGGTTTTTACATTCCCTCTATAAGTGATACCTTATGAGAAGTGTCCTTTTCTGTGTGACTTATTTCACTTAGAATCGTCGTACCTAAATCCACTCATCATGCTGCTATTAGCCTTATGACATTGATTTCATGGCTGAGTGATATTCCATTGTACATAAGGACCACAACTTCTTTATCCATTTTTCTCCCTCCTGGGATATTGAAGGTGGAATGAAGTGGAGGTCCTTGTCAACAGAGCAGCCCTAAACTTTGGGGTGCTTGTGTCTTGCTGATTTTTCATTTTCCCAATTTATACCCCCATGAGTGGAAGTGCCCTATGCTCTATAAGCTGTGTTTTTAGATGTTTCAGGACACACCGTACACTTCTCCAGAGTGGCTGTTGGCAATTTACATCCCGCCCATCAGTGTAGCAAGGCTCCCATTTCTCCATGGCCTGTCCTGCATTTCTGGTTTTGAGACTTTTTTCAGCATGGCCCTTTTGACCGATGGGTAGCGAGTCTTCTTTGTAGCCCTGATTTGCCTTTCCAGGTTGCTTGGTTGGCCAAAAAGGGCGTATGCGTTTTTTCCTGAATATATTCAGGAAAAAACGCATACGCCCTTTTTGGCCAAGGGCATCATTGTCAACGTTTTGCCGCTTTTCATGTGCTTTAAAGGCGATTCGAATCTACCTCCTGAAATCTGTTTCCTGCATTTCTGCCTTGATTTCAAATCCTCTTCTTTGCCTTCCCTCAATATATTTGTGGACGAGAGTTATCATTTATAACTCTGCAGGTTTGTGAATTGCAGTGCCCTGAAGCTCCATTGTACAACTCGCTTTTTTGGGAGCTGGCCGCAAAAGCGCAGGATGGCTTCAGGCCCTGTTCTGGTTCCGGGGGGGAGGATGAGCCTGTGGTTAATTCTTCTTCCTGATGGGAAAATAGAGTGACCTGTGCCTGTCCCAACACCAAGAGCTAGTCTCTCACTGGTTCCCCGTCTACCCGTTCATCCTCAGGACAAATTGCAACCTGTACGGAACAGGAGGTTAAAGGTGCTGATGCTCCAAGTAGGGAGATTGTTAGTAAAGCGGCTGGAATGGCGAACCCGGGCACAAGGAGAAGAGAAATGAGGTGCGTTTTAGAAACCTTTCCCCATCACATGGTTTACCATCTTTTTGTTTTCTCATGCATGTTTTCGATGTAGGAAGATGCCCTTGAACCTGGAGATTTGGGACCCATGCGATGGGTACCACGCAGTATTACTTTAAAGGGTCTGCGTTTGCTCACCCAACCTCACCAAACCTCTCAGCCCCAAGAGTGTCCACCCTTATGTCTCATCCAGCTGTGGGTCTAGATATGGTCAATCCAGGTTGCATCACAGCCCCTGAACGCATTGTGTAAGAATTTCTCTCTCTTTCACTGTCTTTGTTTCATGGGTTTTTCAAAGTAATTTATTTTTATAATGGGGTTTAGCTGCTTTTCACTGCTGTGTTTATGCCGCTTTACACCCACTTGACACACTAACAGAGAGATATCAATACATAGGTTTTACGATTATTACTAGTCAGATATATTCTTGTGCGGTGAATAGGGCGTGTTGAGTCCAGTTCTCTGAGCAAGGAGTAGGTCTTGTCTATTACATATTGGGTTTATGGAACGGTATCTGAGCTAATTTGAAACCCTTGTTTTATGTATCACCCCACCTCACCTTTCCCGTTAAGCAGCCATAGTGTGTTTTCTGCATGTGTGACTCTGTTCTGTTTTGTAATTCAGTTCAAGTGTAACGGTTTTTACATTCCCTCTATAAGTGATACCTTATGAGAAGTGTCCTTTTCTGTGTGACTTATTTCACTTAGAATCGTCGTACCTAAATCCACTCATCATGCTGCTATTAGCCTTATGACATTGATTTCATGGCTGAGTGATATTCCATTGTACATAAGGACCACAACTTCTTTATCCATTTTTCTCCCTCCTGGGATATTGAAGGTGGAATGAAGTGGAGGTCCTTGTCAACAGAGCAGCCCTAAACTTTGGGGTGCTTGTGTCTTGCTGATTTTTCATTTTCCCAATTTATACCCCCATGAGTGGAAGTGCCCTATGCTCTCTAAGCTGTGTTTTTTAGATGTTTCAGGACACACCGTACACTTCTCCAGAGTGGCTGTTGGCAATTTACATCCCGCCCATCAGTGTAGCAAGGCTCCCATTTCTCCATGGCCTGTCCTGCATTTCTGGTTTTGAGACTTTTTTCAGCATGGCCCTTTTGACCGATGGGTAGCGAGTCTTCTTTGTAGCCCTGATTTGCCTTTCCAGGTTGCTTGGTTGGCCAAAAAGGGCGTATGCGTTTTTTCCTGAATATATTCAGGAAAAAACGCATACGCCCTTTTTGGCCAAGGGCATCATTGTCAACGTTTTGCCGCTTTTCATGTGCTTTAAAGGCGATTCGAATCTACCTCCTGAAATCTGTTTCCTGCATTTCTGCCTTGATTTCAAATCCTCTTCTTTGCCTTCCCTCAATATATTTGTGGACGAGAGTTATCATTTATAACTCTGCAGGTTTGTGAATTGCAGTGCCCTGAAGCTCCATTGTACAACTCGCTTTTTTGGGAGCTGGCCGCAAAAGCGCAGGATGGCTTCAGGCCCTGTTCTGGTTCCGGGGGGGAGGATGAGCCTGTGGTTAATTCTTCTTCCTGATGGGAAAATAGAGTGACCTGTGCCTGTCCCAACACCAAGAGCTAGTCTCTCACTGGTTCCCCGTCTACCCGTTCATCCTCAGGACAAATTGCAACCTGTACGGAACAGGAGGTTAAAGGTGCTGATGCTCCAAGTAGGGAGATTGTTAGTAAAGCGGCTGGAATGGCGAACCCGGGCACAAGGAGAAGAGAAATGAGGTGCGTTTTAGAAACCTTTCCCCATCACATGGTGTACCATCTTTTTGTTTTCTCATGCATGTTTTCGATGTAGGAAGATGCCCTTGAACCTGGAGATTTGGGACCCATGCGATGGGTACCACGCAGTATTACTTTAAAGGGTCTGCGTTTGCTCACCCAACCTCACCAAACCTCTCAGCCCCAAGAGTGTCCACCCTTATGTCTCATCCAGCTGTGGGTCTAGATATGGTCAATCCAGGTTGCATCACAGCCCCTGAACGCATTGTGTAAGAATTTCTCTCTCTTTCACTGTCTTTGTTTCATGGGTTTGTAAAAGTAATTTATTTTTATAATGGGGTTTAGCTGCTTTTCACTGCTGTGTTTATGCCGCTTTTCACCCACTTGACACACTAACAGAGAGATATCAATACATAGGTTTTAAGATTATTACTAGTGAGATATATTCTTGTGCGGTGAATAGGGCGTGTTGGGTCCAGTTCTCTGAGCAAGGAGTAGGTCTTGTCTATTACATATTGGGTTTATGGAACGGTATCTGAGCTAATTTGAAACCCTTGTTTTATGTATCACCCCACCTCACCTTTCCCGTTAAGCAGCCATAGTGTGTTTTCTGCCTGTGTGACTCTGTTCTGTTTTGTAATTCAGTTCAAGTGTAACGGTTTTTACATTCCCTCTATAAGTGATACCTTATGAGAAGTGTCCTTTTCTGTGTGACTTATTTCACTTAGAATCGTCGTACCTAAATCCACTCATCATGCTGCTACTAGCCTTATGAGATTGATTTCATGGCTGAGTGATATTCCATTGTACATAAGGACCACAACTTCTTTATCCATTTTTCTCCCTCCTGGGATATTGAAGGTGGAATGAAGTGGAGGTCCTTGTCAACAGAGCAGCCCTAAACTTTGGGGTGCTTGTGTCTTGCTGAATTTTCATTTTCCCAATTTATACCCCCATGAGTGGAAGTGCCCTATGCTCTCTAAGCTGTGTTTTTTAGATGTTTCAGGACACACCGTACACTTCTCCAGAGTGGCTGTTGGCAATTTACATCCCGCCCATCAGTGTAGCAAGGCTCCCATTTCTCCATGGCCTGTCCTGCATTTCTGGTTTTGAGGCTTTTTTCAGCATGGCCCTTTTGACCGATGGGTAGCGAGTCTGCTTTGTAGCGCTGATTTGCCTTTTCAGGTTGCTTGGTTGGCCAAAAAGGGCGTATGCGTTTTTTCCTGAATATATTCAGGAAAAAACGCATACGCCCTTTTTGGCCAAGGGCATCATTGTCAACGTTTTGCCGCTTTTCATGTGCTTTAAATGCGATTCGAATCTACCTCCTGAAATCTGTTTCCTGCATTTCTGCCTTGATTTCAAATCCTCTTCTTTGCCTTCCCTCAATATATTTGTGGACGAGAGTTATCATTTATAACTCTGCAGGTTTGTGAATTGCAGTGCCCTGAAGCTCCATTGTACAACTCGCTTTTTTGGGAGCTGGCCGCAAAAGCGCAGGATGGCTTCAGGCCCTGTTCTGGTTCCGGGGGGGAGGATGAGCCTGTGGTTAATTCTTCTTCCTGATGGGAAAATAGAGTGACCTGTGCCTGTCCCAACAACAAGAGCTAGTCTCTCACTGGTTCCCCGTATTCCCGTTCATCCTCAGGACAAATTGCAACCTGTACGGAACAGGAGGTTAAAGGTGCTGATGCTCCAAGTAGGGAGATTGTTAGTAAAGCGGCTGGAATGGCGACCCCGGGCACAAGGAGAAGAGAAATGAGGTGCGTTTTAGAAACCTTTCCCCATCACATGGTGTACCATCTTTTTTGTTTTCTCATGCATGTTTTCGATGTAGGAAGATGCCCTTGAACCTGGAGATTTGGGACCCATGCGATGGGTACCACGCAGTATTACTTTAAAGGGTCTGCGTTTGCTCACCCAACCTCACCAAACCTCTCAGCCCCAAGAGTGTCCACCCTTATGTCTCATCCAGCTGTGGGTCTAGAAATGGTCAATCCAGGTTGCATCACAGCCCCTGAACGCATTGTGTAAGAATTTCTCTCTCTTTCACTGTCTTTGTTTCATGGGTTTTTCAAAGTAATTTATTTTTATAATGGGGTTTAGCTGCTTTTCACTGCTGTGTTTATGCCGCTTTACACCCACTTGACACACTAACAGAGAGATATCAATACATAGGTTTTACGATTATTACTAGTCAGATATATTCTTGTGCGGTGAATAGGGCGTGTTGAGTCCAGTTCTCTGAGCAAGGAGTAGGTCTTGTCTATTACATATTGGGTTTATGGAACGGTATCTGAGCTAATTTGAAACCCTTGTTTTATGTATCACCCCACCTCACCTTTCCCGTTAAGCAGCCATAGTGTGTTTTCTGCATGTGTGACTCTGTTCTGTTTTGTAATTCAGTTCAAGTGTAACGGTTTTTACATTCCCTCTATAAGTGATACCTTATGAGAAGTGTCCTTTTCTGTGTGACTTATTTCACTTAGAATCGTCGTACCTAAATCCACTCATCATGCTGCTATTAGCCTTATGACATTGATTTCATGGCTGAGTGATATTCCATTGTACATAAGGACCACAACTTCTTTATCCATTTTTCTCCCTCCTGGGATATTGAAGGTGGAATGAAGTGGAGGTCCTTGTCAACAGAGCAGCCCTAAACTTTGGGGTGCTTGTGTCTTGCTGATTTTTCATTTTCCCAATTTATACCCCCATGAGTGGAAGTGCCCTATGCTCTATAAGCTGTGTTTTTAGATGTTTCAGGACACACCGTACACTTCTCCAGAGTGGCTGTTGGCAATTTACATCCCGCCCATCAGTGTAGCAAGGCTCCCATTTCTCCATGGCCTGTCCTGCATTTCTGGTTTTGAGACTTTTTTCAGCATGGCCCTTTTGACCGATGGGTAGCGAGTCTTCTTTGTAGCCCTGATTTGCCTTTCCAGGTTGCTTGGTTGGCCAAAAAGGGCGTATGCGTTTTTTCCTGAATATATTCAGGAAAAAACGCATACGCCCTTTTTGGCCAAGGGCATCATTGTCAACGTTTTGCCGCTTTTCATGTGCTTTAAAGGCGATTCGAATCTACCTCCTGAAATCTGTTTCCTGCATTTCTGCCTTGATTTCAAATCCTCTTCTTTGCCTTCCCTCAATATATTTGTGGACGAGAGTTATCATTTATAACTCTGCAGGTTTGTGAATTGCAGTGCCCTGAAGCTCCATTGTACAACTCGCTTTTTTGGGAGCTGGCCGCAAAAGCGCAGGATGGCTTCAGGCCCTGTTCTGGTTCCGGGGGGGAGGATGAGCCTGTGGTTAATTCTTCTTCCTGATGGGAAAATAGAGTGACCTGTGCCTGTCCCAACACCAAGAGCTAGTCTCTCACTGGTTCCCCGTCTACCCGTTCATCCTCAGGACAAATTGCAACCTGTACGGAACAGGAGGTTAAAGGTGCTGATGCTCCAAGTAGGGAGATTGTTAGTAAAGCGGCTGGAATGGCGAACCCGGGCACAAGGAGAAGAGAAATGAGGTGCGTTTTAGAAACCTTTCCCCATCACATGGTTTACCATCTTTTTGTTTTCTCATGCATGTTTTCGATGTAGGAAGATGCCCTTGAACCTGGAGATTTGGGACCCATGCGATGGGTACCACGCAGTATTACTTTAAAGGGTCTGCGTTTGCTCACCCAACCTCACCAAACCTCTCAGCCCCAAGAGTGTCCACCCTTATGTCTCATCCAGCTGTGGGTCTAGATATGGTCAATCCAGGTTGCATCACAGCCCCTGAACGCATTGTGTAAGAATTTCTCTCTCTTTCACTGTCTTTGTTTCATGGGTTTTTCAAAGTAATTTATTTTTATAATGGGGTTTAGCTGCTTTTCACTGCTGTGTTTATGCCGCTTTACACCCACTTGACACACTAACAGAGAGATATCAATACATAGGTTTTACGATTATTACTAGTCAGATATATTCTTGTGCGGTGAATAGGGCGTGTTGAGTCCAGTTCTCTGAGCAAGGAGTAGGTCTTGTCTATTACATATTGGGTTTATGGAACGGTATCTGAGCTAATTTGAAACCCTTGTTTTATGTATCACCCCACCTCACCTTTCCCGTTAAGCAGCCATAGTGTGTTTTCTGCATGTGTGACTCTGTTCTGTTTTGTAATTCAGTTCAAGTGTAACGGTTTTTACATTCCCTCTATAAGTGATACCTTATGAGAAGTGTCCTTTTCTGTGTGACTTATTTCACTTAGAATCGTCGTACCTAAATCCACTCATCATGCTGCTATTAGCCTTATGACATTGATTTCATGGCTGAGTGATATTCCATTGTACATAAGGACCACAACTTCTTTATCCATTTTTCTCCCTCCTGGGATATTGAAGGTGGAATGAAGTGGAGGTCCTTGTCAACAGAGCAGCCCTAAACTTTGGGGTGCTTGTGTCTTGCTGATTTTTCATTTTCCCAATTTATACCCCCATGAGTGGAAGTGCCCTATGCTCTCTAAGCTGTGTTTTTTAGATGTTTCAGGACACACCGTACACTTCTCCAGAGTGGCTGTTGGCAATTTACATCCCGCCCATCAGTGTAGCAAGGCTCCCATTTCTCCATGGCCTGTCCTGCATTTCTGGTTTTGAGACTTTTTTCAGCATGGCCCTTTTGACCGATGGGTAGCGAGTCTTCTTTGTAGCCCTGATTTGCCTTTCCAGGTTGCTTGGTTGGCCAAAAAGGGCGTATGCGTTTTTTCCTGAATATATTCAGGAAAAAACGCATACGCCCTTTTTGGCCAAGGGCATCATTGTCAACGTTTTGCCGCTTTTCATGTGCTTTAAAGGCGATTCGAATCTACCTCCTGAAATCTGTTTCCTGCATTTCTGCCTTGATTTCAAATCCTCTTCTTTGCCTTCCCTCAATATATTTGTGGACGAGAGTTATCATTTATAACTCTGCAGGTTTGTGAATTGCAGTGCCCTGAAGCTCCATTGTACAACTCGCTTTTTTGGGAGCTGGCCGCAAAAGCGCAGGATGGCTTCAGGCCCTGTTCTGGTTCCGGGGGGGAGGATGAGCCTGTGGTTAATTCTTCTTCCTGATGGGAAAATAGAGTGACCTGTGCCTGTCCCAACACCAAGAGCTAGTCTCTCACTGGTTCCCCGTCTACCCGTTCATCCTCAGGACAAATTGCAACCTGTACGGAACAGGAGGTTAAAGGTGCTGATGCTCCAAGTAGGGAGATTGTTAGTAAAGCGGCTGGAATGGCGAACCCGGGCACAAGGAGAAGAGAAATGAGGTGCGTTTTAGAAACCTTTCCCCATCACATGGTGTACCATCTTTTTGTTTTCTCATGCATGTTTTCGATGTAGGAAGATGCCCTTGAACCTGGAGATTTGGGACCCATGCGATGGGTACCACGCAGTATTACTTTAAAGGGTCTGCGTTTGCTCACCCAACCTCACCAAACCTCTCAGCCCCAAGAGTGTCCACCCTTATGTCTCATCCAGCTGTGGGTCTAGATATGGTCAATCCAGGTTGCATCACAGCCCCTGAACGCATTGTGTAAGAATTTCTCTCTCTTTCACTGTCTTTGTTTCATGGGTTTGTAAAAGTAATTTATTTTTATAATGGGGTTTAGCTGCTTTTCACTGCTGTGTTTATGCCGCTTTTCACCCACTTGACACACTAACAGAGAGATATCAATACATAGGTTTTAAGATTATTACTAGTGAGATATATTCTTGTGCGGTGAATAGGGCGTGTTGGGTCCAGTTCTCTGAGCAAGGAGTAGGTCTTGTCTATTACATATTGGGTTTATGGAACGGTATCTGAGCTAATTTGAAACCCTTGTTTTATGTATCACCCCACCTCACCTTTCCCGTTAAGCAGCCATAGTGTGTTTTCTGCCTGTGTGACTCTGTTCTGTTTTGTAATTCAGTTCAAGTGTAACGGTTTTTACATTCCCTCTATAAGTGATACCTTATGAGAAGTGTCCTTTTCTGTGTGACTTATTTCACTTAGAATCGTCGTACCTAAATCCACTCATCATGCTGCTACTAGCCTTATGAGATTGATTTCATGGCTGAGTGATATTCCATTGTACATAAGGACCACAACTTCTTTATCCATTTTTCTCCCTCCTGGGATATTGAAGGTGGAATGAAGTGGAGGTCCTTGTCAACAGAGCAGCCCTAAACTTTGGGGTGCTTGTGTCTTGCTGAATTTTCATTTTCCCAATTTATACCCCCATGAGTGGAAGTGCCCTATGCTCTCTAAGCTGTGTTTTTTAGATGTTTCAGGACACACCGTACACTTCTCCAGAGTGGCTGTTGGCAATTTACATCCCGCCCATCAGTGTAGCAAGGCTCCCATTTCTCCATGGCCTGTCCTGCATTTCTGGTTTTGAGGCTTTTTTCAGCATGGCCCTTTTGACCGATGGGTAGCGAGTCTGCTTTGTAGCGCTGATTTGCCTTTTCAGGTTGCTTGGTTGGCCAAAAAGGGCGTATGCGTTTTTTCCTGAATATATTCAGGAAAAAACGCATACGCCCTTTTTGGCCAAGGGCATCATTGTCAACGTTTTGCCGCTTTTCATGTGCTTTAAATGCGATTCGAATCTACCTCCTGAAATCTGTTTCCTGCATTTCTGCCTTGATTTCAAATCCTCTTCTTTGCCTTCCCTCAATATATTTGTGGACGAGAGTTATCATTTATAACTCTGCAGGTTTGTGAATTGCAGTGCCCTGAAGCTCCATTGTACAACTCGCTTTTTTGGGAGCTGGCCGCGAAAGCGCAGGATGGCTTCAGGCCCTGTTCTGGTTCCGGGGGGGAGGATGAGCCTGTGGTTAATTCTTCTTCCTGATGGGAAAATAGAGTGACCTGTGCCTGTCCCAACACCAAGAGCTAGTCTCTCACTGGTTCCCCGTCTACCCGTTCATCCTCAGGACAAATTGCAACCTGTACGGAACAGGAGGTTAAAGGTGCTGATGCTCCAAGTAGGGAGATTGTTAGTAAAGCGGCTGGAATGGCGAACCCGGGCACAAGGAGAAGAGAAATGAGGTGCGTTTTAGAAACCTTTCCCCATCACATGGTGTACCATCTTTTTGTTTTCTCATGCATGTTTTCGATGTAGGAAGATGCCCTTGAACCTGGAGATTTGGGACCCATGCGATGGGTACCACGCAGTATTACTTTAAAGGGTCTGCGTTTGCTCACCCAACCTCACCAAACCTCTCAGCCCCAAGAGTGTCCACCCTTATGTCTCATCCAACTGTGGGTCTAGATATGGTCAATCCAGGTTGCATCACAGCCCCTGAACGCATTGTGTAAGAATTTCTCTCTCTTTCACTGTCTTTGTTTCATGGGTTTTTCAAAGTAATTTATTTTTATAATGGGGTTTAGCTGCTTTTCACTGCTGTGTTTATGCCACTTTACACCCACTTGACACACTAACAGAGAGATATCAATACATAGGTTTTAAGATTATTACTAGTCAGATATATTCTTGTGCGGTGAATAGGGCGTGTTGAGTCCAGTTCTCTGAGCAAGGAGTAGGTCTTGTCTATTACATATTGGGTTTATGGAACGGTATCTGAGCTAATTTGAAACCCTTGTTTTATGTATCACCCCACCTTACCTTTCCCGTTAAGCAGCCATAGTGTGTTTTCTGCATGTGTGACTCTGTTCTGTTTTGTAATTCAGTTCAAGTGTAACGGTTTTTACATTCCCTCTATAAGTGATACCTTATGAGAAGTGTCCTTTTCTGTGTTACTTATTTCACCTAGAATCGTCGTACCTAAATCCACTCATCATGCTGCTATTAGCCTTATGACATTGATTTCATGGCTGAGTGATATTCCATTGTACATAAGGACCACAACTTCTTTATCCATTTTTCTCCCTCCTGGGATATTGAAGGTGGAATGAAGTGGAGGTCCTTGTCAACAGAGCAGCCCTAAACTTTGGGGTGCTTGTGTCTTGCTGATTTTTCATTTTCCCAATTTATACCCCCATGAGTGGAAGTGCCCTATGCTCTCTAAGCTGTGTTTTTTAGATGTTTCAGGACACACCGTACACTTCTCCAGAGTGGCTGTTGGCAATTTACATCCCACCCATCAGTGTAGCAAGGCTCCCATTTCTCCATGGCCTGTCCTGCATTTCTGGTTTTGAGAGTTTTTTCAGCATGGCCCTTTTGACCGATGGGTAGCGAGTCTTCTTTGTAGCCCTGATTTGCCTTTCCAGGTTGCTTGGTTGGCCAAAAAGGGCGTATGCGTTTTTTCCTGAATATATTCAGGAAAAAACGCATACGCCCTTTTTGGCCAAGAGCATCATTGTCAACGTTTTGCCGCTTTTCATGTGCTTTAAAGGCGATTCGAATCTACCTCCTGAAATCTGTTTCCTGCATTTCTGCCTTGATTTCAAATCCTCTTCTTTGCCTTACCTAAATATATTTGTGGACGAGAGTTATCATTTATAACTCTGCAGGTTTGTGAATTGCAGTGCCCTGAAGCTCCATTGTACAACTCGCTTTTTTGGGAGCTGGCCGCAAAAGCGCAGGATGGCTTCAGGCCCTGTTCTGGTTCCGGGGGGGAGGATGAGCCTGTGGTTAATTCTTCTTCCTGATGGGAAAATAGAGTGACCTGTGCCTGTCCCAACAACAAGAGCTAGTCTCTCACTGGTTCCCCGTATTCCCGTTCATCCTCAGGACAAATTGCAACCTGTACGGAACAGGAGGTTAAAGGTGCTGATGCTCCAAGTAGGGAGATTGTTAGTAAAGCGGCTGGAATGGCGACCCCGGGCACAAGGAGAAGAGAAATGAGGTGCGTTTTAGAAACCTTTCCCCATCACATGGTGTACCATCTTTTTTGTTTTCTCATGCATGTTTTCGATGTAGGAAGATGCCCTTGAACCTGGAGATTTGGGACCCATGCGATGGGTACCACGCAGTATTACTTTAAAGGGTCTGCGTTTGCTCACCCAACCTCACCAAACCTCTCAGCCCCAAGAGTGTCCACCCTTATGTCTCATCCAGCTGTGGGTCTAGAAATGGTCAATCCAGGTTGCATCACAGCCCCTGAACGCATTGTGTAAGAATTTCTCTCTCTTTCACTGTCTTTGTTTCATGGGTTTTTCAAAGTAATTTATTTTGATAATGGGGTTTAGCTGCTTTTCACTGCTGTGTTTATGCCGCTTTACACCCACTTGACACACTAACAGAGAGATATCAATACATAGGTTTTACGATTATTACTAGTCAGATATATTCTTGTGCGGTGAATAGGGCGTGTTGAGTCCAGTTCTCTGAGCAAGGAGTAGGTCTTGTCTATTACATATTGGGTTTATGGAACGGTATCTGAGCTAATTTGAAACCCTTGTTTTATGTATCACCCCACCTCACCTTTCCCGTTAAGCAGCCATAGTGTGTTTTCTGCATGTGTGACTCTGTTCTGTTTTGTAATTCAGTTCAAGTGTAACGGTTTTTACATTCCCTCTATAAGTGATACCTTATGAGAAGTGTCCTTTTCTGTGTGACTTATTTCACTTAGAATCGTCGTACCTAAATCCACTCATCATGCTGCTATTAGCCTTATGACATTGATTTCATGGCTGAGTGATATTCCATTGTACATAAGGACCACAACTTCTTTATCCATTTTTCTCCCTCCTGGGATATTGAAGGTGGAATGAAGTGGAGGTCCTTGTCAACAGAGCAGCCCTAAACTTTGGGGTGCTTGTGTCTTGCTGATTTTTCATTTTCCCAATTTATACCCCCATGAGTGGAAGTGCCCTATGCTCTATAAGCTGTGTTTTTAGATGTTTCAGGACACACCGTACACTTCTCCAGAGTGGCTGTTGGCAATTTACATCCCGCCCATCAGTGTAGCAAGGCTCCCATTTCTCCATGGCCTGTCCTGCATTTCTGGTTTTGAGACTTTTTTCAGCATGGCCCTTTTGACCGATGGGTAGCGAGTCTTCTTTGTAGCCCTGATTTGCCTTTCCAGGTTGCTTGGTTGGCCAAAAAGGGCGTATGCGTTTTTTCCTGAATATATTCAGGAAAAAACGCATACGCCCTTTTTGGCCAAGGGCATCATTGTCAACGTTTTGCCGCTTTTCATGTGCTTTAAAGGCGATTCGAATCTACCTCCTGAAATCTGTTTCCTGCATTTCTGCCTTGATTTCAAATCCTCTTCTTTGCCTTCCCTCAATATATTTGTGGACGAGAGTTATCATTTATAACTCTGCAGGTTTGTGAATTGCAGTGCCCTGAAGCTCCATTGTACAACTCGCTTTTTTGGGAGCTGGCCGCAAAAGCGCAGGATGGCTTCAGGCCCTGTTCTGGTTCCGGGGGGGAGGATGAGCCTGTGGTTAATTCTTCTTCCTGATGGGAAAATAGAGTGACCTGTGCCTGTCCCAACACCAAGAGCTAGTCTCTCACTGGTTCCCCGTCTACCCGTTCATCCTCAGGACAAATTGCAACCTGTACGGAACAGGAGGTTAAAGGTGCTGATGCTCCAAGTAGGGAGATTGTTAGTAAAGCGGCTGGAATGGCGAACCCGGGCACAAGGAGAAGAGAAATGAGGTGCGTTTTAGAAACCTTTCCCCATCACATGGTTTACCATCTTTTTGTTTTCTCATGCATGTTTTCGATGTAGGAAGATGCCCTTGAACCTGGAGATTTGGGACCCATGCGATGGGTACCACGCAGTATTACTTTAAAGGGTCTGCGTTTGCTCACCCAACCTCACCAAACCTCTCAGCCCCAAGAGTGTCCACCCTTATGTCTCATCCAGCTGTGGGTCTAGATATGGTCAATCCAGGTTGCATCACAGCCCCTGAACGCATTGTGTAAGAATTTCTCTCTCTTTCACTGTCTTTGTTTCATGGGTTTTTCAAAGTAATTTATTTTTATAATGGGGTTTAGCTGCTTTTCACTGCTGTGTTTATGCCGCTTTACACCCACTTGACACACTAACAGAGAGATATCAATACATAGGTTTTAAGATTATTACTAGTCAGATATATTCTTGTGCGGTGAATAGGGCGTGTTGAGTCCAGTTCTCTGAGCAAGGAGTAGGTCTTGTCTATTACATATTGGGTTTATGGAACGGTATCTGAGCTAATTTGAAACCCTTGTTTTATGTATCACCCCACCTTACCTTTCCCGTTAAGCAGCCATAGTGTGTTTTCTGCATGTGTGACTCTGTTCTGTTTTGTAATTCAGTTCAAGTGTAACGGTTTTTACATTCCCTCTATAAGTGATACCTTATGAGAAGTGTCCTTTTCTGTGTGACTTATTTCACTTAGAATCATCGTACCTAAATCCACTCATCATGCTGCTATTAGCCTTATGACATTGATTTCATGGCTGAGTGATATTCCATTGTACATAAGGACCACAACTTCTTTATCCATTTTTCTCCCTCCTGGGATATTGAAGGTGGAATGAAGTGGAGGTCCTTGTCAACAGAGCAGCCCTAAACTTTGGGGTGCTTGTGTCTTGCTGATTTTTCATTTTCCCAATTTATACCCCCATGAGTGGAAGTGCCCTATGCTCTCTAAGCTGTGTTTTTTAGATGTTTCAGGACACACCGTACACTTCTCCAGAGTGGCTGTTGGCAATTTACATCCCACCCATCAGTGTAGCAAGGCTCCCATTTCTCCATGGCCTGTCCTGCATTTCTGGTTTTGAGACTTTTTTCAGCATGGCCCTTTTGACCGATGGGTAGCGAGTCTTCTTTGTAGCCCTGATTTGCCTTTCCAGGTTGCTTGGTTGGCCAAAAAGGGCGTATGCGTTTTTTCCTGAATATATTCAGGAAAAAACACATACGCCCTTTTTGGCCAAGGGCATCATTGTCAACGTTTTGCCGCTTTTCATGTGCTTTAAAGGCGATTCGAATCTACCTCCTGAAATCTGTTTCCTGCATTTCTGCCTTGATTTCAAATCCTCTTCTTTGCCTTCCCTAAATATATTTGTGGACGAGAGTTATCATTTATAACTCTGCAGGTTTGTGAATTGCAGTGCCCTGAAGCTCCATTTTACAACTCGCTTTTTTGGGAGCTGGCCGCAAAAGCGCAGGATGGCTTCAGGCCCTGTTCTGGTTCCGGGGGGGAGGATGAGCCTGTGGTTAATTCTTCTTCCTGATGGGAAAATAGAGTGACCTGTGCCTGTCCCAACAACAAGAGCTAGTCTCTCACTGGTTCCCCGTATTCCCGTTCATCCTCAGGACAAATTGCAACCTGTATGGAACAGGAGGTTAAAGGTGCTGATGCTCCAAGTAGGGAGATTGTTAGTAAAGCGGCTGGAATGGCGACCCCGGGCACAAGGAGAAGAGAAATGAGGTGCGTTTTAGAAACCTTTCCCCATCACATGGTGTACCATCTTTTTTGTTTTCTCATGCATGTTTTCGATGTAGGAAGATGCCCTTGAACCTGGAGATTTGGGACCCATGCGATGGGTACCACGCAGTATTACTTTAAAGGGCCTGCGTTTGCTCACCCAACCTCACCAAACCTCTCAGCCCCAAGAGTGTCCACCCTTATGTCTCATCCAGCTGTGGGTCTAGAAATGGTCAATCCAGGTTGCATCACAGCCCCTGAACGCATTGTGTAAGAATTTCTCTCTCTTTCACTGTCTTTGTTTCATGGGTTTTTCAAAGTAATTTATTTTTATAATGGGGTTTAGCTGCTTTTCACTGCTGTGTTTATGCCACTTTACACCCACTTGACACACTAACAGAGAGATATCAATACATAGGTTTTAAGATTATTACTAGTCAGATATATTCTTGTGCGGTGAATAGGGCGTGTTGAGTCCAGTTCTCTGAGCAAGGAGTAGGTCTTGTCTATTACATATTGGGTTTATGGAATGGTATCTGAGCTAATTTGAAACCCTTGTTTTATGTATCACCCCACCTCACCTTTCCCGTTAAGCAGCCATAGTGTGTTTTCTGCATGTGTGACTCTGTTCTGTTTTGTAATTCAGTTCAAGTGTAACGGTTTTTACATTCCCTCTATAAGTGATACCTTATGAGAAGTGTCCTTTTCTGTGTGACTTATTTCACTTAGAATCGTCGTACCTAAATCCACTCATCATGCTGCTATTAGCCTTATGACATTGATTTCATGGCTGAGTGATATTCCATTGTACATAAGGACCACAACTTCTTTATCCATTTTTCTCCCTCCTGGGATATTGAAGGTGGAATGAAGTGGAGGTCCTTGTCAACAGAGCAGCCCTAAACTTTGGGGTGCTTGTGTCTTGCTGATTTTTCATTTTCCCAATTTATACCCCCATGAGTGGAAGTGCCCTATGCTCTCTAAGCTGTGTTTTTTAGATGTTTCAGGACACACCGTACACTTCTCCAGAGTGGCTGTTGGCAATTTACATCCCACCCATCAGTGTAGCAAGGCTCCCATTTCTCCATGGCCTGTCCTGCATTTCTGGTTTTGAGAGTTTTTTCAGCATGGCCCTTTTGACCGATGGGTAGCGAGTCTTCTTTGTAGCCCTGATTTGCCTTTCCAGGTTGCTTGGTTGGCCAAAAAGGGCGTATGCGTTTTTTCCTGAATATATTCAGGAAAAAACGCATACGCCCTTTTTGGCCAAGAGCATCATTGTCAACGTTTTGCCGCTTTTCATGTGCTTTAAAGGCGATTCGAATCTACCTCCTGAAATCTGTTTCCTGCATTTCTGCCTTGATTTCAAATCCTCTTCTTTGCCTTACCTAAATATATTTGTGGACGAGAGTTATCATTTATAACTCTGCAGGTTTGTGAATTGCAGTGCCCTGAAGCTCCATTGTACAACTCGCTTTTTTGGGAGCTGGCCGCAAAAGCGCAGGATGGCTTCAGGCCCTGTTCTGGTTCCGGGGGGGAGGATGAGCCTGTGGTTAATTCTTCTTCCTGATGGGAAAATAGAGTGACCTGTGCCTGTCCCAACAACAAGAGCTAGTCTCTCACTGGTTCCCCGTATTCCCGTTCATCCTCAGGACAAATTGCAACCTGTACGGAACAGGAGGTTAAAGGTGCTGATGCTCCAAGTAGGGAGATTGTTAGTAAAGCGGCTGGAATGGCGACCCCGGGCACAAGGAGAAGAGAAATGAGGTGCGTTTTAGAAACCTTTCCCCATCACATGGTGTACCATCTTTTTTGTTTTCTCATGCATGTTTTCGATGTAGGAAGATGCCCTTGAACCTGGAGATTTGGGACCCATGCGATGGGTACCACGCAGTATTACTTTAAAGGGTCTGCGTTTGCTCACCCAACCTCACCAAACCTCTCAGCCCCAAGAGTGTCCACCCTTATGTCTCATCCAGCTGTGGGTCTAGAAATGGTCAATCCAGGTTGCATCACAGCCCCTGAACGCATTGTGTAAGAATTTCTCTCTCTTTCACTGTCTTTGTTTCATGGGTTTTTCAAAGTAATTTATTTTTATAATGGGGTTTAGCTGCTTTTCACTGCTGTGTTTATGCCGCTTTACACCCACTTGACACACTAACAGAGAGATATCAATACATAGGTTTTACGATTATTACTAGTCAGATATATTCTTGTGCGGTGAATAGGGCGTGTTGAGTCCAGTTCTCTGAGCAAGGAGTAGGTCTTGTCTATTACATATTGGGTTTATGGAACGGTATCTGAGCTAATTTGAAACCCTTGTTTTATGTATCACCCCACCTCACCTTTCCCGTTAAGCAGCCATAGTGTGTTTTCTGCATGTGTGACTCTGTTCTGTTTTGTAATTCAGTTCAAGTGTAACGGTTTTTACATTCCCTCTATAAGTGATACCTTATGAGAAGTGTCCTTTTCTGTGTGACTTATTTCACTTAGAATCGTCGTACCTAAATCCACTCATCATGCTGCTATTAGCCTTATGACATTGATTTCATGGCTGAGTGATATTCCATTGTACATAAGGACCACAACTTCTTTATCCATTTTTCTCCCTCCTGGGATATTGAAGGTGGAATGAAGTGGAGGTCCTTGTCAACAGAGCAGCCCTAAACTTTGGGGTGCTTGTGTCTTGCTGATTTTTCATTTTCCCAATTTATACCCCCATGAGTGGAAGTGCCCTATGCTCTATAAGCTGTGTTTTTAGATGTTTCAGGACACACCGTACACTTCTCCAGAGTGGCTGTTGGCAATTTACATCCCGCCCATCAGTGTAGCAAGGCTCCCATTTCTCCATGGCCTGTCCTGCATTTCTGGTTTTGAGACTTTTTTCAGCATGGCCCTTTTGACCGATGGGTAGCGAGTCTTCTTTGTAGCCCTGATTTGCCTTTCCAGGTTGCTTGGTTGGCCAAAAAGGGCGTATGCGTTTTTTCCTGAATATATTCAGGAAAAAACGCATACGCCCTTTTTGGCCAAGGGCATCATTGTCAACGTTTTGCCGCTTTTCATGTGCTTTAAAGGCGATTCGAATCTACCTCCTGAAATCTGTTTCCTGCATTTCTGCCTTGATTTCAAATCCTCTTCTTTGCCTTCCCTCAATATATTTGTGGACGAGAGTTATCATTTATAACTCTGCAGGTTTGTGAATTGCAGTGCCCTGAAGCTCCATTGTACAACTCGCTTTTTTGGGAGCTGGCCGCAAAAGCGCAGGATGGCTTCAGGCCCTGTTCTGGTTCCGGGGGGGAGGATGAGCCTGTGGTTAATTCTTCTTCCTGATGGGAAAATAGAGTGACCTGTGCCTGTCCCAACACCAAGAGCTAGTCTCTCACTGGTTCCCCGTCTACCCGTTCATCCTCAGGACAAATTGCAACCTGTACGGAACAGGAGGTTAAAGGTGCTGATGCTCCAAGTAGGGAGATTGTTAGTAAAGCGGCTGGAATGGCGAACCCGGGCACAAGGAGAAGAGAAATGAGGTGCGTTTTAGAAACCTTTCCCCATCACATGGTTTACCATCTTTTTGTTTTCTCATGCATGTTTTCGATGTAGGAAGATGCCCTTGAACCTGGAGATTTGGGACCCATGCGATGGGTACCACGCAGTATTACTTTAAAGGGTCTGCGTTTGCTCACCCAACCTCACCAAACCTCTCAGCCCCAAGAGTGTCCACCCTTATGTCTCATCCAGCTGTGGGTCTAGATATGGTCAATCCAGGTTGCATCACAGCCCCTGAACGCATTGTGTAAGAATTTCTCTCTCTTTCACTGTCTTTGTTTCATGGGTTTTTCAAAGTAATTTATTTTTATAATGGGGTTTAGCTGCTTTTCACTGCTGTGTTTATGCCGCTTTACACCCACTTGACACACTAACAGAGAGATATCAATACATAGGTTTTAAGATTATTACTAGTCAGATATATTCTTGTGCGGTGAATAGGGCGTGTTGAGTCCAGTTCTCTGAGCAAGGAGTAGGTCTTGTCTATTACATATTGGGTTTATGGAACGGTATCTGAGCTAATTTGAAACCCTTGTTTTATGTATCACCCCACCTTACCTTTCCCGTTAAGCAGCCATAGTGTGTTTTCTGCATGTGTGACTCTGTTCTGTTTTGTAATTCAGTTCAAGTGTAACGGTTTTTACATTCCCTCTATAAGTGATACCTTATGAGAAGTGTCCTTTTCTGTGTGACTTATTTCACTTAGAATCATCGTACCTAAATCCACTCATCATGCTGCTATTAGCCTTATGACATTGATTTCATGGCTGAGTGATATTCCATTGTACATAAGGACCACAACTTCTTTATCCATTTTTCTCCCTCCTGGGATATTGAAGGTGGAATGAAGTGGAGGTCCTTGTCAACAGAGCAGCCCTAAACTTTGGGGTGCTTGTGTCTTGCTGATTTTTCATTTTCCCAATTTATACCCCCATGAGTGGAAGTGCCCTATGCTCTCTAAGCTGTGTTTTTTAGATGTTTCAGGACACACCGTACACTTCTCCAGAGTGGCTGTTGGCAATTTACATCCCACCCATCAGTGTAGCAAGGCTCCCATTTCTCCATGGCCTGTCCTGCATTTCTGGTTTTGAGACTTTTTTCAGCATGGCCCTTTTGACCGATGGGTAGCGAGTCTTCTTTGTAGCCCTGATTTGCCTTTCCAGGTTGCTTGGTTGGCCAAAAAGGGCGTATGCGTTTTTTCCTGAATATATTCAGGAAAAAACACATACGCCCTTTTTGGCCAAGGGCATCATTGTCAACGTTTTGCCGCTTTTCATGTGCTTTAAAGGCGATTCGAATCTACCTCCTGAAATCTGTTTCCTGCATTTCTGCCTTGATTTCAAATCCTCTTCTTTGCCTTCCCTAAATATATTTGTGGACGAGAGTTATCATTTATAACTCTGCAGGTTTGTGAATTGCAGTGCCCTGAAGCTCCATTTTACAACTCGCTTTTTTGGGAGCTGGCCGCAAAAGCGCAGGATGGCTTCAGGCCCTGTTCTGGTTCCGGGGGGGAGGATGAGCCTGTGGTTAATTCTTCTTCCTGATGGGAAAATAGAGTGACCTGTGCCTGTCCCAACAACAAGAGCTAGTCTCTCACTGGTTCCCCGTATTCCCGTTCATCCTCAGGACAAATTGCAACCTGTATGGAACAGGAGGTTAAAGGTGCTGATGCTCCAAGTAGGGAGATTGTTAGTAAAGCGGCTGGAATGGCGACCCCGGGCACAAGGAGAAGAGAAATGAGGTGCGTTTTAGAAACCTTTCCCCATCACATGGTGTACCATCTTTTTTGTTTTCTCATGCATGTTTTCGATGTAGGAAGATGCCCTTGAACCTGGAGATTTGGGACCCATGCGATGGGTACCACGCAGTATTACTTTAAAGGGCCTGCGTTTGCTCACCCAACCTCACCAAACCTCTCAGCCCCAAGAGTGTCCACCCTTATGTCTCATCCAGCTGTGGGTCTAGAAATGGTCAATCCAGGTTGCATCACAGCCCCTGAACGCATTGTGTAAGAATTTCTCTCTCTTTCACTGTCTTTGTTTCATGGGTTTTTCAAAGTAATTTATTTTTATAATGGGGTTTAGCTGCTTTTCACTGCTGTGTTTATGCCACTTTACACCCACTTGACACACTAACAGAGAGATATCAATACATAGGTTTTAAGATTATTACTAGTCAGATATATTCTTGTGCGGTGAATAGGGCGTGTTGAGTCCAGTTCTCTGAGCAAGGAGTAGGTCTTGTCTATTACATATTGGGTTTATGGAATGGTATCTGAGCTAATTTGAAACCCTTGTTTTATGTATCACCCCACCTCACCTTTCCCGTTAAGCAGCCATAGTGTGTTTTCTGCATGTGTGACTCTGTTCTGTTTTGTAATTCAGTTCAAGTGTAACGGTTTTTACATTCCCTCTATAAGTGATACCTTATGAGAAGTGTCCTTTTCTGTGTGACTTATTTCACTTAGAATCGTCGTACCTAAATCCACTCATCATGCTGCTATTAGCCTTATGACATTGATTTCATGGCTGAGTGATATTCCATTGTACATAAGGACCACAACTTCTTTATCCATTTTTCTCCCTCCTGGGATATTGAAGGTGGAATGAAGTGGAGGTCCTTGTCAACAGAGCAGCCCTAAACTTTGGGGTGCTTGTGTCTTGCTGATTTTTCATTTTCCCAATTTATACCCCCATGAGTGGAAGTGCCCTATGCTCTCTAAGCTGTGTTTTTCAGATGTTTCAGGACACACCGTACACTTCTCCAGAGTGGCTGTTGGCAATTTACATCCCGCCCATCAGTGTAGCAAGGCTCCCATTTCTCCATGGCCTGTCCTGCATTTCTGGTTTTGAGACTTTTTTCAGCATGGCCCTTTTGACCGATGGGTAGCGAGTCTTCTTTGTAGCCCTGATTTGCCTTTCCAGGTTGCTTGGTTGGCCAAAAAGGGCGTATGCGTTTTTTCCTGAATATATTCAGGAAAAAACACATACGCCCTTTTTGGCCAAGGGCATCATTGTCAACGTTTTGCCGCTTTTCATGTGCTTTAAAGGCGATTCGAATCTACCTCCTGAAATCTGTTTCCTGCATTTCTGCCTTGATTTCAAATCCTCTTCTTTGCCTTCCCTAAATATATTTGTGGACGAGAGTTATCATTTATAACTCTGCAGGTTTGTGAATTGCAGTGCCCTGAAGCTCCATTTTACAACTCGCTTTTTTGGGAGCTGGCCGCAAAAGCGCAGGATGGCTTCAGGCCCTGTTCTGGTTCCGGGGGGGAGGATGAGCCTGTGGTTAATTCTTCTTCCTGATGGGAAAATAGAGTGACCTGTGCCTGTCCCAACAACAAGAGCTAGTCTCTCACTGGTTCCCCGTATTCCCGTTCATCCTCAGGACAAATTGCAACCTGTATGGAACAGGAGGTTAAAGGTGCTGATGCTCCAAGTAGGGAGATTGTTAGTAAAGCGGCTGGAATGGCGACCCCGGGCACAAGGAGAAGAGAAATGAGGTGCGTTTTAGAAACCTTTCCCCATCACATGGTGTACCATCTTTTTTGTTTTCTCATGCATGTTTTCGATGTAGGAAGATGCCCTTGAACCTGGAGATTTGGGACCCATGCGATGGGTACCACGCAGTATTACTTTAAAGGGTCTGCGTTTGCTCACCCAACCTCACCAAACCTCTCAGCCCCAAGAGTGTCCACCCTTATGTCTCATCCAGCTGTGGGTCTAGAAATGGTCAATCCAGGTTGCATCACAGCCCCTGAACGCATTGTGTAAGAATTTCTCTCTCTTTCACTGTCTTTGTTTCATGGGTTTTTCAAAGTAATTTATTTTTATAATGGGGTTTAGCTGCTTTTCACTGCTGTGTTTATGCCACTTTACACCCACTTGACACACTAACAGAGAGATATCAATACATAGGTTTTAAGATTATTACTAGTCAGATATATTCTTGTGCGGTGAATAGGGCGTGTTGAGTCCAGTTCTCTGAGCAAGGAGTAGGTCTTGTCTATTACATATTGGGTTTATGGAATGGTATCTGAGCTAATTTGAAACCCTTGTTTTATGTATCACCCCACCTCACCTTTCCCGTTAAGCAGCCATAGTGTGTTTTCTGCATGTGTGACTCTGTTCTGTTTTGTAATTCAGTTCAAGTGTAACGGTTTTTACATTCCCTCTATAAGTGATACCTTATGAGAAGTGTCCTTTTCTGTGTGACTTATTTCACTTAGAATCGTCGTACCTAAATCCACTCATCATGCTGCTATTAGCCTTATGACATTGATTTCATGGCTGAGTGATATTCCATTGTACATAAGGACCACAACTTCTTTATCCATTTTTCTCCCTCCTGGGATATTGAAGGTGGAATGAAGTGGAGGTCCTTGTCAACAGAGCAGCCCTAAACTTTGGGGTGCTTGTGTCTTGCTGATTTTTCATTTTCCCAATTTATACCCCCATGAGTGGAAGTGCCCTATGCTCTCTAAGCTGTGTTTTTTAGATGTTTCAGGACACACCGTACACTTCTCCAGAGTGGCTGTTGGCAATTTACATCCCGCCCATCAGTGTAGCAAGGCTCCCATTTCTCCATGGCCTGTCCTGCATTTCTGGTTTTGAGACTTTTTTCAGCATGGCCCTTTTGACCGATGGGTAGCGAGTCTTCTTTGTAGCCCTGATTTGCCTTTCCAGGTTGCTTGGTTGGCCAAAAAGGGCGTATGCGTTTTTTCCTGAATATATTCAGGAAAAAACGCATACGCCCTTTTTGGCCAAGGGCTTCATTGTCAAAGTTTTGCCGCTTTTCATGTGCTTTAAAGGCGATTCGAATCTACCTCCTGAAATCTGTTTCCTGCATTTCTGCCTTGATTTCAAATCCTCTTCTTTGCCTTCCCTCAATATATTTGTGGACGAGAGTTATCATTTATAACTCTGCAGGTTTGTGAATTGCAGTGCCCTGAAGCTCCATTGTACAACTCGCTTTTTTGGGAGCTGGCCGCAAAAGCGCAGGATGGCTTCAGGCCCTGTTCTGGTTCCGGGGGGGAGGATGAGCCTGTGGTTAATTCTTCTTCCTGATGGGAAAATAGAGTGACCTGTGCCTGTCCCAACACCAAGAGCTAGTCTCTCACTGGTTCCCCGTATTCCCGTTCATCCTCAGGACAAATTGCAACCTGTATGGAACAGGAGGTTAAAGGTGCTGATGCTCCAAGTAGGGAGATTGTTAGTAAAGCGGCTGGAATGGCGACCCCGGGCACAAGGAGAAGAGAAATGAGGTGCGTTTTAGAAACCTTTCCCCATCACATGGTGTACCATCTTTTTTGTTTTCTCATGCATGTTTTCGATGTAGGAAGATGCCCTTGAACCTGGAGATTTGGGACCCATGCGATGGGTACCACGCAGTATTACTTTAAAGGGTCTGCGTTTGCTCACCCAACCTCACCAAACCTCTCAGCCCCAAGAGTGTCCACCCTTATGTCTCATCCAGCTGTGGGTCTAGATATGGTCAATCCAGGTTGCATCACAGCCCCTGAACGCATTGTGTAAGAATTTCTCTCTCTTTCACTGTCTTTGTTTCATGGGTTTTTCAAAGTAATTTATTTTTATAATGGGGTTTAGCTGCTTTTCACTGCTGTGTTTATGCCGCTTTACACCCACTTGACACACTAACAGAGAGATATCAATACATAGGTTTTAAGATTATTACTAGTCAGATATATTCTTGTGCGGTGAATAGGGCGTGTTGAGTCCAGTTCTCTGAGCAAGGAGTAGGTCTTGTCTATTACATATTGGGTTTATGGAACGGTATCTGAGCTAATTTGAAACCCTTGTTTTATGTATCACCCCACCTTACCTTTCCCGTTAAGCAGCCATAGTGTGTTTTCTGCATGTGTGACTCTGTTCTGTTTTGTAATTCAGTTCAAGTGTAACGGTTTTTACATTCCCTCTATAAGTGATACCTTATGAGAAGTGTCCTTTTCTGTGTGACTTATTTCACTTAGAATCATCGTACCTAAATCCACTCATCATGCTGCTATTAGCCTTATGACATTGATTTCATGGCTGAGTGATATTCCATTGTACATAAGGACCACAACTTCTTTATCCATTTTTCTCCCTCCTGGGATATTGAAGGTGGAATGAAGTGGAGGTCCTTGTCAACAGAGCAGCCCTAAACTTTGGGGTGCTTGTGTCTTGCTGATTTTTCATTTTCCCAATTTATACCCCCATGAGTGGAAGTGCCCTATGCTCTCTAAGCTGTGTTTTTTAGATGTTTCAGGACACACCGTACACTTCTCCAGAGTGGCTGTTGGCAATTTACATCCCACCCATCAGTGTAGCAAGGCTCCCATTTCTCCATGGCCTGTCCTTCATTTCTGGTTTTGAGACTTTTTTCAGCATGGCCCTTTTGACCGATGGGTAGCGAGTCTTCTTTGTAGCCCTGATTTGCCTTTCCAGGTTGCTTGGTTGGCCAAAAAGGGCGTATGCGTTTTTTCCTGAATATATTCAGGAAAAAACGCATACGCCCTTTTTGGCCAAGAGCATCATTGTCAACGTTTTGCCGCTTTTCATGTGCTTTAAAGGCGATTCGAATCTACCTCCTGAAATCTGTTTCCTGCATTTCTGCCTTGATTTCAAATCCTCTTCTTTGCCTTCCCTAAATATATTTGTGGACGAGAGTTATCATTTATAACTCTGCAGGTTTGTGAATTGCAGTGCCCTGAAGCTCCATTGTACAACTCGCTTTTTTGGGAGCTGGCCGCAAAAGCGCAGGATGGCTTCAGGCCCTGTTCTGGTTCCGGGGGGGAGGATGAGCCTGTGGTTAATTCTTCTTCCTGATGGGAAAATAGAGTGACCTGTGCCTGTCCCAACAACAAGAGCTAGTCTCTCACTGGTTCCCCGTATTCCCGTTCATCCTCAGGACAAATTGCAACCTGTACGGAACAGGAGGTTAAAGGTGCTGATGCTCCAAGTAGGGAGATTGTTAGTAAAGCGGCTGGAATGGCGACCCCGGGCACAAGGAGAAGAGAAATGAGGTGCGTTTTAGAAACCTTTCCCCATCACATGGTGTACCATCTTTTTTGTTTTCTCATGCATGTTTTCGATGTAGGAAGATGCCCTTGAACCTGGAGATTTGGGACCCATGCGATGGGTACCACGCAGTATTACTTTAAAGGGTCTGCGTTTGCTCACCCAACCTCACCAAACCTCTCAGCCCCAAGAGTGTCCACCCTTATGTCTCATCCAGCTGTGGGTCTAGAAATGGTCAATCCAGGTTGCATCACAGCCCCTGAACGCATTGTGTAAGAATTTCTCTCTCTTTCACTGTCTTTGTTTCATGGGTTTTTCAAAGTAATTTATTTTTATAATGGGGTTTAGCTGCTTTTCACTGCTGTGTTTATGCCGCTTTACACCCACTTGACACACTAACAGAGAGATATCAATACATAGGTTTTACGATTATTACTAGTCAGATATATTCTTGTGCGGTGAATAGGGCGTGTTGAGTCCAGTTCTCTGAGCAAGGAGTAGGTCTTGTCTATTACATATTGGGTTTATGGAACGGTATCTGAGCTAATTTGAAACCCTTGTTTTATGTATCACCCCACCTCACCTTTCCCGTTAAGCAGCCATAGTGTGTTTTCTGCATGTGTGACTCTGTTCTGTTTTGTAATTCAGTTCAAGTGTAACGGTTTTTACATTCCCTCTATAAGTGATACCTTATGAGAAGTGTCCTTTTCTGTGTGACTTATTTCACTTAGAATCGTCGTACCTAAATCCACTCATCATGCTGCTATTAGCCTTATGACATTGATTTCATGGCTGAGTGATATTCCATTGTACATAAGGACCACAACTTCTTTATCCATTTTTCTCCCTCCTGGGATATTGAAGGTGGAATGAAGTGGAGGTCCTTGTCAACAGAGCAGCCCTAAACTTTGGGGTGCTTGTGTCTTGCTGATTTTTCATTTTCCCAATTTATACCCCCATGAGTGGAAGTGCCCTATGCTCTCTAAGCTGTGTTTTTTAGATGTTTCAGGACACACCGTACACTTCTCCAGAGTGGCTGTTGGCAATTTACATCCCGCCCATCAGTGTAGCAAGGCTCCCATTTCTCCATGGCCTGTCCTTCATTTCTGGTTTTGAGACTTTTTTCAGCATGGCCCTTTTGACCGATGGGTAGCGAGTCTTCTTTGTAGCCCTGATTTGCCTTTCCAGGTTGCTTGGTTGGCCAAAAAGGGCGTATGCGTTTTTTCCTGAATATATTCAGGAAAAAACGCATACGCCCTTTTTGGCCAAGAGCATCATTGTCAACGTTTTGCCGCTTTTCATGTGCTTTAAAGGCGATTCGAATCTACCTCCTGAAATCTGTTTCCTGCATTTCTGCCTTGATTTCAAATCCTCTTCTTTGCCTTCCCTAAATATATTTGTGGACGAGAGTTATCATTTATAACTCTGCAGGTTTGTGAATTGCAGTGCCCTGAAGCTCCATTGTACAACTCGCTTTTTTGGGAGCTGGCCGCAAAAGCGCAGGATGGCTTCAGGCCCTGTTCTGGTTCCGGGGGGGAGGATGAGCCTGTGGTTAATTCTTCTTCCTGATGGGAAAATAGAGTGACCTGTGCCTGTCCCAACAACAAGAGCTAGTCTCTCACTGGTTCCCCGTATTCCCGTTCATCCTCAGGACAAATTGCAACCTGTACGGAACAGGAGGTTAAAGGTGCTGATGCTCCAAGTAGGGAGATTGTTAGTAAAGCGGCTGGAATGGCGACCCCGGGCACAAGGAGAAGAGAAATGAGGTGCGTTTTAGAAACCTTTCCCCATCACATGGTGTACCATCTTTTTTGTTTTCTCATGCATGTTTTCGATGTAGGAAGATGCCCTTGAACCTGGAGATTTGGGACCCATGCGATGGGTACCACGCAGTATTACTTTAAAGGGTCTGCGTTTGCTCACCCAACCTCACCAAACCTCTCAGCCCCAAGAGTGTCCACCCTTATGTCTCATCCAGCTGTGGGTCTAGAAATGGTCAATCCAGGTTGCATCACAGCCCCTGAACGCATTGTGTAAGAATTTCTCTCTCTTTCACTGTCTTTGTTTCATGGGTTTTTCAAAGTAATTTATTTTTATAATGGGGTTTAGCTGCTTTTCACTGCTGTGTTTATGCCGCTTTACACCCACTTGACACACTAACAGAGAGATATCAATACATAGGTTTTACGATTATTACTAGTCAGATATATTCTTGTGCGGTGAATAGGGCGTGTTGAGTCCAGTTCTCTGAGCAAGGAGTAGGTCTTGTCTATTACATATTGGGTTTATGGAACGGTATCTGAGCTAATTTGAAACCCTTGTTTTATGTATCACCCCACCTCACCTTTCCCGTTAAGCAGCCATAGTGTGTTTTCTGCATGTGTGACTCTGTTCTGTTTTGTAATTCAGTTCAAGTGTAACGGTTTTTACATTCCCTCTATAAGTGATACCTTATGAGAAGTGTCCTTTTCTGTGTGACTTATTTCACTTAGAATCGTCGTACCTAAATCCACTCATCATGCTGCTATTAGCCTTATGACATTGATTTCATGGCTGAGTGATATTCCATTGTACATAAGGACCACAACTTCTTTATCCATTTTTCTCCCTCCTGGGATATTGAAGGTGGAATGAAGTGGAGGTCCTTGTCAACAGAGCAGCCCTAAACTTTGGGGTGCTTGTGTCTTGCTGATTTTTCATTTTCCCAATTTATACCCCCATGAGTGGAAGTGCCCTATGCTCTCTAAGCTGTGTTTTTAGATGTTTCAGGACACACCGTACACTTCTCCAGAGTGGCTGTTGGCAATTTACATCCCGCCCATCAGTGTAGCAAGGCTCCCATTTCTCCATGGCCTGTCCTGCATTTCTGGTTTTGAGACTTTTTTCAGCATGGCCCTTTTGACCGATGGGTAGCGAGTCTTCTTTGTAGCCCTGATTTGCCTTTCCAGGTTGCTTGGTTGGCCAAAAAGGGCGTATGCGTTTTTTCCTGAATATATTCAGGAAAAAACGCATACGCCCTTTTTGGCCAAGGGCATCATTGTCAACGTTTTGCCGCTTTTCATGTGCTTTAAAGGCGATTCGAATCTACCTCCTGAAATCTGTTTCCTGCATTTCTGCCTTGATTTCAAATCCTCTTCTTTGCCTTCCCTCAATATATTTGTGGACGAGAGTTATCATTTATAACTCTGCAGGTTTGTGAATTGCAGTGCCCTGAAGCTCCATTGTACAACTCGCTTTTTTGGGAGCTGGCCGCAAAAGCGCAGGATGGCTTCAGGCCCTGTTCTGGTTCCGGGGGGGAGGATGAGCCTGTGGTTAATTCTTCTTCCTGATGGGAAAATAGAGTGACCTGTGCCTGTCCCAACACCAAGAGCTAGTCTCTCACTGGTTCCCCGTCTACCCGTTCATCCTCAGGACAAATTGCAACCTGTACGGAACAGGAGGTTAAAGGTGCTGATGCTCCAAGTAGGGAGATTGTTAGTAAAGCGGCTGGAATGGCGAACCCGGGCACAAGGAGAAGAGAAATGAGGTGCGTTTTAGAAACCTTTCCCCATCACATGGTTTACCATCTTTTTGTTTTCTCATGCATGTTTTCGATGTAGGAAGATGCCCTTGAACCTGGAGATTTGGGACCCATGCGATGGGTACCACGCAGTATTACTTTAAAGGGTCTGCGTTTGCTCACCCAACCTCACCAAACCTCTCAGCCCCAAGAGTGTCCACCCTTATGTCTCATCCAGCTGTGGGTCTAGATATGGTCAATCCAGGTTGCATCACAGCCCCTGAACGCATTGTGTAAGAATTTCTCTCTCTTTCACTGTCTTTGTTTCATGGGTTTTTCAAAGTAATTTATTTTTATAATGGGGTTTAGCTGCTTTTCACTGCTGTGTTTATGCCGCTTTACACCCACTTGACACACTAACAGAGAGATATCAATACATAGGTTTTAAGATTATTACTAGTCAGATATATTCTTGTGCGGTGAATAGGGCGTGTTGAGTCCAGTTCTCTGAGCAAGGAGTAGGTCTTGTCTATTACATATTGGGTTTATGGAACGGTATCTGAGCTAATTTGAAACCCTTGTTTTATGTATCACCCCACCTTACCTTTCCCGTTAAGCAGCCATAGTGTGTTTTCTGCATGTGTGACTCTGTTCTGTTTTGTAATTCAGTTCAAGTGTAACGGTTTTTACATTCCCTCTATAAGTGATACCTTATGAGAAGTGTCCTTTTCTGTGTGACTTATTTCACTTAGAATCATCGTACCTAAATCCACTCATCATGCTGCTATTAGCCTTATGACATTGATTTCATGGCTGAGTGATATTCCATTGTACATAAGGACCACAACTTCTTTATCCATTTTTCTCCCTCCTGGGATATTGAAGGTGGAATGAAGTGGAGGTCCTTGTCAACAGAGCAGCCCTAAACTTTGGGGTGCTTGTGTCTTGCTGATTTTTCATTTTCCCAATTTATACCCCCATGAGTGGAAGTGCCCTATGCTCTCTAAGCTGTGTTTTTTAGATGTTTCAGGACACACCGTACACTTCTCCAGAGTGGCTGTTGGCAATTTACATCCCACCCATCAGTGTAGCAAGGCTCCCATTTCTCCATGGCCTGTCCTGCATTTCTGGTTTTGAGACTTTTTTCAGCATGGCCCTTTTGACCGATGGGTAGCGAGTCTTCTTTGTAGCCCTGATTTGCCTTTCCAGGTTGCTTGGTTGGCCAAAAAGGGCGTATGCGTTTTTTCCTGAATATATTCAGGAAAAAACACATACGCCCTTTTTGGCCAAGGGCATCATTGTCAACGTTTTGCCGCTTTTCATGTGCTTTAAAGGCGATTCGAATCTACCTCCTGAAATCTGTTTCCTGCATTTCTGCCTTGATTTCAAATCCTCTTCTTTGCCTTCCCTAAATATATTTGTGGACGAGAGTTATCATTTATAACTCTGCAGGTTTGTGAATTGCAGTGCCCTGAAGCTCCATTTTACAACTCGCTTTTTTGGGAGCTGGCCGCAAAAGCGCAGGATGGCTTCAGGCCCTGTTCTGGTTCCGGGGGGGAGGATGAGCCTGTGGTTAATTCTTCTTCCTGATGGGAAAATAGAGTGACCTGTGCCTGTCCCAACAACAAGAGCTAGTCTCTCACTGGTTCCCCGTATTCCCGTTCATCCTCAGGACAAATTGCAACCTGTACGGAACAGGAGGTTAAAGGTGCTGATGCTCCAAGTAGGGAGATTGTTAGTAAAGCGGCTGGAATGGCGACCCCGGGCACAAGGAGAAGAGAAATGAGGTGCGTTTTAGAAACCTTTCCCCATCACATGGTGTACCATCTTTTTTGTTTTCTCATGCATGTTTTCGATGTAGGAAGATGCCCTTGAACCTGGAGATTTGGGACCCATGCGATGGGTACCACGCAGTATTACTTTAAAGGGTCTGCGTTTGCTCACCCAACCTCACCAAACCTCTCAGCCCCAAGAGTGTCCACCCTTATGTCTCATCCAGCTGTGGGTCTAGAAATGGTCAATCCAGGTTGCATCACAGCCCCTGAACGCATTGTGTAAGAATTTCTCTCTCTTTCACTGTCTTTGTTTCATGGGTTTTTCAAAGTAATTTATTTTTATAATGGGGTTTAGCTGCTTTTCACTGCTGTGTTTATGCCACTTTACACCCACTTGACACACTAACAGAGAGATATCAATACATAGGTTTTAAGATTATTACTAGTCAGATATATTCTTGTGCGGTGAATAGGGCGTGTTGAGTCCAGTTCTCTGAGCAAGGAGTAGGTCTTGTCTATTACATATTGGGTTTATGGAATGGTATCTGAGCTAATTTGAAACCCTTGTTTTATGTATCACCCCACCTCACCTTTCCCGTTAAGCAGCCATAGTGTGTTTTCTGCATGTGTGACTCTGTTCTGTTTTGTAATTCAGTTCAAGTGTAACGGTTTTTACATTCCCTCTATAAGTGATACCTTATGAGAAGTGTCCTTTTCTGTGTGACTTATTTCACTTAGAATCGTCGTACCTAAATCCACTCATCATGCTGCTATTAGCCTTATGACATTGATTTCATGGCTGAGTGATATTCCATTGTACATAAGGACCACAACTTCTTTATCCATTTTTCTCCCTCCTGGGATATTGAAGGTGGAATGAAGTGGAGGTCCTTGTCAACAGAGCAGCCCTAAACTTTGGGGTGCTTGTGTCTTGCTGATTTTTCATTTTCCCAATTTATACCCCCATGAGTGGAAGTGCCCTATGCTCTCTAAGCTGTGTTTTTTAGATGTTTCAGGACACACCGTACACTTCTCCAGAGTGGCTGTTGGCAATTTACATCCCGCCCATCAGTGTAGCAAGGCTCCCATTTCTCCATGGCCTGTCCTGCATTTCTGGTTTTGAGACTTTTTTCAGCATGGCCCTTTTGACCGATGGGTAGCGAGTCTTCTTTGTAGCCCTGATTTGCCTTTCCAGGTTGCTTGGTTGGCCAAAAAGGGCGTATGCGTTTTTTCCTGAATATATTCAGGAAAAAACGCATACGCCCTTTTTGGCCAAGGGCTTCATTGTCAAAGTTTTGCCGCTTTTCATGTGCTTTAAAGGCGATTCGAATCTACCTCCTGAAATCTGTTTCCTGCATTTCTGCCTTGATTTCAAATCCTCTTCTTTGCCTTCCCTCAATATATTTGTGGACGAGAGTTATCATTTATAACTCTGCAGGTTTGTGAATTGCAGTGCCCTGAAGCTCCATTGTACAACTCGCTTTTTTGGGAGCTGGCCGCAAAAGCGCAGGATGGCTTCAGGCCCTGTTCTGGTTCCGGGGGGGAGGATGAGCCTGTGGTTAATTCTTCTTCCTGATGGGAAAATAGAGTGACCTGTGCCTGTCCCAACACCAAGAGCTAGTCTCTCACTGGTTCCCCGTATTCCCGTTCATCCTCAGGACAAATTGCAACCTGTATGGAACAGGAGGTTAAAGGTGCTGATGCTCCAAGTAGGGAGATTGTTAGTAAAGCGGCTGGAATGGCGACCCCGGGCACAAGGAGAAGAGAAATGAGGTGCGTTTTAGAAACCTTTCCCCATCACATGGTGTACCATCTTTTTTGTTTTCTCATGCATGTTTTCGATGTAGGAAGATGCCCTTGAACCTGGAGATTTGGGACCCATGCGATGGGTACCACGCAGTATTACTTTAAAGGGTCTGCGTTTGCTCACCCAACCTCACCAAACCTCTCAGCCCCAAGAGTGTCCACCCTTATGTCTCATCCAGCTGTGGGTCTAGAAATGGTCAATCCAGGTTGCATCACAGCCCCTGAACGCATTGTGTAAGAATTTCTCTCTCTTTCTCTGTCTTTGTTTCATGGGTTTTTCAAAGTAATTTATTTTTATAATGGGGTTTAGCTGCTTTTCACTGCTGTGTTTATGCCGCTTTACACCCACTTGACACACTAACAGAGAGATATCAATACATAGGTTTTAAGATTATTACTAGTCAGATATATTCTTGTGCGGTGAATAGGGCGTGTTGAGTCCAGTTCTCTGAGCAAGGAGTAGGTCTTGTCTATTACATATTGGGTTTATGGAACGGTATCTGAGCTAATTTGAAACCCTTGTTTTATGTATCACCCCACCTCACCTTTCCCGTTAAGCAGCCATAGTGTGTTTTCTGCATGTGTGACTCTGTTCTGTTTTGTAATTCAGTTCAAGTGTAACGGTTTTTACATTCCCTCTATAAGTGATACCTTATGAGAAGTGTCCTTTTCTGTGTGACTTATTTCACTTAGAATCGTCGTACCTAAATCCACTCATCATGCTGCTATTAGCCTTATGACATTGATTTCATGGCTGAGTGATATTCCATTGTACATAAGGACCACAACTTCTTTATCCATTTTTCTCCCTCCTGGGATATTGAAGGTGGAATGAAGTGGAGGTCCTTGTCAACAGAGCAGCCCTAAACTTTGGGGTGCTTGTGTCTTGCTGATTTTTCATTTTCCCAATTTATACCCCCATGAGTGGAAGTGCCCTATGCTCTCTAAGCTGTGTTTTTTAGATGTTTCAGGACACACCGTACACTTCTCCAGAGTGGCTGTTGGCAATTTACATCCCGCCCATCAGTGTAGCAAGGCTCCCATTTCTCCATGGCCTGTCCTGCATTTCTGGTTTTGAGACTTTTTTCAGCATGGCCCTTTTGACCGATGGGTAGCGAGTCTTCTTTGTAGCCCTGATTTGCCTTTCCAGGTTGCTTGGTTGGCCAAAAAGGGCGTATGCGTTTTTTCCTGAATATATTCAGGAAAAAACGCATACGCCCTTTTTGGCCAAGGGCATCATTGTCAAAGTTTTGCCGCTTTTCATGTGCTTTAAAGGCGATTCGAATCTACCTCCTGAAATCTGTTTCCTGCATTTCTGCCTTGATTTCAAATCCTCTTCTTTGCCTTCCCTCAATATATTTGTGGACGAGAGTTATCATTTATAACTCTGCAGGTTTGTGAATTGCAGTGCCCTGAAGCTCCATTTTACAACTCGCTTTTTTGGGAGCTGGCCGCAAAAGCGCAGGATGGCTTCAGGCCCTGTTCTGGTTCCGGGGGGGAGGATGAGCCTGTGGTTAATTCTTCTTCCTGATGGGAAAATAGAGTGACCTGTGCCTGTCCCAACACCAAGAGCTAGTCTCTCACTGGTTCCCCGTATTCCCGTTCATCCTCAGGACAAATTGCAACCTGTATGGAACAGGAGGTTAAAGGTGCTGATGCTCCAAGTAGGGAGATTGTTAGTAAAGCGGCTGGAATGGCGACCCCGGGCACAAGGAGAAGAGAAATGAGGTGCGTTTTAGAAACCTTTCCCCATCACATGGTGTACCATCTTTTTTGTTTTCTCATGCATGTTTTCGATGTAGGAAGATGCCCTTGAACCTGGAGATTTGGGACCCATGCGATGGGTACCACGCAGTATTACTTTAAAGGGTCTGCGTTTGCTCACCCAACCTCACCAAACCTCTCAGCCCCAAGAGTGTCCACCCTTATGTCTCATCCAGCTGTGGGTCTAGATATGGTCAATCCAGGTTGCATCACAGCCCCTGAACGCATTGTGTAAGAATTTCTCTCTCTTTCACTGTCTTTGTTTCATGGGTTTTTCAAAGTAATTTATTTTTATAATGGGGTTTAGCTGCTTTTCACTGCTGTGTTTATGCCGCTTTACACCCACTTGACACACTAACAGAGAGATATCAATACATAGGTTTTAAGATTATTACTAGTCAGATATATTCTTGTGCGGTGAATAGGGCGTGTTGAGTCCAGTTCTCTGAGCAAGGAGTAGGTCTTGTCTATTACATATTGGGTTTATGGAACGGTATCTGAGCTAATTTGAAACCCTTGTTTTATGTATCACCCCACCTTACCTTTCCCGTTAAGCAGCCATAGTGTGTTTTCTGCATGTGTGACTCTGTTCTGTTTTGTAATTCAGTTCAAGTGTAACGGTTTTTACATTCCCTCTATAAGTGATACCTTATGAGAAGTGTCCTTTTCTGTGTGACTTATTTCACTTAGAATCATCGTACCTAAATCCACTCATCATGCTGCTATTAGCCTTATGACATTGATTTCATGGCTGAGTGATATTCCATTGTACATAAGGACCACAACTTCTTTATCCATTTTTCTCCCTCCTGGGATATTGAAGGTGGAATGAAGTGGAGGTCCTTGTCAACAGAGCAGCCCTAAACTTTGGGGTGCTTGTGTCTTGCTGATTTTTCATTTTCCCAATTTATACCCCCATGAGTGGAAGTGCCCTATGCTCTCTAAGCTGTGTTTTTTAGATGTTTCAGGACACACCGTACACTTCTCCAGAGTGGCTGTTGGCAATTTACATCCCACCCATCAGTGTAGCAAGGCTCCCATTTCTCCATGGCCTGTCCTTCATTTCTGGTTTTGAGACTTTTTTCAGCATGGCCCTTTTGACCGATGGGTAGCGAGTCTTCTTTGTAGCCCTGATTTGCCTTTCCAGGTTGCTTGGTTGGCCAAAAAGGGCGTATGCGTTTTTTCCTGAATATATTCAGGAAAAAACGCATACGCCCTTTTTGGCCAAGAGCATCATTGTCAACGTTTTGCCGCTTTTCATGTGCTTTAAAGGCGATTCGAATCTACCTCCTGAAATCTGTTTCCTGCATTTCTGCCTTGATTTCAAATCCTCTTCTTTGCCTTCCCTAAATATATTTGTGGACGAGAGTTATCATTTATAACTCTGCAGGTTTGTGAATTGCAGTGCCCTGAAGCTCCATTGTACAACTCGCTTTTTTGGGAGCTGGCCGCAAAAGCGCAGGATGGCTTCAGGCCCTGTTCTGGTTCCGGGGGGGAGGATGAGCCTGTGGTTAATTCTTCTTCCTGATGGGAAAATAGAGTGACCTGTGCCTGTCCCAACAACAAGAGCTAGTCTCTCACTGGTTCCCCGTATTCCCGTTCATCCTCAGGACAAATTGCAACCTGTACGGAACAGGAGGTTAAAGGTGCTGATGCTCCAAGTAGGGAGATTGTTAGTAAAGCGGCTGGAATGGCGACCCCGGGCACAAGGAGAAGAGAAATGAGGTGCGTTTTAGAAACCTTTCCCCATCACATGGTGTACCATCTTTTTTGTTTTCTCATGCATGTTTTCGATGTAGGAAGATGCCCTTGAACCTGGAGATTTGGGACCCATGCGATGGGTACCACGCAGTATTACTTTAAAGGGTCTGCGTTTGCTCACCCAACCTCACCAAACCTCTCAGCCCCAAGAGTGTCCACCCTTATGTCTCATCCAGCTGTGGGTCTAGAAATGGTCAATCCAGGTTGCATCACAGCCCCTGAACGCATTGTGTAAGAATTTCTCTCTCTTTCACTGTCTTTGTTTCATGGGTTTTTCAAAGTAATTTATTTTTATAATGGGGTTTAGCTGCTTTTCACTGCTGTGTTTATGCCGCTTTACACCCACTTGACACACTAACAGAGAGATATCAATACATAGGTTTTACGATTATTACTAGTCAGATATATTCTTGTGCGGTGAATAGGGCGTGTTGAGTCCAGTTCTCTGAGCAAGGAGTAGGTCTTGTCTATTACATATTGGGTTTATGGAACGGTATCTGAGCTAATTTGAAACCCTTGTTTTATGTATCACCCCACCTCACCTTTCCCGTTAAGCAGCCATAGTGTGTTTTCTGCATGTGTGACTCTGTTCTGTTTTGTAATTCAGTTCAAGTGTAACGGTTTTTACATTCCCTCTATAAGTGATACCTTATGAGAAGTGTCCTTTTCTGTGTGACTTATTTCACTTAGAATCGTCGTACCTAAATCCACTCATCATGCTGCTATTAGCCTTATGACATTGATTTCATGGCTGAGTGATATTCCATTGTACATAAGGACCACAACTTCTTTATCCATTTTTCTCCCTCCTGGGATATTGAAGGTGGAATGAAGTGGAGGTCCTTGTCAACAGAGCAGCCCTAAACTTTGGGGTGCTTGTGTCTTGCTGATTTTTCATTTTCCCAATTTATACCCCCATGAGTGGAAGTGCCCTATGCTCTCTAAGCTGTGTTTTTTAGATGTTTCAGGACACACCGTACACTTCTCCAGAGTGGCTGTTGGCAATTTACATCCCACCCATCAGTGTAGCAAGGCTCCCATTTCTCCATGGCCTGTCCTTCATTTCTGGTTTTGAGACTTTTTTCAGCATGGCCCTTTTGACCGATGGGTAGCGAGTCTTCTTTGTAGCCCTGATTTGCCTTTCCAGGTTGCTTGGTTGGCCAAAAAGGGCGTATGCGTTTTTTCCTGAATATATTCAGGAAAAAACGCATACGCCCTTTTTGGCCAAGAGCATCATTGTCAACGTTTTGCCGCTTTTCATGTGCTTTAAAGGCGATTCGAATCTACCTCCTGAAATCTGTTTCCTGCATTTCTGCCTTGATTTCAAATCCTCTTCTTTGCCTTCCCTAAATATATTTGTGGACGAGAGTTATCATTTATAACTCTGCAGGTTTGTGAATTGCAGTGCCCTGAAGCTCCATTGTACAACTCGCTTTTTTGGGAGCTGGCCGCAAAAGCGCAGGATGGCTTCAGGCCCTGTTCTGGTTCCGGGGGGGAGGATGAGCCTGTGGTTAATTCTTCTTCCTGATGGGAAAATAGAGTGACCTGTGCCTGTCCCAACAACAAGAGCTAGTCTCTCACTGGTTCCCCGTATTCCCGTTCATCCTCAGGACAAATTGCAACCTGTACGGAACAGGAGGTTAAAGGTGCTGATGCTCCAAGTAGGGAGATTGTTAGTAAAGCGGCTGGAATGGCGACCCCGGGCACAAGGAGAAGAGAAATGAGGTGCGTTTTAGAAACCTTTCCCCATCACATGGTGTACCATCTTTTTTGTTTTCTCATGCATGTTTTCGATGTAGGAAGATGCCCTTGAACCTGGAGATTTGGGACCCATGCGATGGGTACCACGCAGTATTACTTTAAAGGGTCTGCGTTTGCTCACCCAACCTCACCAAACCTCTCAGCCCCAAGAGTGTCCACCCTTATGTCTCATCCAGCTGTGGGTCTAGAAATGGTCAATCCAGGTTGCATCACAGCCCCTGAACGCATTGTGTAAGAATTTCTCTCTCTTTCTCTGTCTTTGTTTCATGGGTTTTTCAAAGTAATTTATTTTTATAATGGGGTTTAGCTGCTTTTCACTGCTGTGTTTATGCCGCTTTACACCCACTTGACACACTAACAGAGAGATATCAATACATAGGTTTTAAGATTATTACTAGTCAGATATATTCTTGTGCGGTGAATAGGGCGTGTTGAGTCCAGTTCTCTGAGCAAGGAGTAGGTCTTGTCTATTACATATTGGGTTTATGGAACGGTATCTGAGCTAATTTGAAACCCTTGTTTTATGTATCACCCCACCTCACCTTTCCCGTTAAGCAGCCATAGTGTGTTTTCTGCATGTGTGACTCTGTTCTGTTTTGTAATTCAGTTCAAGTGTAACGGTTTTTACATTCCCTCTATAAGTGATACCTTATGAGAAGTGTCCTTTTCTGTGTGACTTATTTCACTTAGAATCGTCGTACCTAAATCCACTCATCATGCTGCTATTAGCCTTATGACATTGATTTCATGGCTGAGTGATATTCCATTGTACATAAGGACCACAACTTCTTTATCCATTTTTCTCCCTCCTGGGATATTGAAGGTGGAATGAAGTGGAGGTCCTTGTCAACAGAGCAGCCCTAAACTTTGGGGTGCTTGTGTCTTGCTGATTTTTCATTTTCCCAATTTATACCCCCATGAGTGGAAGTGCCCTATGCTCTCTAAGCTGTGTTTTTTAGATGTTTCAGGACACACCGTACACTTCTCCAGAGTGGCTGTTGGCAATTTACATCCCGCCCATCAGTGTAGCAAGGCTCCCATTTCTCCATGGCCTGTCCTGCATTTCTGGTTTTGAGACTTTTTTCAGCATGGCCCTTTTGACCGATGGGTAGCGAGTCTTCTTTGTAGCCCTGATTTGCCTTTCCAGGTTGCTTGGTTGGCCAAAAAGGGCGTATGCGTTTTTTCCTGAATATATTCAGGAAAAAACGCATACGCCCTTTTTGGCCAAGGGCATCATTGTCAAAGTTTTGCCGCTTTTCATGTGCTTTAAAGGCGATTCGAATCTACCTCCTGAAATCTGTTTCCTGCATTTCTGCCTTGATTTCAAATCCTCTTCTTTGCCTTCCCTCAATATATTTGTGGACGAGAGTTATCATTTATAACTCTGCAGGTTTGTGAATTGCAGTGCCCTGAAGCTCCATTTTACAACTCGCTTTTTTGGGAGCTGGCCGCAAAAGCGCAGGATGGCTTCAGGCCCTGTTCTGGTTCCGGGGGGGAGGATGAGCCTGTGGTTAATTCTTCTTCCTGATGGGAAAATAGAGTGACCTGTGCCTGTCCCAACACCAAGAGCTAGTCTCTCACTGGTTCCCCGTATTCCCGTTCATCCTCAGGACAAATTGCAACCTGTATGGAACAGGAGGTTAAAGGTGCTGATGCTCCAAGTAGGGAGATTGTTAGTAAAGCGGCTGGAATGGCGACCCCGGGCACAAGGAGAAGAGAAATGAGGTGCGTTTTAGAAACCTTTCCCCATCACATGGTGTACCATCTTTTTTGTTTTCTCATGCATGTTTTCGATGTAGGAAGATGCCCTTGAACCTGGAGATTTGGGACCCATGCGATGGGTACCACGCAGTATTACTTTAAAGGGTCTGCATTTGCTCACCCAACCTCACCAAACCTCTCAGCCCCAAGAGTGTCCACCCTTATGTCTCATCCAGCTGTGGGTCTAGATATGGTCAATCCAGGTTGCATCACAGCCCCTGAACGCATTGTGTAAGAATTTCTCTCTCTTTCACTGTCTTTGTTTCATGGGTTTTTCAAAGTAATTTATTTTTATAATGGGGTTTAGCTGCTTTTCACTGCTGTGTTTATGCCGCTTTACACCCACTTGACACACTAACAGAGAGATATCAATACATAGGTTTTAAGATTATTACTAGTCAGATATATTCTTGTGCGGTGAATAGGGCGTGTTGAGTCCAGTTCTCTGAGCAAGGAGTAGGTCTTGTCTATTACATATTGGGTTTATGGAACGGTATCTGAGCTAATTTGAAACCCTTGTTTTATGTATCACCCCACCTTACCTTTCCCGTTAAGCAGCCATAGTGTGTTTTCTGCATGTGTGACTCTGTTCTGTTTTGTAATTCAGTTCAAGTGTAACGGTTTTTACATTCCCTCTATAAGTGATACCTTATGAGAAGTGTCCTTTTCTGTGTGACTTATTTCACTTAGAATCATCGTACCTAAATCCACTCATCATGCTGCTATTAGCCTTATGACATTGATTTCATGGCTGAGTGATATTCCATTGTACATAAGGACCACAACTTCTTTATCCATTTTTCTCCCTCCTGGGATATTGAAGGTGGAATGAAGTGGAGGTCCTTGTCAACAGAGCAGCCCTAAACTTTGGGGTGCTTGTGTCTTGCTGATTTTTCATTTTCCCAATTTATACCCCCATGAGTGGAAGTGCCCTATGCTCTCTAAGCTGTGTTTTTTAGATGTTTCAGGACACACCGTACACTTCTCCAGAGTGGCTGTTGGCAATTTACATCCCACCCATCAGTGTAGCAAGGCTCCCATTTCTCCATGGCCTGTCCTTCATTTCTGGTTTTGAGACTTTTTTCAGCATGGCCCTTTTGACCGATGGGTAGCGAGTCTTCTTTGTAGCCCTGATTTGCCTTTCCAGGTTGCTTGGTTGGCCAAAAAGGGCGTATGCGTTTTTTCCTGAATATATTCAGGAAAAAACGCATACGCCCTTTTTGGCCAAGAGCATCATTGTCAACGTTTTGCCGCTTTTCATGTGCTTTAAAGGCGATTCGAATCTACCTTCTGAAATCTGTTTCCTGCATTTCTGCCTTGATTTCAAATCCTCTTCTTTGCCTTCCCTAAATATATTTGTGGACGAGAGTTATCATTTATAACTCTGCAGGTTTGTGAATTGCAGTGCCCTGAAGCTCCATTGTACAACTCGCTTTTTTGGGAGCTGGCCGCAAAAGCGCAGGATGGCTTCAGGCCCTGTTCTGGTTCCGGGGGGGAGGATGAGCCTGTGGTTAATTCTTCTTCCTGATGGGAAAATAGAGTGACCTGTGCCTGTCCCAACAACAAGAGCTAGTCTCTCACTGGTTCCCCGTATTCCCGTTCATCCTCAGGACAAATTGCAACCTGTACGGAACAGGAGGTTAAAGGTGCTGATGCTCCAAGTAGGGAGATTGTTAGTAAAGCGGCTGGAATGGCGACCCCGGGCACAAGGAGAAGAGAAATGAGGTGCGTTTTAGAAACCTTTCCCCATCACATGGTGTACCATCTTTTTTGTTTTCTCATGCATGTTTTCGATGTAGGAAGATGCCCTTGAACCTGGAGATTTGGGACCCATGCGATGGGTACCACGCAGTATTACTTTAAAGGGTCTGCGTTTGCTCACCCAACCTCACCAAACCTCTCAGCCCCAAGAGTGTCCACCCTTATGTCTCATCCAGCTGTGGGTCTAGAAATGGTCAATCCAGGTTGCATCACAGCCCCTGAACGCATTGTGTAAGAATTTCTCTCTCTTTCACTGTCTTTGTTTCATGGGTTTTTCAAAGTAATTTATTTTTATAATGGGGTTTAGCTGCTTTTCACTGCTGTGTTTATGCCGCTTTACACCCACTTGACACACTAACAGAGAGATATCAATACATAGGTTTTACGATTATTACTAGTCAGATATATTCTTGTGCGGTGAATAGGGCGTGTTGAGTCCAGTTCTCTGAGCAAGGAGTAGGTCTTGTCTATTACATATTGGGTTTATGGAACGGTATCTGAGCTAATTTGAAACCCTTGTTTTATGTATCACCCCACCTCACCTTTCCCGTTAAGCAGCCATAGTGTGTTTTCTGCATGTGTGACTCTGTTCTGTTTTGTAATTCAGTTCAAGTGTAACGGTTTTTACATTCCCTCTATAAGTGATACCTTATGAGAAGTGTCCTTTTCTGTGTGACTTATTTCACTTAGAATCGTCGTACCTAAATCCACTCATCATGCTGCTATTAGCCTTATGACATTGATTTCATGGCTGAGTGATATTCCATTGTACATAAGGACCACAACTTCTTTATCCATTTTTCTCCCTCCTGGGATATTGAAGGTGGAATGAAGTGGAGGTCCTTGTCAACAGAGCAGCCCTAAACTTTGGGGTGCTTGTGTCTTGCTGATTTTTCATTTTCCCAATTTATACCCCCATGAGTGGAAGTGCCCTATGCTCTCTAAGCTGTGTTTTTTAGATGTTTCAGGACACACCGTACACTTCTCCAGAGTGGCTGTTGGCAATTTACATCCCACCCATCAGTGTAGCAAGGCTCCCATTTCTCCATGGCCTGTCCTTCATTTCTGGTTTTGAGACTTTTTTCAGCATGGCCCTTTTGACCGATGGGTAGCGAGTCTTCTTTGTAGCCCTGATTTGCCTTTCCAGGTTGCTTGGTTGGCCAAAAAGGGCGTATGCGTTTTTTCCTGAATATATTCAGGAAAAAACGCATACGCCCTTTTTGGCCAAGAGCATCATTGTCAACGTTTTGCCGCTTTTCATGTGCTTTAAAGGCGATTCGAATCTACCTCCTGAAATCTGTTTCCTGCATTTCTGCCTTGATTTCAAATCCTCTTCTTTGCCTTCCCTAAATATATTTGTGGACGAGAGTTATCATTTATAACTCTGCAGGTTTGTGAATTGCAGTGCCCTGAAGCTCCATTGTACAACTCGCTTTTTTGGGAGCTGGCCGCAAAAGCGCAGGATGGCTTCAGGCCCTGTTCTGGTTCCGGGGGGGAGGATGAGCCTGTGGTTAATTCTTCTTCCTGATGGGAAAATAGAGTGACCTGTGCCTGTCCCAACAACAAGAGCTAGTCTCTCACTGGTTCCCCGTATTCCCGTTCATCCTCAGGACAAATTGCAACCTGTACGGAACAGGAGGTTAAAGGTGCTGATGCTCCAAGTAGGGAGATTGTTAGTAAAGCGGCTGGAATGGCGACCCCGGGCACAAGGAGAAGAGAAATGAGGTGCGTTTTAGAAACCTTTCCCCATCACATGGTGTACCATCTTTTTTGTTTTCTCATGCATGTTTTCGATGTAGGAAGATGCCCTTGAACCTGGAGATTTGGGACCCATGCGATGGGTACCACGCAGTATTACTTTAAAGGGTCTGCGTTTGCTCACCCAACCTCACCAAACCTCTCAGCCCCAAGAGTGTCCACCCTTATGTCTCATCCAGCTGTGGGTCTAGAAATGGTCAATCCAGGTTGCATCACAGCCCCTGAACGCATTGTGTAAGAATTTCTCTCTCTTTCACTGTCTTTGTTTCATGGGTTTTTCAAAGTAATTTATTTTTGTAATGGGGTTTAGCTGCTTTTCACTGCTGTGTTTATGCCGCTTTACACCCACTTGACACACTAACAGAGAGATATCAATACATAGGTTTTACGATTATTACTAGTCAGATATATTCTTGTGCGGTGAATAGGGCGTGTTGAGTCCAGTTCTCTGAGCAAGGAGTAGGTCTTGTCTATTACATATTGGGTTTATGGAACGGTATCTGAGCTAATTTGAAACCCTTGTTTTATGTATCACCCCACCTCACCTTTCCCGTTAAGCAGCCATAGTGTGTTTTCTGCATGTGTGACTCTGTTCTGTTTTGTAATTCAGTTCAAGTGTAACGGTTTTTACATTCCCTCTATAAGTGATACCTTATGAGAAGTGTCCTTTTCTGTGTGACTTATTTCACTTAGAATCGTCGTACCTAAATCCACTCATCATGCTGCTATTAGCCTTATGACATTGATTTCATGGCTGAGTGATATTCCATTGTACATAAGGACCACAACTTCTTTATCCATTTTTCTCCCTCCTGGGATATTGAAGGTGGAATGAAGTGGAGGTCCTTGTCAACAGAGCAGCCCTAAACTTTGGGGTGCTTGTGTCTTGCTGATTTTTCATTTTCCCAATTTATACCCCCATGAGTGGAAGTGCCCTATGCTCTCTAAGCTGTGTTTTTAGATGTTTCAGGACACACCGTACACTTCTCCAGAGTGGCTGTTGGCAATTTACATCCCGCCCATCAGTGTAGCAAGGCTCCCATTTCTCCATGGCCTGTCCTGCATTTCTGGTTTTGAGACTTTTTTCAGCATGGCCCTTTTGACCGATGGGTAGCGAGTCTTCTTTGTAGCCCTGATTTGCCTTTCCAGGTTGCTTGGTTGGCCAAAAAGGGCGTATGCGTTTTTTCCTGAATATATTCAGGAAAAAACGCATACGCCCTTTTTGGCCAAGGGCATCATTGTCAACGTTTTGCCGCTTTTCATGTGCTTTAAAGGCGATTCGAATCTACCTCCTGAAATCTGTTTCCTGCATTTCTGCCTTGATTTCAAATCCTCTTCTTTGCCTTCCCTCAATATATTTGTGGACGAGAGTTATCATTTATAACTCTGCAGGTTTGTGAATTGCAGTGCCCTGAAGCTCCATTGTACAACTCGCTTTTTTGGGAGCTGGCCGCAAAAGCGCAGGATGGCTTCAGGCCCTGTTCTGGTTCCGGGGGGGAGGATGAGCCTGTGGTTAATTCTTCTTCCTGATGGGAAAATAGAGTGACCTGTGCCTGTCCCAACACCAAGAGCTAGTCTCTCACTGGTTCCCCGTCTACCCGTTCATCCTCAGGACAAATTGCAACCTGTACGGAACAGGAGGTTAAAGGTGCTGATGCTCCAAGTAGGGAGATTGTTAGTAAAGCGGCTGGAATGGCGAACCCGGGCACAAGGAGAAGAGAAATGAGGTGCGTTTTAGAAACCTTTCCCCATCACATGGTTTACCATCTTTTTGTTTTCTCATGCATGTTTTCGATGTAGGAAGATGCCCTTGAACCTGGAGATTTGGGACCCATGCGATGGGTACCACGCAGTATTACTTTAAAGGGTCTGCGTTTGCTCACCCAACCTCACCAAACCTCTCAGCCCCAAGAGTGTCCACCCTTATGTCTCATCCAGCTGTGGGTCTAGATATGGTCAATCCAGGTTGCATCACAGCCCCTGAACGCATTGTGTAAGAATTTCTCTCTCTTTCACTGTCTTTGTTTCATGGGTTTTTCAAAGTAATTTATTTTTATAATGGGGTTTAGCTGCTTTTCACTGCTGTGTTTATGCCGCTTTACACCCACTTGACACACTAACAGAGAGATATCAATACATAGGTTTTAAGATTATTACTAGTCAGATATATTCTTGTGCGGTGAATAGGGCGTGTTGAGTCCAGTTCTCTGAGCAAGGAGTAGGTCTTGTCTATTACATATTGGGTTTATGGAACGGTATCTGAGCTAATTTGAAACCCTTGTTTTATGTATCACCCCACCTTACCTTTCCCGTTAAGCAGCCATAGTGTGTTTTCTGCATGTGTGACTCTGTTCTGTTTTGTAATTCAGTTCAAGTGTAACGGTTTTTACATTCCCTCTATAAGTGATACCTTATGAGAAGTGTCCTTTTCTGTGTGACTTATTTCACTTAGAATCATCGTACCTAAATCCACTCATCATGCTGCTATTAGCCTTATGACATTGATTTCATGGCTGAGTGATATTCCATTGTACATAAGGACCACAACTTCTTTATCCATTTTTCTCCCTCCTGGGATATTGAAGGTGGAATGAAGTGGAGGTCCTTGTCAACAGAGCAGCCCTAAACTTTGGGGTGCTTGTGTCTTGCTGATTTTTCATTTTCCCAATTTATACCCCCATGAGTGGAAGTGCCCTATGCTCTCTAAGCTGTGTTTTTTAGATGTTTCAGGACACACCGTACACTTCTCCAGAGTGGCTGTTGGCAATTTACATCCCACCCATCAGTGTAGCAAGGCTCCCATTTCTCCATGGCCTGTCCTGCATTTCTGGTTTTGAGACTTTTTTCAGCATGGCCCTTTTGACCGATGGGTAGCGAGTCTTCTTTGTAGCCCTGATTTGCCTTTCCAGGTTGCTTGGTTGGCCAAAAAGGGCGTATGCGTTTTTTCCTGAATATATTCAGGAAAAAACACATACGCCCTTTTTGGCCAAGGGCATCATTGTCAACGTTTTGCCGCTTTTCATGTGCTTTAAAGGCGATTCGAATCTACCTCCTGAAATCTGTTTCCTGCATTTCTGCCTTGATTTCAAATCCTCTTCTTTGCCTTCCCTAAATATATTTGTGGACGAGAGTTATCATTTATAACTCTGCAGGTTTGTGAATTGCAGTGCCCTGAAGCTCCATTTTACAACTCGCTTTTTTGGGAGCTGGCCGCAAAAGCGCAGGATGGCTTCAGGCCCTGTTCTGGTTCCGGGGGGGAGGATGAGCCTGTGGTTAATTCTTCTTCCTGATGGGAAAATAGAGTGACCTGTGCCTGTCCCAACAACAAGAGCTAGTCTCTCACTGGTTCCCCGTATTCCCGTTCATCCTCAGGACAAATTGCAACCTGTATGGAACAGGAGGTTAAAGGTGCTGATGCTCCAAGTAGGGAGATTGTTAGTAAAGCGGCTGGAATGGCGACCCCGGGCACAAGGAGAAGAGAAATGAGGTGCGTTTTAGAAACCTTTCCCCATCACATGGTGTACCATCTTTTTTGTTTTCTCATGCATGTTTTCGATGTAGGAAGATGCCCTTGAACCTGGAGATTTGGGACCCATGCGATGGGTACCACGCAGTATTACTTTAAAGGGTCTGCGTTTGCTCACCCAACCTCACCAAACCTCTCAGCCCCAAGAGTGTCCACCCTTATGTCTCATCCAGCTGTGGGTCTAGAAATGGTCAATCCAGGTTGCATCACAGCCCCTGAACGCATTGTGTAAGAATTTCTCTCTCTTTCTCTGTCTTTGTTTCATGGGTTTTTCAAAGTAATTTATTTTTATAATGGGGTTTAGCTGCTTTTCACTGCTGTGTTTATGCCGCTTTACACCCACTTGACACACTAACAGAGAGATATCAATACATAGGTTTTAAGATTATTACTAGTCAGATATATTCTTGTGCGGTGAATAGGGCGTGTTGAGTCCAGTTCTCTGAGCAAGGAGTAGGTCTTGTCTATTACATATTGGGTTTATGGAACGGTATCTGAGCTAATTTGAAACCCTTGTTTTATGTATCACCCCACCTTACCTTTCCCGTTAAGCAGCCATAGTGTGTTTTCTGCATGTGTGACTCTGTTCTGTTTTGTAATTCAGTTCAAGTGTAACGGTTTTTACATTCCCTCTATAAGTGATACCTTATGAGAAGTGTCCTTTTCTGTGTGACTTATTTCACTTAGAATCGTCGTACCTAAATCCACTCATCATGCTGCTATTAGCCTTATGACATTGATTTCATGGCTGAGTGATATTCCATTGTACATAAGGACCACAACTTCTTTATCCATTTTTCTCCCTCCTGGGATATTGAAGGTGGAATGAAGTGGAGGTCCTTGTCAACAGAGCAGCCCTAAACTTTGGGGTGCTTGTGTCTTGCTGATTTTTCATTTTCCCAATTTATACCCCCATGAGTGGAAGTGCCCTATGCTCTCTAAGCTGTGTTTTTTAGATGTTTCAGGACACACCGTACACTTCTCCAGAGTGGCTGTTGGCAATTTACATCCCGCCCATCAGTGTAGCAAGGCTCCCATTTCTCCATGGCCTGTCCTGCATTTCTGGTTTTGAGACTTTTTTCAGCATGGCCCTTTTGACCGATGGGTAGCGAGTCTTCTTTGTAGCCCTGATTTGCCTTTCCAGGTTGCTTGGTTGGCCAAAAAGGGCGTATGCGTTTTTTCCTGAATATATTCAGGAAAAAACGCATACGCCCTTTTTGGCCAAGAGCATCATTGTCAACGTTTTGCCGCTTTTCATGTGCTTTAAAGGCGATTCGAATCTACCTTCTGAAATCTGTTTCCTGCATTTCTGCCTTGATTTCAAATCCTCTTCTTTGCCTTCCCTAAATATATTTGTGGACGAGAGTTATCATTTATAACTCTGCAGGTTTGTGAATTGCAGTGCCCTGAAGCTCCATTGTACAACTCGCTTTTTTGGGAGCTGGCCGCAAAAGCGCAGGATGGCTTCAGGCCCTGTTCTGGTTCCGGGGGGGAGGATGAGCCTGTGGTTAATTCTTCTTCCTGATGGGAAAATAGAGTGACCTGTGCCTGTCCCAACAACAAGAGCTAGTCTCTCACTGGTTCCCCGTATTCCCGTTCATCCTCAGGACAAATTGCAACCTGTACGGAACAGGAGGTTAAAGGTGCTGATGCTCCAAGTAGGGAGATTGTTAGTAAAGCGGCTGGAATGGCGACCCCGGGCACAAGGAGAAGAGAAATGAGGTGCGTTTTAGAAACCTTTCCCCATCACATGGTGTACCATCTTTTTTGTTTTCTCATGCATGTTTTCGATGTAGGAAGATGCCCTTGAACCTGGAGATTTGGGACCCATGCGATGGGTACCACGCAGTATTACTTTAAAGGGTCTGCGTTTGCTCACCCAACCTCACCAAACCTCTCAGCCCCAAGAGTGTCCACCCTTATGTCTCATCCAGCTGTGGGTCTAGAAATGGTCAATCCAGGTTGCATCACAGCCCCTGAACGCATTGTGTAAGAATTTCTCTCTCTTTCACTGTCTTTGTTTCATGGGTTTTTCAAAGTAATTTATTTTTATAATGGGGTTTAGCTGCTTTTCACTGCTGTGTTTATGCCGCTTTACACCCACTTGACACACTAACAGAGAGATATCAATACATAGGTTTTACGATTATTACTAGTCAGATATATTCTTGTGCGGTGAATAGGGCGTGTTGAGTCCAGTTCTCTGAGCAAGGAGTAGGTCTTGTCTATTACATATTGGGTTTATGGAACGGTATCTGAGCTAATTTGAAACCCTTGTTTTATGTATCACCCCACCTCACCTTTCCCGTTAAGCAGCCATAGTGTGTTTTCTGCATGTGTGACTCTGTTCTGTTTTGTAATTCAGTTCAAGTGTAACGGTTTTTACATTCCCTCTATAAGTGATACCTTATGAGAAGTGTCCTTTTCTGTGTGACTTATTTCACTTAGAATCGTCGTACCTAAATCCACTCATCATGCTGCTATTAGCCTTATGACATTGATTTCATGGCTGAGTGATATTCCATTGTACATAAGGACCACAACTTCTTTATCCATTTTTCTCCCTCCTGGGATATTGAAGGTGGAATGAAGTGGAGGTCCTTGTCAACAGAGCAGCCCTAAACTTTGGGGTGCTTGTGTCTTGCTGATTTTTCATTTTCCCAATTTATACCCCCATGAGTGGAAGTGCCCTATGCTCTCTAAGCTGTGTTTTTTAGATGTTTCAGGACACACCGTACACTTCTCCAGAGTGGCTGTTGGCAATTTACATCCCACCCATCAGTGTAGCAAGGCTCCCATTTCTCCATGGCCTGTCCTTCATTTCTGGTTTTGAGACTTTTTTCAGCATGGCCCTTTTGACCGATGGGTAGCGAGTCTTCTTTGTAGCCCTGATTTGCCTTTCCAGGTTGCTTGGTTGGCCAAAAAGGGCGTATGCGTTTTTTCCTGAATATATTCAGGAAAAAACGCATACGCCCTTTTTGGCCAAGAGCATCATTGTCAACGTTTTGCCGCTTTTCATGTGCTTTAAAGGCGATTCGAATCTACCTCCTGAAATCTGTTTCCTGCATTTCTGCCTTGATTTCAAATCCTCTTCTTTGCCTTCCCTAAATATATTTGTGGACGAGAGTTATCATTTATAACTCTGCAGGTTTGTGAATTGCAGTGCCCTGAAGCTCCATTGTACAACTCGCTTTTTTGGGAGCTGGCCGCAAAAGCGCAGGATGGCTTCAGGCCCTGTTCTGGTTCCGGGGGGGAGGATGAGCCTGTGGTTAATTCTTCTTCCTGATGGGAAAATAGAGTGACCTGTGCCTGTCCCAACAACAAGAGCTAGTCTCTCACTGGTTCCCCGTATTCCCGTTCATCCTCAGGACAAATTGCAACCTGTACGGAACAGGAGGTTAAAGGTGCTGATGCTCCAAGTAGGGAGATTGTTAGTAAAGCGGCTGGAATGGCGACCCCGGGCACAAGGAGAAGAGAAATGAGGTGCGTTTTAGAAACCTTTCCCCATCACATGGTGTACCATCTTTTTTGTTTTCTCATGCATGTTTTCGATGTAGGAAGATGCCCTTGAACCTGGAGATTTGGGACCCATGCGATGGGTACCACGCAGTATTACTTTAAAGGGTCTGCGTTTGCTCACCCAACCTCACCAAACCTCTCAGCCCCAAGAGTGTCCACCCTTATGTCTCATCCAGCTGTGGGTCTAGAAATGGTCAATCCAGGTTGCATCACAGCCCCTGAACGCATTGTGTAAGAATTTCTCTCTCTTTCACTGTCTTTGTTTCATGGGTTTTTCAAAGTAATTTATTTTTGTAATGGGGTTTAGCTGCTTTTCACTGCTGTGTTTATGCCGCTTTACACCCACTTGACACACTAACAGAGAGATATCAATACATAGGTTTTACGATTATTACTAGTCAGATATATTCTTGTGCGGTGAATAGGGCGTGTTGAGTCCAGTTCTCTGAGCAAGGAGTAGGTCTTGTCTATTACATATTGGGTTTATGGAACGGTATCTGAGCTAATTTGAAACCCTTGTTTTATGTATCACCCCACCTCACCTTTCCCGTTAAGCAGCCATAGTGTGTTTTCTGCATGTGTGACTCTGTTCTGTTTTGTAATTCAGTTCAAGTGTAACGGTTTTTACATTCCCTCTATAAGTGATACCTTATGAGAAGTGTCCTTTTCTGTGTGACTTATTTCACTTAGAATCGTCGTACCTAAATCCACTCATCATGCTGCTATTAGCCTTATGACATTGATTTCATGGCTGAGTGATATTCCATTGTACATAAGGACCACAACTTCTTTATCCATTTTTCTCCCTCCTGGGATATTGAAGGTGGAATGAAGTGGAGGTCCTTGTCAACAGAGCAGCCCTAAACTTTGGGGTGCTTGTGTCTTGCTGATTTTTCATTTTCCCAATTTATACCCCCATGAGTGGAAGTGCCCTATGCTCTCTAAGCTGTGTTTTTAGATGTTTCAGGACACACCGTACACTTCTCCAGAGTGGCTGTTGGCAATTTACATCCCGCCCATCAGTGTAGCAAGGCTCCCATTTCTCCATGGCCTGTCCTGCATTTCTGGTTTTGAGACTTTTTTCAGCATGGCCCTTTTGACCGATGGGTAGCGAGTCTTCTTTGTAGCCCTGATTTGCCTTTCCAGGTTGCTTGGTTGGCCAAAAAGGGCGTATGCGTTTTTTCCTGAATATATTCAGGAAAAAACGCATACGCCCTTTTTGGCCAAGGGCATCATTGTCAACGTTTTGCCGCTTTTCATGTGCTTTAAAGGCGATTCGAATCTACCTCCTGAAATCTGTTTCCTGCATTTCTGCCTTGATTTCAAATCCTCTTCTTTGCCTTCCCTCAATATATTTGTGGACGAGAGTTATCATTTATAACTCTGCAGGTTTGTGAATTGCAGTGCCCTGAAGCTCCATTGTACAACTCGCTTTTTTGGGAGCTGGCCGCAAAAGCGCAGGATGGCTTCAGGCCCTGTTCTGGTTCCGGGGGGGAGGATGAGCCTGTGGTTAATTCTTCTTCCTGATGGGAAAATAGAGTGACCTGTGCCTGTCCCAACACCAAGAGCTAGTCTCTCACTGGTTCCCCGTCTACCCGTTCATCCTCAGGACAAATTGCAACCTGTACGGAACAGGAGGTTAAAGGTGCTGATGCTCCAAGTAGGGAGATTGTTAGTAAAGCGGCTGGAATGGCGAACCCGGGCACAAGGAGAAGAGAAATGAGGTGCGTTTTAGAAACCTTTCCCCATCACATGGTTTACCATCTTTTTGTTTTCTCATGCATGTTTTCGATGTAGGAAGATGCCCTTGAACCTGGAGATTTGGGACCCATGCGATGGGTACCACGCAGTATTACTTTAAAGGGTCTGCGTTTGCTCACCCAACCTCACCAAACCTCTCAGCCCCAAGAGTGTCCACCCTTATGTCTCATCCAGCTGTGGGTCTAGATATGGTCAATCCAGGTTGCATCACAGCCCCTGAACGCATTGTGTAAGAATTTCTCTCTCTTTCACTGTCTTTGTTTCATGGGTTTTTCAAAGTAATTTATTTTTATAATGGGGTTTAGCTGCTTTTCACTGCTGTGTTTATGCCGCTTTACACCCACTTGACACACTAACAGAGAGATATCAATACATAGGTTTTAAGATTATTACTAGTCAGATATATTCTTGTGCGGTGAATAGGGCGTGTTGAGTCCAGTTCTCTGAGCAAGGAGTAGGTCTTGTCTATTACATATTGGGTTTATGGAACGGTATCTGAGCTAATTTGAAACCCTTGTTTTATGTATCACCCCACCTTACCTTTCCCGTTAAGCAGCCATAGTGTGTTTTCTGCATGTGTGACTCTGTTCTGTTTTGTAATTCAGTTCAAGTGTAACGGTTTTTACATTCCCTCTATAAGTGATACCTTATGAGAAGTGTCCTTTTCTGTGTGACTTATTTCACTTAGAATCATCGTACCTAAATCCACTCATCATGCTGCTATTAGCCTTATGACATTGATTTCATGGCTGAGTGATATTCCATTGTACATAAGGACCACAACTTCTTTATCCATTTTTCTCCCTCCTGGGATATTGAAGGTGGAATGAAGTGGAGGTCCTTGTCAACAGAGCAGCCCTAAACTTTGGGGTGCTTGTGTCTTGCTGATTTTTCATTTTCCCAATTTATACCCCCATGAGTGGAAGTGCCCTATGCTCTCTAAGCTGTGTTTTTTAGATGTTTCAGGACACACCGTACACTTCTCCAGAGTGGCTGTTGGCAATTTACATCCCACCCATCAGTGTAGCAAGGCTCCCATTTCTCCATGGCCTGTCCTGCATTTCTGGTTTTGAGACTTTTTTCAGCATGGCCCTTTTGACCGATGGGTAGCGAGTCTTCTTTGTAGCCCTGATTTGCCTTTCCAGGTTGCTTGGTTGGCCAAAAAGGGCGTATGCGTTTTTTCCTGAATATATTCAGGAAAAAACACATACGCCCTTTTTGGCCAAGGGCATCATTGTCAACGTTTTGCCGCTTTTCATGTGCTTTAAAGGCGATTCGAATCTACCTCCTGAAATCTGTTTCCTGCATTTCTGCCTTGATTTCAAATCCTCTTCTTTGCCTTCCCTAAATATATTTGTGGACGAGAGTTATCATTTATAACTCTGCAGGTTTGTGAATTGCAGTGCCCTGAAGCTCCATTTTACAACTCGCTTTTTTGGGAGCTGGCCGCAAAAGCGCAGGATGGCTTCAGGCCCTGTTCTGGTTCCGGGGGGGAGGATGAGCCTGTGGTTAATTCTTCTTCCTGATGGGAAAATAGAGTGACCTGTGCCTGTCCCAACAACAAGAGCTAGTCTCTCACTGGTTCCCCGTATTCCCGTTCATCCTCAGGACAAATTGCAACCTGTATGGAACAGGAGGTTAAAGGTGCTGATGCTCCAAGTAGGGAGATTGTTAGTAAAGCGGCTGGAATGGCGACCCCGGGCACAAGGAGAAGAGAAATGAGGTGCGTTTTAGAAACCTTTCCCCATCACATGGTGTACCATCTTTTTTGTTTTCTCATGCATGTTTTCGATGTAGGAAGATGCCCTTGAACCTGGAGATTTGGGACCCATGCGATGGGTACCACGCAGTATTACTTTAAAGGGTCTGCGTTTGCTCACCCAACCTCACCAAACCTCTCAGCCCCAAGAGTGTCCACCCTTATGTCTCATCCAGCTGTGGGTCTAGAAATGGTCAATCCAGGTTGCATCACAGCCCCTGAACGCATTGTGTAAGAATTTCTCTCTCTTTCTCTGTCTTTGTTTCATGGGTTTTTCAAAGTAATTTATTTTTATAATGGGGTTTAGCTGCTTTTCACTGCTGTGTTTATGCCGCTTTACACCCACTTGACACACTAACAGAGAGATATCAATACATAGGTTTTAAGATTATTACTAGTCAGATATATTCTTGTGCGGTGAATAGGGCGTGTTGAGTCCAGTTCTCTGAGCAAGGAGTAGGTCTTGTCTATTACATATTGGGTTTATGGAACGGTATCTGAGCTAATTTGAAACCCTTGTTTTATGTATCACCCCACCTTACCTTTCCCGTTAAGCAGCCATAGTGTGTTTTCTGCATGTGTGACTCTGTTCTGTTTTGTAATTCAGTTCAAGTGTAACGGTTTTTACATTCCCTCTATAAGTGATACCTTATGAGAAGTGTCCTTTTCTGTGTGACTTATTTCACTTAGAATCGTCGTACCTAAATCCACTCATCATGCTGCTATTAGCCTTATGACATTGATTTCATGGCTGAGTGATATTCCATTGTACATAAGGACCACAACTTCTTTATCCATTTTTCTCCCTCCTGGGATATTGAAGGTGGAATGAAGTGGAGGTCCTTGTCAACAGAGCAGCCCTAAACTTTGGGGTGCTTGTGTCTTGCTGATTTTTCATTTTCCCAATTTATACCCCCATGAGTGGAAGTGCCCTATGCTCTCTAAGCTGTGTTTTTTAGATGTTTCAGGACACACCGTACACTTCTCCAGAGTGGCTGTTGGCAATTTACATCCCGCCCATCAGTGTAGCAAGGCTCCCATTTCTCCATGGCCTGTCCTGCATTTCTGGTTTTGAGACTTTTTTCAGCATGGCCCTTTTGACCGATGGGTAGCGAGTCTTCTTTGTAGCCCTGATTTGCCTTTCCAGGTTGCTTGGTTGGCCAAAAAGGGCGTATGCGTTTTTTCCTGAATATATTCAGGAAAAAACGCATACGCCCTTTTTGGCCAAGGGCATCATTGTCAACGTTTTGCCGCTTTTCATGTGCTTTAAAGGCGATTCGAATCTACCTCCTGAAATCTGTTTCCTGCATTTCTGCCTTGATTTCAAATCCTCTTCTTTGCCTTCCCTCAATATATTTGTGGACGAGAGTTATCATTTATAACTCTGCAGGTTTGTGAATTGCAGTGCCCTGAAGCTCCATTTTACAACTCGCTTTTTTGGGAGCTGGCCGCAAAAGCGCAGGATGGCTTCAGGCCCTGTTCTGGTTCCGGGGGGGAGGATGAGCCTGTGGTTAATTCTTCTTCCTGATGGGAAAATAGAGTGACCTGTGCCTGTCCCAACACCAAGAGCTAGTCTCTCACTGGTTCCCCGTATTCCCGTTCATCCTCAGGACAAATTGCAACCTGTATGGAACAGGAGGTTAAAGGTGCTGATGCTCCAAGTAGGGAGATTGTTAGTAAAGCGGCTGGAATGGCGACCCCGGGCACAAGGAGAAGAGAAATGAGGTGCGTTTTAGAAACCTTTCCCCATCACATGGTGTACCATCTTTTTTGTTTTCTCATGCATGTTTTCGATGTAGGAAGATGCCCTTGAACCTGGAGATTTGGGACCCATGCGATGGGTACCACGCAGTATTACTTTAAAGGGTCTGCGTTTGCTCACCCAACCTCACCAAACCTCTCAGCCCCAAGAGTGTCCACCCTTATGTCTCATCCAGCTGTGGGTCTAGATATGGTCAATCCAGGTTGCATCACAGCCCCTGAACGCATTGTGTAAGAATTTCTCTCTCTTTCACTGTCTTTGTTTCATGGGTTTTTCAAAGTAATTTATTTTTATAATGGGGTTTAGCTGCTTTTCACTGCTGTGTTTATGCCGCTTTACACCCACTTGACACACTAACAGAGAGATATCAATACATAGGTTTTAAGATTATTACTAGTCAGATATATTCTTGTGCGGTGAATAGGGCGTGTTGAGTCCAGTTCTCTGAGCAAGGAGTAGGTCTTGTCTATTACATATTGGGTTTATGGAACGGTATCTGAGCTAATTTGAAACCCTTGTTTTATGTATCACCCCACCTTACCTTTCCCGTTAAGCAGCCATAGTGTGTTTTCTGCATGTGTGACTCTGTTCTGTTTTGTAATTCAGTTCAAGTGTAACGGTTTTTACATTCCCTCTATAAGTGATACCTTATGAGAAGTGTCCTTTTCTGTGTGACTTATTTCACTTAGAATCATCGTACCTAAATCCACTCATCATGCTGCTATTAGCCTTATGACATTGATTTCATGGCTGAGTGATATTCCATTGTACATAAGGACCACAACTTCTTTATCCATTTTTCTCCCTCCTGGGATATTGAAGGTGGAATGAAGTGGAGGTCCTTGTCAACAGAGCAGCCCTAAACTTTGGGGTGCTTGTGTCTTGCTGATTTTTCATTTTCCCAATTTATACCCCCATGAGTGGAAGTGCCCTATGCTCTCTAAGCTGTGTTTTTTAGATGTTTCAGGACACACCGTACACTTCTCCAGAGTGGCTGTTGGCAATTTACATCCCACCCATCAGTGTAGCAAGGCTCCCATTTCTCCATGGCCTGTCCTTCATTTCTGGTTTTGAGACTTTTTTCAGCATGGCCCTTTTGACCGATGGGTAGCGAGTCTTCTTTGTAGCCCTGATTTGCCTTTCCAGGTTGCTTGGTTGGCCAAAAAGGGCGTATGCGTTTTTTCCTGAATATATTCAGGAAAAAACGCATACGCCCTTTTTGGCCAAGAGCATCATTGTCAACGTTTTGCCGCTTTTCATGTGCTTTAAAGGCGATTCGAATCTACCTCCTGAAATCTGTTTCCTGCATTTCTGCCTTGATTTCAAATCCTCTTCTTTGCCTTCCCTAAATATATTTGTGGACGAGAGTTATCATTTATAACTCTGCAGGTTTGTGAATTGCAGTGCCCTGAAGCTCCATTTTACAACTCGCTTTTTTGGGAGCTGGCCGCAAAAGCGCAGGATGGCTTCAGGCCCTGTTCTGGTTCCGGGGGGGGAGGATGAGCCTGTGGTTAATTCTTCTTCCTGATGGGAAAATAGAGTGACCTGTGCCTGTCCCAACAACAAGAGCTAGTCTCTCACTGGTTCCCCGTATTCCCGTTCATCCTCAGGACAAATTGCAACCTGTACGGAACAGGAGGTTAAAGGTGCTGGTGCTCCAAGTAGGGAGATTGTTAGTAAAGCGGCTGGAATGGCGACCCCGGGCACAAGGAGAAGAGAAATGAGGTGCGTTTTAGAAACCTTTCCCCATCACATGGTGTACCATCTTTTTTGTTTTCTCATGCATGTTTTCAATGTAGGAAGATGCCCTTGAACCTGGAGATTTGGGACCCATGCGATGGGTACCACGCAGTATTACTTTAAAGGGTCTGCGTTTGCTCACCCAACCTCACCAAACCTCTCAGCCCCAAGAGTGTCCACCCTTATGTCTCATCCAGCTGTGGGTCTAGAAATGGTCAATCCAGGTTGCATCACAGCCCCTGAACGCATTGTGTAAGAATTTCTCTCTCTTTCACTGTCTTTGTTTCATGGGTTTTTCAAAGTAATTTATTTTTGTAATGGGGTTTAGCTGCTTTTCACTGCTGTGTTTATGCCGCTTTACACCCACTTGACACACTAACAGAGAGATATCAATACATAGGTTTTAAGATTATTACTAGTCAGATATATTCTTGTGCGGTGAATAGGGCGTGTTGAGTCCAGTTCTCTGAGCAAGGAGTAGGTCTTGTCTATTACATATTGGGTTTATGGAACGGTATCTGAGCTAATTTGAAACCCTTGTTTTATGTATCACCCCACCTCACCTTTCCCGTTAAGCAGCCATAGTGTGATTTCTGCATGTGTGACTCTGTTCTGTTTTGTAATTCAGTTCAAGTGTAACGGTTTTTACATTCCCTCTATAAGTGATACCTTATGAGAAGTGTCCTTTTCTGTGTGACTTATTTCACTTAGAATCGTCGTACCTAAATCCACTCATCATGCTGCTATTAGCCTTATGACATTGATTTCATGGCTGAGTGATATTCCATTGTACATAAGGACCACAACTTCTTTATCCATTTTTCTCCCTCCTGGGATATTGAAGGTGGAATGAAGTGGAGGTCTTTGTCAACAGAGCAGCTCTAAACTTTGGGGTGCTTGTGTCTTGCTGATTTTTCATTTTCCCAATTTATACCCCCATGAGTGGAAGTGCCCTATGCTCTCTAAGCTGTGTTTTTTAGATGTTTCAGGACACACCGTACACTTCTCCAGAGTGGCTGTTGGCAATTTACATCCCACACATCAGTGTAGCAAGGCTCCCATTTCTCCATGGCCTGTCCTGCATTTCTGGTTTTGAGACTTTTTTCAGCATGGCCCTTTTGACCGATGGGTAGCGAGTCTTCTTTGTAGCCCTGATTTGCCTTTCCAGGTTGCTTGGTTGGCCAAAAAGGGCGTATGCATTTTTTCCTGAATATATTCAGGAAAAAACGCATACGCCCTTTTTGGCCAAGGGCATCATTGTCAACGTTTTGCCGCTTTTCATGTGCTTTAAAGGCGATTCGAATCTACCTCCTGAAATCTGTTTCCTGCATTTCTGCCTTGCTTTCAAATCCTCTTCTTTGCCTTCCCTCAATATATTTGTGGACGAGAGTTATCATTTATAACTCTGCAGGTTTGTGAATTGCAGTGCCCTGAAGCTCCATTTTACAACTCGCTTTTTTGGGAGCTGGCCGCAAAAGCGCAGGATGGCTTCAGGCCCTGTTCTGGTTCCGGGGGGGAGGATGAGCCTGTGGTTAATTCTTCTTCCTGATGGGAAAATAGAGTGACCTGTGCCTGTCCCAACACCAAGAGCTAGTCTCTCACTGGTTCCCAGTCTACCCGTTCATCCTCAGGACAAATTGCAACCTGTACGGAACAGGAGGTTAAAGGTGCTGATGCTCCAAGTAGGGAGATTGTTAGTAAAGCGGCTGGAATGGCGACCCCGGGCACAAGGAGAAGAGAAATGAGGTGCGTTTTAGAAACCTTTCCCCATCACATGGTGTACCATCTTTTTGTTTTCTCATGCATGTTTTCGATGTAGGAAGATGCCCTTGAACCTGGAGATTTGGGACCCATGCGATGGGTACCACGCAGTATTACTTTAAAGGGTCTGCGTTTGCTCACCCAACCTCACCAAACCTCTCAGCCCCAAGAGTGTCCACCCTTATGTCTCATCCAGCTGTGGGTCTAGAAATGGTCAATCCAGGTTGCATCACAGCCCCTGAACGCATTGTGTAAGAATTTCTCTCTCTTTCACTGTCTTTGTTTCATGGGTTTTTCAAAGTAATTTATTTTTATAATGGGGTTTAGCTGCTTTTCACTGCTGTGTTTATGCCGCTTTACACCCACTTGACACACTAACAGAGAGATATCAATACATAGGTTTTAAGATTATTACTAGTCAGATATATTCTTGTGCGGTGAATAGGGCGTGTTGAGTCCAGTTCTCTGAGCAAGGAGTAGGTCTTGTCTATTACATATTGGGTTTATGGAACGGTATCTGAGCTAAGTTGAAACCCTTGTTTTATGTATCACCCCACCTCACCTTTCCCGTTAAGCAGCCATAGTGTGTTTTCTGCATGTGTGACTCTGTTCTGTTTTGTAATTCAGTTCAAGTGTAACGGTTTTTACAGTCCCTCTATAAGTGATACCTTATGAGAAGTGTCCTTTTCTGTGTGACTTATTTCACTTAGAATCGTCGTACCTAAATCCACTCATCATGCTGCTACTAGCCTTATGACATTGATTTCATGGCTGAGTGATATTCCATTGTACATAAGGACCACAACTTCTTTATCCATTTTTCTCTTTCCTGGGATATTGAAGGTGGAATGAAGTGGAGGTCCTTGTCAACAGAGCAGCCCTAAACTTTGGGGTGCTTGTGTCTTGCTGAATTTTCATTTTCCCAATTTATACCCCCATGAGTGGAAGTGCCCTATGCTCTCTAAGCTGTGTTTTTTAGATGTTTCAGGACACACCGTACACTTCTCCAGAGTGGCTGTTGGCAATTTACATCCCGCCCATCAGTGTAGCAAGGCTCCCATTTCTCCATGGCCTGTCCTGCATTTCTGGTTTTGAGACTTTTTTCAGCATGGCCCTTTTGACCGATGGGTAGCGAGTCTGCTTTGTAGCACTGATTTGCCTTTTCAGGTTGCTTGGTTGGCCAAAAAGGGCGTATGCGTTTTTTCCTGAATATATTCAGGAAAAAACGCATACGCCCTTTTTGGCCAAGGGCATCATTGTCAACGTTTTGCCGCTTTTCATGTGCTTTAAAGGTGATTCGAATCTACCTCCTGAAATCTGTTTCCTGCATTTCTGCCTTGATTTCAAATCCTCTTCTTTGCCTTCCCTCAATATATTTGTGGACGAGAGTTATCATTTATAACTCTGCAGGTTTGTGAATTGCAGTGCCCTGAAGCTCCATTTTACAACTCGCTTTTTTGGGAGCTGGCCGCAAAAGCGCAGGATGGCTTCAGGCCCTGTTCTGGTTCCGGGGGGAGGATGAGCCTGTGGTTAATTCTTCTTCCTGATGGGAAAATAGAGTGACCTGTGCCTGTCCCAACACCAAGAGCTACTCTCTCACTGGTTCCCCGTCTACCCGTTCATCCTCAGGACAAATTGCAACCTGTACGGAACAGGAGGTTAAAGGTGCTGATGCTCCAAGTAGGGAGATTGTTAGTAAAGCGGCTGGAATGGCGACCCCGGGCACAAGGAGAAGAGAAATGAGGTGCGTTTTAGAAACCTTTCCCCATCACATGGTGTACCATCTTTTTGTTTTCTCATGCATGTTTTCGATGTAGGAAGATGCCCTTGAACCTGGAGATTTGGGACCCATGCGATGGGTACCACGCAGTATTACTTTAAAGGGTCTGCGTTTGCTCACCCAACCTCACCAAACCTCTCAGCCCCAAGAGTGTCCACCCTTATGTCTCATCCAGCTGTGGGTCTAGAAATGGTCAATCCAGGTTGCATCACAGCCCCTGAACGCATTGTGTAAGAATTTCTCTCTCTTTCACTGTCTTTGTTTCATGGGTTTTTCAAAGTAATTTATTTTTATAATGGGGTTTAGCTGCTTTTCACTGCTGTGTTTATGCCGCTTTACACCCACTTGACACACTAACAGAGAGATATCAATACATAGGTTTTAAGATTATTACTAGTCAGATATATTCTTGTGCGGTGAATAGGGCGTGTTGAGTCCAGTTCTCTGAGCAAGGAGTAGGTCTTGTCTATTACATATTGGGTTTATGGAACGGTATCTGAGCTAAGTTGAAACCCTTGTTTTATGTATCACCCCACCTCACCTTTCCCGTTAAGCAGCCATAGTGTGTTTTCTGCATGTGTGACTCTGTTCTGTTTTGTAATTCAGTTCAAGTGTAACGGTTTTTACAGTCCCTCTATAAGTGATACCTTATGAGAAGTGTCCTTTTCTGTGTGACTTATTTCACTTAGAATCGTCGTACCTAAATCCACTCATCATGCTGCTACTAGCCTTATGACATTGATTTCATGGCTGAGTGATATTCCATTGTACATAAGGACCACAACTTCTTTATCCATTTTTCTCTTTCCTGGGATATTGAAGGTGGAATGAAGTGGAGGTCCTTGTCAACAGAGCAGCCCTAAACTTTGGGGTGCTTGTGTCTTGCTGAATTTTCATTTTCCCAATTTATACCCCCATGAGTGGAAGTGCCCTATGCTCTCTAAGCTGTGTTTTTTAGATGTTTCAGGACACACCGTACACTTCTCCAGAGTGGCTGTTGGCAATTTACATCCCGCCCATCAGTGTAGCAAGGCTCCCATTTCTCCATGGCCTGTCCTGCATTTCTGGTTTTGAGACTTTTTTCAGCATGGCCCTTTTGACCGATGGGTAGCGAGTCTGCTTTGTAGCACTGATTTGCCTTTTCAGGTTGCTTGGTTGGCCAAAAAGGGCGTATGCGTTTTTTCCTGAATATATTCAGGAAAAAACGCATACGCCCTTTTTGGCCAAGGGCATCATTGTCAACGTTTTGCCGCTTTTCATGTGCTTTAAAGGTGATTCGAATCTACCTCCTGAAATCTGTTTCCTGCATTTCTGCCTTGATTTCAAATCCTCTTCTTTGCCTTCCCTCAATATATTTGTGGACGAGAGTTATCATTTATAACTCTGCAGGTTTGTGAATTGCAGTGCCCTGAAGCTCCATTTTACAACTCGCTTTTTTGGGAGCTGGCCGCAAAAGCGCAGGATGGCTTCAGGCCCTGTTCTGGTTCCGGGGGGAGGATGAGCCTGTGGTTAATTCTTCTTCCTGATGGGAAAATAGAGTGACCTGTGCCTGTCCCAACACCAAGAGCTACTCTCTCACTGGTTCCCCGTCTACCCGTTCATCCTCAGGACAAATTGCAACCTGTACGGAACAGGAGGTTAAAGGTGCTGATGCTCCAAGTAGGGAGATTGTTAGTAAAGCGGCTGGAATGGCGAACCCGGGCACAAGGAGAAGAGAAATGAGGTGCGTTTTAGAAACCTTTCCCCATCACATGGTGTACCATCTTTTTGTTTTCTCATGCATGTTTTCGATGTAGGAAGATGCCCTTGAACCTGGAGATTTGGGACCCATGCGATGGGTACCACGCAGTATTACTTTAAAGGGTCTGCGTTTGCTCACCCAACCTCACCAAACCTCTCAGCCCCAAGAGTGTCCACCCTTATGTCTCATCCAGCTGTGGGTCTAGATATGGTCAATCCAGGTTGCATCATAGCCCCTGAACGCATTGTGTAAGAATTTCTCTCTCTTTCACTGTCTTTGTTTCATGGGTTTTTCAAAGTAATTTATTTTTATAATGGGGTTTAGCTGCTTTTCACTGCTGTGTTTATGCCGCTTTACACCCACTTGACACACTAACAGAGAGATATCAATACATAGGTTTTAAGATTATTACTAGTCAGATATATTCTTGTGCGGTGAATAGGGCGTGTTGAGTCCAGTTCTCTGAGCAAGGAGTAGGTCTTGTCTATTACATATTGGGTTTATGGAACGGTATCTGAGCTAATTTGAAACCCTTGTTTTATGTATCACCCCACCTCACCTTTCCCGTTAAGCAGCCATAGTGTGTTTTCTGCATGTGTGACTCTGTTCTGTTTTGTAATTCAGTTCAAGTGTAACGGTTTTTACATTCCCTCTATAAGTGATACCTTATGAGAAGTGTCCTTTTCTGTGTGACTTATTTCACTTAGAATCGTCGTACCTAAATCCACTCATCATGCTGCTACTAGCCTTATGACATTGATTTCATGGCTGAGTGATATTCCATTGTACATAAGGACCACAACTTCTTTATCCATTTTTCTCTTTCCTGGGATATTGAAGGTGGAATGAAGTGGAGGTCCTTGTCAACAGAGCAGCCCTAAACTTTGGGGTGCTTGTGTCTTGCTGAATTTTCATTTTCCCAATTTATACCCCCATGAGTGGAAGTGCCCTATGCTCTCTAAGCTGTGTTTTTTAGATGTTTCAGGACACACCGTACACTTCTCCAGAGTGGCTGTTGGCAATTTACATCCCGCCCATCAGTGTAGCAAGGCTCCCATTTCTCCATGGCCTGTCCTGCATTTCTGGTTTTGAGACTTTTTTCAGCATGGCCCTTTTGACCGATGGGTAGCGAGTCTGCTTTGTAGCGCTGATTTGCCTTTTCAGGTTGCTTGGTTGGCCAAAAAGGGCGTATGCGTTTTTTCCTGAATATATTCAGGAAAAAACGCATACGCCCTTTTTGGCCAAGGGCATCATTGTCAACGTTTTGCCGCTTTTCATGTGCTTTAAAGGCGATTCGAATCTACCTCCTGAAATCCGTTTCCTACAATTCTGCCTTGATTTCAAATCCTCTTCTTTGCCTTCCCTCAATATATTTGTGGACGAGAGTTATCATTTATAACTCTGTAGGTTTGTGAATTGCAGTGCCCTGAAGCTCCATTTTACAACTCGCTTTTTTGGGAGCTGGCCGCAAAAGCGCAGGATGGCTTCAGGCCCTGTTCTGGTTCCGGGGGGGAGGATGAGCCTGTGGTTAATTCTTCTTCCTGATGGGAAAATAGAGTGACCTGTGCCTGTCCCAACACCAAGAGCTAGTCTCTCACTGGTTCCCCGTCTACCCGTTCATCCTCAGGACAAATTGCAACCTGTACGGAACAGGAGGTTAAAGGTGCTGATGCTCCAAGTAGGGAGATTGTTAGTAAAGCAGCTGGAATGGCTAACCCGGGCACAAGGAGAAGAGAAATGAGGTGCGTTTTAGAAACCTTTCCCCATCACATGGTGTACCATCTTTTTGTTTTCTCATGCATGTTTTCGATGTAGGAAGATGCCCTTGAACCTGGAGATTTGGGACCCATGCGATGGGTACCACGCAGTATTACTTTAAAGGGTCTGCGTTTGCTCACCCAACCTCACCAAACCTCTCAGCCCCAAGAGTGTCCACCCTTATGTCTCATCCAGCTGTGGGTCTAGATATGGTCAATCCAGGTTGCATCATAGCCCCTGAACGCATTGTGTAAGAATTTCTCTCTCTTTCACTGTCTTTGTTTCATGGGTTTTTCAAAGTAATTTATTTTTATAATGGGGTTTAGCTGCTTTTCACTGCTGTGTTTATGCCGCTTTACACCCACTTGACACACTAACAGAGAGATATCAATACATAGGTTTTAAGATTATTACTAGTCAGATATATTCTTGTGCGGTGAATAGGGCGTGTTGAGTCCAGTTCTCTGAGCAAGGAGTAGGTCTTGTCTATTACATATTGGGTTTATGGAACGGTATCTGAGCTAATTTGAAACCCTTGTTTTATGTATCACCCCACCTCACCTTTCCCGTTAAGCAGCCATAGTGTGTTTTCTGCATGTGTGACTCTGTTCTGTTTTGTAATTCAGTTCAAGTGTAACGGTTTTTACATTCCCTCTATAAGTGATACCTTATGAGAAGTGTCCTTTTCTGTGTGACTTATTTCACTTAGAATCGTCGTACCTAAATCCACTCATCATGCTGCTACTAGCCTTATGACATTGATTTCATGGCTGAGTGATATTCCATTGTACATAAGGACCACAACTTCTTTATCCATTTTTCTCTTTCCTGGGATATTGAAGGTGGAATGAAGTGGAGGTCCTTGTCAACAGAGCAGCCCTAAACTTTGGGGTGCTTGTGTCTTGCTGAATTTTCATTTTCCCAATTTATACCCCCATGAGTGGAAGTGCCCTATGCTCTCTAAGCTGTGTTTTTTAGATGTTTCAGGACACACCGTACACTTCTCCAGAGTGGCTGTTGGCAATTTACATCCCGCCCATCAGTGTAGCAAGGCTCCCATTTCTCCATGGCCTGTCCTGCATTTCTGGTTTTGAGACTTTTTTCAGCATGGCCCTTTTGACCGATGGGTAGCGAGTCTGCTTTGTAGCGCTGATTTGCCTTTTCAGGTTGCTTGGTTGGCCAAAAAGGGCGTATGCGTTTTTTCCTGAATATATTCAGGAAAAAACGCATACGCCCTTTTTGGCCAAGGGCATCATTGTCAACGTTTTGCCGCTTTTCATGTGCTTTAAAGGCGATTCGAATCTACCTCCTGAAATCCGTTTCCTACAATTCTGCCTTGATTTCAAATCCTCTTCTTTGCCTTCCCTCAATATATTTGTGGACGAGAGTTATCATTTATAACTCTGTAGGTTTGTGAATTGCAGTGCCCTGAAGCTCCATTTTACAACTCGCTTTTTTGGGAGCTGGCCGCAAAAGCGCAGGATGGCTTCAGGCCCTGTTCTGGTTCCGGGGGGGAGGATGAGCCTGTGGTTAATTCTTCTTCCTGATGGGAAAATAGAGTGACCTGTGCCTGTCCCAACACCAAGAGCTAGTCTCTCACTGGTTCCCCGTCTACCCGTTCATCCTCAGGACAAATTGCAACCTGTACGGAACAGGAGGTTAAAGGTGCTGATGCTCCAAGTAGGGAGATTGTTAGTAAAGCAGCTGGAATGGCTAACCCGGGCACAAGGAGAAGAGAAATGAGGTGCGTTTTAGAAACCTTTCCCCATCACATGGTGTACCATCTTTTTGTTTTCTCATGCATGTTTTCGATGTAGGAAGATGCCCTTGAACCTGGAGATTTGGGACCCATGCGATGGGTACCACGCAGTATTACTTTAAAGGGTCTGCGTTTGCTCACCCAACCTCACCAAACCTCTCAGCCCCAAGAGTGTCCACCCTTATGTCTCATCCAGCTGTGGGTCTAGATATGGTCAATCCAGGTTGCATCACAGCCCCTGAACGCATTGTGTAAGAATTTCGCTCTCTTTCACTGTCTTTGTTTCATGGGTTTTTCAAAGTAATTTATTTTTGTAATGGGGTTTAGCTGCTTTTCACTGCTGTGTTTATGCCGCTTTACACCCACTTGACACACTAACAGAGAGATATCAATACATAGGTTTTAAGATTATTACTAGTCAGATATATTCTTGTGCGGTGAATAGGGCGTGTTGAGTCCAGTTCTCTGAGCAAGGAGTAGGTCTTGTCTATTACATATTGGGTTTATGGAACGGTATCTGAGCTAATTTGAAACCCTTGTTTTATGTATCACCCCACCTCACCTTTCCCGTTAAGCAGCCATAGTGTGATTTCTGCATGTGTGACTCTGTTCTGTTTTGTAATTCAGTTCAAGTGTAACGGTTTTTACATTCCCTCTATAAGTGATACCTTATGAGAAGTGTCCTTTTCTGTGTGACTTATTTCACTTAGAATCGTCGTACCTAAATCCACTCATCATGCTGCTATTAGCCTTATGACATTGATTTCATGGCTGAGTGATATTCCATTGTACATAAGGACCACAACTTCTTTATCCATTTTTCTCCCTCCTGGGATATTGAAGGTGGAATGAAGTGGAGGTCTTTGTCAACAGAGCAGCTCTAAACTTTGGGGTGCTTGTGTCTTGCTGATTTTTCATTTTCCCAATTTATACCCCCATGAGTGGAAGTGCCCTATGCTCTCTAAGCTGTGTTTTTTAGATGTTTCAGGACACACCGTACACTTCTCCAGAGTGGCTGTTGGCAATTTACATCCCACACATCAGTGTAGCAAGGCTCCCATTTCTCCATGGCCTGTCCTGCATTTCTGGTTTTGAGACTTTTTTCAGCATGGCCCTTTTGACCGATGGGTAGCGAGTCTTCTTTGTAGCCCTGATTTGCCTTTCCAGGTTGCTTGGTTGGCCAAAAAGGGCGTATGCGTTTTTTCCTGAATATATTCAGGAAAAAACGCATACGCCCTTTTTGGCCAAGGGCATCATTGTCAACGTTTTGCCGCTTTTCATGTGCTTTAAAGGCGATTCGAATCTACCTCCTGAAATCTGTTTCCTGCATTTCTGCCTTGATTTCAAATCCTCTTCTTTGCCTTCCCTCAATATATTTGTGGACGAGAGTTATCATTTATAACTCTGCAGGTTTGTGAATTGCAGTGCCCTGAAGCTCCATTTTACAACTCGCTTTTTTGGGAGCTGGCCGCAAAAGCGCAGGATGGCTTCAGGCCCTGTTCTGGTTCCGGGGGGGAGGATGAGCCTGTGGTTAATTCTTCTTCCTGATGGGAAAATAGAGTGACCTGTGCCTGTCCCAACACCAAGAGCTAGTCTCTCACTGGTTCCCAGTCTACCCGTTCATCCTCAGGACAAATTGCAACCTGTACGGAACAGGAGGTTAAAGGTGCTGATGCTCCAAGTAGGGAGATTGTTAGTAAAGCGGATGGAATGGCGAACCCGGGCACAAGGAGAAGAGAAATGAGGTGCGTTTTAGAAACCTTTCCCCATCACATGGTGTACCATCTTTTTGTTTTCTCATGCATGTTTTCGATGTAGGAAGATGCCCTTGAACCTGGAGATTTGGGACCCATGCGATGGGTACCACGCAGTATTACTTTAAAGGGTCTGCGTTTGCTCACCCAACCTCACCAAACCTCTCAGCCCCAAGAGTGTCCACCCTTATGTCTCATCCAGCTGTGGGTCTAGATATGGTCAATCCAGGTTGCATCACAGCCCCTGAACGCATTGTGTAAGAATTTCTCTCTCTTTCACTGTCTTTGTTTCATGGGTTTTTCAAAGTATTTTATTTTTGTAATGGGGTTTAGCTGCTTTTCACTGCTGTGTTTATGCCGCTTTACACCCACTTGACACACTAACAGAGAGATATCAATACATAGGTTTTAAGATTATTACTAGTCAGATATATTCTTGTGCGGTGAATAGGGCGTGTTGAGTCCAGTTCTCTGAGCAAGGAGTAGGTCTTGTCTATTACATATTGGGTTTATGGAACGGTATCTGAGCTAATTTGAAACCCTTGTTTTATGTATCACCCCACCTCACCTTTCCCGTTAAGCAGCCATAGTGTGATTTCTGCATGTGTGACTCTGTTCTGTTTTGTAATTCAGTTCAAGTGTAACGGTTTTTACATTCCCTCTATAAGTGATACCTTATGAGAAGTGTCCTTTTCTGTGTGACTTATTTCACTTAGAATCGTCGTACCTAAATCCACTCATCATGCTGCTATTAGCCTTATGACATTGATTTCATGGCTGAGTGATATTCCATTGTACATAAGGACCACAACTTCTTTATCCATTTTTCTCCCTCCTGGGATATTGAAGGTGGAATGAAGTGGAGGTCTTTGTCAACAGAGCAGCTCTAAACTTTGGGGTGCTTGTGTCTTGCTGATTTTTCATTTTCCCAATTTATACCCCCATGAGTGGAAGTGCCCTATGCTCTCTAAGCTGTGTTTTTTAGATGTTTCAGGACACACCGTACACTTCTCCAGAGTGGCTGTTGGCAATTTACATCCCACACATCAGTGTAGCAAGGCTCCCATTTCTCCATGGCCTGTCCTGCATTTCTGGTTTTGAGACTTTTTTCAGCATGGCCCTTTTGACCGATGGGTAGCGAGTCTTCTTTGTAGCGCTGATTTGCCTTTCCAGGTTGCTTGGTTGGCCAAAAAGGGCGTATGCATTTTTTCCTGAATATATTCAGGAAAAAACGCATACGCCCTTTTTGGCCAAGGGCATCATTGTCAACGTTTTGCCGCTTTTCATGTGCTTTAAAGGCGATTCGAATCTACCTCCTGAAATCCGTTTCCTGCATTTCTGCCTTGCTTTCAAATCCTCTTCTTTGCCTTCCCTCAATATATTTGTGGACGAGAGTTATCATTTATAACTCTGCAGGTTTGTGAATTGCAGTGCCCTGAAGCTCCATTTTACAACTCGCTTTTTTGGGAGCTGGCCGCAAAAGCGCAGGATGGCTTCAGGCCCTGTTCTGGTTCCGGGGGGGAGGATGAGCCTGTGGTTAATTCTTCTTCCTGATGGGAAAATAGAGTGACCTGTGCCTGTCCCAACACCAAGAGCTAGTCTCTCACTGGTTCCCAGTCTACCCGTTCATCCTCAGGACAAATTGCAACCTGTACGGAACAGGAGGTTAAAGGTGCTGATGCTCCAAGTAGGGAGATTGTTAGTAAAGCGGATGGAATGGCGACCCCGGGCACAAGGAGAAGAGAAATGAGGTGCGTTTTAGAAACCTTTCCCCATCACATGGTGTACCATCTTTTTGTTTTCTCATGCATGTTTTCGATGTAGGAAGATGCCCTTGAACCTGGAGATTTGGGACCCATGCGATGGGTACCACGCAGTATTACTTTAAAGGGTCTGCGTTTGCTCACCCAACCTCACCAAACCTCTCAGCCCCAAGAGTGTCCACCCTTATGTCTCATCCAGCTGTGGGTCTAGATATGGTCAATCCAGGTTGCATCACAGCCCCTGAACGCATTGTGTAAGAATTTCTCTCTCTTTCACTGTCTTTGTTTCATGGGTTTTTCAAAGTAATTTATTTTTATAATGGGGTTTAGCTGCTTTTCACTGCTGTGTTTATGCCGCTTTACACCCACTTGACACACTAACAGAGAGATATCAATACATAGGTTTTAAGATTATTACTAGTCAGATATATTCTTGTGCGGTGAATAGGGCGTGTTGAGTCCAGTTCTCTGAGCAAGGAGTAGGTCTTGTCTATTACATATTGGGTTTATGGAACGGTATCTGAGCTAATTTGAAACCCTTGTTTTATGTATCACCCCACCTCACCTTTCCCGTTAAGCAGCCATAGTGTGTTTTCTGCATGTGTGACTCTGTTCTGTTTTGTAATTCAGTTCAAGTGTAACGGTTTTTACATTCCCTCTATAAGTGATACCTTATGAGAAGTGTCCTTTTCTGTGTGACTTATTTCACTTAGAATCGTCGTACCTAAATCCACTCATCATGCTGCTACTAGCCTTATGACATTGATTTCATGGCTGAGTGATATTCCATTGTACATAAGGACCACAACTTCTTTATCCATTTTTCTCTTTCCTGGGATATTGAAGGTGGAATGAAGTGGAGGTCCTTGTCAACAGAGCAGCCCTAAACTTTGGGGTGCTTGTGTCTTGCTGAATTTTCATTTTCCCAATTTATACCCCCATGAGTGGAAGTGCCCTATGCTCTCTAAGCTGTGTTTTTTAGATGTTTCAGGACACACCGTACACTTCTCCAGAGTGGCTGTTGGCAATTTACATCCCACACATCAGTGTAGCAAGGCTCCCATTTCTCCATGGCCTGTCCTGCATTTCTGGTTTTGAGACTTTTTTCAGCATGGCCCTTTTGACCGATGGGTAGCGAGTCTGCTTTGTAGCGCTGATTTGCCTTTTCAGGTTGCTTGGTTGGCCAAAAAGGGCGTATGCGTTTTTTCCTGAATATATTCAGGAAAAAACGCATACGCCCTTTTTGGCCAAGGGCATCATTGTCAACGTTTTGCCGCTTTTCATGTGCTTTAAAGGCGATTCGAATCTACCTCCTGAAATCTGTTTCCTACAATTCTGCCTTGCTTTCAAATCCTCTTCTTTGCCTTCCCTCAATATATTTGTGGACGAGAGTTATCATTTATAACTCTGTAGGTTTGTGAATTGCAGTGCCCTGAAGCTCCATTTTACAACTCGCTTTTTTGGGAGCTGGCCGCAAAAGCGCAGGATGGCTTCAGGCCCTGTTCTGGTTCCAGGGGGGAGGATGAGCCTGTGGTTAATTCTTCTTCCTGATGGGAAAATAGAGTGACCTGTGCCTGTCCCAACACCAAGAGCTAGTCTCTCACTGGTTCCCCGTCTACCCGTTCATCCTCAGGACAAATTGCAACCTGTACGGAACAGGAGGTTAAAGGTGCTGATGCTCCAAGTAGGGAGATTGTTAGTAAAGCAGCTGGAATGGCTAACCCGGGCACAAGGAGAAGAGAAATGAGGTGCGTTTTAGAAACCTTTCCCCATCACATGGTGTACCATCTTTTTGTTTTCTCATGCATGTTTTCGATGTAGGAAGATGCCCTTGAACCTGGAGATTTGGGACCCATGCGATGGGTACCACGCAGTATTACTTTAAAGGGTCTGCGTTTGCTCACCCAACCTCACCAAACCTCTCAGCCCCAAGAGTGTCCACCCTTATGTCTCATCCAGCTGTGCGTCTAGATATGGTCAATCCAGGTTGCATCACAGCCCCTGAACGCATTGTGTAAGAATTTCTCTCTCTTTCACTGTCTTTGTTTCATGGGTTTTTCAAAGTAATTTATTTTTATAATGGGGTTTAGCTGCTTTTCACTGCTGTGTTTATGCCGCTTTACACCCACTTGACACACTAACAGAGAGATATCAATACATAGGTTTTAAGATTATTACTAGTCAGATATATTCTTGTGCGGTGAATAGGGCGTGTTGAGTCCAGTTCTCTGAGCAAGGAGTAGGTCTTGTCTATTACATATTGGGTTTATGGAACGGTATCTGAGCTAATTTGAAACCCTTTTTTTATGTATCACCCCACCTCACCTTTCCCGTTAAGCAGCCATAGTGTGTTTTCTGCATGTGTGACTCTGTTCTGTTTTGTAATTCAGTTCAAGTGTAACGGTTTTTACATTCCCTCTTTAAGTGATACCTTATGAGAAGTGTCCTTTTCTGTGTGACTTATTTCACTTAGAATCGTCGTACCTAAATCCACTCATCATGCTGCTATTAGCCTTATGACATTGATTTCATGGCTGAGTGATATTCCATTGTACATAAGGACCACAACTTCTTTATCCATTTTTCTCCCTCCTGGGATATTGAAGGTGGAATGAAGTGGAGGTCCTTGTCAACAGAGCAGCCCTAAACTTTGGGGTGCTTGTGTCTTGCTGATTTTTCATTTTCCCAATTTATACCCCCATGAGTGGAAGTGCCCTATGCTCTCTAAGCTGTGTTTTTTAGATGTTTCAGGACACACCGTACACTTCTCCAGAGTGGCTGTTGGCAATTTACATCCCGCCCATCAGAGTAGCAAGGCTCCCATTTCTCCATGGCCTGTCCTGCATTTCTGGTTTTGAGACTTTTTTCAGCATGGCCCTTTTGACCGATGGGTAGCGAGTCTTCTTTGTAGCACTGATTTGCATTTCCAGGTTGCTTGGTTGGCCAAAAAGGGCGTATGCGTTTTTTCCTGAATATATTCAGGAAAAAACGCATACGCCCTTTTTGGCCAAGGGCATCATTGTCAACGTTTTGCCGCTTTTCATGTGCTTTAAAGGCGATTCGAATCTACCTCCTGAAATCTGTTTCCTGCATTTCTGCCTTGATTTCAAATCCTCTTCTTTGCCTTCCCTCAATATATTTGTGGACGAGAGTTATCATTTATAACTCTGCAGGTTTGTGAATTGCAGTGCCCTGAAGCTCCATTTTACAACTCGCTTTTTTGGGAGCTGGCCGCAAAAGCGCAGGATGGCTTCAGGCCCTGTTCTGGTTCCGGGGGGGAGGATGAGCCTGTGGTTAATTCTTCTTCCTGATGGGAAAATAGAGTGACCTGTGCCTGTCCCAACACCAAGAGCTAGTCTCTCACTGGTTCCCAGTCTACCCGTTCATCCTCAGGACAAATTGCAACCTGTACGGAACAGGAGGTTAAAGGTGCTGATGCTCCAAGTAGGGAGATTGTTAGTAAAGCGGATGGAATGGCGAACCCGGGCACAAGGAGAAGAGAAATGAGGTGCGTTTTAGAAACCTTTCCCCATCACATGGTGTACCATCTTTTTGTTTTCTCATGCATGTTTTCGATGTAGGAAGATGCCCTTGAACCTGGAGATTTGGGACCCATGCGATGGGTACCACGCAGTATTACTTTAAAGGGTCTGCGTTTGCTCACCCAACCTCACCAAACCTCTCAGCCCCAAGAGTGTCCACCCTTATGTCTCATCCAGCTGTGGGTCTAGATATGGTCAATCCAGGTTGCATCACAGCCCCTGAACGCATTGTGTAAGAATTTCTCTCTCTTTCACTGTCTTTGTTTCATGGGTTTTTCAAAGTAATTTATTTTTATAATGGGGTTTAGCTGCTTTTCACTGCTGTGTTTATGCCGCTTTACACCCACTTGACACACTAACAGAGAGATATCAATACATAGGTTTTAAGATTATTACTAGTCAGATATATTCTTGTGCGGTGAATAGGGCGTGTTGAGTCCAGTTCTCTGAGCAAGGAGTAGGTCTTGTCTATTACATATTGGGTTTATGGAACGGTATCTGAGCTAATTTGAAACCCTTGTTTTATGTATCACCCCACCTCACCTTTCCCGTTAAGCAGCCATAGTGTGTTTTCTGCATGTGTGACTCTGTTCTGTTTTGTAATTCAGTTCAAGTGTAACGGTTTTTACATTCCCTCTATAAGTGATACCTTATGAGAAGTGTCCTTTTCTGTGTGACTTATTTCACTTAGAATCGTCGTACCTAAATCCACTCATCATGCTGCTACTAGCCTTATGACATTGATTTCATGGCTGAGTGATATTCCATTGTACATAAGGACCACAACTTCTTTATCCATTTTTCTCTTTCCTGGGATATTGAAGGTGGAATGAAGTGGAGGTCCTTGTCAACAGAGCAGCCCTAAACTTTGGGGTGCTTGTGTCTTGCTGAATTTTCATTTTCCCAATTTATACCCCCATGAGTGGAAGTGCCCTATGCTCTCTAAGCTGTGTTTTTTAGATGTTTCAGGACACACCGTACACTTCTCCAGAGTGGCTGTTGGCAATTTACATCCCACACATCAGTGTAGCAAGGCTCCCATTTCTCCATGGCCTGTCCTGCATTTCTGGTTTTGAGACTTTTTTCAGCATGGCCCTTTTGACCGATGGGTAGCGAGTCTGCTTTGTAGCGCTGATTTGCCTTTTCAGGTTGCTTGGTTGGCCAAAAAGGGCGTATGCGTTTTTTCCTGAATATATTCAGGAAAAAACGCATACGCCCTTTTTGGCCAAGGGCATCATTGTCAACGTTTTGCCGCTTTTCATGTGCTTTAAAGGCGATTCGAATCTACCTCCTGAAATCTGTTTCCTACAATTCTGCCTTGCTTTCAAATCCTCTTCTTTGCCTTCCCTCAATATATTTGTGGACGAGAGTTATCATTTATAACTCTGTAGGTTTGTGAATTGCAGTGCCCTGAAGCTCCATTTTACAACTCGCTTTTTTGGGAGCTGGCCGCAAAAGCGCAGGATGGCTTCAGGCCCTGTTCTGGTTCCAGGGGGGAGGATGAGCCTGTGGTTAATTCTTCTTCCTGATGGGAAAATAGAGTGACCTGTGCCTGTCCCAACACCAAGAGCTAGTCTCTCACTGGTTCCCCGTCTACCCGTTCATCCTCAGGACAAATTGCAACCTGTACGGAACAGGAGGTTAAAGGTGCTGATGCTCCAAGTAGGGAGATTGTTAGTAAAGCAGCTGGAATGGCTAACCCGGGCACAAGGAGAAGAGAAATGAGGTGCGTTTTAGAAACCTTTCCCCATCACATGGTGTACCATCTTTTTGTTTTCTCATGCATGTTTTCGATGTAGGAAGATGCCCTTGAACCTGGAGATTTGGGACCCATGCGATGGGTACCACGCAGTATTACTTTAAAGGGTCTGCGTTTGCTCACCCAACCTCACCAAACCTCTCAGCCCCAAGAGTGTCCACCCTTATGTCTCATCCAGCTGTGGGTCTAGATATGGTCAATCCAGGTTGCATCACAGCCCCTGAACGCATTGTGTAAGAATTTCTCTCTCTTTCACTGTCTTTGTTTCATGGGTTTTTCAAAGTAATTTATTTTTATAATGGGGTTTAGCTGCTTTTCACTGCTGTGTTTATGCCGCTTTACACCCACTTGACACACTAACAGAGAGATATCAATACATAGGTTTTAAGATTATTACTAGTCAGATATATTCTTGTGCGGTGAATAGGGCGTGTTGAGTCCAGTTCTCTGAGCAAGGAGTAGGTCTTGTCTATTACATATTGGGTTTATGGAACGGTATCTGAGCTAATTTGAAACCCTTTTTTTATGTATCACCCCACCTCACCTTTCCCGTTAAGCAGCCATAGTGTGTTTTCTGCATGTGTGACTCTGTTCTGTTTTGTAATTCAGTTCAAGTGTAACGGTTTTTACATTCCCTCTTTAAGTGATACCTTATGAGAAGTGTCCTTTTCTGTGTGACTTATTTCACTTAGAATCGTCGTACCTAAATCCACTCATCATGCTGCTATTAGCCTTATGACATTGATTTCATGGCTGAGTGATATTCCATTGTACATAAGGACCACAACTTCTTTATCCATTTTTCTCCCTCCTGGGATATTGAAGGTGGAATGAAGTGGAGGTCCTTGTCAACAGAGCAGCCCTAAACTTTGGGGTGCTTGTGTCTTGCTGATTTTTCATTTTCCCAATTTATACCCCCATGAGTGGAAGTGCCCTATGCTCTCTAAGCTGTGTTTTTTAGATGTTTCAGGACACACCGTACACTTCTCCAGAGTGGCTGTTGGCAATTTACATCCCGCCCATCAGAGTAGCAAGGCTCCCATTTCTCCATGGCCTGTCCTGCATTTCTGGTTTTGAGACTTTTTTCAGCATGGCCCTTTTGACCGATGGGTAGCGAGTCTTCTTTGTAGCACTGATTTGCATTTCCAGGTTGCTTGGTTGGCCAAAAAGGGCGTATGCGTTTTTTCCTGAATATATTCAGGAAAAAACGCATACGCCCTTTTTGGCCAAGGGCATCATTGTCAACGTTTTGCCGCTTTTCATGTGCTTTAAAGGTGATTCGAATCTACCTCCTGAAATCTGTTTCCTGCATTTCTGCCTTGATTTCAAATCCTCTTCTTTGCCTTCCCTCAATATATTTGTGGACGAGAGTTATCATTTATAACTCTGCAGGTTTGTGAATTGCAGTGCCCTGAAGCTCCATTTTACAACTCGCTTTTTTGGGAGCTGGCCGCAAAAGCGCAGGATGGCTTCAGGCCCTGTTCTGGTTCCGGGGGGGAGGATGAGCCTGTGGTTAATTCTTCTTCCTGATGGGAAAATAGAGTGACCTGTGCCTGTCCCAACACCAAGAGCTAGTCTCTCACTGGTTCCCCGTCTACCCGTTCATCCTCAGGACAAATTGCAACCTGTACGGAACAGGAGGTTAAAGGTGCTGATGCTCCAAGTAGGGAGATTGTTAGTAAAGCGGATGGAATGGCGAACCCGGGCACAAGGAGAAGAGAAATGAGGTGCGTTTTAGAAACCTTTCCCCATCACATGGTGTACCATCTTTCTGTTTTCTCATGCATGTTTTCGATGTAGGAAGATGCCCTTGAACCTGGAGATTTGGGACCCATGCGATGGGTACCACGCAGTATTACTTTAAAGGGTCTGCGTTTGCTCACCCAACCTCACCAAACCTCTCAGCCCCAAGAGTGTCCACCCTTATGTCTCATCCAGCTGTGGGTCTAGATATGGTCAATCCAGGTTGCATCACAGCCCCTGAACGCATTGTGTAAGAATTTCTCTCTCTTTCACTGTCTTTGTTTCATGGGTTTTTCAAAGTAATTTATTTTTGTAATGGGGTTTAGCTGCTTTTCACTGCTGTGTTTATGCCGCTTTACACCCACTTGACACACTAACAGAGAGATATCAATACATAGGTTTTAAGATTATTACTAGTCAGATATATTCTTGTGTGGTGAATAGGGCGTGTTGAGTCCAGTTCTCTGAGCAAGGAGTAGGTCTTGTCTATTACATATTGGGTTTATGGAACGGTATCTGAGCTAATTTGAAACCCTTGTTTTATGTATCACCCCACCTCACCTTTCCCGTTAAGCAGCCATAGTGTGTTTTCTGCATGTGTGACTCTGTTCTGTTTTGTAATTCAGTTCAAGTGTAACGGTTTTTACAGTCCCTCTATAAGTGATACCTTATGAGAAGTGTCCTTTTCTGTGTGACTTATTTCACTTAGAATCGTCGTACCTAAATCCACTCATCATGCTGCTATTAGCCTTATGACATTGATTTCATGGCTGAGTGATATTCCATTGTACATAAGGACCACAACTTCTTTATCCATTTTTCTCCCTCCTGGGATATTGAAGGTGGAATGAAGTGGAGGTCCTTGTCAACAGAGCAGCCCTAAACTTTGGGGTGCTTGTGTCTTGCTGATTTTTCATTTTCCCAATTTATACCCCCATGAGTGGAAGTGCCCTATGCTCTCTAAGCTGTGTTTTTTAGATGTTTCAGGACACACCGTACACTTCTCCAGAGTGGCTGTTGGCAATTTACATCCCGCCCATCAGTGTAGCAAGGCTCCCATTTCTCCATGGCCTGTCCTGCATTTCTGGTTTTGAGACTTTTTTCAGCATGGCCCTTTTGACCGATGGGTAGCGAGTCTTCTTTGTAGCCCTGATTTGCCTTTCCAGGTTGCTTGGTTGGCCAAAAAGGGCATATGCGTTTTTTCCTGAATATATTCAGGAAAAAACGCATACGCCCTTTTTGGCCAAGGGCATCATTGTCAACGTTTTGCCGCTTTTCATGTGCTTTAAAGGCGATTCGAATCTACCTCCTGAAATCTGTTTCCTGCATTTCTGCCTTGCTTTCAAATCCTCTTCTTTGCCTTCCCTCAATATATTTGTGGACGAGAGTTATCATTTATAACTCTGCAGGTTTGTGAATTGCAGTGCCCTGAAGCTCCATTTTACAACTCGCTTTTTTGGGAGCTGGCCGCAAAAGCGCAGGATGGCTTCAGGCCCTGTTCTGGTTCCGGGGGGGAGGATGAGCCTGTGGTGAATTCTTCTTCCTGATGGGAAAATAGAGTGACCTGTGCCTGTCCCAACACCAAGAGCTAGTCTCTCACTGGTTCCCCGTCTACCCGTTCATCCTCAGGACAAATTGCAACCTGTACGGAACAGGAGGTTAAAGGTGCTGATGCTCCAAGTAGGGAGATTGTTAGTAAAGCGGATGGAATGGCGAACCCGGGCACAAGGAGAAGAGAAATGAGGTGCGTTTTAGAAACCTTTCCCCATCACATGGTGTACCATCTTTTTGTTTTCTCATGCATGTTTTCGATGTAGGAAGATGCCCTTGAACCTGGAGATTTGGGACCCATGCGATGGGTACCACGCAGTATTACTTTAAAGGGTCTGCGTTTGCTCACCCAACCTCACCAAACCTCTCAGCCCCAAGAGTGTCCACCCTTATGTCTCATCCAGCTGTGGGTCTAGATATGGTCAATCCAGGTTGCATCACAGCCCCTGAACGCATTGTGTAAGAATTTCTCTCTCTTTCACTGTCTTTGTTTCATGGGTTTTTCAAAGTAATTTATTTTTATAATGGGGTTTAGCTGCTTTTCACTGCTGTGTTTATGCCGCTTTACACCCACTTGACACACTAACAGAGAGATATCAATACATAGGTTTTAAGATTATTACTAGTCAGATATATTCTTGTGCGGTGAATAGGGCGTGTTGAGTCCAGTTCTCTGAGCAAGGAGTAGGTCTTGTCTATTACATATTGGGTTTATGGAACGGTATCTGAGCTAATTTGAAACCCTTGTTTTATGTATCACCCCACCTCACCTTTCCCGTTAAGCAGCCATAGTGTGTTTTCTGCATGTGTGACTCTGTTCTGTTTTGTAATTCAGTTCAAGTGTAACGGTTTTTACAGTCCCTCTATAAGTGATACCTTATGAGAAGTGTCCTTTTCTGTGTGACTTATTTCACTTAGAATCGTCGTACCTAAATCCACTCATCATGCTGCTATTAGCCTTATGACATTGATTTCATGGCTGAGTGATATTCCATTGTACATAAGGACCACAACTTCTTTATCCATTTTTCTCCCTCCTGGGATATTGAAGGTGGAATGAAGTGGAGGTCCTTGTCAACAGAGCAGCCCTAAACTTTGGGGTGCTTGTGTCTTGCTGATTTTTCATTTTCCCAATTTATACCCCCATGAGTGGAAGTGCCCTATGCTCTCTAAGCTGTGTTTTTTAGATGTTTCAGGACACACCGTACACTTCTCCAGAGTGGCTGTTGGCAATTTACATCCCGCCCATCAGTGTAGCAAGGCTCCCATTTCTCCATGGCCTGTCCTGCATTTCTGGTTTTGAGACTTTTTTCAGCATGGCCCTTTTGACCGATGGGTAGCGAGTCTTCTTTGTAGCCCTGATTTGCCTTTCCAGGTTGCTTGGTTGGCCAAAAAGGGCGTATGCGTTTTTTCCTGAATATATTCAGGAAAAAACGCATACGCCCTTTTTGGCCAAGGGCATCATTGTCAACGTTTTGCCGCTTTTCATGTGCTTTAAAGGCGATTCGAATCTACCTCCTGAAATCTGTTTCCTGCATTTCTGCCTTGATTTCAAATCCTCTTCTTTGCCTTCCCTCAATATATTTGTGGACGAGAGTTATCATTTATAACTCTGCAGGTTTGTGAATTGCAGTGCCCTGAAGCTCCATTGTACAACTCGCTTTTTTGGGAGCTGGCCGCAAAAGCGCAGGATGGCTTCAGGCCCTGTTCTGGTTCCGGGGGGGAGGATGAGCCTGTGGTGAATTCTTCTTCCTGATGGGAAAATAGAGTGACCTGTGCCTGTCCCAACACCAAGAGCTAGTCTCTCACTGGTTCCCCGTCTACCCGTTCATCCTCAGGACAAATTGCAACCTGTACGGAACAGGAGGTTAAAGGTGCTGATGCTCCAAGTAGGGAGATTGTTAGTAAAGCGGCTGGAATGGCGAACCCGGGCACAAGGAGAAGAGAAATGAGGTGCGTTTTAGAAACCTTTCCCCATCACATGGTGTACCATCTTTTTGTTTTCTCATGCATGTTTTCGATGTAGGAAGATGCCCTTGAACCTGGAGATTTGGGACCCATGCGATGGGTACCACGCAGTATTACTTTAAAGGGTCTGCGTTTGCTCACCCAACCTCACCAAACCTCTCAGCCCCAAGAGTGTCCACCCTTATGTCTCATCCAGCTGTGGGTCTAGATATGGTCAATCCAGGTTGCATCACAGCCCCTGAACGCATTGTGTAAGAATTTCTCTCTCTTTCACTGTCTTTGTTTCATGGGTTTTTCAAAGTAATTTATTTTTGTAATGGGGTTTAGCTGCTTTTCACTGCTGTGTTTATGCCGCTTTACACCCACTTGACACACTAACAGAGAGATATCAATACATAGGTTTTAAGATTATTACTAGTCAGATATATTCTTGTGCGGTGAATAGGGCGTGTTGAGTCCAGTTCTCTGAGCAAGGAGTAGGTCTTGTCTATTACATATTGGGTTTATGGAACGGTATCTGAGCTAATTTGAAACCCTTGTTTTATGTATCACCCCACCTCACCTTTCCCGTTAAGCAGCCATAGTGTGATTTCTGCATGTGTGACTCTGTTCTGTTTTGTAATTCAGTTCAAGTGTAACGGTTTTTACAGTCCCTCTATAAGTGATACCTTATGAGAAGTGTCCTTTTCTGTGTGACTTATTTCACTTAGAATCGTCGTACCTAAATCCACTCATCATGCTGCTATTAGCCTTATGACATTGATTTCATGGCTGAGTGATATTCCATTGTACATAAGGACCACAACTTCTTTATCCATTTTTCTCCCTCCTGGGATATTGAAGGTGGAATGAAGTGGAGGTCCTTGTCAACAGAGCAGCCCTAAACTTTGGGGTGCTTGTGTCTTGCTGATTTTTCATTTTCCCAATTTATACCCCCATGAGTGGAAGTGCCCTATGCTCTCTAAGCTGTGTTTTTTAGATGTTTCAGGACACACCGTACACTTCTCCAGAGTGGCTGTTGGCAATTTACATCCCGCCCATCAGTGTAGCAAGGCTCCCATTTCTCCATGGCCTGTCCTGCATTTCTGGTTTTGACACTATTTTCAGCATGGCCCTTTTGACCGATGGGTAGCGAGTCTTCTTTGTAGCGCTGATTTGCCTTTCCAGGTTGCTTGGTTGGCCAAAAAGGGCGTATGCGTTTTTTCCTGAATATATTCAGGAAAAAACGCATACGCCCTTTTTGGCCAAGGGCATCATTGTCAACGTTTTGCCGCTTTTCATGTGCTTTAAAGGCGATTCGAATCTACCTCCTGAAATCTGTTTCCTGCATTTCTGCCTTGCTTTCAAATCCTCTTCTTTGCCTTCCCTCAATATATTTGTGGACGAGAGTTATCATTTATAACTCTGCAGGTTTGTGAATTGCAGTGCCCTGAAGCTCCATTTTACAACTCGCTTTTTTGGGAGCTGGCCGCAAAAGCGCAGGATGGCTTCAGGCCCTGTTCTGGTTCCGGGGGGGAGGATGAGCCTGTGGTTAATTCTTCTTCCTGATGGGAAAATAGAGTGACCTGTGCCTGTCCCAACACCAAGAGCTAGTCTCTCACTGGTTCCCCGTCTACCCGTTCATCCTCAGGACAAATTGCAACCTGTACGGAACAGGAGGTTAAAGGTGCTGATGCTCCAAGTAGGGAGATTGTTAGTAAAGCGGATGGAATGGCGAACCCGGGCACAAGGTGAAGAGAAATGAGGTGCGTTTTAGAAACCTTTCCCCATCACATGGTGTACCATCTTTTTGTTTTCTCATGCATGTTTTCGATGTAGGAAGATGCCCTTGAACCTGGAGATTTGGGACCCATGCGATGGGTACCACGCAGTATTACTTTAAAGGGTCTGCGTTTGCTCACCCAACCTCACCAAACCTCTCAGCCCCAAGAGTGTCCACCCTTATGTCTCATCCAGCTGTGGGTCTAGATATGGTCAATCCAGGTTGCATCACAGCCCCTGAACGCATTGTGTAAGAATTTCTCTCTCTTTCACTGTCGTTGTTTCATGGGTTTTTCAAAGTAATTTATTTTTGTAATGGGGTTTAGCTGCTTTTCACTGCTGTGTTTATGCCGCTTTACACCCACTTGACACACTAACAGAGAGATATCAATACATAGGTTTTAAGATTATTACTAGTCAGATATATTCTTGTGCGGTGAATAGGGCGTGTTGAGTCCAGTTCTCTGAGCAAGGAGTAGGTCTTGTCTATTACATATTGGGTTTATGGAACGGTATCTGAGCTAATTTGAAACCCTTGTTTTATGTATCACCCCACCTCACCTTTCCCGTTAAGCAGCCATAGTGTGTTTTCTGCATGTGTGACTCTGTTCTGTTTTGTAATTCAGTTCAAGTGTAACGGTTTTTACAGTCCCTCTATAAGTGATACCTTATGAGAAGTGTCCTTTTCTGTGTGACTTATTTCACTTAGAATCGTCGTACCTAAATCCACTCATCATGCTGCTATTAGCCTTATGACATTGATTTCATGGCTGAGTGATATTCCATTGTACATAAGGACCACAACTTCTTTATCCATTTTTCTCCCTCCTGGGATATTGAAGGTGGAATGAAGTGGAGGTCCTTGTCAACAGAGCAGCCCTAAACTTTGGGGTGCTTGTGTCTTGCTGATTTTTCATTTTCCCAATTTATACCCCCATGAGTGGAAGTGCCCTATGCTCTCTAAGCTGTGTTTTTTAGATGTTTCAGGACACACCGTACACTTCTCCAGAGTGGCTGTTGGCAATTTACATCCCGCCCATCAGTGTAGCAAGGCTCGCATTTCTCCATGGCCTGTCCTGCATTTCTGGTTTTGAGACCTTTTTCAGCATGGCCCTTTTGACCGATGGGTAGCGAGTCTTCTTTGTAGCGCTGATTTGCCTTTCCAGGTTGCTTGGTTGGCCAAAAAGGGCGTATGCGTTTTTTCCTGAATATATTCAGGAAAAAACGCATACGCCCTTTTTGGCCAAGGGCATCATTGTCAACGTTTTGCCGCTTTTCATGTGCTTTAAAGGCGATTCGAATCTACCTCCTGAAATCTGTTTCCTGCATTTCTGCCTTGCTTTCAAATCCTCTTCTTTGCCTTCCCTCAATATATTTGTGGACGAGAGTTATCATTTATAACTCTGCAGGTTTGTGAATTGCAGTGCCCTGAAGCTCCATTTTACAACTCGCTTTTTTGGGAGCTGGCCGCAAAAGCGCAGGATGGCTTCAGGCCCTGTTCTGGTTCCGGGGGGGAGGATGAGCCTGTGGTTAATTCTTCTTCCTGATGGGAAAATAGAGTGACCTGTGCCTGTCCCAACAACAAGAGCTAGTCTCTCACTGGTTCCCAGTCTACCCGTTCATCCTCAGGACAAATTGCAACCTGTACGGAACAGGAGGTTAAAGGTGCTGATGCTCCAAGTAGGGAGATTGTTAGTAAAGCGGCTGGAATGGCGACCCCGGGCACAAGGAGAAGAGAAATGAGGTGCGTTTTAGAAACCTTTCCCCATCACATGGTGTACCATCTTTTTTGTTTTCTCATGCATGTTTTCGATGTAGGAAGATGCCCTTGAACCTGGAGATTTGGGACCCATGCGATGGGTACCACGCAGTATTACTTTAAAGGGTCTGCGTTTGCTCACCCAACCTCACCAAACCTCTCAGCCCCAAGAGTGTCCACCCTTATGTCTCATCCAGCTGTGGGTCTAGATATGGTCAATCCAGGTTGCATCACAGCCCCTGAACGCATTGTGTAAGAATTTCTCTCTCTTTCACTGTCTTTGTTTCATGGGTTTTTCAAAGTAATTTATTTTTGTAATGGGGTTTAGCTGCTTTTCACTGCTGTGTTTATGCCGCTTTACACCCACTTGACACACTAACAGAGAGATATCAATACATAGGTTTTAAGATTATTACTAGTCAGATATATTCTTGTGCGGTGAATAGGGCGTGTTGAGTCCAGTTCTCTGAGCAAGGAGTAGGTCTTGTCTATTACATATTGGGTTTATGGAACGGTATCTGAGCTAATTTGAAACCCTTGTTTTATGTATCACCCCACCTCACCTTTCCCGTTAAGCAGCCATAGTGTGATTTCTGCATGTGTGACTCTGTTCTGTTTTGTAATTCAGTTCAAGTGTAACGGTTTTTACATTCCCTCTATAAGTGATACCTTATGAGAAGTGTCCTTTTCTGTGTGACTTATTTCACTTAGAATCGTCGTACCTAAATCCACTCATCATGCTGCTATTAGCCTTATGACATTGATTTCATGGCTGAGTGATATTCCATTGTACATAAGGACCACAACTTCTTTATCCATTTTTCTCCCTCCTGGGATATTGAAGGTGGAATGAAGTGGAGGTCCTTGTCAACAGAGCAGCCCTAAACTTTGGGGTGCTTGTGTCTTGCTGATTTTTCATTTTCCCAATTTATACCCCCATGAGTGGAAGTGCCCTAAGCTCTCTAAGCTGTGTTTTTTAGATGTTTCAGGACACACCGTACACTTCTCCAGAGTGGCTGTTGGCAATTTACATCCCGCCCATCAGTGTAGCAAGGCTCCCATTTCTCCATGGCCTGTCCTGCATTTCTGGTTTTGAGACTTTTTTCAGCATGGCCCTTTTGACCGATGGGTAGCGAGTCTTCTTTGTAGCCCTGATTTGCCTTTCCAGTTTGCTTGGTTGGCCAAAAAGGGCGTATGCGTTTTTTCCTGAATATATTCAGGAAAAAACGCATACGCCCTTTTTGGCCAAGGGCATCATTGTCAACGTTTTGCCGCTTTTCATGTGCTTTAAAGGCGATTCGAATCTACCTCCTGAAATCTGTTTCCTGCATTTCTGCCTTGATTTCAAATCCTCTTCTTTGCCTTCCCTCAATATATTTGTGGACGAGAGTTATCATTTATAACTCTGCAGGTTTGTGAATTGCAGTGCCCTGAAGCTCCATTTTACAACTCGCTTTTTTGGGAGCTGGCCGCAAAAGCGCAGGATGGCTTCAGGCCCTGTTCTGGTTCCGGGGGGGAGGATGAGCCTGTGGTTAATTCTTCTTCCTGATGGGAAAATAGAGTGACCTGTGCCTGTCCCAACACCAAGAGCTAGTCTCTCACTGGTTCCCCGTCTACCCGTTCATCCTCAGGACAAATTGCAACCTGTACGGAACAGGAGGTTAAAGGTGCTGATGCTCCAAGTAGGGAGATTGTTAGTAAAGCAGCTGGAATGGCTAACCCGGGCACAAGGAGAAGAGAAATGAGGTGCGTTTTAGAAACCTTTCCCCATCACATGGTGTACCATCTTTTTGTTTTCTCATGCATGTTTTCGATGTAGGAAGATGCCCTTGAACCTGGAGATTTGGGACCCATGCGATGGGTACCACGCAGTATTACTTTAAAGGGTCTGCGTTTGCTCACCCAACCTCACCAAACCTCTCAGCCCCAAGAGTGTCCACCCTTATGTCTCATCCAGCTGTGGGTCTAGAAATGGTCAATCCAGGTTGCATCACAGCCCCTGAACGCATTGTGTAAGAATTTCTCTCTCTTTCACTGTTTTTGTTTCATGGGTTTTTCAAAGTAATTTATTTTTATAATGGGGTTTAGCTGCTTTTCACTGCTGTGTTTATGCCGCTTTACACCCACTTGACACACTAACAGAGAGATATCAATACATAGGTTTTAAGATTATTACTAGTCAGATATATTCTTGTGCGGTGAATAGGGCGTGTTGAGTCCAGTTCTCTGAGCAAGGAGTAGGTCTTGTCTATTACATATTGGGTTTATGGAACGGTATCTGAGCTAATTTGAAACCCTTGTTTTATGTATCACCCCACCTCACCTTTCCCGTTAAGCAGCCATAGTGTGTTTTCTGCATGTGTGACTCTGTTCTGTTTTGTAATTCAGTTCAAGTGTAACGGTTTTTACAGTCCCTCTATAAGTGATACCTTATGAGAAGTGTCCTTTTCTGTGTGACTTATTTCACTTAGAATCGTCGTACCTAAATCCACTCATCATGCTGCTATTAGCCTTATGACATTGATTTCATGGCTGAGTGATATTCCATTGTACATAAGGACCACAACTTCTTTATCCATTTTTCTCCCTCCTGGGATATTGAAGGTGGAATGAAGTGGAGGTCCTTGTCAACAGAGCAGCCCTAAACTTTGGGGTGCTTGTGTCTTGCTGATTTTTCATTTTCCCAATTTATACCCCCATGAGTGGAAGTGCCCTATGCTCTCTAAGCTGTGTTTTTTAGATGTTTCAGGACACACCGTACACTTCTCCAGAGTGGCTGTTGGCAATTTACATCCCGCCCATCAGTGTAGCAAGGCTCCCATTTCTCCATGGCCTGTCCTGCATTTCTGGTTTTGAGACTTTTTTCAGCATGGCCCTTTTGACCGATGGGTAGCGAGTCTTCTTTGTAGCCCTGATTTGCCTTTCCAGGTTGCTTGGTTGGCCAAAAAGGGCGTATGCGTTTTTTCCTGAATATATTCAGGAAAAAACGCATACGCCCTTTTTGGCCAAGGGCATCATTGTCAACGTTTTGCCGCTTTTCATGTGCTTTAAAGGCGATTCGAATCTACCTCCTGAAATCTGTTTCCTGCATTTCTGCCTTGATTTCAAATCCTCTTCTTTGCCTTCCCTCAATATATTTGTGGACGAGAGTTATCATTTATAACTCTGCAGGTTTGTGAATTGCAGTGCCCTGAAGCTCCATTTTACAACTCGCTTTTTTGGGAGCTGGCCGCAAAAGCGCAGGATGGCTTCAGGCCCTGTTCTGGTTCCGGGGGGGAGGATGAGCCTGTGGTTAATTCTTCTTCCTGATGGGAAAATAGAGTGACCTGTGCCTGTCCCAACACCAAGAGCTAGTCTCTCACTGGTTCCCCGTCTACCCGTTCATCCTCAGGACAAATTGCAACCTGTACGGAACAGGAGGTTAAAGGTGCTGATGCTCCAAGTAGGGAGATTGTTAGTAAAGCGGCTGGAATGGCGAACCCGGGCACAAGGAGAAGAGAAATGAGGTGCGTTTTAGAAACCTTTCCCCATCACATGGTGTACCATCTTTTTGTTTTCTCATGCATGTTTTCGATGTAGGAAGATGCCCTTGAACCTGGAGATTTGGGACCCATGCGATGGGTACCACGCAGTATTACTTTAAAGGGTCTGCGTTTGCTCACCCAACCTCACCAAACCTCTCAGCCCCAAGAGTGTCCACCCTTATGTCTCATCCAGCTGTGGGTCTAGATATGGTCAATCCAGGTTGCATCACAGCCCCTGAACGCATTGTGTAAGAATTTCTCTCTCTTTCACTGTCTTTGTTTCATGGGTGTTTCAAAGTAATTTATTTTTGTAATGGGGTTTAGCTGCTTTTCACTGCTGTGTTTATGCCGCTTTACACCCACTTGACACACTAACAGAGAGATATCAATACATAGGTTTTAAGATTATTACTAGTCAGATATATTCTTGTGCGGTGAATAGGGCGTGTTGAGTCCAGTTCTCTGAGCAAGGAGTAGGTCTTGTCTATTACATATTGGGTTTATGGAACGGTATCTGAGCTAATTTGAAACCCTTGTTTTATGTATCACCCCACCTCACCTTTCCCGTTAAGCAGCCATAGTGTGATTTCTGCATGTGTGACTCTGTTCTGTTTTGTAATTCAGTTCAAGTGTAACGGTTTTTACATTCCCTCTATAAGTGATACCTTATGAGAAGTGTCCTTTTCTGTGTGACTTATTTCACTTAGAATCGTCGTACCTAAATCCACTCATCATGCTGCTATTAGCCTTATGACATTGATTTCATGGCTGAGTGATATTCCATTGTACATAAGGACCACAACTTCTTTATCCATTTTTCTCCCTCCTGGGATATTGAAGGTGGAATGAAGTGGAGGTCCTTGTCAACAGAGCAGCCCTAAACTTTGGGGTGCTTGTGTCTTGCTGATTTTTCATTTTCCCAATTTATACCCCCATGAGTGGAAGTGCCCTAAGCTCTCTAAGCTGTGTTTTTTAGATGTTTCAGGACACACCGTACACTTCTCCAGAGTGGCTGTTGGCAATTTACATCCCGCCCATCAGTGTAGCAAGGCTCCCATTTCTCCATGGCCTGTCCTGCATTTCTGGTTTTGAGACTTTTTTCAGCATGGCCCTTTTGACCGATGGGTAGCGAGTCTTCTTTGTAGCCCTGATTTGCCTTTCCAGGTTGCTTGGTTGGCCAAAAAGGGCGTATGCGTTTTTTCCTGAATATATTCAGGAAAAAACGCATACGCCCTTTTTGGCCAAGGGCATCATTGTCAACGTTTTGCCGCTTTTCATGTGCTTTAAAGGCGATTCGAATCTACCTCCTGAAATCTGTTTCCTGCATTTCTGCCTTGCTTTCAAATCCTCTTCTTTGCCTTCCCTCAATATATTTGTGGACGAGAGTTATCATTTATAACTCTGCAGGTTTGTGAATTGCAGTGCCCTGAAGCTCCATTTTACAACTCGCTTTTTTGGGAGCTGGCCGCAAAAGCGCAGGATGGCTTCAGGCCCTGTTCTGGTTCCGGGGGGGAGGATGAGCCTGTGGTTAATTCTTCTTCCTGATGGGAAAATAGAGTGACCTGTGCCTGTCCCAACACCAAGAGCTAGTCTCTCACTGGTTCCCCGTATTCCCGTTCATCCTCAGGACAAATTGCAACCTGTACGGAACAGGAGGTTAAAGGTGCTGATGCTCCAAGTAGGGAGATTGTTAGTAAAGCGGCTGGAATGGCGACCCCGGGCACAAGGAGAAGAGAAATGAGGTGCGTTTTAGAAACCTTTCCCCATCACATGGTGTACCATCTTTTTTGTTTTCTCATGCATGTTTTCGATGTAGGAAGATGCCCTTGAACCTGGAGATTTGGGACCCATGCGATGGGTACCACGCAGTATTACTTTAAAGGGTCTGCGTTTGCTCACCCAACCTCACCAAACCTCTCAGCCCCAAGAGTGTCCACCCTTATGTCTCATCCAGCTGTGGGTCTAGAAATGGTCAATCCAGGTTGCATCACAGCCCCTGAACGCATTGTGTAAGAATTTCTCTCTCTTTCACTGTCTTTGTTTCATGGGTTTTTCAAAGTAATTTATTTTTATAATGGGGTTTAGCTGCTTTTCACTGCTGTGTTTATGCCGCTTTACACCCACTTGACACACTAACAGAGAGATATCAATACATAGGTTTTAAGATTATTACTAGTCAGATATATTCTTGTGCGGTGAATAGGGCATGTTGAGTCCAGTTCTCTGAGCAAGGAGTAGGTCTTGTCTATTACATATTGGGTTTATGGAACGGTATCTGAGCTAATTTGAAACCCTTGTTTTATGTATCACCCCACCTCACCTTTCCCGTTAAGCAGCCATAGTGTGTTTTCTGCATGTGTGACTCTGTTCTGTTTTGTAATTCAGTTCAAGTGTAACGGTTTTTACAGTCCCTCTATAAGTGATACCTTATGAGAAGTGTCCTTTTCTGTGTGACTTATTTCACTTAGAATCGTCGTACCTAAATCCACTCATCATGCTGCTACTAGCCTTATGACATTGATTTCATGGCTGAGTGATATTCCATTGTACATAAGGACCACAACTTCTTTATCCATTTTTCTCCCTCCTGGGATATTGAAGGTGGAATGAAGTGGAGGTCCTTGTCAACAGAGCAGCCCTAAACTTTGGGGTGCTTGTGTCTTGCTGAATTTTCATTTTCCCAATTTATACCCCCATGAGTGGAAGTGCCCTATGCTCTCTAAGCTGTGTTTTTTAGATGTTTCAGGACACACCGTACACTTCTCCAGAGTGGCTGTTGGCAATTTACATCCCGCCCATCAGTGTAGCAAGGCTCCCATTTCTCCATGGCCTGTCCTGCATTTCTGGTTTTGAGACTTTTTTCAGCATGGCCCTTTTGACCGATGGGTAGCGAGTCTTCTTTGTAGCCCTGATTTGCCTTTCCAGGTTGCTTGGTTGGCCAAAAAGGGCGTATGCGTTTTTTCCTGAATATATTCAGGAAAAAACGCATACGCCCTTTTTGTCCAAGGGCATCATTGTCAACGTTTTGCCGCTTTTCATGTGCTTTAAAGGCGATTCGAATCTACCTCCTGAAATCTGTTTCCTGCATTTCTGCCTTGATTTCAAATCCTCTTCTTTGCCTTCCCTCAATATATTTGTGGACGAGAGTTATCATTTATAACTCTGCAGGTTTGTGAATTGCAGTGCCCTGAAGCTCCATTTTACAACTCGCTTTTTTGGGAGCTGGCCGCAAAAGCGCAGGATGGCTTCAGGCCCTGTTCTGGTTCCGGGGGGGAGGATGAGCCTGTGGTTAATTCTTCTTCCTGATGGGAAAATAGAGTGACCTGTGCCTGTCCCAACACCAAGAGCTAGTCTCTCACTGGTTCCCCGTATTCCCGTTCATCCTCAGGACAAATTGCAACCTGTACGGAACAGGAGGTTAAAGGTGCTGATGCTCCAAGTAGGGAGATTGTTAGTAAAGCGGCTGGAATGGCGACCCCGGGCACAAGGAGAAGAGAAATGAGGTGCGTTTTAGAAACCTTTCCCCATCACATGGTGTACCATCTTTTTTGTTTTCTCATGCATGTTTTCGATGTAGGAAGATGCCCTTGAACCTGGAGATTTGGGACCCATGCGATGGGTACCACGCAGTATTACTTTAAAGGGTCTGCGTTTGCTCACCCAACCTCACCAAACCTCTCAGCCCCAAGAGTGTCCACCCTTATGTCTCATCCAGCTGTGGGTCTAGAAATGGTCAATCCAGGTTGCATCACAGCCCCTGAACGCATTGTGTAAGAATTTCTCTCTCTTTCACTGTCTTTGTTTCATGGGTTTTTCAAAGTAATTTATTTTTATAATGGGGTTTAGCTGCTTTTCACTGCTGTGTTTATGCCGCTTTACACCCACTTGACACACTAACAGAGAGATATCAATACATAGGTTTTAAGATTATTACTAGTCAGATATATTCTTGTGCGGTGAATAGGGCATGTTGAGTCCAGTTCTCTGAGCAAGGAGTAGGTCTTGTCTATTACATATTGGGTTTATGGAACGGTATCTGAGCTAATTTGAAACCCTTGTTTTATGTATCACCCCACCTCACCTTTCCCGTTAAGCAGCCATAGTGTGTTTTCTGCATGTGTGACTCTGTTCTGTTTTGTAATTCAGTTCAAGTGTAACGGTTTTTACAGTCCCTCTATAAGTGATACCTTATGAGAAGTGTCCTTTTCTGTGTGACTTATTTCACTTAGAATCGTCGTACCTAAATCCACTCATCATGCTGCTACTAGCCTTATGACATTGATTTCATGGCTGAGTGATATTCCATTGTACATAAGGACCACAACTTCTTTATCCATTTTTCTCCCTCCTGGGATATTGAAGGTGGAATGAAGTGGAGGTCCTTGTCAACAGAGCAGCCCTAAACTTTGGGGTGCTTGTGTCTTGCTGAATTTTCATTTTCCCAATTTATACCCCCATGAGTGGAAGTGCCCTATGCTCTCTAAGCTGTGTTTTTTAGATGTTTCAGGACACACCGTACACTTCTCCAGAGTGGCTGTTGGCAATTTACATCCCGCCCATCAGTGTAGCAAGGCTCCCATTTCTCCATGGCCTGTCCTGCATTTCTGGTTTTGAGACTTTTTTCAGCATGGCCCTTTTGACCGATGGGTAGCGAGTCTTCTTTGTAGCCCTGATTTGCCTTTCCAGGTTGCTTGGTTGGCCAAAAAGGGCGTATGCGTTTTTTCCTGAATATATTCAGGAAAAAACGCATACGCCCTTTTTGGCCAAGGGCATCATTGTCAACGTTTTGCCGCTTTTCATGTGCTTTAAAGGCGATTCGAATCTACCTCCTGAAATCTGTTTCCTGCATTTCTGCCTTGATTTCAAATCCTCTTCTTTGCCTTCCCTCAATATATTTGTGGACGAGAGTTATCATTTATAACTCTGCAGGTTTGTGAATTGCAGTGCCCTGAAGCTCCATTTTACAACTCGCTTTTTTGGGAGCTGGCCGCAAAAGCGCAGGATGGCTTCAGGCCCTGTTCTGGTTCCGGGGGGGAGGATGAGCCTGTGGTTAATTCTTCTTCCTGATGGGAAAATAGAGTGACCTGTGCCTGTCCCAACACCAAGAGCTAGTCTCTCACTGGTTCCCCGTATTCCCGTTCATCCTCAGGACAAATTGCAACCTGTACGGAACAGGAGGTTAAAGGTGCTGATGCTCCAAGTAGGGAGATTGTTAGTAAAGCGGCTGGAATGGCGACCCCGGGCACAAGGAGAAGAGAAATGAGGTGCGTTTTAGAAACCTTTCCCCATCACATGGTGTACCATCTTTTTTGTTTTCTCATGCATGTTTTCGATGTAGGAAGATGCCCTTGAACCTGGAGATTTGGGACCCATGCGATGGGTACCACGCAGTATTACTTTAAAGGGTCTGCGTTTGCTCACCCAACCTCACCAAACCTCTCAGCCCCAAGAGTGTCCACCCTTATGTCTCATCCAGCTGTGGGTCTAGAAATGGTCAATCCAGGTTGCATCACAGCCCCTGAACGCATTGTGTAAGAATTTCTCTCTCTTTCACTGTCTTTGTTTCATGGGTTTTTCAAAGTAATTTATTTTTATAATGGGGTTTAGCTGCTTTTCACTGCTGTGTTTATGCCGCTTTACACCCACTTGACACACTAACAGAGAGATATCAATACATAGGTTTTAAGATTATTACTAGTCAGATATATTCTTGTGCGGTGAATAGGGCGTGTTGAGTCCAGTTCTCTGAGCAAGGAGTAGGTCTTGTCTATTACATATTGGGTTTATGGAACGGTATCTGAGCTAATTTGAAACCCTTGTTTTATGTATCACCCCACCTCACCTTTCCCGTTAAGCAGCCATAGTGTGTTTTCTGCATGTGTGACTCTGTTCTGTTTTGTAATTCAGTTCAAGTGTAACAGTTTTTACAGTCCCTCTATAAGTGATACCTTATGAGAAGTGTCCTTTTCTGTGTGACTTATTTCACTTAGAATCGTCGTACCTAAATCCACTCATCATGCTGCTACTAGCCTTATGACATTGATTTCATGGCTGAGTGATATTCCATTGTACATAAGGACCACAACTTCTTTATCCATTTTTCTCCCTCCTGGGATATTGAAGGTGGAATGAAGTGGAGGTCCTTGTCAACAGAGCAGCCCTAAACTTTGGGGTGCTTGTGTCTTGCTGAATTTTCATTTTCCCAATTTATACCCCCATGAGTGGAAGTGCCCTATGCTCTCTAAGCTGTGTTTTTTAGATGTTTCAGGACACACCGTACACTTCTCCAGAGTGGCTGTTGGCAATTTACATCCCGCCCATCAGTGTAGCAAGGCTCCCATTTCTCCATGGCCTGTCCTGCATTTCTGGTTTTGAGACTTTTTTCAGCATGGCCCTTTTGACCGATGGGTAGCGCGTCTTCTTTGTAGCCCTGATTTGCCTTTCCAGGTTGCTTGGTTGGCCAAAAAGGGCGTATGCGTTTTTTCCTGAATATATTCAGGAAAAAACGCATACGCCCTTTTTGGCCAAGGGCATCATTGTCAACGTTTTGCCGCTTTTCATGTGCTTTAAAGGCGATTCGAATCTACCTCCTGAAATCTGTTTCCTGCATTTCTGCCTTGATTTCAAATCCTCTTCTTTGCCTTCCCTCAATATATTTGTGGACGAGAGTTATCATTTATAACTCTGCAGGTTTGTGAATTGCAGTGCCCTGAAGCTCCATTGTACAACTCGCTTTTTTGGGAGCTGGCCGTAAAAGCGCAGGATGGCTTCAGGCCCTGTTCTGGTTCCGGTGGGGAGGATGAGCCTGTGGTTAATTCTTCTTCCTGATGGGAAAATAGAGTGACCTGTGCCTGTCCCAACACCAAGAGCTAGTCTCTCACTGGTTCCCCGTCTACCCGTTCATCCTCAGGACAAATTGCAACCTGTACGGAACAGGAGGTTAAAGGTGCTGATGCTCCAAGTAGGGAGATTGTTAGTAAAGCGGCTGGAATGGCGAACCCGGGCACAAGGAGAAGAGAAATGAGGTGCGTTTTAGAAACCTTTCCCCATCACATGGTGTACCATCTTTTTGTTTTCTCATGCATGTTTTCGATGTAGGAAGATGCCCTTGAACCTGGAGATTTGGGACCCATGCGATGGGTACCACGCAGTATTACTTTAAAGGGTCTGCGTTTGCTCACCCAACCTCACCAAACCTCTCAGCCCCAAGAGTGTCCACCCTTATGTCTCATCCAGCTGTGGGTCTAGATATGGTCAATCCAGGTTGCATCACAGCCCCTGAACGCATTGTGTAAGAATTTCTCTCTCTTTCACTGTCTTTGTTTCATGGGTTTTTCAAAGTAATTTATTTTTGTAATGGGGTTTAGCTGCTTTTCACTGCTGTGTTTATGCCGCTTTACACCCACTTGACACACTAACAGAGAGATATCAATACATAGGTTTTAAGATTATTACTAGTCAGATATATTCTTGTGCGGTGAATAGGGCGTGTTGAGTCCAGTTCTCTGAGCAAGGAGTAGGTCTTGTCTATTACATATTGGGTTTATGGAACGGTATCTGAGCTAATTTGAAACCCTTGTTTTATGTATCACCCCACCTCACCTTTCCCGTTAAGCAGCCATAGTGTGATTTCTGCATGTGTGACTCTGTTCTGTTTTGTAATTCAGTTCAAGTGTAACGGTTTTTACATTCCCTCTATAAGTGATACCTTATGAGAAGTGTCCTTTTCTGTGTGACTTATTTCACTTAGAATCGTCGTACCTAAATCCACTCATCATGCTGCTATTAGCCTTATGACATTGATTTCATGGCTGAGTGATATTCCATTGTACATAAGGACCACAACTTCTTTATCCATTTTTCTCCCTCCTGGGATATTGAAGGTGGAATGAAGTGGAGGTCCTTGTCAACAGAGCAGCCCTAAACTTTGGGGTGCTTGTGTCTTGCTGATTTTTCATTTTCCCAATTTATACCCCCATGAGTGGAAGTGCCCTAAGCTCTCTAAGCTGTGTTTTTTAGATGTTTCAGGACACACCGTACACTTCTCCAGAGTGGCTGTTGGCAATTTACATCCCGCCCATCAGTGTAGCAAGGCTCCCATTTCTCCATGGCCTGTCCTGCATTTCTGGTTTTGAGACTTTTTTCAGCATGGCCCTTTTGACCGATGGGTAGCGAGTCTTCTTTGTAGCCCTGATTTGCCTTTCCAGTTTGCTTGGTTGGCCAAAAAGGGCGTATGCGTTTTTTCCTGAATATATTCAGGAAAAAACGCATACGCCCTTTTTGGCCAAGGGCATCATTGTCAACGTTTTGCCGCTTTTCATGTGCTTTAAAGGCGATTCGAATCTACCTCCTGAAATCTGTTTCCTGCATTTCTGCCTTGCTTTCAAATCCTCTTCTTTGCCTTCCCTCAATATATTTGTGGACGAGAGTTATCATTTATAACTCTGCAGGTTTGTGAATTGCAGTGCCCTGAAGCTCCATTTTACAACTCGCTTTTTTGGGAGCTGGCCGCAAAAGCGCAGGATGGCTTCAGGCCCTGTTCTGGTTCCGGGGGGGAGGATGAGCCTGTGGTTAATTCTTCTTCCTGATGGGAAAATAGAGTGACCTGTGCCTGTCCCAACACCAAGAGCTAGTCTCTCACTGGTTCCCCGTCTACCCGTTCATCCTCAGGACAAATTGCAACCTGTACGGAACAGGAGGTTAAAGGTGCTGATGCTCCAAGTAGGGAGATTGTTAGTAAAGCGGCTGGAATGGCTAACCCGGGCACAAGGAGAAGAGAAATGAGGTGCGTTTTAGAAACCTTTCCCCATCACATGGTGTACCATCTTTTTGTTTTCTCATGCATGTTTTCGATGTAGGAAGATGCCCTTGAACCTGGAGATTTGGGACCCATGCGATGGGTACCACGCAGTATTACTTTAAAGGGTCTGCGTTTGCTCACCCAACCTCACCAAACCTCTCAGCCCCAAGAGTGTCCACCCTTATGTCTCATCCAGCTGTGGGTCTAGATATGGTCAATCCAGGTTGCATCACAGCCCCTGAACGCATTGTGTAAGAATTTCTCTCTCTTTCACTGTCTTTGTTTCATGGGTTTTTCAAAGTAATTTATTTTTGTAATGGGGTTTAGCTGCTTTTCACTGCTGTGTTTATGCCGCTTTACACCCACTTGACACACTAACAGAGAGATATCAATACATAGGTTTTAAGATTATTACTAGTCAGATATATTCTTGTGCGGTGAATAGGGCGTGTTGAGTCCAGTTCTCTGAGCAAGGAGTAGGTCTTGTCTATTACATATTGGGTTTATGGAACGGTATCTGAGCTAATTTGAAACCCTTGTTTTATGTATCACCCCACCTCACCTTTCCCGTTAAGCAGCCATAGTTTGATTTCTGCATGTGTGACTCTGTTCTGTTTTGTAATTCAGTTCAAGTGTAACGGTTTTTACATTCCCTCTATAAGTGATACCTTATGAGAAGTGTCCTTTTCTGTGTGACTTATTTCACTTAGAATCGTCGTACCTAAATCCACTCATCATGCTGCTATTAGCCTTATGACATTGATTTCATGGCTGAGTGATATTCCATTGTACATAAGGACCACAACTTCTTTATCCATTTTTCTCCCTCCTGGGATATTGAAGGTGTAATGAAGTGGAGGTCCTTGTCAACAGAGCAGCCCTAAACTTTGGGGTGCTTGTGTCTTGCTGATTTTTCATTTTCCCAATTTATACCCCCATGAGTGGAAGTGCCCTAAGCTCTCTAAGCTGTGTTTTTTAGATGTTTCAGGACACACCGTACACTTCTCCAGAGTGGCTGTTGGCAATTTACATCCCGCCCATCAGTGTAGCAAGGCTCCCATTTCTCCATGGCCTGTCCTGCATTTCTGGTTTTGAGACTTTTTTCAGCATGGCCCTTTTGACCGATGGGTAGCGAGTCTTCTTTGTAGCCCTGATTTGCCTTTCCAGGTTGCTTGGTTGGCCAAAAAGGGCGTATGCGTTTTTTCCTGAATATATTCAGGAAATAACGCATACGCCCTTTTTGGCCAAGGGCATCATTGTCAACGTTTTGCCGCTTTTCATGTGCTTTAAAGGCGATTCGAATCTACCTCCTGAAATCTGTTTCCTGCATTTCTGCCTTGCTTTCAAATCCTCTTCTTTGCCTTCCCTCAATATATTTGTGGACGAGAGTTATCATTTATAACTCTGCAGGTTTGTGAATTGCAGTGCCCTGAAGCTCCATTTTACAACTCGCTTTTTTGGGAGCTGGCCGCAAAAGCGCAGGATGGCTTCAGGCCCTGTTCTGGTTCCGGGGGGGAGGATGAGCCTGTGGTTAATTCTTCTTCCTGATGGGAAAATAGAGTGACCTGTGCCTGTCCCAACACCAAGAGCTAGTCTCTCACTGGTTCCCCGTATTCCCGTTCATCCTCAGGACAAATTGCAACCTGTACGGAACAGGAGGTTAAAGGTGCTGATGCTCCAAGTAGGGAGATTGTTAGTAAAGCGGCTGGAATGGCGACCCCGGGCACAAGGAGAAGAGAAATGAGGTGCGTTTTAGAAACCTTTCCCCATCACATGGTGTACCATCTTTTTTGTTTTCTCATGCATGTTTTCGATGTAGGAAGATGCCCTTGAACCTGGAGATTTGGGACCCATGCGATGGGTACCACGCAGTATTACTTTAAAGGGTCTGCGTTTGCTCACCCAACCTCACCAAACCTCTCAGCCCCAAGAGTGTCCACCCTTATGTCTCATCCAGCTGTGGGTCTAGAAATTGTCAATCCAGGTTGCATCACAGCCCCTGAACGCATTGTGTAAGAATTTCTCTCTCTTTCACTGTCTTTGTTTCATGGGTTTTTCAAAGTAATTTATTTTTATAATGGGGTTTAGCTGCTTTTCACTGCTGTGTTTATGCCGCTTTACACCCACTTGACACACTAACAGAGAGATATCAATACATAGGTTTTAAGATTATTACTAGTCAGATATATTCTTGTGCGGTGAATAGGGCGTGTTGAGTCCAGTTCTCTGAGCAAGGAGTAGGTCTTGTCTATTACATATTGGGTTTATGGAACGGTATCTGAGCTAATTTGAAACCCTTGTTTTATGTATCACCCCACCTCACCTTTCCCGTTAAGCAGCCATAGTGTGTTTTCTGCATGTGTGACTCTGTTCTGTTTTGTAATTCAGTTCAAGTGTAACGGTTTTTACAGTCCCTCTATAAGTGATACCTTATGAGAAGTGTCCTTTTCTGTGTGACTTATTTCACTTAGAATCGTCGTACCTAAATCCACTCATCATGCTGCTACTAGCCTTATGACATTGATTTCATGGCTGAGTGATATTCCATTGTACATAAGGACCACAACTTCTTTATCCATTTTTCTCCCTCCTGGGATATTGAAGGTGGAATGAAGTGGAGGTCCTTGTCAACAGAGCAGCCCTAAACTTTGGGGTGCTTGTGTCTTGCTGAATTTTCATTTTCCCAATTTATACCCCCATGAGTGGAAGTGCCCTATGCTCTCTAAGCTGTGTTTTTTAGATGTTTCAGGACACACCGTACACTTCTCCAGAGTGGCTGTTGGCAATTTACATCCCGCCCATCAGTGTAGCAAGGCTCCCATTTCTCCATGGCCTGTCCTGCATTTCTGGTTTTGAGACTTTTTTCAGCATGGCCCTTTTGACCGATGGGTAGCGAGTCTTCTTTGTAGCGCTGATTTGCCTTTCCAGGTTGCTTGGTTGGCCAAAAAGGGCGTATGCGTTTTTTCCTGAATATATTCAGGAAAAAACGCATACGCCCTTTTTGGCCAAGGGCATCATTGTCAACGTTTTGCCGCTTTTCATGTGCTTTAAAGGCGATTCGAATCTACCTCCTGAAATCTGTTTCCTGCATTTCTGCCTTGCTTTCAAATCCTCTTCTTTGCCTTCCCTCAATATATTTGTGGACGAGAGTTATCATTTATAACTCTGCAGGTTTGTGAATTGCAGTGCCCTGAAGCTCCATTTTACAACTCGCTTTTTTGGGAGCTGGCCGCAAAAGCGCAGGATGGCTTCAGGCCCTGTTCTGGTTCCGGGGGGGAGGATGAGCCTGTGGTTAATTCTTCTTCCTGATGGGAAAATAGAGTGACCTGTGCCTGTCCCAACACCAAGAGCTAGTCTCTCACTGGTTCCCCGTATTCCCGTTCATCCTCAGGACAAATTGCAACCTGTACGGAACAGGAGGTTAAAGGTGCTGATGCTCCAAGTAGGGAGATTGTTAGTAAAGCGGCTGGAATGGCGACCCCGGGCACAAGGAGAAGAGAAATGAGGTGCGTTTTAGAAACCTTTCCCCATCACATGGTGTACCATCTTTTTTGTTTTCTCATGCATGTTTTCGATGTAGGAAGATGCCCTTGAACCTGGAGATTTGGGACCCATGCGATGGGTACCACGCAGTATTACTTTAAAGGGTCTGCGTTTGCTCACCCAACCTCACCAAACCTCTCAGCCCCAAGAGTGTCCACCCTTATGTCTCATCCAGCTGTGGGTCTAGAAATGGTCAATCCAGGTTGCATCACAGCCCCTGAACGCATTGTGTAAGAATTTCTCTCTCTTTCACTGTCTTTGTTTCATGGGTTTTTCAAAGTAATTTATTTTTATAATGGGGTTTAGCTGCTTTTCACTGCTGTGTTTATGCCGCTTTACACCCACTTGACACACTAACAGAGAGATATCAATACATAGGTTTTAAGATTATTACTAGTCAGATATATTCTTGTGCGGTGAATAGGGCGTGTTGAGTCCAGTTCTCTGAGCAAGGAGTAGGTCTTGTCTATTACATATTGGGTTTATGGAACGGTATCTGAGCTAATTTGAAACCCTTGTTTTATGTATCACCCCACCTCACCTTTCCCGTTAAGCAGCCATAGTGTGTTTTCTGCATGTGTGACTCTGTTCTGTTTTGTAATTCAGTTCAAGTGTAACGGTTTTTACAGTCCCTCTATAAGTGATACCTTATGAGAAGTGTCCTTTTCTGTGTGACTTATTTCACTTAGAATCGTCGTACCTAAATCCACTCATCATGCTGCTATTAGCCTTATGACATTGATTTCATGGCTGAGTGATATTCCATTGTACATAAGGACCACAACTTCTTTATCCATTTTTCTCCCTCCTGGGATATTGAAGGTGGAATGAAGTGGAGGTCCTTGTCAACAGAGCAGCCCTAAACTTTGGGGTGCTTGTGTCTTGCTGATTTTTCATTTTCCCAATTTATACCCCCATGAGTGGAAGTGCCCTATGCTCTCTAAGCTGTGTTTTTTAGATGTTTCAGGACACACCGTACACTTCTCCAGAGTGGCTGTTGGCAATTTACATCCCGCCCATCAGTGTAGCAAGGCTCCCATTTCTCCATGGCCTGTCCTGCATTTCTGGTTTTGAGACCTTTTTCAGCATGGCCCTTTTGACCGATGGGTAGCGAGTCTTCTTTGTAGCGCTGATTTGCCTTTCCAGGTTGCTTGGTTGGCCAAAAAGGGCGTATGCGTTTTTTCCTGAATATATTCAGGAAAAAACGCATACGCCCTTTTTGGCCAAGGGCATCATTGTCAACGTTTTGCCGCTTTTCATGTGCTTTAAAGGCGATTCGAATCTACCTCCTGAAATCTGTTTCCTGCATTTCTGCCTTGCTTTCAAATCCTCTTCTTTGCCTTCCCTCAATATATTTGTGGACGAGAGTTATCATTTATAACTCTGCAGGTTTGTGAATTGCAGTGCCCTGAAGCTCCATTGTACAACTCGCTTTTTTGGGAGCTGGCCGCAAAAGCGCAGGATGGCTTCAGGCCCTGTTCTGGTTCCGGGGGGGAGGATGAGCCTGTGGTGAATTCTTCTTCCTGATGGGAAAATAGAGTGACCTGTGCCTGTCCCAACACCAAGAGCTAGTCTCTCACTGGTTCCCCGTCTACCCGTTCATCCTCAGGACAAATTGCAACCTGTACGGAACAGGAGGTTAAAGGTGCTGATGCTCCAAGTAGGGAGATTGTTAGTAAAGCGGCTGGAATGGCGAACCCGGGCACAAGGAGAAGAGAAATGAGGTGCGTTTTAGAAACCTTTCCCCATCACATGGTGTACCATCTTTTTGTTTTCTCATGCATGTTTTCGATGTAGGAAGATGCCCTTGAACCTGGAGATTTGGGACCCATGCGATGGGTACCACGCAGTATTACTTTAAAGGGTCTGCGTTTGCTCACCCAACCTCACCAAACCTCTCAGCCCCAAGAGTGTCCACCCTTATGTCTCATCCAGCTGTGGGTCTAGATATGGTCAATCCAGGTTGCATCACAGCCCCTGAACGCATTGTGTAAGAATTTCTCTCTCTTTCACTGTCTTTGTTTCATGGGTTTTTCAAAGTAATTTATTTTTGTAATGGGGTTTAGCTGCTTTTCACTGCTGTGTTTATGCCGCTTTACACCCACTTGACACACTAACAGAGAGATATCAATACATAGGTTTTAAGATTATTACTAGTCAGATATATTCTTGTGCGGTGAATAGGGCGTGTTGAGTCCAGTTCTCTGAGCAAGGAGTAGGTCTTGTCTATTACATATTGGGTTTATGGAACGGTATCTGAGCTAATTTGAAACCCTTGTTTTATGTATCACCCCACCTCACCTTTCCCGTTAAGCAGCCATAGTGTGTTTTCTGCATGTGTGACTCTGTTCTGTTTTGTAATTCAGTTCAAGTGTAACGGTTTTTACAGTCCCTCTATAAGTGATACCTTATGAGAAGTGTCCTTTTCTGTGTGACTTATTTCACTTAGAATCGTCGTACCTAAATCCACTCATCATGCTGCTATTAGCCTTATGACATTGATTTCATGGCTGAGTGATATTCCATTGTACATAAGGACCACAACTTCTTTATCCATTTTTCTCCCTCCTGGGATATTGAAGGTGGAATGAAGTGGAGGTCCTTGTCAACAGAGCAGCCCTAAACTTTGGGGTGCTTGTGTCTTGCTGATTTTTCATTTTCCCAATTTATACCCCCATGAGTGGAAGTGCCCTATGCTCTCTAAGCTGTGTTTTTTAGATGTTTCAGGACACACCGTACACTTCTCCAGAGTGGCTGTTGGCAATTTACATCCCGCCCATCAGTGTAGCAAGGCTCGCATTTCTCCATGGCCTGTCCTGCATTTCTGGTTTTGAGACCTTTTTCAGCATGGCCCTTTTGACCGATGGGTAGCGAGTCTTCTTTGTAGCGCTGATTTGCCTTTCCAGGTTGCTTGGTTGGCCAAAAAGGGCGTATGCGTTTTTTCCTGAATATATTCAGGAAAAAACGCATACGCCCTTTTTGGCCAAGGGCATCATTGTCAACGTTTTGCCGCTTTTCATGTGCTTTAAAGGCGATTCGAATCTACCTCCTGAAATCTGTTTCCTGCATATCTGCCTTGCTTTCAAATCCTCTTCTTTGCCTTCCCTCAATATATTTGTGGACGAGAGTTATCATTTATAACTCTGCAGGTTTGTGAATTGCAGTGCCCTGAAGCTCCATTTTACAACTCGCTTTTTTGGGAGCTGGCCGCAAAAGCGCAGGATGGCTTCAGGCCCTGTTCTGGTTCCGGGGGGGAGGATGAGCCTGTGGTTAATTCTTCTTCCTGATGGGAAAATAGAGTGACCTGTGCCTGTCCCAACAACAAGAGCTAGTCTCTCACTGGTTCCCAGTCTACCCGTTCATCCTCAGGACAAATTGCAACCTGTACGGAACAGGAGGTTAAAGGTGCTGATGCTCCAAGTAGGGAGATTGTTAGTAAAGCGGCTGGAATGGCGACCCCGGGCACAAGGAGAAGAGAAATGAGGTGCGTTTTAGAAACCTTTCCCCATCACATGGTGTACCATCTTTTTTGTTTTCTCATGCATGTTTTCGATGTAGGAAGATGCCCTTGAACCTGGAGATTTGGGACCCATGCGATGGGTACCACGCAGTATTACTTTAAAGGGTCTGCGTTTGCTCACCCAACCTCACCAAACCTCTCAGCCCCAAGAGTGTCCACCCTTATGTCTCATCCAGCTGTGGGTCTAGATATGGTCAATCCAGGTTGCATCACAGCCCCTGAACGCATTGTGTAAGAATTTCTCTCTCTTTCACTGTCTTTGTTTCATGGGTTTTTCAAAGTAATTTATTTTTGTAATGGGGTTTAGCTGCTTTTCACTGCTGTGTTTATGCCGCTTTACACCCACTTGACACACTAACAGAGAGATATCAATACATAGGTTTTAAGATTATTACTAGTCAGATATATTCTTGTGCGGTGAATAGGGCGTGTTGAGTCCAGTTCTCTGAGCAAGGAGTAGGTCTTGTCTATTACATATTGGGTTTATGGAACGGTATCTGAGCTAATTTGAAACCCTTGTTTTATGTATCACCCCACCTCACCTTTCCCGTTAAGCAGCCATAGTGTGATTTCTGCATGTGTGACTCTGTTCTGTTTTGTAATTCAGTTCAAGTGTAACGGTTTTTACAGTCCCTCTATAAGTGATACCTTATGAGAAGTGTCCTTTTCTGTGTGACTTATTTCACTTAGAATCGTCGTACCTAAATCCACTCATCATGCTGCTATTAGCCTTATGACATTGATTTCATGGCTGAGTGATATTCCATTGTACATAAGGACCACAACTTCTTTATCCATTTTTCTCCCTCCTGGGATATTGAAGGTGGAATGAAGTGGAGGTCCTTGTCAACAGAGCAGCCCTAAACTTTGGGGTGCTTGTGTCTTGCTGATTTTTCATTTTCCCAATTTATACCCCCATGAGTGGAAGTGCCCTAAGCTCTCTAAGCTGTGTTTTTTAGATGTTTCAGGACACACCGTACACTTCTCCAGAGTGGCTGTTGGCAATTTACATCCCGCCCATCAGTGTAGCAAGGCTCCCATTTCTCCATGGCCTGTCCTGCATTTCTGGTTTTGAGACTTTTTTCAGCATGGCCCTTTTGACCGATGGGTAGCGAGTCTTCTTTGTAGCCCTGATTTGCCTTTCCAGTTTGCTTGGTTGGCCAAAAAGGGCGTATGCGTTTTTTCCTGAATATATTCAGGAAAAAACGCATACGCCCTTTTTGGCCAAGGGCATCATTGTCAACGTTTTGCCGCTTTTCATGTGCTTTAAAGGCGATTCGAATCTACCTCCTGAAATCTGTTTCCTGCATTTCTGCCTTGCTTTCAAATCCTCTTCTTTGCCTTCCCTCAATATATTTGTGGACGAGAGTTATCATTTATAACTCTGCAGGTTTGTGAATTGCAGTGCCCTGAAGCTCCATTTTACAACTCGCTTTTTTGGGAGCTGGCCGCAAAAGCGCAGGATGGCTTCAGGCCCTGTTCTGGTTCCGGGGGGGAGGATGAGCCTGTGGTTAATTCTTCTTCCTGATGGGAAAATAGAGTGACCTGTGCCTGTCCCAACACCAAGAGCTAGTCTCTCACTGGTTCCCCGTCTACCCGTTCATCCTCAGGACAAATTGCAACCTGTACGGAACAGGAGGTTAAAGGTGCTGATGCTCCAAGTAGGGAGATTGTTAGTAAAGCAGCTGGAATGGCTAACCCGGGCACAAGGAGAAGAGAAATGAGGTGCGTTTTAGAAACCTTTCCCCATCACATGGTGTACCATCTTTTTGTTTTCTCATGCATGTTTTCGATGTAGGAAGATGCCCTTGAACCTGGAGATTTGGGACCCATGCGATGGGTACCACGCAGTATTACTTTAAAGGGTCTGCGTTTGCTCACCCAACCTCACCAAACCTCTCAGCCCCAAGAGTGTCCACCCTTATGTCTCATCCAGCTGTGGGTCTAGAAATGGTCAATCCAGGTTGCATCACAGCCCCTGAACGCATTGTGTAAGAATTTCTCTCTCTTTCACTGTTTTTGTTTCATGGGTTTTTCAAAGTAATTTATTTTTATAATGGGGTTTAGCTGCTTTTCACTGCTGTGTTTATGCCGCTTTACACCCACTTGACACACTAACAGAGAGATATCAATACATAGGTTTTAAGATTATTACTAGTCAGATATATTCTTGTGCGGTGAATAGGGCGTGTTGAGTCCAGTTCTCTGAGCAAGGAGTAGGTCTTGTCTATTACATATTGGGTTTATGGAACGGTATCTGAGCTAATTTGAAACCCTTGTTTTATGTATCACCCCACCTCACCTTTCCCGTTAAGCAGCCATAGTGTGTTTTCTGCATGTGTGACTCTGTTCTGTTTTGTAATTCAGTTCAAGTGTAACGGTTTTTACAGTCCCTCTATAAGTGATACCTTATGAGAAGTGTCCTTTTCTGTGTGACTTATTTCACTTAGAATCGTCGTACCTAAATCCACTCATCATGCTGCTATTAGCCTTATGACATTGATTTCATGGCTGAGTGATATTCCATTGTACATAAGGACCACAACTTCTTTATCCATTTTTCTCCCTCCTGGGATATTGAAGGTGGAATGAAGTGGAGGTCCTTGTCAACAGAGCAGCCCTAAACTTTGGGGTGCTTGTGTCTTGCTGATTTTTCATTTTCCCAATTTATACCCCCATGAGTGGAAGTGCCCTATGCTCTCTAAGCTGTGTTTTTTAGATGTTTCAGGACACACCGTACACTTCTCCAGAGTGGCTGTTGGCAATTTACATCCCGCCCATCAGTGTAGCAAGGCTCCCATTTCTCCATGGCCTGTCCTGCATTTCTGGTTTTGAGACTTTTTTCAGCATGGCCCTTTTGACCGATGGGTAGCGAGTCTTCTTTGTAGCCCTGATTTGCCTTTCCAGGTTGCTTGGTTGGCCAAAAAGGGCGTATGCGTTTTTTCCTGAATATATTCAGGAAAAAACGCATACGCCCTTTTTGGCCAAGGGCATCATTGTCAACGTTTTGCCGCTTTTCATGTGCTTTAAAGGCGATTCGAATCTACCTCCTGAAATCTGTTTCCTGCATTTCTGCCTTGATTTCAAATCCTCTTCTTTGCCTTCCCTCAATATATTTGTGGACGAGAGTTATCATTTATAACTCTGCAGGTTTGTGAATTGCAGTGCCCTGAAGCTCCATTTTACAACTCGCTTTTTTGGGAGCTGGCCGCAAAAGCGCAGGATGGCTTCAGGCCCTGTTCTGGTTCCGGGGGGGAGGATGAGCCTGTGGTTAATTCTTCTTCCTGATGGGAAAATAGAGTGACCTGTGCCTGTCCCAACACCAAGAGCTAGTCTCTCACTGGTTCCCCGTCTACCCGTTCATCCTCAGGACAAATTGCAACCTGTACGGAACAGGAGGTTAAAGGTGCTGATGCTCCAAGTAGGGAGATTGTTAGTAAAGCAGCTGGAATGGCTAACCCGGGCACAAGGAGAAGAGAAATGAGGTGCGTTTTAGAAACCTTTCCCCATCACATGGTGTACCATCTTTTTGTTTTCTCATGCATGTTTTCGATGTAGGAAGATGCCCTTGAACCTGGAGATTTGGGACCCATGCGATGGGTACCACGCAGTATTACTTTAAAGGGTCTGCGTTTGCTCACCCAACCTCACCAAACCTCTCAGCCCCAAGAGTGTCCACCCTTATGTCTCATCCAGCTGTGGGTCTAGAAATGGTCAATCCAGGTTGCATCACAGCCCCTGAACGCATTGTGTAAGAATTTCTCTCTCTTTCACTGTTTTTGTTTCATGGGTTTTTCAAAGTAATTTATTTTTATAATGGGGTTTAGCTGCTTTTCACTGCTGTGTTTATGCCGCTTTACACCCACTTGACACACTAACAGAGAGATATCAATACATAGGTTTTAAGATTATTACTAGTCAGATATATTCTTGTGCGGTGAATAGGGCGTGTTGAGTCCAGTTCTCTGAGCAAGGAGTAGGTCTTGTCTATTACATATTGGGTTTATGGAACGGTATCTGAGCTAATTTGAAACCCTTGTTTTATGTATCACCCCACCTCACCTTTCCCGTTAAGCAGCCATAGTGTGTTTTCTGCATGTGTGACTCTGTTCTGTTTTGTAATTCAGTTCAAGTGTAACGGTTTTTACAGTCCCTCTATAAGTGATACCTTATGAGAAGTGTCCTTTTCTGTGTGACTTATTTCACTTAGAATCGTCGTACCTAAATCCACTCATCATGCTGCTATTAGCCTTATGACATTGATTTCATGGCTGAGTGATATTCCATTGTACATAAGGACCACAACTTCTTTATCCATTTTTCTCCCTCCTGGGATATTGAAGGTGGAATGAAGTGGAGGTCCTTGTCAACAGAGCAGCCCTAAACTTTGGGGTGCTTGTGTCTTGCTGATTTTTCATTTTCCCAATTTATACCCCCATGAGTGGAAGTGCCCTATGCTCTCTAAGCTGTGTTTTTTAGATGTTTCAGGACACACCGTACACTTCTCCAGAGTGGCTGTTGGCAATTTACATCCCGCCCATCAGTGTAGCAAGGCTCCCATTTCTCCATGGCCTGTCCTGCATTTCTGGTTTTGAGACCTTTTTCAGCATGGCCCTTTTGACCGATGGGTAGCGAGTCTTCTTTGTAGCGCTGATTTGCCTTTCCAGGTTGCTTGGTTGGCCAAAAAGGGCGTATGCGTTTTTTCCTGAATATATTCAGGAAAAAACGCATACGCCCTTTTTGGCCAAGGGCATCATTGTCAACGTTTTGCCGCTTTTCATGTGCTTTAAAGGCGATTCGAATCTACCTCCTGAAATCTGTTTCCTGCATTTCTGCCTTGCTTTCAAATCCTCTTCTTTGCCTTCCCTCAATATATTTGTGGACGAGAGTTATCATTTATAACTCTGCAGGTTTGTGAATTGCAGTGCCCTGAAGCTCCATTGTACAACTCGCTTTTTTGGGAGCTGGCCGCAAAAGCGCAGGATGGCTTCAGGCCCTGTTCTGGTTCCGGGGGGGAGGATGAGCCTGTGGTGAATTCTTCTTCCTGATGGGAAAATAGAGTGACCTGTGCCTGTCCCAACACCAAGAGCTAGTCTCTCACTGGTTCCCCGTCTACCCGTTCATCCTCAGGACAAATTGCAACCTGTACGGAACAGGAGGTTAAAGGTGCTGATGCTCCAAGTAGGGAGATTGTTAGTAAAGCGGCTGGAATGGCGAACCCGGGCACAAGGAGAAGAGAAATGAGGTGCGTTTTAGAAACCTTTCCCCATCACATGGTGTACCATCTTTTTGTTTTCTCATGCATGTTTTCGATGTAGGAAGATGCCCTTGAACCTGGAGATTTGGGACCCATGCGATGGGTACCACGCAGTATTACTTTAAAGGGTCTGCGTTTGCTCACCCAACCTCACCAAACCTCTCAGCCCCAAGAGTGTCCACCCTTATGTCTCATCCAGCTGTGGGTCTAGATATGGTCAATCCAGGTTGCATCACAGCCCCTGAACGCATTGTGTAAGAATTTCTCTCTCTTTCACTGTCTTTGTTTCATGGGTTTTTCAAAGTAATTTATTTTTGTAATGGGGTTTAGCTGCTTTTCACTGCTGTGTTTATGCCGCTTTACACCCACTTGACACACTAACAGAGAGATATCAATACATAGGTTTTAAGATTATTACTAGTCAGATATATTCTTGTGCGGTGAATAGGGCGTGTTGAGTCCAGTTCTCTGAGCAAGGAGTAGGTCTTGTCTATTACATATTGGGTTTATGGAACGGTATCTGAGCTAATTTGAAACCCTTGTTTTATGTATCACCCCACCTCACCTTTCCCGTTAAGCAGCCATAGTGTGTTTTCTGCATGTGTGACTCTGTTCTGTTTTGTAATTCAGTTCAAGTGTAACGGTTTTTACAGTCCCTCTATAAGTGATACCTTATGAGAAGTGTCCTTTTCTGTGTGACTTATTTCACTTAGAATCGTCGTACCTAAATCCACTCATCATGCTGCTATTAGCCTTATGACATTGATTTCATGGCTGAGTGATATTCCATTGTACATAAGGACCACAACTTCTTTATCCATTTTTCTCCCTCCTGGGATATTGAAGGTGGAATGAAGTGGAGGTCCTTGTCAACAGAGCAGCCCTAAACTTTGGGGTGCTTGTGTCTTGCTGATTTTTCATTTTCCCAATTTATACCCCCATGAGTGGAAGTGCCCTATGCTCTCTAAGCTGTGTTTTTTAGATGTTTCAGGACACACCGTACACTTCTCCAGAGTGGCTGTTGGCAATTTACATCCCGCCCATCAGTGTAGCAAGGCTCGCATTTCTCCATGGCCTGTCCTGCATTTCTGGTTTTGAGACCTTTTTCAGCATGGCCCTTTTGACCGATGGGTAGCGAGTCTTCTTTGTAGCGCTGATTTGCCTTTCCAGGTTGCTTGGTTGGCCAAAAAGGGCGTATGCGTTTTTTCCTGAATATATTCAGGAAAAAACGCATACGCCCTTTTTGGCCAAGGGCATCATTGTCAACGTTTTGCCGCTTTTCATGTGCTTTAAAGGCGATTCGAATCTACCTCCTGAAATCTGTTTCCTGCATATCTGCCTTGCTTTCAAATCCTCTTCTTTGCCTTCCCTCAATATATTTGTGGACGAGAGTTATCATTTATAACTCTGCAGGTTTGTGAATTGCAGTGCCCTGAAGCTCCATTTTACAACTCGCTTTTTTGGGAGCTGGCCGCAAAAGCGCAGGATGGCTTCAGGCCCTGTTCTGGTTCCGGGGGGGAGGATGAGCCTGTGGTTAATTCTTCTTCCTGATGGGAAAATAGAGTGACCTGTGCCTGTCCCAACAACAAGAGCTAGTCTCTCACTGGTTCCCAGTCTACCCGTTCATCCTCAGGACAAATTGCAACCTGTACGGAACAGGAGGTTAAAGGTGCTGATGCTCCAAGTAGGGAGATTGTTAGTAAAGCGGCTGGAATGGCGACCCCGGGCACAAGGAGAAGAGAAATGAGGTGCGTTTTAGAAACCTTTCCCCATCACATGGTGTACCATCTTTTTTGTTTTCTCATGCATGTTTTCGATGTAGGAAGATGCCCTTGAACCTGGAGATTTGGGACCCATGCGATGGGTACCACGCAGTATTACTTTAAAGGGTCTGCGTTTGCTCACCCAACCTCACCAAACCTCTCAGCCCCAAGAGTGTCCACCCTTATGTCTCATCCAGCTGTGGGTCTAGATATGGTCAATCCAGGTTGCATCACAGCCCCTGAACGCATTGTGTAAGAATTTCTCTCTCTTTCACTGTCTTTGTTTCATGGGTTTTTCAAAGTAATTTATTTTTGTAATGGGGTTTAGCTGCTTTTCACTGCTGTGTTTATGCCGCTTTACACCCACTTGACACACTAACAGAGAGATATCAATACATAGGTTTTAAGATTATTACTAGTCAGATATATTCTTGTGCGGTGAATAGGGCGTGTTGAGTCCAGTTCTCTGAGCAAGGAGTAGGTCTTGTCTATTACATATTGGGTTTATGGAACGGTATCTGAGCTAATTTGAAACCCTTGTTTTATGTATCACCCCACCTCACCTTTCCCGTTAAGCAGCCATAGTGTGATTTCTGCATGTGTGACTCTGTTCTGTTTTGTAATTCAGTTCAAGTGTAACGGTTTTTACAGTCCCTCTATAAGTGATACCTTATGAGAAGTGTCCTTTTCTGTGTGACTTATTTCACTTAGAATCGTCGTACCTAAATCCACTCATCATGCTGCTATTAGCCTTATGACATTGATTTCATGGCTGAGTGATATTCCATTGTACATAAGGACCACAACTTCTTTATCCATTTTTCTCCCTCCTGGGATATTGAAGGTGGAATGAAGTGGAGGTCCTTGTCAACAGAGCAGCCCTAAACTTTGGGGTGCTTGTGTCTTGCTGATTTTTCATTTTCCCAATTTATACCCCCATGAGTGGAAGTGCCCTAAGCTCTCTAAGCTGTGTTTTTTAGATGTTTCAGGACACACCGTACACTTCTCCAGAGTGGCTGTTGGCAATTTACATCCCGCCCATCAGTGTAGCAAGGCTCCCATTTCTCCATGGCCTGTCCTGCATTTCTGGTTTTGAGACTTTTTTCAGCATGGCCCTTTTGACCGATGGGTAGCGAGTCTTCTTTGTAGCCCTGATTTGCCTTTCCAGTTTGCTTGGTTGGCCAAAAAGGGCGTATGCGTTTTTTCCTGAATATATTCAGGAAAAAACGCATACGCCCTTTTTGGCCAAGGGCATCATTGTCAACGTTTTGCCGCTTTTCATGTGCTTTAAAGGCGATTCGAATCTACCTCCTGAAATCTGTTTCCTGCATTTCTGCCTTGCTTTCAAATCCTCTTCTTTGCCTTCCCTCAATATATTTGTGGACGAGAGTTATCATTTATAACTCTGCAGGTTTGTGAATTGCAGTGCCCTGAAGCTCCATTTTACAACTCGCTTTTTTGGGAGCTGGCCGCAAAAGCGCAGGATGGCTTCAGGCCCTGTTCTGGTTCCGGGGGGGAGGATGAGCCTGTGGTTAATTCTTCTTCCTGATGGGAAAATAGAGTGACCTGTGCCTGTCCCAACACCAAGAGCTAGTCTCTCACTGGTTCCCCGTCTACCCGTTCATCCTCAGGACAAATTGCAACCTGTACGGAACAGGAGGTTAAAGGTGCTGATGCTCCAAGTAGGGAGATTGTTAGTAAAGCAGCTGGAATGGCTAACCCGGGCACAAGGAGAAGAGAAATGAGGTGCGTTTTAGAAACCTTTCCCCATCACATGGTGTACCATCTTTTTGTTTTCTCATGCATGTTTTCGATGTAGGAAGATGCCCTTGAACCTGGAGATTTGGGACCCATGCGATGGGTACCACGCAGTATTACTTTAAAGGGTCTGCGTTTGCTCACCCAACCTCACCAAACCTCTCAGCCCCAAGAGTGTCCACCCTTATGTCTCATCCAGCTGTGGGTCTAGAAATGGTCAATCCAGGTTGCATCACAGCCCCTGAACGCATTGTGTAAGAATTTCTCTCTCTTTCACTGTTTTTGTTTCATGGGTTTTTCAAAGTAATTTATTTTTATAATGGGGTTTAGCTGCTTTTCACTGCTGTGTTTATGCCGCTTTACACCCACTTGACACACTAACAGAGAGATATCAATACATAGGTTTTAAGATTATTACTAGTCAGATATATTCTTGTGCGGTGAATAGGGCGTGTTGAGTCCAGTTCTCTGAGCAAGGAGTAGGTCTTGTCTATTACATATTGGGTTTATGGAACGGTATCTGAGCTAATTTGAAACCCTTGTTTTATGTATCACCCCACCTCACCTTTCCCGTTAAGCAGCCATAGTGTGTTTTCTGCATGTGTGACTCTGTTCTGTTTTGTAATTCAGTTCAAGTGTAACGGTTTTTACAGTCCCTCTATAAGTGATACCTTATGAGAAGTGTCCTTTTCTGTGTGACTTATTTCACTTAGAATCGTCGTACCTAAATCCACTCATCATGCTGCTATTAGCCTTATGACATTGATTTCATGGCTGAGTGATATTCCATTGTACATAAGGACCACAACTTCTTTATCCATTTTTCTCCCTCCTGGGATATTGAAGGTGGAATGAAGTGGAGGTCCTTGTCAACAGAGCAGCCCTAAACTTTGGGGTGCTTGTGTCTTGCTGATTTTTCATTTTCCCAATTTATACCCCCATGAGTGGAAGTGCCCTATGCTCTCTAAGCTGTGTTTTTTAGATGTTTCAGGACACACCGTACACTTCTCCAGAGTGGCTGTTGGCAATTTACATCCCGCCCATCAGTGTAGCAAGGCTCCCATTTCTCCATGGCCTGTCCTGCATTTCTGGTTTTGAGACTTTTTTCAGCATGGCCCTTTTGACCGATGGGTAGCGAGTCTTCTTTGTAGCCCTGATTTGCCTTTCCAGGTTGCTTGGTTGGCCAAAAAGGGCGTATGCGTTTTTTCCTGAATATATTCAGGAAAAAACGCATACGCCCTTTTTGGCCAAGGGCATCATTGTCAACGTTTTGCCGCTTTTCATGTGCTTTAAAGGCGATTCGAATCTACCTCCTGAAATCTGTTTCCTGCATTTCTGCCTTGATTTCAAATCCTCTTCTTTGCCTTCCCTCAATATATTTGTGGACGAGAGTTATCATTTATAACTCTGCAGGTTTGTGAATTGCAGTGCCCTGAAGCTCCATTTTACAACTCGCTTTTTTGGGAGCTGGCCGCAAAAGCGCAGGATGGCTTCAGGCCCTGTTCTGGTTCCGGGGGGGAGGATGAGCCTGTGGTTAATTCTTCTTCCTGATGGGAAAATAGAGTGACCTGTGCCTGTCCCAACACCAAGAGCTAGTCTCTCACTGGTTCCCCGTCTACCCGTTCATCCTCAGGACAAATTGCAACCTGTACGGAACAGGAGGTTAAAGGTGCTGATGCTCCAAGTAGGGAGATTGTTAGTAAAGCAGCTGGAATGGCTAACCCGGGCACAAGGAGAAGAGAAATGAGGTGCGTTTTAGAAACCTTTCCCCATCACATGGTGTACCATCTTTTTGTTTTCTCATGCATGTTTTCGATGTAGGAAGATGCCCTTGAACCTGGAGATTTGGGACCCATGCGATGGGTACCACGCAGTATTACTTTAAAGGGTCTGCGTTTGCTCACCCAACCTCACCAAACCTCTCAGCCCCAAGAGTGTCCACCCTTATGTCTCATCCAGCTGTGGGTCTAGAAATGGTCAATCCAGGTTGCATCACAGCCCCTGAACGCATTGTGTAAGAATTTCTCTCTCTTTCACTGTTTTTGTTTCATGGGTTTTTCAAAGTAATTTATTTTTATAATGGGGTTTAGCTGCTTTTCACTGCTGTGTTTATGCCGCTTTACACCCACTTGACACACTAACAGAGAGATATCAATACATAGGTTTTAAGATTATTACTAGTCAGATATATTCTTGTGCGGTGAATAGGGCGTGTTGAGTCCAGTTCTCTGAGCAAGGAGTAGGTCTTGTCTATTACATATTGGGTTTATGGAACGGTATCTGAGCTAATTTGAAACCCTTGTTTTATGTATCACCCCACCTCACCTTTCCCGTTAAGCAGCCATAGTGTGTTTTCTGCATGTGTGACTCTGTTCTGTTTTGTAATTCAGTTCAAGTGTAACGGTTTTTACAGTCCCTCTATAAGTGATACCTTATGAGAAGTGTCCTTTTCTGTGTGACTTATTTCACTTAGAATCGTCGTACCTAAATCCACTCATCATGCTGCTATTAGCCTTATGACATTGATTTCATGGCTGAGTGATATTCCATTGTACATAAGGACCACAACTTCTTTATCTATTTTTCTCCCTCCTGGGATATTGAAGGTGGAATGAAGTGGAGGTCCTTGTCAACAGAGCAGCCCTAAACTTTGGGGTGCTTGTGTCTTGCTGATTTTTCATTTTCCCAATTTATACCCCCATGAGTGGAAGTGCCCTATGCTCTCTAAGCTGTGTTTTTTAGATGTTTCAGGACACACCGTACACTTCTCCAGAGTGGCTGTTGGCAATTTACATCCCGCCCATCAGTGTAGCAAGGCTCCCATTTCTCCATGGCCTGTCCTGCATTTCTGGTTTTGAGACTTTTTTCAGCATGGCCCTTTTGACCGATGGGTAGCGAGTCTTCTTTGTAGCCCTGATTTGCCTTTCCAGGTTGCTTGGTTGGCCAAAAAGGGCGTATGCGTTTTTTCCTGAATATATTCAGGAAAAAACGCATACGCCCTTTTTGGCCAAGGGCATCATTGTCAACGTTTTGCCGCTTTTCATGTGCTTTAAAGGCGATTCGAATCTACCTCCTGAAATCTGTTTCCTGCATTTCTGCCTTGATTTCAAATCCTCTTCTTTGCCTTCCCTCAATATATTTGTGGACGAGAGTTATCATTTATAACTCTGCAGGTTTGTGAATTGCAGTGCCCTGAAGCTCCATTTTACAACTCGCTTTTTTGGGAGCTGGCCGCAAAAGCGCAGGATGGCTTCAGGCCCTGTTCTGGTTCCGGGGGGGAGGATGAGCCTGTGGTTAATTCTTCTTCCTGATGGGAAAATAGAGTGACCTGTGCCTGTCCCAACACCAAGAGCTAGTCTCTCACTGGTTCCCCGTCTACCCGTTCATCCTCAGGACAAATTGCAACCTGTACGGAACAGGAGGTTAAAGGTGCTGATGCTCCAAGTAGGGAGATTGTTAGTAAAGCGGCTGGAATGGCGACCCCGGGCACAAGGAGAAGAGAAATGAGGTGCGTTTTAGAAACCTTTCCCCATCACATGGTGTACCATCTTTTTGTTTTCTCATGCATGTTTTCGATGTAGGAAGATGCCCTTGAACCTGGAGATTTGGGACCCATGCGATGGGTACCACGCAGTATTACTTTAAAGGGTCTGCGTTTGCTCACCCAACCTCACCAAACCTCTCAGCCCCAATAGTGTCCACCCTTATGTCTCATCCAGCTGTGGGTCTAGATATGGTCAATCCAGGTTGCATCACAGCCCCTGAACGCATTGTGTAAGAATTTCTCTCTCTTTCACTGTCTTTGTTTCATGGGTGTTTCAAAGTAATTTATTTTGATAATGGGGTTTAGCTGCTTTTCACTGCTGTGTTTATGCCGCTTTACACCCACTTGACACACTAACAGAGAGATATCAATACATAGGTTTTAAGATTATTACTAGTCAGATATATTCTTGTGCGGTGAATAGGGCGTGTTGAGTCCAGTTCTCTGAGCAAGGAGTAGGTCTTGTCTATTACATATTGGGTTTATGGAACGGTATCTGAGCTAATTTGAAACCCTTGTTTTATGTATCACCCCACCTCACCTTTCCCGTTAAGCAGCCATAGTGTGTTTTCTGCATGTGTGACTCTGTTCTGTTTTGTAATTCAGTTCAAGTGTAACGGTTTTTACAGTCCCTCTATAAGTGATACCTTATGAGAAGTGTCCTTTTCTGTGTGACTTATTTCACTTAGAATCGTCGTACCTAAATCCACTCATCATGCTGCTATTAGCCTTATGACATTGATTTCATGGCTGAGTGATATTCCATTGTACATAAGGACCACAACTTCTTTATCCATTTTTCTCCCTCCTGGGATATTGAAGGTGTAATGAAGTGGAGGTCCTTGTCAACAGAGCAGCCCTAAACTTTGGGGTGCTTGTGTCTTGCTGATTTTTCATTTTCCCAATTTATACCCCCATGAGTGGAAGTGCCCTAAGCTCTCTAAGCTGTGTTTTTTAGATGTTTCAGGACACACCGTACACTTCTCCAGAGTGGCTGTTGGCAATTTACATCCCGCCCATCAGTGTAGCAAGGCTCCCATTTCTCCATGGCCTGTCCTGCATTTCTGGTTTTGAGACTTTTTTCAGCATGGCCCTTTTGACCGATGGGTAGCGAGTCTTCTTTGTAGCCCTGATTTGCCTTTCCAGGTTGCTTGGTTGGCCAAAAAGGGCGTATGCGTTTTTTCCTGAATATATTCAGGAAAAAACGCATACGCCCTTTTTGGCCAAGGGCATCATTGTCAACGTTTTGCCGCTTTTCATGTGCTTTAAAGGCGATTCGAATCTACCTCCTGAAATCTGTTTCCTGCATTTCTGCCTTGATTTCAAATCCTCTTCTTTGCCTTCCCTCAATATATTTGTGGACGAGAGTTATCATTTATAACTCTGCAGGTTTGTGAATTGCAGTGCCCTGAAGCTCCATTTTACAACTCGCTTTTTTGGGAGCTGGCCGCAAAAGCGCAGGATGGCTTCAGGCCCTGTTCTGGTTCCGGGGGGGAGGATGAGCCTGTGGTTAATTCTTCTTCCTGATGGGAAAATAGAGTGACCTGTGCCTGTCCCAACACCAAGAGCTAGTCTCTCACTGGTTCCCCGTATTCCCGTTCATCCTCAGGACAAATTGCAACCTGTACGGAACAGGAGGTTAAAGGTGCTGATGCTCCAAGTAGGGAGATTGTTAGTAAAGCGGCTGGAATGGCGAACCCGGGCACAAGGAGAAGAGAAATGAGGTGCGTTTTAGAAACCTTTCCCCATCACATGGTGTACCATCTTTTTTGTTTTCTCATGCATGTTTTCGATGTAGGAAGATGCCCTTGAACCTGGAGATTTGGGACCCATGCGATGGGTACCACGCAGTATTACTTTAAAGGGTCTGCGTTTGCTCACCCAACCTCACCAAACCTCTCAGCCCCAAGAGTGTCCACCCTTATGTCTCATCCAGCTGTGGGTCTAGAAATGGTCAATCCAGGTTGCATCACAGCCCCTGAACGCATTGTGTAAGAATTTCTCTCTCTTTCACTGTCTTTGTTTCATGGGTTTTTCAAAGTAATTTATTTTTATAATGGGGTTTAGCTGCTTTTCACTGCTGTGTTTATGCCGCTTTACACCCACTTGACACACTAACAGAGAGATATCAATACATAGGTTTTAAGATTATTACTAGTCAGATATATTCTTGTGCGGTGAATAGGGCATGTTGAGTCCAGTTCTCTGAGCAAGGAGTAGGTCTTGTCTATTACATATTGGGTTTATGGAACGGTATCTGAGCTAATTTGAAACCCTTGTTTTATGTATCACCCCACCTCACCTTTCCCGTTAAGCAGCCATAGTGTGTTTTCTGCATGTGTGACTCTGTTCTGTTTTGTAATTCAGTTCAAGTGTAACGGTTTTTACAGTCCCTCTATAAGTGATACCTTATGAGAAGTGTCCTTTTCTGTGTGACTTATTTCACTTAGAATCGTCGTACCTAAATCCACTCATCATGCTGCTACTAGCCTTATGACATTGATTTCATGGCTGAGTGATATTCCATTGTACATAAGGACCACAACTTCTTTATCCATTTTTCTCCCTCCTGGGATATTGAAGGTGGAATGAAGTGGAGGTCCTTGTCAACAGAGCAGCCCTAAACTTTGGGGTGCTTGTGTCTTGCTGAATTTTCATTTTCCCAATTTATACCCCCATGAGTGGAAGTGCCCTATGCTCTCTAAGCTGTGTTTTTTAGATGTTTCAGGACACACCGTACACTTCTCCAGAGTGGCTGTTGGCAATTTACATCCCGCCCATCAGTGTAGCAAGGCTCCCATTTCTCCATGGCCTGTCCTGCATTTCTGGTTTTGAGACTTTTTTCAGCATGGCCCTTTTGACCGATGGGTAGCGAGTCTTCTTTGTAGCCCTGATTTGCCTTTCCAGGTTGCTTGGTTGGCCAAAAAGGGCGTATGCGTTTTTTCCTGAATATATTCAGGAAAAAACGCATACGCCCTTTTTGGCCAAGGGCATCATTGTCAATGTTTTGCCGCTTTTCATGTGCTTTAAAGGCGATTCGAATCTACCTCCTGAAATCTGTTTCCTGCATTTCTGCCTTGATTTCAAATCCTCTTCTTTGCCTTCCCTCAATATATTTGTGGACGAGAGTTATCATTTATAACTCTGCAGGTTTGTGAATTGCAGTGCCCTGAAGCTCCATTTTACAACTCGCTTTTTTGGGAGCTGGCCGCAAAAGCGCAGGATGGCTTCAGGCCCTGTTCTGGTTCCGGGGGGGAGGATGAGCCTGTGGTTAATTCTTCTTCCTGATGGGAAAATAGAGTGACCTGTGCCTGTCCCAACACCAAGAGCTAGTCTCTCACTGGTTCCCCGTATTCCCGTTCATCCTCAGGACAAATTGCAACCTGTACGGAACAGGAGGTTAAAGGTGCTGATGCTCCAAGTAGGGAGATTGTTAGTAAAGCGGCTGGAATGGCGACCCCGGGCACAAGGAGAAGAGAAATGAGGTGCGTTTTAGAAACCTTTCCCCATCACATGGTGTACCATCTTTTTTGTTTTCTCATGCATGTTTTCGATGTAGGAAGATGCCCTTGAACCTGGAGATTTGGGACCCATGCGATGGGTACCACGCAGTATTACTTTAAAGGGTCTGCGTTTGCTCACCCAACCTCACCAAACCTCTCAGCCCCAAGAGTGTCCACCCTTATGTCTCATCCAGCTGTGGGTCTAGAAATGGTCAATCCAGGTTGCATCACAGCCCCTGAACGCATTGTGTAAGAATTTCTCTCTCTTTCACTGTCTTTGTTTCATGGGTTTTTCAAAGTAATTTATTTTTATAATGGGGTTTAGCTGCTTTTCACTGCTGTGTTTATGCCGCTTTACACCCACTTGACACACTAACAGAGAGATATCAATACATAGGTTTTAAGATTATTACTAGTCAGATATATTCTTGTGCGGTGAATAGGGCGTGTTGAGTCCAGTTCTCTGAGCAAGGAGTAGGTCTTGTCTATTACATATTGGGTTTATGGAACGGTATCTGAGCTAATTTGAAACCCTTGTTTTATGTATCACCCCACCTCACCTTTCCCGTTAAGCAGCCATAGTGTGTTTTCTGCATGTGTGACTCTGTTCTGTTTTGTAATTCAGTTCAAGTGTAACGGTTTTTACAGTCCCTCTATAAGTGATACCTTATGAGAAGTGTCCTTTTCTGTGTGACTTATTTCACTTAGAATCGTCGTACCTAAATCCACTCATCATGCTGCTACTAGCCTTATGACATTGATTTCATGGCTGAGTGATATTCCATTGTACATAAGGACCACAACTTCTTTATCCATTTTTCTCCCTCCTGGGATATTGAAGGTGGAATGAAGTGGAGGTCCTTGTCAACAGAGCAGCCCTAAACTTTGGGGTGCTTGTGTCTTGCTGAATTTTCATTTTCCCAATTTATACCCCCATGAGTGGAAGTGCCCTATGCTCTCTAAGCTGTGTTTTTTAGATGTTTCAGGACACACCGTACACTTCTCCAGAGTGGCTGTTGGCAATTTACATCCCGCCCATCAGTGTAGCAAGGCTCCCATTTCTCCATGGCCTGTCCTGCATTTCTGGTTTTGAGACTTTTTTCAGCATGGCCCTTTTGACCGATGGGTAGCGAGTCTTCTTTGTAGCCCTGATTTGCCTTTCCAGGTTGCTTGGTTGGCCAAAAAGGGCGTATGCGTTTTTTCCTGAATATATTCAGGAAAAAACGCATACGCCCTTTTTGGCCAAGGGCATCATTGTCAACGTTTTGCCGCTTTTCATGTGCTTTAAAGGCGATTCGAATCTACCTCCTGAAATCTGTTTCCTGCATTTCTGCCTTGATTTCAAATCCTCTTCTTTGCCTTCCCTCAATATATTTGTGGACGAGAGTTATCATTTATAACTCTGCATGTTTGTGAATTGCAGTGCCCTGAAGCTCCATTGTACAACTCGCTTTTTTGGGAGCTGGCCGCAAAAGCGCAGGATGGCTTCAGGCCCTGTTCTGGTTCCGGGGGGGAGGATGAGCCTGTGGTTAATTCTTCTTCCTGATGGGAAAATAGAGTGACCTGTGCCTGTCCCAACACCAAGAGCTAGTCTCTCACTGGTTCCCCGTCTACCCGTTCATCCTCAGGACAAATTGCAACCTGTACGGAACAGGAGGTTAAAGGTGCTGATGCTCCAAGTAGGGAGATTGTTAGTAAAGCGGCTGGAATGGCGAACCCGGGCACAAGGAGAAGAGAAATGAGGTGCGTTTTAGAAACCTTTCCCCATCACATGGTGTACCATCTTTTTGTTTTCTCATGCATGTTTTCGATGTAGGAAGATGCCCTTGAACCTGGAGATTTGGGACCCATGCGATGGGTACCACGCAGTATTACTTTAAAGGGTCTGCGTTTGCTCACCCAACCTCACCAAACCTCTCAGCCCCAAGAGTGTCCACCCTTATGTCTCATCCAGCTGTGGGTCTAGATATGGTCAATCCAGGTTGCATCACAGCCCCTGAACGCATTGTGTAAGAATTTCTCTCTCTTTCACTGTCTTTGTTTCATGGGTGTTTCAAAGTAATTTATTTTGATAATGGGGTTTAGCTGCTTTTCACTGCTGTGTTTATGCCGCTTTACACCCACTTGACACACTAACAGAGAGATATCAATACATAGGTTTTAAGATTATTACTAGTCAGATATATTCTTGTGCGGTGAATAGGGCGTGTTGAGTCCAGTTCTCTGAGCAAGGAGTAGGTCTTGTCTATTACATATTGGGTTTATGGAACGGTATCTGAGCTAATTTGAAACCCTTGTTTTATGTATCACCCCACCTCACCTTTCCCGTTAAGCAGCCATAGTGTGTTTTCTGCATGTGTGACTCTGTTCTGTTTTGTAATTCAGTTCAAGTGTAACGGTTTTTACAGTCCCTCTATAAGTGATACCTTATGAGAAGTGTCCTTTTCTGTGTGACTTATTTCACTTAGAATCGTCGTACGTAAATCCACTCATCATGCTGCTATTAGCCTTATGACATTGATTTCATGGCTGAGTGATATTCCATTGTACATAAGGACCACAACTTCTTTATCCATTTTTCTCCCTCCTGGGATATTGAAGGTGGAATGAAGTGGAGGTCCTTGTCAACAGAGCAGCCCTAAACTTTGGGGTGCTTGTGTCTTGCTGATTTTTCATTTTCCCAATTTATACCCCCATGAGTGGAAGTGCCCTATGCTCTCTAAGCTGTGTTTTTTAGATGTTTCAGGACACACCGTACACTTCTCCAGAGTGGCTGTTGGCAATTTACATCCCGCCCATCAGTGTAGCAAGGCTCCCATTTCTCCATGGCCTGTCCTGCATTTCTGGTTTTGAGACTTTTTTCAGCATGGCCCTTTTGACCGATGGGTAGCGAGTCTTCTTTGTAGCCCTGATTTGCCTTTCCAGGTTGCTTGGTTGGCCAAAAAGGGCGTATGCGTTTTTTCCTGAATATATTCAGGAAAAAACGCATACGCCCTTTTTGGCCAAGGGCATCATTGTCAACGTTTTGCCGCTTTTCATGTGCTTTAAAGGCGATTCGAATCTACCTCCTGAAATCTGTTTCCTGCATTTCTGCCTTGATTTCAAATCCTCTTCTTTGCCTTCCCTCAATATATTTGTGGACGAGAGTTATCATTTATAACTCTGCATGTTTGTGAATTGCAGTGCCCTGAAGCTCCATTGTACAACTCGCTTTTTTGGGAGCTGGCCGTAAAAGCGCAGGATGGCTTCAGGCCCTGTTCTGGTTCCGGTGGGGAGGATGAGCCTGTGGTTAATTCTTCTTCCTGATGGGAAAATAGAGTGACCTGTGCCTGTCCCAACACCAAGAGCTAGTCTCTCACTGGTTCCCCGTCTACCCGTTCATCCTCAGGACAAATTGCAACCTGTACGGAACAGGAGGTTAAAGGTGCTGATGCTCCAAGTAGGGAGATTGTTAGTAAAGCGGCTGGAATGGCGACCCCGGGCACAAGGAGAAGAGAAATGAGGTGCGTTTTAGAAACCTTTCCCCATCACATGGTGTACCATCTTTTTGTTTTCTCATGCATGTTTTCGATGTAGGAAGATGCCCTTGAACCTGGAGATTTGGGACCCATGCGATGGGTACCACGCAGTATTACTTTAAAGGGTCTGCGTTTGCTCACCCAACCTCACCAAACCTCTCAGCCCCAAGAGTGTCCACCCTTATGTCTCATCCAGCTGTGGGTCTAGATATGGTCAATCCAGGTTGCATCACAGCCCCTGAACGCATTGTGTAAGAATTTCTCTCTCTTTCACTGTCTTTGTTTCATGGGTTTTTCAAAGTAATTTATTTTTGTAATGGGGTTTAGCTGCTTTTCACTGCTGTGTTTATGCCGCTTTACACCCACTTGACACACTAACAGAGAGATATCAATACATAGGTTTTAAGATTATTACTAGTCAGATATATTCTTGTGCGGTGAATAGGGCGTGTTGAGTCCAGTTCTCTGAGCAAGGAGTAGGTCTTGTCTATTACATATTGGGTTTATGGAACGGTATCTGAGCTAATTTGAAACCCTTGTTTTATGTATCACCCCACCTCACCTTTCCCGTTAAGCAGCCATAGTGTGATTTCTGCATGTGTGACTCTGTTCTGTTTTGTAATTCAGTTCAAGTGTAACGGTTTTTACATTCCCTCTATAAGTGATACCTTATGAGAAGTGTCCTTTTCTGTGTGACTTATTTCACTTAGAATCGTCGTACCTAAATCCACTCATCATGCTGCTATTAGCCTTATGACATTGATTTCATGGCTGAGTGATATTCCATTGTACATAAGGACCACAACTTCTTTATCCATTTTTCTCCCTCCTGGGATATTGAAGGTGGAATGAAGTGGAGGTCCTTGTCAACAGAGCAGCCCTAAACTTTGGGGTGCTTGTGTCTTGCTGATTTTTCATTTTCCCAATTTATACCCCCATGAGTGGAAGTGCCCTAAGCTCTCTAAGCTGTGTTTTTTAGATGTTTCAGGACACACCGTACACTTCTCCAGAGTGGCTGTTGGCAATTTACATCCCGCCCATCAGTGTAGCAAGGCTCCCATTTCTCCATGGCCTGTCCTGCATTTCTGGTTTTGAGACTTTTTTCAGCATGGCCCTTTTGACCGATGGGTAGCGAGTCTTCTTTGTAGCCCTGATTTGCCTTTCCAGTTTGCTTGGTTGGCCAAAAAGGGCGTATGCGTTTTTTCCTGAATATATTCAGGAAAAAACGCATACGCCCTTTTTGGCCAAGGGCATCATTGTCAACGTTTTGCCGCTTTTCATGTGCTTTAAAGGCGATTCGAATCTACCTCCTGAAATCTGTTTCCTGCATTTCTGCCTTGCTTTCAAATCCTCTTCTTTGCCTTCCCTCAATATATTTGTGGACGAGAGTTATCATTTATAACTCTGCAGGTTTGTGAATTGCAGTGCCCTGAAGCTCCATTTTACAACTCGCTTTTTTGGGAGCTGGCCGCAAAAGCGCAGGATGGCTTCAGGCCCTGTTCTGGTTCCGGGGGGGAGGATGAGCCTGTGGTTAATTCTTCTTCCTGATGGGAAAATAGAGTGACCTGTGCCTGTCCCAACACCAAGAGCTAGTCTCTCACTGGTTCCCCGTCTACCCGTTCATCCTCAGGACAAATTGCAACCTGTACGGAACAGGAGGTTAAAGGTGCTGATGCTCCAAGTAGGGAGATTGTTAGTAAAGCAGCTGGAATGGCTAACCCGGGCACAAGGAGAAGAGAAATGAGGTGCGTTTTAGAAACCTTTCCCCATCACATGGTGTACCATCTTTTTGTTTTCTCATGCATGTTTTCGATGTAGGAAGATGCCCTTGAACCTGGAGATTTGGGACCCATGCGATGGGTACCACGCAGTATTACTTTAAAGGGTCTGCGTTTGCTCACCCAACCTCACCAAACCTCTCAGCCCCAAGAGTGTCCACCCTTATGTCTCATCCAGCTGTGGGTCTAGATATGGTCAATCCAGGTTGCATCACAGCCCCTGAACTCATTGTGTAAGAATTTCTCTCTCTTTCACTGTCTTTGTTTCATGGGTTTTTCAAAGTAATTTATTTTTGTAATGGGGTTTAGCTGCTTTTCACTGCTGTGTTTATGCCGCTTTACACCCACTTGACACACTAACAGAGAGATATCAATACATAGGTTTTAAGATTATTACTAGTCAGATATATTCTTGTGCGGTGAATAGGGCGTGTTGAGTCCAGTTCTCTGAGCAAGGAGTAGGTCTTGTCTATTACATATTGGGTTTATGGAACGGTATCTGAGCTAATTTGAAACCCTTGTTTTATGTATCACCCCACCTCACCTTTCCCGTTAAGCAGCCATAGTGTGATTTCTGCATGTGTGACTCTGTTCTGTTTTGTAATTCAGTTCAAGTGTAACGGTTTTTACATTCCCTCTATAAGTGATACCTTATGAGAAGTGTCCTTTTCTGTGTGACTTATTTCACTTAGAATCGTCGTACCTAAATCCACTCATCATGCTGCTATTAGCCTTATGACATTGATTTCATGGCTGAGTGATATTCCATTGTACATAAGGACCACAACTTCTTTATCCATTTTTCTCCCTCCTGGGATATTGAAGGTGTAATGAAGTGGAGGTCCTTGTCAACAGAGCAGCCCTAAACTTTGGGGTGCTTGTGTCTTGCTGATTTTTCATTTTCCCAATTTATACCCCCATGAGTGGAAGTGCCCTAAGCTCTCTAAGCTGTGTTTTTTAGATGTTTCAGGACACACCGTACACTTCTCCAGAGTGGCTGTTGGCAATTTACATCCCGCCCATCAGTGTAGCAAGGCTCCCATTTCTCCATGGCCTGTCCTGCATTTCTGGTTTTGAGACTTTTTTCAGCATGGCCCTTTTGACCGATGGGTAGCGAGTCTTCTTTGTAGCCCTGATTTGCCTTTCCAGGTTGCTTGGTTGGCCAAAAAGGGCGTATGCGTTTTTTCCTGAATATATTCAGGAAAAAACGCATACGCCCTTTTTGGCCAAGGGCATCATTGTCAACGTTTTGCCGCTTTTCATGTGCTTTAAAGGCGATTCGAATCTACCTCCTGAAATCTGTTTCCTGCATTTCTGCCTTGAAATCAAATCCTCTTCTTTGCCTTCCCTCAATATATTTGTGGACGAGAGTTATCATTTATAACTCTGCAGGTTTGTGAATTGCAGTGCCCTGAAGCTCCATTTTACAACTCGCTTTTTTGGGAGCTGGCCGCAAAAGCGCAGGATGGCTTCAGGCCCTGTTCTGGTTCCGGGGGGGAGGATGAGCCTGTGGTTAATTCTTCTTCCTGATGGGAAAATAGAGTGACCTGTGCCTGTCCCAACACCAAGAGCTAGTCTCTCACTGGTTCCCCGTATTCCCGTTCATCCTCAGGACAAATTGCAACCTGTACGGAACAGGAGGTTAAAGGTGCTGATGCTCCAAGTAGGGAGATTGTTAGTAAAGCGGCTGGAATGGCGACCCCGGGCACAAGGAGAAGAGAAATGAGGTGCGTTTTAGAAACCTTTCCCCATCACATGGTGTACCATCTTTTTTGTTTTCTCATGCATGTTTTCGATGTAGGAAGATGCCCTTGAACCTGGAGATTTGGGACCCATGCGATGGGTACCACGCAGTATTACTTTAAAGGGTCTGCGTTTGCTCACCCAACCTCACCAAACCTCTCAGCCCCAAGAGTGTCCACCCTTATGTCTCATCCAGCTGTGGGTCTAGAAATGGTCAATCCAGGTTGCATCACAGCCCCTGAACGCATTGTGTAAGAATTTCTCTCTCTTTCACTGTCTTTGTTTCATGGGTTTTTCAAAGTAATTTATTTTTATAATGGGGTTTAGCTGCTTTTCACTGCTGTGTTTATGCCGCTTTACACCCACTTGACACACTAACAGAGAGATATCAATACATAGGTTTTAAGATTATTACTAGTCAGATATATTCTTGTGCGGTGAATAGGGCATGTTGAGTCCAGTTCTCTGAGCAAGGAGTAGGTCTTGTCTATTACATATTGGGTTTATGGAACGGTATCTGAGCTAATTTGAAACCCTTGTTTTATGTATCACCCCACCTCACCTTTCCCGTTAAGCAGCCATAGTGTGTTTTCTGCATGTGTGACTCTGTTCTGTTTTGTAATTCAGTTCAAGTGTAACGGTTTTTACAGTCCCTCTATAAGTGATACCTTATGAGAAGTGTCCTTTTCTGTGTGACTTATTTCACTTAGAATCGTCGTACCTAAATCCACTCATCATGCTGCTACTAGCCTTATGACATTGATTTCATGGCTGAGTGATATTCCATTGTACATAAGGACCACAACTTCTTTATCCATTTTTCTCCCTCCTGGGATATTGAAGGTGGAATGAAGTGGAGGTCCTTGTCAACAGAGCAGCCCTAAACTTTGGGGTGCTTGTGTCTTGCTGAATTTTCATTTTCCCAATTTATACCCCCATGAGTGGAAGTGCCCTATGCTCTCTAAGCTGTGTTTTTTAGATGTTTCAGGACACACCGTACACTTCTCCAGAGTGGCTGTTGGCAATTTACATCCCGCCCATCAGTGTAGCAAGGCTCCCATTTCTCCATGGCCTGTCCTGCATTTCTGGTTTTGAGACTTTTTTCAGCATGGCCCTTTTGACCGATGGGTAGCGAGTCTTCTTTGTAGCCCTGATTTGCCTTTCCAGGTTGCTTGGTTGGCCCAAAAGGGCGTATGCGTTTTTTCCTGAATATATTCAGGAAAAAACGCATACGCCCTTTTTGGCCAAGGGCATCATTGTCAACGTTTTGCCGCTTTTCATGTGCTTTAAAGGCGATTCGAATCTACCTCCTGAAATCTGTTTCCTGCATTTCTGCCTTGATTTCAAATCCTCTTCTTTGCCTTCCCTCAATATATTTGTGGACGAGAGTTATCATTTATAACTCTGCAGGTTTGTGAATTGCAGTGCCCTGAAGCTCCATTTTACAACTCGCTTTTTTGGGAGCTGGCCGCAAAAGCGCAGGATGGCTTCAGGCCCTGTTCTGGTTCCGGGGGGGAGGATGAGCCTGTGGTTAATTCTTCTTCCTGATGGGAAAATAGAGTGACCTGTGCCTGTCCCAACACCAAGAGCTAGTCTCTCACTGGTTCCCCGTATTCCCGTTCATCCTCAGGACAAATTGCAACCTGTACGGAACAGGAGGTTAAAGGTGCTGATGCTCCAAGTAGGGAGATTGTTAGTAAAGCGGCTGGAATGGCGACCCCGGGCACAAGGAGAAGAGAAATGAGGTGCGTTTTAGAAACCTTTCCCCATCACATGGTGTACCATCTTTTTTGTTTTCTCATGCATGTTTTCGATGTAGGAAGATGCCCTTGAACCTGGAGATTTGGGACCCATGCGATGGGTACCACGCAGTATTACTTTAAAGGGTCTGCGTTTGCTCACCCAACCTCACCAAACCTCTCAGCCCCAAGAGTGTCCACCCTTATGTCTCATCCAGCTGTGGGTCTAGAAATGGTCAATCCAGGTTGCATCACAGCCCCTGAACGCATTGTGTAAGAATTTCTCTCTCTTTCACTGTCTTTGTTTCATGGGTTTTTCAAAGTAATTTATTTTTATAATGGGGTTTAGCTGCTTTTCACTGCTGTGTTTATGCCGCTTTACACCCACTTGACACACTAACAGAGAGATATCAATACATAGGTTTTAAGATTATTACTAGTCAGATATATTCTTGTGCGGTGAATAGGGCATGTTGAGTCCAGTTCTCTGAGCAAGGAGTAGGTCTTGTCTATTACATATTGGGTTTATGGAACGGTATCTGAGCTAATTTGAAACCCTTGTTTTATGTATCACCCCACCTCACCTTTCCCGTTAAGCAGCCATAGTGTGTTTTCTGCATGTGTGACTCTGTTCTGTTTTGTAATTCAGTTCAAGTGTAACGGTTTTTACAGTCCCTCTATAAGTGATACCTTATGAGAAGTGTCCTTTTCTGTGTGACTTATTTCACTTAGAATCGTCGTACCTAAATCCACTCATCATGCTGCTACTAGCCTTATGACATTGATTTCATGGCTGAGTGATATTCCATTGTACATAAGGACCACAACTTCTTTATCCATTTTTCTCCCTCCTGGGATATTGAAGGTGGAATGAAGTGGAGGTCCTTGTCAACAGAGCAGCCCTAAACTTTGGGGTGCTTGTGTCTTGCTGAATTTTCATTTTCCCAATTTATACCCCCATGAGTGGAAGTGCCCTATGCTCTCTAAGCTGTGTTTTTTAGATGTTTCAGGACACACCGTACACTTCTCCAGAGTGGCTGTTGGCAATTTACATCCCGCCCATCAGTGTAGCAAGGCTCCCATTTCTCCATGGCCTGTCCTGCATTTCTGGTTTTGAGACTTTTTTCAGCATGGCCCTTTTGACCGATGGGTAGCGAGTCTTCTTTGTAGCCCTGATTTGCCTTTCCAGGTTGCTTGGTTGGCCAAAAAGGGCGTATGCGTTTTTTCCTGAATATATTCAGGAAAAAACGCATACGCCCTTTTTGGCCAAGGGCATCATTGTCAACGTTTTGCCGCTTTTCATGTGCTTTAAAGGCGATTCGAATCTACCTCCTGAAATCTGTTTCCTGCATTTCTGCCTTGATTTCAAATCCTCTTCTTTGCCTTCCCTCAATATATTTGTGGACGAGAGTTATCATTTATAACTCTGCAGGTTTGTGAATTGCAGTGCCCTGAAGCTCCATTTTACAACTCGCTTTTTTGGGAGCTGGCCGCAAAAGCGCAGGATGGCTTCAGGCCCTGTTCTGGTTCCGGGGGGGAGGATGAGCCTGTGGTTAATTCTTCTTCCTGATGGGAAAATAGAGTGACCTGTGCCTGTCCCAACACCAAGAGCTAGTCTCTCACTGGTTCCCCGTATTCCCGTTCATCCTCAGGACAAATTGCAACCTGTACGGAACAGGAGGTTAAAGGTGCTGATTCTCCAAGTAGGGAGATTGTTAGTAAAGCGGCTGGAATGGCGACCCCGGGCACAAGGAGAAGAGAAATGAGGTGCGTTTTAGAAACCTTTCCCCATCACATGGTGTACCATCTTTTTTGTTTTCTCATGCATGTTTTCGATGTAGGAAGATGCCCTTGAACCTGGAGATTTGGGACCCATGCGATGGGTACCACGCAGTATTACTTTAAAGGGTCTGCGTTTGCTCACCCAACCTCACCAAACCTCTCAGCCCCAAGAGTGTCCACCCTTATGTCTCATCCAGCTGTGGGTCTAGAAATGGTCAATCCAGGTTGCATCACAGCCCCTGAACGCATTGTGTAAGAATTTCTCTCTCTTTCACTGTCTTTGTTTCATGGGTTTTTCAAAGTAATTTATTTTTATAATGGGGTTTAGCTGCTTTTCACTGCTGTGTTTATGCCGCTTTACACCCACTTGACACACTAACAGAGAGATATCAATACATAGGTTTTAAGATTATTACTAGTCAGATATATTCTTGTGCGGTGAATAGGGCGTGTTGAGTCCAGTTCTCTGAGCAAGGAGTAGGTCTTGTCTATTACATATTGGGTTTATGGAACGGTATCTGAGCTAATTTGAAACCCTTGTTTTATGTATCACCCCACCTCACCTTTCCCGTTAAGCAGCCATAGTGTGTTTTCTGCATGTGTGACTCTGTTCTGTTTTGTAATTCAGTTCAAGTGTAACAGTTTTTACAGTCCCTCTATAAGTGATACCTTATGAGAAGTGTCCTTTTCTGTGTGACTTATTTCACTTAGAATCGTCGTACCTAAATCCACTCATCATGCTGCTACTAGCCTTATGACATTGATTTCATGGCTGAGTGATATTCCATTGTACATAAGGACCACAACTTCTTTATCCATTTTTCTCCCTCCTGGGATATTGAAGGTGGAATGAAGTGGAGGTCCTTGTCAACAGAGCAGCCCTAAACTTTGGGGTGCTTGTGTCTTGCTGAATTTTCATTTTCCCAATTTATACCCCCATGAGTGGAAGTGCCCTATGCTCTCTAAGCTGTGTTTTTTAGATGTTTCAGGACACACCGTACACTTCTCCAGAGTGGCTGTTGGCAATTTACATCCCGCCCATCAGTGTAGCAAGGCTCCCATTTCTCCATGGCCTGTCCTGCATTTCTGGTTTTGAGACTTTTTTCAGCATGGCCCTTTTGACCGATGGGTAGCGAGTCTTCTTTGTAGCCCTGATTTGCCTTTCCAGGTTGCTTGGTTGGCCAAAAAGGGCGTATGCGTTTTTTCCTGAATATATTCAGGAAAAAACGCATACGCCCTTTTTGGCCAAGGGCATCATTGACAACGTTTTGCCGCTTTTCATGTGCTTTAAAGGCGATTCGAATCTACCTCCTGAAATCTGTTTCCTGCATTTCTGCCTTGATTTCAAATCCTCTTCTTTGCCTTCCCTCAATATATTTGTGGACGAGAGTTATCATTTATAACTCTGCATGTTTGTGAATTGCAGTGCCCTGAAGCTCCATTGTACAACTCGCTTTTTTGGGAGCTGGCCGCAAAAGCGCAGGATGGCTTCAGGCCCTGTTCTGGTTCCGGGGGGGAGGATGAGCCTGTGGTTAATTCTTCTTCCTGATGGGAAAATAGAGTGACCTGTGCCTGTCCCAACACCAAGAGCTAGTCTCTCACTGGTTCCCCGTCTACCCGTTCATCCTCAGGACAAATTGCAACCTGTACGGAACAGGAGGTTAAAGGTGCTGATGCTCCAAGTAGGGAGATTGTTAGTAAAGCGGCTGGAATGGCGAACCCGGGCACAAGGAGAAGAGAAATGAGGTGCGTTTTAGAAACCTTTCCCCATCACATGGTGTACCATCTTTTTGTTTTCTCATGCATGTTTTCGATGTAGGAAGATGCCCTTGAACCTGGAGATTTGGGACCCATGCGATGGGTACCACGCAGTATTACTTTAAAGGGTCTGCGTTTGCTCACCCAACCTCACCAAACCTCTCAGCCCCAAGAGTGTCCACCCTTATGTCTCATCCAGCTGTGGGTCTAGATATGGTCAATCCAGGTTGCATCACAGCCCCTGAACGCATTGTGTAAGAATTTCTCTCTCTTTCACTGTCTTTGTTTCATGGGTGTTTCAAAGTAATTTATTTTGATAATGGGGTTTAGCTGCTTTTCACTGCTGTGTTTATGCCGCTTTACACCCACTTGACACACTAACAGAGAGATATCAATACATAGGTTTTAAGATTATTACTAGTCAGATATATTCTTGTGCGGTGAATAGGGCGTGTTGAGTCCAGTTCTCTGAGCAAGGAGTAGGTCTTGTCTATTACATATTGGGTTTATGGAACGGTATCTGAGCTAATTTGAAACCCTTGTTTTATGTATCACCCCACCTCACCTTTCCCGTTAAGCAGCCATAGTGTGTTTTCTGCATGTGTGACTCTGTTCTGTTTTGTAATTCAGTTCAAGTGTAACGGTTTTTACAGTCCCTCTATAAGTGATACCTTATGAGAAGTGTCCTTTTCTGTGTGACTTATTTCACTTAGAATCGTCGTACGTAAATCCACTCATCATGCTGCTATTAGCCTTATGACATTGATTTCATGGCTGAGTGATATTCCATTGTACATAAGGACCACAACTTCTTTATCCATTTTTCTCCCTCCTGGGATATTGAAGGTGGAATGAAGTGGAGGTCCTTGTCAACAGAGCAGCCCTAAACTTTGGGGTGCTTGTGTCTTGCTGATTTTTCATTTTCCCAATTTATACCCCCATGAGTGGAAGTGCCCTATGCTCTCTAAGCTGTGTTTTTTAGATGTTTCAGGACACACCGTACACTTCTCCAGAGTGGCTGTTGGCAATTTACATCCCGCCCATCAGTGTAGCAAGGCTCCCATTTCTCCATGGCCTGTCCTGCATTTCTGGTTTTGAGACTTTTTTCAGCATGGCCCTTTTGACCGATGGGTAGCGAGTCTTCTTTGTAGCCCTGATTTGCCTTTCCAGGTTGCTTGGTTGGCCAAAAAGGGCGTATGCGTTTTTTCCTGAATATATTCAGGAAAAAACGCATACGCCCTTTTTGGCCAAGGGCATCATTGTCAACGTTTTGCCGCTTTTCATGTGCTTTAAAGGCGATTCGAATCTACCTCCTGAAATCTGTTTCCTGCATTTCTGCCTTGCTTTCAAATCCTCTTCTTTGCCTTCCCTCAATATATTTGTGGACGAGAGTTATCATTTATAACTCTGCAGGTTTGTGAATTGCAGTGCCCTGAAGCTCCATTTTACAACTCGCTTTTTTGGGAGCTGGCCGCAAAAGCGCAGGATGGCTTCAGGCCCTGTTCTGGTTCCGGGGGGGAGGATGAGCCTGTGGTTAATTCTTCTTCCTGATGGGAAAATAGAGTGACCTGTGCCTGTCCCAACACCAAGAGCTAGTCTCTCACTGGTTCCCCGTCTACCCGTTCATCCTCAGGACAAATTGCAACCTGTACGGAACAGGAGGTTAAAGGTGCTGATGCTCCAAGTAGGGAGATTGTTAGTAAAGCAGCTGGAATGGCTAACCCGGGCACAAGGAGAAGAGAAATGAGGTGCGTTTTAGAAACCTTTCCCCATCACATGGTGTACCATCTTTTTGTTTTCTCATGCATGTTTTCGATGTAGGAAGATGCCCTTGAACCTGGAGATTTGGGACCCATGCGATGGGTACCACGCAGTATTACTTTAAAGGGTCTGCGTTTGCTCACCCAACCTCACCAAACCTCTCAGCCCCAAGAGTGTCCACCCTTATGTCTCATCCAGCTGTGGGTCTAGAAATGGTCAATCCAGGTTGCATCACAGCCCCTGAACGCATTGTGTAAGAATTTCTCTCTCTTTCACTGTTTTTGTTTCATGGGTTTTTCAAAGTAATTTATTTTTATAATGGGGTTTAGCTGCTTTTCACTGCTGTGTTTATGCCGCTTTACACCCACTTGACACACTAACAGAGAGATATCAATACATAGGTTTTAAGATTATTACTAGTCAGATATATTCTTGTGCGGTGAATAGGGCGTGTTGAGTCCAGTTCTCTGAGCAAGGAGTAGGTCTTGTCTATTACATATTGGGTTTATGGAACGGTATCTGAGCTAATTTGAAACCCTTGTTTTATGTATCACCCCACCTCACCTTTCCCGTTAAGCAGCCATAGTGTGTTTTCTGCATGTGTGACTCTGTTCTGTTTTGTAATTCAGTTCAAGTGTAACGGTTTTTACAGTCCCTCTATAAGTGATACCTTATGAGAAGTGTCCTTTTCTGTGTGACTTATTTCACTTAGAATCGTCGTACCTAAATCCACTCATCATGCTGCTATTAGCCTTATGACATTGATTTCATGGCTGAGTGATATTCCATTGTACATAAGGACCACAACTTCTTTATCCATTTTTCTCCCTCCTGGGATATTGAAGGTGGAATGAAGTGGAGGTCCTTGTCAACAGAGCAGCCCTAAACTTTGGGGTGCTTGTGTCTTGCTGATTTTTCATTTTCCCAATTTATACCCCCATGAGTGGAAGTGCCCTATGCTCTCTAAGCTGTGTTTTTTAGATGTTTCAGGACACACCGTACACTTCTCCAGAGTGGCTGTTGGCAATTTACATCCCGCCCATCAGTGTAGCAAGGCTCCCATTTCTCCATGGCCTGTCCTGCATTTCTGGTTTTGAGACTTTTTTCAGCATGGCCCTTTTGACCGATGGGTAGCGAGTCTTCTTTGTAGCCCTGATTTGCCTTTCCAGGTTGCTTGGTTGGCCAAAAAGGGCGTATGCGTTTTTTCCTGAATATATTCAGGAAAAAACGCATACGCCCTTTTTGGCCAAGGGCATCATTGTCAACGTTTTGCCGCTTTTCATGTGCTTTAAAGGCGATTCGAATCTACCTCCTGAAATCTGTTTCCTGCATTTCTGCCTTGATTTCAAATCCTCTTCTTTGCCTTCCCTCAATATATTTGTGGACGAGAGTTATCATTTATAACTCTGCAGGTTTGTGAATTGCAGTGCCCTGAAGCTCCATTGTACAACTCGCTTTTTTGGGAGCTGGCCGTAAAAGCGCAGGATGGCTTCAGGCCCTGTTCTGGTTCCGGTGGGGAGGATGAGCCTGTGGTTAATTCTTCTTCCTGATGGGAAAATAGAGTGACCTGTGCCTGTCCCAACACCAAGAGCTAGTCTCTCACTGGTTCCCCGTCTACCCGTTCATCCTCAGGACAAATTGCAACCTGTACGGAACAGGAGGTTAAAGGTGCTGATGCTCCAAGTAGGGAGATTGTTAGTAAAGTGGCTGGAATGGCGAACCCGGGCACAAGGAGAAGAGAAATGAGGTGCGTTTTAGAAACCTTTCCCCATCACATGGTGTACCATCTTTTTGTTTTCTCATGCATGTTTTCGATGTAGGAAGATGCCCTTGAACCTGGAGATTTGGGACCCATGCGATGGGTACCACGCAGTATTACTTTAAAGGGTCTGCGTTTGCTCACCCAACCTCACCAAACCTCTCAGCCCCAAGAGTGTCCACCCTTATGTCTCATCCAGCTGTGGGTCTAGATATGGTCAATCCAGGTTGCATCACAGCCCCTGAACGCATTGTGTAAGAATTTCTCTCTCTTTCACTGTCTTTGTTTCATGGGTTTTTCAAAGTAATTTATTTTTGTAATGGGGTTTAGCTGCTTTTCACTGCTGTGTTTATGCCGCTTTACACCCACTTGACACACTAACAGAGAGATATCAATACATAGGTTTTAAGATTATTACTAGTCAGATATATTCTTGTGCGGTGAATAGGGCGTGTTGAGTCCAGTTCTCTGAGCAAGGAGTAGGTCTTGTCTATTACATATTGGGTTTATGGAACGGTATCTGAGCTAATTTGAAACCCTTGTTTTATGTATCACCCCACCTCACCTTTCCCGTTAAGCAGCCATAGTGTGATTTCTGCATGTGTGACTCTGTTCTGTTTTGTAATTCAGTTCAAGTGTAACGGTTTTTACAGTCCCTCTATAAGTGATACCTTATGAGAAGTGTCCTTTTCTGTGTGACTTATTTCACTTAGAATCGTCGTACCTAAATCCACTCATCATGCTGCTATTAGCCTTATGACATTGATTTCATGGCTGAGTGATATTCCATTGTACATAAGGACCACAACTTCTTTATCCATTTTTCTCCCTCCTGGGATATTGAAGGTGGAATGAAGTGGAGGTCCTTGTCAACAGAGCAGCCCTAAACTTTGGGGTGCTTGTGTCTTGCTGATTTTTCATTTTCCCAATTTATACCCCCATGAGTGGAAGTGCCCTATGCTCTCTAAGCTGTGTTTTTTAGATGTTTCAGGACACACCGTACACTTCTCCAGAGTGGCTGTTGGCAATTTACATCCCGCCCATCAGTGTAGCAAGGCTCCCATTTCTCCATGGCCTGTCCTGCATTTCTGGTTTTGAGACTTTTTTCAGCATGGCCCTTTTGACCGATGGGTAGCGAGTCTTCTTTGTAGCCCTGATTTGCCTTTCCAGGTTGCTTGGTTGGCCAAAAAGGGCATATGCGTTTTTTCCTGAATATATTCAGGAAAAAACGCATACGCCCTTTTTGGCCAAGGGCATCATTGTCAACGTTTTGCCGCTTTTCATGTGCTTTAAAGGCGATTCGAATCTACCTCCTGAAATCTGTTTCCTGCATTTCTGCCTTGATTTCAAATCCTCTTCTTTGCCTTCCCTCAATATATTTGTGGACGAGAGTTATCATTTATAACTCTGCAGGTTTGTGAATTGCAGTGCCCTGAAGCTCCATTGTACAACTCGCTTTTTTGGGAGCTGGCCGCAAAAGCGCAGGATGGCTTCAGGCCCTGTTCTGGTTCCGGGGGGGAGGATGAGCCTGTGGTTAATTCTTCTTCCTGATGGGAAAATAGAGTGACCTGTGCCTGTCCCAACACCAAGAGCTAGTCTCTCACTGGTTCCCCGTCTACCCGTTCATCCTCAGGACAAATTGCAACCTGTACGGAACAGGAGGTTAAAGGTGCTGATGCTCCAAGTAGGGAGATTGTTAGTAAAGCGGCTGGAATGGCGAACCCGGGCACAAGGAGAAGAGAAATGAGGTGCGTTTTAGAAACCTTTCCCCATCACATGGTGTACCATCTTTTTGTTTTCTCATGCATGTTTTCGATGTAGGAAGATGCCCTTGAACCTGGAGATTTGGGACCCATGCGATGGGTACCACGCAGTATTACTTTAAAGGGTCTGCGTTTGCTCACCCAACCTCACCAAACCTCTCAGCCCCAAGAGTGTCCACCCTTATGTCTCATCCAGCTGTGGGTCTAGATATGGTCAATCCAGGTTGCATCACAGCCCCTGAACGCATTGTGTAAGAATTTCTCTCTCTTTCACTGTCTTTGTTTCATGGGTGTTTCAAAGTAATTTATTTTGATAATGGGGTTTAGCTGCTTTTCACTGCTGTGTTTATGCCGCTTTACACCCACTTGACACACTAACAGAGAGATATCAATACATAGGTTTTAAGATTATTACTAGTCAGATATATTCTTGTGCGGTGAATAGGGCGTGTTGAGTCCAGTTCTCTGAGCAAGGAGTAGGTCTTGTCTATTACATATTGGGTTTATGGAACGGTATCTGAGCTAATTTGAAACCCTTGTTTTATGTATCACCCCACCTTACCTTTCCCGTTAAGCAGCCATAGTGTGTTTTCTGCATGTGTGACTCTGTTCTGTTTTGTAATTCAGTTCAAGTGTAACGGTTTTTACATTCCCTCTATAAGTGATACCTTATGAGAAGTGTCCTTTTCTGTGTGACTTATTTCACTTAGAATCGTCGTACCTAAATCCACTCATCATGCTGCTATTAGCCTTATGACATTGATTTCATGGCTGAGTGATATTCCATTGTACATAAGGACCACAACTTCTTAATCCATTTTTCTCCCTCCTGGGATATTGAAGGTGGAATGAAGTGGAGGTCCTTGTCAACAGAGCAGCCCTAAACTTTGGGGTGCTTGTGTCTTGCTGATTTTTCATTTTCCCAATTTATACCCCCATGAGTGGAAGTGCCCTATGCTCTCTAAGCTGTGTTTTTTAGATGTTTCAGGACACACCGTACACTTCTCCAGAGTGGCTGTTGGCAATTTACATCCCACCCATCAGTGTAGCAAGGCTCCCATTTCTCCATGGCCTGTCCTGCATTTCTGGTTTTGAGACTTTTTTCAGCATGGCCCTTTTGACCGATGGGTAGCGAGTCTTCTTTGTAGCCCTGATTTGCCTTTCCAGGTTGCTTGGTTGGCCAAAAAGGGCGTATGCGTTTTTTCCTGAATATATTCAGGAAAAAACGCATACGCCCTTTTTGGCCAAGAGCATCATTGTCAACGTTTTGCCGCTTTTCATGTGCTTTAAAGGCGATTCGAATCTACCTCCTGAAATCTGTTTCCTGCATTTCTGCCTTGATTTCAAATCCTCTTCTTTGCCTTCCCTAAATATATTTGTGGACGAGAGTTATCATTTATAACTCTGCAGGTTTGTGAATTGCAGTGCCCTGAAGCTCCATTGTACAACTCGCTTTTTTGGGAGCTGGCCGCAAAAGCGCAGGATGGCTTCAGGCCCTGTTCTGGTTCCGGGGGGGGAGGATGAGCCTGTGGTTAATTCTTCTTCCTGATGGGAAAATAGAGTGACCTGTGCCTGTCCCAACACCAAGAGCTAGTCTCTCACTGGTTCCCCGTCTACCCGTTCATCCTCAGGACAAATTGCAACCTGTACGGAACAGGAGGTTAAAGGTGCTGATGCTCCAAGTAGGGAGATTGTTAGTAAAGCGGCTGGAATGGCGACCCCGGGCACAAGGAGAAGAGAAATGAGGTGCGTTTTAGAAACCTTTCCCCATCACATGGTGTACCATCTTTTTGTTTTCTCATGCATGTTTTCGATGTAGGAAGATGCCCTTGAACCTGGAGATTTGGGACCCATGCGATGGGTACCACGCAGTATTACTTTAAAGGGTCTGCGTTTGCTCACCCAACCTCACCAAACCTCTCAGCCCCAAGAGTGTCCACCCTTATGTCTCATCCAGCTGTGGGTCTAGATATGGTCAATCCAGGTTGCATCACAGCCCCTGAACGCATTGTGTAAGAATTTCTCTCTCTTTCACTGTCTTTGTTTCATGGGTTTTTCAAAGTAATTTATTTTTGTAATGGGGTTTAGCTGCTTTTCACTGCTGTGTTTATGCCGCTTTACACCCACTTGACACACTAACAGAGAGATATCAATACATAGGTTTTAAGATTATTACTAGTCAGATATATTCTTGTGCGGTGAATAGGGCGTGTTGAGTCCAGTTCTCTGAGCAAGGAGTAGGTCTTGTCTATTACATATTGGGTTTATGGAACGGTATCTGAGCTAATTTGAAACCCTTGTTTTATGTATCACCCCACCTCACCTTTCCCGTTAAGCAGCCATAGTGTGATTTCTGCATGTGTGACTCTGTTCTGTTTTGTAATTCAGTTCAAGTGTAACGGTTTTTACATTCCCTCTATAAGTGATACCTTATGAGAAGTGTCCTTTTCTGTGTGACTTATTTCACTTAGAATCGTCGTACCTAAATCCACTCATCATGCTGCTATTAGCCTTATGACATTGATTTCATGGCTGAGTGATATTCCATTGTACATAAGGACCACAACTTCTTTATCCATTTTTCTCCCTCCTGGGATATTGAAGGTGGAATGAAGTGGAGGTCCTTGTCAACAGAGCAGCCCTAAACTTTGGGGTGCTTGTGTCTTGCTGATTTTTCATTTTCCCAATTTATACCCCCATGAGTGGAAGTGCCCTATGCTCTCTAAGCTGTGTTTTTCAGATGTTTCAGGACACACCGTACACTTCTCCAGAGTGGCTGTTGGCAATTTACATCCCGCCCATCAGTGTAGCAAGGCTCCCATTTCTCCATGGCCTGTCCTGCATTTCTGGTTTTGACACATTTTTCAGCATGGCCCTTTTGACCGATGGGAAGTGAGACTTCTTTGTAGCGCTGATTTGCCTTTCCAGGTTGCCTGGTTGGCCAAAAAGGGCGTATACGTTTTTTCCTGAATATATTCAGGAAAAAACGCATACGCCCTTATTGGCCTAGGGCATCATTGTCAACATTTTGCCGCTTTTCATGTGCTTTAAAGGCGATTCGAATCTACCTCCTGAAATCTGTTTCCTGCAATTCTGCCTTGATTTCAAATCCTCTTCTTTGCCTTCCCTCAATATATTTGTGGACGAGAGTTATCATTTATAACTCTGCAGGTTTGTGAATTGCAGTGCCCTGAACCTCCATTTTACAACTCGCTTTTTTGGGAGCTGGCCGCAAAAGCGCAGGATGGCTTCAGGCCCTGTTCTGGTTCCGGGGGGCAGGCTGAGCCTGTGGTTAATTCTTCTTCCTGATGGGAAAATAGAGTGACCTGTGCCTGTCCCGACACCAAGAGCTAGTCTCTCGTTGGTTCCCCGTCTTCCCGTTCATCCTCAGGACAAATTGCAACCTGTACGGAACAGGAGGTTAAAGGTGCTGATGCTCCAAGTAGGGAGATTGCTAGTAAAGCGGCTGGAAAGGCGAACCCGGGCACAAGGAGATGAGAAATGAGGTGCGTTTTAGAAACCTTTCCCCATCACACGGTGTACCATCTTCTGGGTTTCTCATGCATGTTTTCGATGTAGGAAGATGCCCTTGAACCTGGAGATTTGGGACCCATGCGATGGGTACCACACAGTATTATTTTAAAGGGTCTGCATTTGCTCACCCAACCTCACCAAACCTCTCAGCCCCAAGAGTGTCCACCCTTATGTCTCATCCAGCTGTGGGTCTAGATATGGTCAATCCAGGTTGCATCACAGCCCCTGAACTCATTGTGTAAGAATTTCTCTCTCTTTCACTGTCGTTGTTTCATGGGTTTTTCAAAGTAATTTATTTTCATAATGGGGTTTAGCTGCTTTTCACGGCTGTGTTTATGCCGCTTTACACCCACTTGACACACTAACAGAGAGATATCAATACATAGGTTTTAAGATTATTACTAGTCAGATATATTCTTGTGCGGTGAATAGGGCGTGTTGAGTCCAGTTCTCTGAGCAAGGAGTAGGTCTTGTCTACTACATATTGGGTTTATGGAACGGTATCTGAGCTAATTTGATACCCTTGTTTTATGTATCACCCCACCTCACCTTTCCCGTTAAGCAGCCATAGTGTGTTTTCTGCATGTGTGACTCTGTTCTGTTTTGTAATTCAGTTCAAGTGTAACGTTTTTTACATTCCCTCTAAAAGTGATACCTTATGAGAAGTGTCCTTTTCTGTGTGACTTATTTCACTTAGAATCGTCGTACCTAAATCCACTCATCATGCTGCTACTAACCTTATGACATTGATTTCATGGCTGAGTGATATTCCATTGTACATAAGGACCACAACTTCTTTATCCATTTTTCTCTTTCCTTGGATATTTAAGGTGGAATGAAGTGGAGGTCCTTGTCAACAGAGCAGCCCTAAACTTTGGGGTGCTTGTGTCTTGCTGATTTTTCATTTTCCCAATTTATACCCCCATGAGTGGAAGTGCCCTATGCTCTCTAAGCTGTGTTTTTCAGATGTTTCAGGACACACCGTACACTTCTCCAGAGTGGCTGTTGGCAATTTACATCCCGCCCATCAGTGTAGCAAGGCTCCCATTTCTCCATGGCCTGTCCTGCATTTCTGGTTTTGACACTTTTTTCAGCATGGCCCTTTTGACCGATGGGAAGCGAGACTTCTCTGTAGCGCTGATTTGCCTTTCCAGGTTGCTTGGTTGGCCAAAAAGGGCGTATGCGTTTTTTCCTGAATATATTCAGGAAAAAACGCATACGCCCTTTTTGGCCAAGGGCATCATTGTCAACGTTTTGCCGCTTTTCATGTGCTTTAAAGGCGATTCTTATCTACCTCCTGAAATCTGTTTCGTGCAATTCTGCCTTGATTTCAAATCCTCTTCTTTGCCTTCCCTCAATATATTTGTGGACGAGAGTTATCATTTATAACTCTGCAGGTTTGTGAATTGCAGTGCCCTGAACCTCCATTTTACAACTCGCTTTTTTGGGAGCTGGCCGCAAAAGCGCAGGATGGCTTCAGGCCCTGTTCTGGTTCCGGGGGGCAGGCTGAGCCTGTGGTTAATTCTTCTTCCTGATGGGAAAATAGAGTGACCTGTGCCTGTCCCGACACCAAGAGCTAGTCTCTCGTTGGTTCCCCGTCTTCCCGTTCATCCTCAGGACAAATTGCAACCTGTACGGAACAGGAGGTTAAAGGTGCTGATGCTCCAAGTAGGGAGATTGCTAGTAACGCGGCTGGAATGGCGAACCTGGGCACAAGGAGATGAGAAATGAGGTGCGTTTTAGAAACCTTTCCCCATCACACGGTGTACCATCTTCTGGGTTTCTCATGCATGTTTTCGATGTAGGAAGATGCCCTTGAACCTGGAGATTTGGGACCCATGCGATGGGTACCACGCAGTATTACTTTAAAGGGTCTGCGTTTGCTCACCCAACCTCACCAAACCTCTCAGCCCCAAGAGTGTCCACCCTTATGTCTCATCCAGCTGTGGGTCTAGATATGGTCAATCCAGGTTGCATCACAGCCCCTGAACTCATTGTGTAAGAATTTCTATCTCTTTCACTGTCGTTGTTTCATGGGTTTTTCAAAGTAATTTATTTTCATAATGGGGTTTAGCTGCTTTTCACGGCTGTGTTTTTGCCGCTTTACACCCACTTGACACACTAACAGAGAGATATCAATACATAGGTTTTAAGATTATTACTAGTCAGATATATTCTTGTGCGGTGAATAGGGCGTGTTGAGTCCAGTTCTCTGAGCAAGGAGTAGGTCTTGTCTACTACATATTGGGTTTATGGAACGGTATCTGAGCTAATTTGATACCCTTGTTTTATGTATCACCCCACCTCACCTTTCCCGTTAAGCAGCCATAGTGTGTTTTCTGCATGTGTGACTCTGTTCTGTTTTGTAATTCAGTTCAAGTGTAACGTTTTTTACATTCCCTCTAAAAGTGATACCTTATGAGAAGTGTCCTTTTCTGTGTGACTTATTTCACTTAGAATCGTCGTACCTAAATCCACTCATCATGCTGCTACTAACCTTATGACATTGATTTCATGGCTGAGTGATATTCCATTGTACATAAGGACCACAACTTCTTTATCCATTTTTCTCTTTCCTTGGATATTTAAGGTGGAATGAAGTGGAGGTCTTTGTCAACAGAGCAGCCCTAAACTTTGGGGTGCTTGTGTCTTGCTGATTTTTCATTTTCCCAATTTATACCCCCATGAGTGGAAGTGCCCTATGCTCTCTAATCTGTGTTTTTCAGATGTTTCAGGACACACCGTACACTTCTCCAGAGTGGCTGTTGGCAATTTACATCCCGCCCATCAGTGTAGCAAGGCTCCCATTTCTCCATGGCCTGTCCTGCATTTCTGGTTTTGACACATTTTTCAGCATGGCCCTTTTGACCGATGGGAAGTGAGACTTCTTTGTAGCGCTGATTTGCCTTTCCAGGTTGCCTGGTTGGCCAAAAAGGGCGTATGCGTTTTTTCCTGAATATATTCAGGAAAAAACGCATACGCCCTTTTTGGCCAAGGGCATCATTGTCAACGTTTTGCCGCTTTTCATGTGCTTTAAAGGCGATTCGAATCTACCTCCTGAAATCTGTTTCCTGCAATTCTGCCTTGATTTCAAATCCTCTTCTTTGCCTTCCCTCAATATATTTGTGGACGAGAGTTATCATTTATAACTCTGCAGGTTTGTGAATTGCAGTGCCGTGAACCTACATTTTACAACTCGCTTTTTTGGGAGCTGGCCGCAAAAGCGCAGGATGGCTTCAGGCCCTGTTCTGGTTCCGGGGGGCAGGCTGAGCCTGTGGTTAATTCTTCTTCCTGATGGGAAAATAGAGTGACCTGTGCCTGTCCCGACACCAAGAGCTAGTCTCTCGTTGGTTCCCCGTCTTCCCGTTCATCCTCAGGACAAATTGCAACCTGTACGGAACAGGAGGTTAAAGGTGCTGATGCTCCAAGTAGGGAGATTGCTAGTAAAGCGGCTGGAATGGTGAACCCGGGCACAAGGAGATGAGAAATGAGGTGCGTTTTAGAAACCTTTCCCCATCACACGATGTACCATCTTCTGGGTTTCTCATGCATGTTTTCGATGTAGGAAGATGCCCTTGAACCTGGAGATTTGGGACCCATGCGATGGGTACCACGCAGTATTACTTTAAAGGGTCTGCGTTTGCTCACCCAACCTCACCAAACCTCTCAGCCCCAAGAGTGTCCACCCTTATGTCTCATCCAGCTGTGGGTCTAGATATGGTCAATCCAGGTTGCATCACAGCCCCTGAACGCATTGTGTAAGAATTTCTATCTCTTTCACTGTTGTTGTTTCATGGGTTTTTCAAAGTAATTTATTTTCATAATGGGGTTTAGCTGCTTTTCACGGCTGTGTTTATGCCGCTTTACACCCACTTGACACACTAACAGAGAGATATCAATACATAGGTTTTAAGATTATTACTAGTCAGATATATTCTTGTGCGGTGAATAGGGCGTGTTGAGTCCAGTTCTCTGAGCAAGGAGTAGGTCTTGTCTACTACATATTGGGTTTATGGAACGGTATCTGAGCTAATTTGATACCCTTGTTTTATGTATCACCCCACCTCACCTTTCCCGTTAAGCAGCCATAGTGTGTTTTCTGCATGTGTGACTCTGTTCTGTTTTGTAATTCAGTTCAAGTGTAACGGTTTTTACATTCCCTCTATCAGTGATACCTTATGAGAAGTGTCCTTTTCTGTGTGACTTATTTCACTTAGAATCGTCGTACCTAAATCCACTCATCATGCTGCTACTAACCTTATGACATTGATTTCATGGCTGAGTGATATTCCATTGTACATAAGGACCACAACTTCTTTATCCATTTTTCTCTTTCCTTGCATATTTAAGGTGGAATGAAGTGGAGGTCCTTGTCAACAGAGCAGCCCTAAACTTTGGGGTGCTTGTGTCTTGCTGATTTTTCATTTTCCCAATTTATACCCCCATGAGTGGAAGTGCCGTATGCTCTCTAAGCTGTGTTTTTTAGATGTTTCAGGATTCACCGTACACTTCTCCAGAGTGGCTGTTGGCAATTTACATCCCGCCCATCAGTGTAGCAAGGCTCCCATTTCTCCATGGCCTGTCCTGCATTTCTGGTTTTGACACTTTTTTCAGCATGGCCCTTTTGACCGATGGGAAGCGAGACTTCTCTATAGCGCTGATTTGCCTTTCCAGGTTGATTGGTTGGCCAAAAAGGGCGTATGCGTTTTTTCCTGAATATATTCAGGAAAAAACGCATACGCCCTTTTTGGCCAAGGGCATCATTGTCAAAGTTTTGCCGCTTTTCATGTGCTTTAAAGGCGATTCGTATCTACCTCCTGAAATCTGTTTCGTGCAATTCTGCCTTGATTTCAAATCCTCTTCTTTGCCTTCCCTCAATATATTTGTGGACGAGAGTTATCATTTATAACTCTGCAGGTTTGTGAATTGCAGTGCCCTGAACCTCCATTTTACAACTCGCTTTTTTGGGAGCTGGCCGCAAAAGCGCAGGATGGCTTCAGGCCCTGTTCTGGTTCCGGGGGGCAGGCTGAGCCTGTGGTTAATTCTTCTTCCTGATGGGAAAATAGAGTGACCTGTGCCTGTCCCGACACCAAGAGCTAGTCTCTCGTTGGTTCCCCGTCTTCCCGTTCATCCTCAGGACAAATTGCAACCTGTACGGAACAGGAGGTTAAAGGTGCTGATGCTCCAAGTAGGGAGATTGCTAGTAACGCGGCTGGAATGGCGAACCCGGGCACAAGGAGATGAGAAATGAGGCGCGTTTTAGAAACCTTTCCCCATCACACGGTGTACCATCTTCTGGGTTTCTCATGCATGTTTTTGATGTAGGAAGATGCCCTTGAACCTGGAGATTTGGGACCCATGCGATGGGTACCACGCAGTATTACTTTAAAGGGTCTGCGTTTGCTCACCCAACCTCACCAAACCTCTCAGCCCCAAGAATGTCCACCCTTATGTCTCATCCAGCTGTGGGTCTAGATATGGTCAATCCAGGTTGCATCACAGCCCCTGAACTCATTGTGTAAGAATTTCTATCTCTTTCACTGTCGTTGTTTCATGGGTTTTTCAAAGTAATTTATTTTCATAATGGGGTTTAGCTGCTTTTCACGGCTGTGTTTATGTCGCTTTACACCCACTTGACACACTAACAGAGAGATATCAATACATAGGTTTTAAGATTATTACTAGTCAGATATATTCTTGTGCGGTGAATAGGGCGTGTTGAGTCCAGTTCTCTGAGCAAGGAGTAGGTCTTGTCTACTACATATTGGGTTTATGGAACGGTATCTGAGCTAATTTGATACCCTTGTTTTATGTATCACCCCACCTCAGCTTTCCCGTTAAGCAGCCATAGTGTGTTTTCTGCATGTGTGACTCTGTTCTGTTTTGTAATTCAGTTCAAGTGTAACGGTTTTTACATTCCCTCTATAAGTGATACCTTATGAGAAGTGTCCTTTTCTGTGTGACTTATTTCACTTAGAATCGTCGTACCTAAATCCACTCATCATGCTGCTACTAACATTATGACATTGATTTCATGGCTGAGTGATATTCCATTGTACATAAGGACCACAACTTCTTTATCCATTTTTCTCTTTCCTGGGATATTTAAGGTGGAATGAAGTGGAGGTCCTTGTCAACAGAGCAGCCCTCAACTTTGGGGTGCTTGTGTCTTGCTGATTTTTCATTTTCCCAATTTATACCCCCATGAGTGGAAGTGCCCTATGCTCTCTAAGCTGTGTTTTTCAGATGTTTCAGGACACACCGTACACTTCTCCAGAGTGGCTGTTGGCAATTTACATCCCGCCCATCAGTGTAGCAAGGCTCCCATTTCTCCATGGCCTGTCCTGCATTTCTGGTTTTGACACTTTTTTCAGCATGGCCCTTTTGACCGATGGGAAGCGAGACTTCTCTGTAGCGCTGATTTGCCTTTCCAGGTTGCTTGGTTGGCCAAAAAGGGCGTATGCGTTTTTTCCTGAATATATTCAGGAAAAAACGCATACGCCCTTTTTGGCCAAGGGCATCATTGTCAACGTTTTGCCGCTTTTCATGTGCTTTAAAGGCGATTCGTATCTACCTCCTGAAATCTGTTTCGTGCAATTCTGCCTTGATTTCAAATAATCTTCTTTGCCTTCCCTCAATATATTTGTGGACGAGAGTTATCATTTATAACTCTGCAGGTTTGTGAATTGCAGTGCCCTGAACCTCCATTTTACAACTCGCTTTTTTGGGAGCTGGCCGCAAAAGCGCAGGATGGCTTCAGGCCCTGTTCTGGTTCCGGGGGGCAGGCTGAGCCTGTGGTTAATTCTTCTTCCTGATGGGAAAATAGAGTGACCTGTGCCTGTCCCAACACCAAGAGCTAGTCTCTCGTTGGTTCCCCGTCTTCCCGTTCATCCTCAGGACAAATTGCAACCTGTACGGAACAGGAGGTTAAAGGTGCTGATGCTCCAAGTAGGGAGATTGCTAGTAAAGTGGCTGGAATGGCGAACCCGGGCACAAGGAGATGAGAAATGAGGTGCGTTTTAGAAACCTTTCCCCATCACACGGTGTACCATCTTCTGGGTTTCTCATGCATGTTTTCGATGTAGGAAGATGCCCTTGAACCTGGAGATTTGGGACCCATGCGATGGGTACCACGCAGTATTACTTTAAAGGGTCTGCGTTTGCTCACCCAACCTCACCAAATCTCTCAGCCCCAAGAGTGTCCACCCTTATGTCTCATCCAGCTGTGGGTCTAGATATGGTCAATCCAGGTTGCATCACAGCCCCTGAACTCATTGTGTAAGAATTTCTATCTCTTTCACTGTCGTTGTTTCATGGGTTTTTCAAAGTAATTTATTTTCATAATGGGGTTTAGCTGCTTTTCACGGCTGTGTTTATGCCGCTTTACACCCACTTGACACACTAACAGAGAGATATCAATACATAGGTTTTAAGATTATTACTAGTCAGATATATTCTTGTGCGGTGAATAGGGCGTGTTGAGTACAGTTCTCTGAGCAAGGAGTTGGTCTTGTCTACTACATATTGGGTTTATGGAACGGTATCTGAGCTAATTTGATACCCTTGTTTTATGTATCACCCCACCTCACCTTTCCCGTTAAGCAGCCATAGTCTGTTTTCTGCATGTGTGACTCTGTTCTGTTTTGTAATTCAGTTCAATTTTAACGGTTTTTACATTCCCTCTATCAGTGATACCTTATGAGAAGTGTCCTTTTCTGTGTGACTTATTTCACTTAGAATCGTCGTACCTAAATCCACTCATCATGCTGCTACTAACCTTATGACATTGATTTCATGGCTGAGTGATATTCCATTGTACATAAGGACCACAACTTCTTTATCCATTTTTCTCTTTCCTGGGATATTTAAGGTGGAATGAAGTGGAGGTCCTTGTCAACAGAGCAGCCCTCAACTTTGGGGTGCTTGTGTCTTGCTGATTTTTCATTTTCCCAATTTATACCCCCATGAGTGGAAGTGCCCTATGCTCTCTAATCTGTGTTTTTCAGATGTTTCAGGACACACCGTACACTTCTCCAGAGTGGCTGTTGGCAATTTACATCCCGCCCATCAGTGTAGCAAGGCTCCCATTTCTCCATGGCCTGTCCTGCATTTCTGGTTTTGACACTTTTTTCAGCATGGCCCTTTTGACCGATGGGAAGCGAGACTTCTCTGTAGCGCTGATTTGCCTTTCCAGGTTGCTTGGTTGGCCAAAAAGGGCGTATGCGTTTTTTCCTGAATATATTCAGGAAAAAACGCATACGCCCTTTTTGGCCAAGGGCATCATTGTCAACGTTTTGCCGCTTTTCATGTGCTTTAAAGGCGATTCGTATCTACCTCCTGAAATCTGTTTCGTGCAATTCTGCCTTGATTTCAAATCCTCTTCTTTGCCTTCCCTCAATATATTTGTGGACGAGAGTTATCATTTATAACTCTGCAGGTTTGTGAATTGCAGTGCCCTGAACCTCCATTTTACAACTCGCTTTTTTGGGAGCTGGCCGCAAAAGCGCAGGATGGCTTCAGGCCCTGTTCTGGTTCCGGGGGGCAGGCTGAGCCTGTGGTTAATTCTTCTTCCTGATGGGAAAATAGAGTGACCTGTGCCTGTCCCAACACCAAGAGCTAGTCTCTCGTTGGTTCCCCGTCTGCCCGTTCATCCTCAGGACAAATTGCAACCTGTACGGAACAGGAGGTTAAAGGTGCTGATGCTCGAAGTAGGGAGATTGCTAGTAAAGCGGCTGGAATGGCGAACCCGGGCACAAGGAGATGAGAAATGAGGTGCGTTTTAGAAACCTTTCCCCATCACACGGTGTACCATCTTCTGGGTTTCTCATGCATGTTTTCGATGTAGGAAGATGCCCTTGAACCTGGAGATTTGGGACCCATGCGATGGGTACCACGCAGTATTACTTTAAAGGGTCTGCGTTTGCTCACCCAACCTCACCAAACCTCTCAGCCCCAAGAGTGTCCACCCTTATGTCTCATCCAGCTGTGGGTCTAGATATGGTCAATCCAGGTTGCATCACAGCCCCTGAACTCATTGTGTAAGAATTTCTATCTCTTTCACTGTCGTTGTTTCATGGGTTTTTCAAAGTAATTTATTTTCATAATGGGGTTTAGCTGCTTTTCACGGCTGTGTTTATGTCGCTTTACACCCACTTGACACACTAACAGAGAGATATCAATACATAGGTTTTAAGATTATTACTAGTCAGATATATTCTTGTGCGGTCAATAGGGCGTGTTGAGTCCAGTTCTCTGAGCAAGGAGTAGGTCTTGTCTACTACATATTGGGTTTATGGAACGGTATCTGAGCTAATTTGATACCCTTGTTTTATGTATCACCCCACCTCAGCTTTCCCGTTAAGCAGCCATAGTGTGTTTTCTGCATGTGTGACTCTGTTCTGTTTTGTAATTCAGTTCAAGTGTAACGGTTTTTACATTCCCTCTATCAGTGATACCTTATGAGAAGTGTCCTTTTCTGTGTGACTTATTTCACTTAGAATCGTCGTACCTAAATCCACTCATCATGCTGCTACTAACCTTATGACATTGATTTCATGGCTGAGTGATATTCCATTGTACATAAGGACCACAACTTCTTTATCCATTTTTCTCTTTCCTGGGATATTTAAGGTGGAATGAAGTGGAGGTCCTTGTCAACAGAGCAGCCCTCAACTTTGGGCTGCTTGTGTCTTGCTGATTTTTCATTTTCCCAATTTATACCCCCATGAGTGGAAGTGCCCTATGCTCTCTAAGCTGTGTTTTTCAGATGTTTCAGGACACACCGTACACTTCTCCAGAGTGGCTGTTGGCAATTTACATCCCGCCCATCAGTGTAGCAAGGCTCCCATTTCTCCATGGCCTGTCCTGCATTTCTGGTTTTGACACTTTTTTCAGCATGGCCCTTTTGACCGATGGGAAGCGAGACTTCTCTGTAGCGCTGATTTGCCTTTCCAGGTTGCTTGGTTGGCCAAAAAGGGCGTATGCGTTTTTTCCTGAATATATTCAGGAAAAAACGCATACGCCCTTTTTGGCCAAGGGCATCATTGTCAACGTTTTGCCGCTTTTCATGTGCTTTAAAGGCGATTCGTATCTACCTCCTGAAATCTGTTTCGTGCAATTCTGCCTTGATTTCAAATCCTCTTCTTTGCCTTCCCTCAATATATTTGTGGACGAGAGTTATCATTTATAACTCTGCAGGTTTGTGAATTGCAGTGCCCTGAACCTCCATTTTACAACTCGCTTTTTTGGGAGCTGGCCGCAAAAGCGCAGGATGGCTTCAGGCCCTGTTCTGGTTGCGGGGGGCAGGCTGAGCCTGTGGTTAATTCTTCTTCCTGATGGGAAAATAGAGTGACCTGTGCCTGTCCCAACACCAAGAGCTAGTCTCTCGTTGGTTCCCCGTCTGCCCGTTCATCCTCAGGACAAATTGCAACCTGTACGGAACAGGAGGTTAAAGGTGCTGATGCTCGAAGTAGGGAGATTGCTAGTAAAGCGGCTGGAATGGCGAACCCGGGCACAAGGAGATGAGAAATGAGGTGCGTTTTAGAAACCTTTCCCCATCACACGGTGTACCATCTTCTGGGTTTCTCATGCATGTTTTCGATGTAGGAAGATGCCCTTGAACCTGGAGATTTGGGACCCATGCGATGGGTACCACGCAGTATTACTTTAAAGGGTCTGCGTTTGCTCACCCAACCTCACCAAACCTCTCAGCCCCAAGAGTGTCCACCCTTATGTCTCATCCAGCTGTGGGTCTAGATATGGTCAATCCAGGTTGCATCACAGCCCCTGAACTCATTGTGTAAGAATTTCTATCTCTTTCACTGTCGTTGTTTCATGGGTTTTTCAAAGTAATTTATTTTCATAATGGGGTTTAGCTGCTTTTCACGGCTGTGTTTATGCCGCTTTACACCCACTTGACACACTAACAGAGAGATATCAATACATAGGTTTTAAGATTATTACTAGTCAGATATATTCTTGTGCGGTGAATAGGGCGTGTTGAGTACAGTTCTCTGAGCAAGGAGTTGGTCTTGTCTACTACATATTGGGTTTATGGAACGGTATCTGAGCTAATTTGATACCCTTGTTTTATGTATCACCCCACCTCACCTTTCCCGTTAAGCAGCCATAGTCTGTTTTCTGCATGTGTGACTCTGTTCTGTTTTGTAATTCAGTTCAAGTGTAACGGTTTTTACATTCCCTCTATCAGTGATACCTTATGAGAAGTGTCCTTTTCTGTGTGACTTATTTCACTTAGAATCGTCGTACCTAAATCCACTCATCATGCTGCTACTAACCTTATGACATTGATTTCATGGCTGAGTGATATTCCATTGTACATAAGGACCACAACTTCTTTATCCATTTTTCTCTTTCCTGGGATATTTAAGGTGGAATGAAGTGGAGGTCCTTGTCAACAGAGCAGCCCTCAACTTTGGGGTGCTTGTGTCTTGCTGATTTTTCATTTTCCCAATTTATACCCCCATGAGTGGAAGTGCCCTATGCTCTCTAAGCTGTGTTTTTCAGATGTTTCAGGACACACCGTACACTTCTCCAGAGTGGCTGTTGGCAATTTACATCCCGCCCATCAGTGTAGCAAGGCTCCCATTTCTCCATGGCCTGTCCTGCATTTCTGGTTTTGACACTTTTTTCAGCATGGCCCTTTTGACCGATGGGAAGCGAGACTTCTCTGTAGCGCTGATTTGCCTTTCCAGGTTGCTTGGTTGGCCAAAAAGGGCGTATGCGTTTTTTCCTGAATATATTCAGGAAAAAACGCATACGCCCTTTTTGGCCAAGGGCATCATTGTCAACGTTTTGCCGCTTTTCATGTGCTTTAAAGGCGATTCGTATCTACCTCCTGAAATCTGTTTCGTGCAATTCTGCCTTGATTTCAAATCCTCTTCTTTGCCTTCCCTCAATATATTTGTGGACGAGAGTTATCATTTATAACTCTGCAGGTTTGTGAATTGCAGTGCCCTGAACCTCCATTTTACAACTCGCTTTTTTGGGAGCTGGCCGCAAAAGCGCAGGATGGCTTCAGGCCCTGTTCTGGTTCCGGGGGGCAGGCTGAGCCTGTGGTTAATTCTTCTTCCTGATGGGAAAATAGAGTGACCTGTGCCTGTCCCAACACCAAGAGCTAGTCTCTCGTTGGTTCCCCGTCTGCCCGTTCATCCTCAGGACAAATTGCAACCTGTACGGAACAGGAGGTTAAAGGTGCTGATGCTCGAAGTAGGGAGATTGCTAGTAAAGCGGCTGGAATGGCGAACCCGGGCACAAGGAGATGAGAAATGAGGTGCGTTTTAGAAACCTTTCCCCATCACACGGTGTACCATCTTCTGGGTTTCTCATGCATGTTTTCGATGTAGGAAGATGCCCTTGAACCTGGAGATTTGGGACCCATGCGATGGGTACCACGCAGTATTACTTTAAAGGGTCTGCGTTTGCTCACCCAACCTCACCAAACCTCTCAGCCCCAAGAGTGTCCACCCTTATGTCTCATCCAGCTGTGGGTCTAGATATGGTCAATCCAGGTTGCATCACAGCCCCTGAACTCATTGTGTAAGAATTTCTATCTCTTTCACTGTCGTTGTTTCATGGGTTTTTCAAAGTAATTTATTTTCATAATGGGGTTTAGCTGCTTTTCACGGCTGTGTTTATGCCGCTTTACACCCACTTGACACACTAACAGAGAGATATCAATACATAGGTTTTAAGATTATTACTAGTCAGATATATTCTTGTGCGGTGAATAGGGCGTGTTGAGTCCAGTTCTCTGAGCAAGGAGTAGGTCTTGTCTACTACATATTGGGTTTATGGAACGGTATCTGAGCTAATTTGATACCCTTGTTTTATGTATCACCCCACCTCAGCTTTCCCGTTAAGCAGCCATAGTGTGTTTTCTGCATGTGTGACTCTGTTCTGTTTTGTAATTCAGTTCAAGTGTAACGGTTTTTACATTCCCTCTATAAGTGATACCTTATGAGAAGTGTCCTTTTCTGTGTGACTTATTTCACTTAGAATCGTCGTACCTAAATCCACTCATCATGCTGCTACTAACATTATGACATTGATTTCATGGCTGAGTGATATTCCATTGTACATAAGGACCACAACTTCTTTATCCATTTTTCTCTTTCCTGGGATATTTAAGGTGGAATGAAGTGGAGGTCCTTGTCAACAGAGCAGCCCTCAACTTTGCGGTGCTTGTGTCTTGCTGATTTTTCATTTTCCCAATTTATACCCCCATGAGTGGAAGTGCCCTATGCTCTCTAAGCTGTGTTTTTCAGATGTTTCAGGACACACCATACACTTCTCCAGAGTGGCTGTTGGCAATTTACATCCCGCCCATCAGTGTAGCAAGGCTCCCATTTCTCCATGGCCTGTCCTGCATTTCTGGTTTTGACACTATTTTCAGCATGGCCCTTTTGACCGATGGGAAGCGAGACTTCTCTGTAGCGCTGATTTGCCTTTCCAGGTTGCTTGGTTGGCCAAAAAGGGCGTATGCGTTTTTTCCTGAATATATTCAGGAAAAAACGCATACGCCCTTTTTGGCCAAGGGCATCATTGTCAACGTTTTGCCGCTTTTCATGTGCTTTAAAGGCGATTCGTATCTACCTCCTGAAATCTGTTTCATGCAATTCTGCCTTGATTTCAAATCCTCTTCTTTGCCTTCCCTCAATATATTTGTGGACGAGAGTTATCATTTATAACTCTGCAGGTTTGTGAATTGCAGTGCCCTGAAGCTCCATTTTACAACTCGCTTTTTTGGGAGCTGGCCGCAAAAGCGCAGGATGGCTTCAGGCCCTGTTCTGGTTCCGGGGGGCAGGCTGAGCCTGTGGTTAATTCTTCTTCCTGATGGGAAAATAGAGTGACCTGTGCCTGTCCCAACACCAAGAGCTAGTCTCTCGTTGGTTCCACGTCTTCCCGTTCATCCTCAGGACAAATTGCAACCTGTACGGAACAGGAGGTTAAAGGTGCTGATGCTCGAAGTAGGGAGATTGCTAGTAAAGCGGCTGGAATGGCGAACCCGGGCACAAGGAGATGAGAAATGAGGTGCGTTTTAGAAACCTTTCCCCATCACACGGTGTACCATCTTCTGGGTTTCTCATGCATGTTTTCGATGTAGGAAGATGCCCTTGAACCTGGAGATTTGGGACCCATGCGATGGGTACCACGCAGTATTACTTTAAAGGGTCTGCGTTTGCTCACCCAACCTCACCAAACCTCTCAGCCCCAAGAGTGTCCACCCTTATGTCTCATCCAGCTGTGGGTCTAGATATGGTCAATCCAGGTTGCATCACAGCCCCTGAACTCATTGTGTAAGAATTTCTATCTCTTTCACTGTCGTTGTTTCATGGGTTTTTCAAAGTAATTTATTTTCATAATGGGGTTTAGCTGCTTTTCACGGCTGTGTTTATGCCGCTTTACACCCACTTGACACACTAACAGAGAGATATCAATACATAGGTTTTAAGATTATTACTAGTCAGATATATTCTTGTGCGGTGAATAGGGCGTGTTGAGTACAGTTCTCTGAGCAAGGAGTTGGTCTTGTCTACTACATATTGGGTTTATGGAACGGTATCTGAGCTAATTTGATACCCTTGTTTTATGTATCACCCCACCTCACCTTTCCCGTTAAGCAGCCATAGTCTGTTTTCTGCATGTGTGACTCTGTTCTGTTTTGTAATTCAGTTCAAGTGTAACGGTTTTTACATTCCCTCTATCAGTGATACCTTATGAGAAGTGTCCTTTTCTGTGTGACTTATTTCACTTAGAATCGTCGTACCTAAATCCACTCATCATGCTGCTACTAACCTTATGACATTGATTTCATGGCTGAGTGATATTCCATTGTACATAAGGACCACAACTTCTTTATCCATTTTTCTCTTTCCTGGGATATTTAAGGTGGAATGAAGTGGAGGTCCTTGTCAACAGAGCAGCCCTCAACTTTGGGGTGCTTGTGTCTTGCTGATTTTTCATTTTCCCAATTTATACCCCCATGAGTGGAAGTGCCCTATGCTCTCTAAGCTGTGTTTTTCAGATGTTTCAGGACACACCGTACACTTCTCCAGAGTGGCTGTTGGCAATTTACATCCCGCCCATCAGTGTAGCAAGGCTCCCATTTCTCCATGGCCTGTCCTGCATTTCTGGTTTTGACACTTTTTTCAGCATGGCCCTTTTGACCGATGGGAAGCGAGACTTCTCTGTAGCGCTGATTTGCCTTTCCAGGTTGCTTGGTTGGCCAAAAAGGGCGTATGCGTTTTTTCCTGAATATATTCAGGAAAAAACGCATACGCCCTTTTTGGCCAAGGGCATCATTGTCAACGTTTTGCCGCTTTTCATGTGCTTTAAAGGCGATTCGTATCTACCTCCTGAAATCTGTTTCGTGCAATTCTGCCTTGATTTCAAATCCTCTTCTTTGCCTTCCCTCAATATATTTGTGGACGAGAGTTATCATTTATAACTCTGCAGGTTTGTGAATTGCAGTGCCCTGAACCTCCATTTTACAACTCGCTTTTTTGGGAGCTGGCCGCAAAAGCGCAGGATGGCTTCAGGCCCTGTTCTGGTTCCGGGGGGCAGGCTGAGCCTGTGGTTAATTCTTCTTCCTGATGGGAAAATAGAGTGACCTGTGCCTGTCCCAACACCAAGAGCTAGTCTCTCGTTGGTTCCCCGTCTGCCCGTTCATCCTCAGGACAAATTGCAACCTGTACGGAACAGGAGGTTAAAGGTGCTGATGCTCGAAGTAGGGAGATTGCTAGTAAAGCGGCTGGAATGGCGAACCCGGGCACAAGGAGATGAGAAATGAGGTGCGTTTTAGAAACCTTTCCCCATCACACGGTGTACCATCTTCTGGGTTTCTCATGCATGTTTTCGATGTAGGAAGATGCCCTTGAACCTGGAGATTTGGGACCCATGCGATGGGTACCACGCAGTATTACTTTAAAGGGTCTGCGTTTGCTCACCCAACCTCACCAAACCTCTCAGCCCCAAGAGTGTCCACCCTTATGTCTCATCCAGCTGTGGGTCTAGATATGGTCAATCCAGGTTGCATCACAGCCCCTGAACTCATTGTGTAAGAATTTCTATCTCTTTCACTGTCGTTGTTTCATGGGTTTTTCAAAGTAATTTATTTTCATAATGGGGTTTAGCTGCTTTTCACGGCTGTGTTTATGTCGCTTTACACCCACTTGACACACTAACAGAGAGATATCAATACATAGGTTTTAAGATTATTACTAGTCAGATATATTCTTGTGCGGTCAATAGGGCGTGTTGAGTCCAGTTCTCTGAGCAAGGAGTAGGTCTTGTCTACTACATATTGGGTTTATGGAACGGTATCTGAGCTAATTTGATACCCTTGTTTTATGTATCACCCCACCTCAGCTTTCCCGTTAAGCAGCCATAGTCTGTTTTCTGCATGTGTGACTCTGTTCTGTTTTGTAATTCAGTTCAAGTGTAACGGTTTTTACATTCCCTCTATCAGTGATACCTTATGAGAAGTGTCCTTTTCTGTGTGACTTATTTCACTTAGAATCGTCGTACCTAAATCCACTCATCATGCTGCTACTAACCTTATGACATTGATTTCATGGCTGAGTGATATTCCATTGTACATAAGGACCACAACTTCTTTATCCATTTTTCTCTTTCCTGGGATATTTAAGGTGGAATGAAGTGGAGGTCCTTGTCAACAGAGCAGCCCTCAACTTTGGGGTGCTTGTGTCTTGCTGATTTTTCATTTTCCCAATTTATACCCCCATGAGTGGAAGTGCCCTATGCTCTCTAAGCTGTGTTTTTCAGATGTTTCAGGACACACCGTACACTTCTCCAGAGTGGCTGTTGGCAATTTACATCCCGCCCATCAGTGTAGCAAGGCTCCCATTTCTCCATGGCCTGTCCTGCATTTCTGGTTTTGACACTTTTTTCAGCATGGCCCTTTTGACCGATGGGAAGCGAGACTTCTCTGTAGCGCTGATTTGCCTTTCCAGGTTGCTTGGTTGGCCAAAAAGGGCGTATGCGTTTTTTCCTGAATATATTCAGGAAAAAACGCATACGCCCTTTTTGGCCAAGGGCATCATTGTCAACGTTTTGCCGCTTTTCATGTGCTTTAAAGGCGATTCGTATCTACCTCCTGAAATCTGTTTCGTGCAATTCTGCCTTGATTTCAAATCCTCTTCTTTGCCTTCCCTCAATATATTTGTGGACGAGAGTTATCATTTATAACTCTGCAGGTTTGTGAATTGCAGTGCCCTGAACCTCCATTTTACAACTCGCTTTTTTGGGAGCTGGCCGCAAAAGCGCAGGATGGCTTCAGGCCCTGTTCTGGTTCCGGGGGGCAGGCTGAGCCTGTGGTTAATTCTTCTTCCTGATGGGAAAATAGAGTGACCTGTGCCTGTCCCAACACCAAGAGCTAGTCTCTCGTTGGTTCCCCGTCTGCCCGTTCATCCTCAGGACAAATTGCAACCTGTACGGAACAGGAGGTTAAAGGTGCTGATGCTCGAAGTAGGGAGATTGCTAGTAAAGCGGCTGGAATGGCGAACCCGGGCACAAGGAGATGAGAAATGAGGTGCGTTTTAGAAACCTTTCCCCATCACACGGTGTACCATCTTCTGGGTTTCTCATGCATGTTTTCGATGTAGGAAGATGCCCTTGAACCTGGAGATTTGGGACCCATGCGATGGGTACCACGCAGTATTACTTTAAAGGGTCTGCGTTTGCTCACCCAACCTCACCAAACCTCTCAGCCCCAAGAGTGTCCACCCTTATGTCTCATCCAGCTGTGGGTCTAGATATGGTCAATCCAGGTTGCATCACAGCCCCTGAACTCATTGTGTAAGAATTTCTATCTCTTTCACTGTCGTTGTTTCATGGGTTTTTCAAAGTAATTTATTTTCATAATGGGGTTTAGCTGCTTTTCACGGCTGTGTTTATGCCGCTTTACACCCACTTGACACACTAACAGAGAGATATCAATACATAGGTTTTAAGATTATTACTAGTCAGATATATTCTTGTGCGGTGAATAGGGCGTGTTGAGTACAGTTCTCTGAGCAAGGAGTTGGTCTTGTCTACTACATATTGGGTTTATGGAACGGTATCTGAGCTAATTTGATACCCTTGTTTTATGTATCACCCCACCTCACCTTTCCCGTTAAGCAGCCATAGTCTGTTTTCTGCATGTGTGACTCTGTTCTGTTTTGTAATTCAGTTCAAGTGTAACGGTTTTTACATTCCCTCTATCAGTGATACCTTATGAGAAGTGTCCTTTTCTGTGTGACTTATTTCACTTAGAATCGTCGTACCTAAATCCACTCATCATGCTGCTACTAACCTTATGACATTGATTTCATGGCTGAGTGATATTCCATTGTACATAAGGACCACAACTTCTTTATCCATTTTTCTCTTTCCTGGGATATTTAAGGTGGAATGAAGTGGAGGTCCTTGTCAACAGAGCAGCCCTCAACTTTGGGGTGCTTGTGTCTTGCTGATTTTTCATTTTCCCAATTTATACCCCCATGAGTGGAAGTGCCCTATGCTCTCTAAGCTGTGTTTTTCAGATGTTTCAGGACACACCGTACACTTCTCCAGAGTGGCTGTTGGCAATTTACATCCCGCCCATCAGTGTAGCAAGGCTCCCATTTCTCCATGGCCTGTCCTGCATTTCTGGTTTTGACACTTTTTTCAGCATGGCCCTTTTGACCGATGGGAAGCGAGACTTCTCTGTAGCGCTGATTTGCCTTTCCAGGTTGCTTGGTTGGCCAAAAAGGGCGTATGCGTTTTTTCCTGAATATATTCAGGAAAAAACGCATACGCCCTTTTTGGCCAAGGGCATCATTGTCAACGTTTTGCCGCTTTTCATGTGCTTTAAAGGCGATTCGTATCTACCTCCTGAAATCTGTTTCGTGCAATTCTGCCTTGATTTCAAATCCTCTTCTTTGCCTTGCCTCAATATATTTGTGGACGAGAGTTATCATTTATAACTCTGCAGGTTTGTGAATTGCAGTGCCCTGAACCTCCATTTTACAACTCGCATTTTTGGGAGCTGGCCGCAAAAGCGCAGGATGGTTTCAGGCCCTGTTCTGGTTCCGGGGGGCAGGCTGAGCCTGTGGTTAATTCTTCTTCCTGATGGGAAAATAGAGTGACCTGTGCCTGTCCCAACACCAAGAGCTAGTCTCTCGTTGGTTCCCCGTCTTCCCGTTCATCCTCAGGACAAATTGCAACCTGTACGGAACAGGAGGTTAAAGGTGCTGATGCTCCAAGTAGGGAGATTGCTAGTAAAGCAGCTGGAATGGCGAACCCGGGCACAAGGAGATGAGAAATGAGGTGCGTTTTAGAAACCTTTCCCCATCACACGGTGTACCATCTTCTGGGTTTCTCATGCATGTTTTCGATGTAGGAAGATGCCCTTGAACCTGGAGATTTGGGACCCATGCGATGGGTACCACGCAGTATTACTTTAAAGGGTCTGCGTTTGCTCACCCAACCTCACCAAACCTCTCAGCCCCAAGAGTGTCCACCCTTATGTCTCATCCAGCTGTGGGTCTAGATATGGTCAATCCAGGTTGCATCACAGCCCCTGAACTCATTGTGTAAGAATTTCTATCTCTTTCACTGTCGTTGTTTCATGGGTTTTTCAAAGTAATTTATTTTCATAATGGGGTTTAGCTGCTTTTCACGGCTGTGTTTATGCCGCTTTACACCCACTTGACACACTAACAGAGAGATATCAATACATAGGTTTTAAGATTATTACTAGTCAGATATATTCTTGTGCGGTGAATAGGGCGTGTTGAGTCCAGTTCTCTGAGCAAGGAGTAGGTCTTGTCTACTACATATTGGGTTTATGGAACGGTATCTGAGCTAATTTGATACCCTTGTTTTATGTATCACCCCACCTCAGCTTTCCCGTTAAGCAGCCATAGTGTGTTTTCTGCATGTGTGACTCTGTTCTGTTTTGTAATTCAGTTCAAGTGTAACGGTTTTTACATTCCCTCTATAAGTGATACCTTATGAGAAGTGTCCTTTTCTGTGTGACTTATTTCACTTAGAATCGTCGTACCTAAATCCACTCATCATGCTGCTACTAACATTATGACATTGATTTCATGGCTGAGTGATATTCCATTGTACATAAGGACCACAACTTCTTTATCCATTTTTCTCTTTCCTGGGATATTTAAGGTGGAATGAAGTGGAGGTCCTTGTCAACAGAGCAGCCCTCAACTTTGCGGTGCTTGTGTCTTGCTGATTTTTCATTTTCCCAATTTATACCCCCATGAGTGGAAGTGCCCTATGCTCTCTAAGCTGTGTTTTTCAGATGTTTCAGGACACACCATACACTTCTCCAGAGTGGCTGTTGGCAATTTACATCCCGCCCATCAGTGTAGCAAGGCTCCCATTTCTCCATGGCCTGTCCTGCATTTCTGGTTTTGACACTATTTTCAGCATGGCCCTTTTGACCGATGGGAAGCGAGACTTCTCTGTAGCGCTGATTTGCCTTTCCAGGTTGCTTGGTTGGCCAAAAAGGGCGTATGCGTTTTTTCCTGAATATATTCAGGAAAAAACGCATACGCCCTTTTTGGCCAAGGGCATCATTGTCAACGTTTTGCCGCTTTTCATGTGCTTTAAAGGCGATTCGTATCTACCTCCTGAAATCTGTTTCATGCAATTCTGCCTTGATTTCAAATCCTCTTCTTTGCCTTCCCTCAATATATTTGTGGACGAGAGTTATCATTTATAACTCTGCAGGTTTGTGAATTGCAGTGCCCTGAAGCTCCATTTTACAACTCGCTTTTTTGGGAGCTGGCCGCAAAAGCGCAGGATGGCTTCAGGCCCTGTTCTGGTTCCGGGGGGCAGGCTGAGCCTGTGGTTAATTCTTCTTCCTGATGGGAAAATAGAGTGACCTGTGCCTGTCCCAACACCAAGAGCTAGTCTCTCGTTGGTTCCACGTCTTCCCGTTCATCCTCAGGACAAATTGCAACCTGTACGGAACAGGAGGTTAAAGGTGCTGATGCTCGAAGTAGGGAGATTGCTAGTAAAGCGGCTGGAATGGCGAACCCGGGCACAAGGAGATGAGAAATGAGGTGCGTTTTAGAAACCTTTCCCCATCACACGGTGTACCATCTTCTGGGTTTCTCATGCATGTTTTCGATGTAGGAAGATGCCCTTGAACCTGGAGATTTGGGACCCATGCGATGGGTACCACGCAGTATTACTTTAAAGGGTCTGCGTTTGCTCACCCAACCTCACCAAACCTCTCAGCCCCAAGAGTGTCCACCCTTATGTCTCATCCAGCTGTGGGTCTAGATATGGTCAATCCAGGTTGCATCACAGCCCCTGAACTCATTGTGTAAGAATTTCTATCTCTTTCACTGTCGTTGTTTCATGGGTTTTTCAAAGTAATTTATTTTCATAATGGGGTTTAGCTGCTTTTCACGGCTGTGTTTATGCCGCTTTACACCCACTTGACACACTAACAGAGAGATATCAATACATAGGTTTTAAGATTATTACTAGTCAGATATATTCTTGTGCGGTGAATAGGGCGTGTTGAGTACAGTTCTCTGAGCAAGGAGTTGGTCTTGTCTACTACATATTGGGTTTATGGAACGGTATCTGAGCTAATTTGATACCCTTGTTTTATGTATCACCCCACCTCACCTTTCCCGTTAAGCAGCCATAGTGTGTTTTCTGCATGTGTGACTCTGTTCTGTTTTGTAATTCAGTTCAAGTGTAACGGTTTTTACATTCCCTCTATAAGTGATACCTTATGAGAAGTGTCCTTTTCTGTGTGACTTATTTCACTTAGAATCGTCGTACCTAAATCCACTCATCATGCTGCTACTAACCTTATGACATTGATTTCATGGCTGAGTGATATTCCATTGTACATAAGGACCACAACTTCTTTATCCATTTTTCTCTTTCCTGGGATATTTAAGGTGGAATGAAGTGGAGGTCCTTGTCAACAGAGCAGCCCTCAACTTTGGGGTGCTTGTGTCTTGCTGATTTTTCATTTTCCCAATTTATACCCCCATGAGTGGAAGTGCCCTATGCTCTCTAAGCTGTGTTTTTCAGATGTTTCAGGACACACCGTACACTTCTCCAGAGTGGCTGTTGGCAATTTACATCCCGCCCATCAGTGTAGCAAGGCTCCCATTTCTCCATGGCCTGTCCTGCATTTCTGGTTTTGACACTTTTTTCAGCATGGCCCTTTTGACCGATGGGAAGCGAGACTTCTCTGTAGCGCTGATTTGCCTTTCCAGGTTGCTTGGTTGGCCAAAAAGGGCGTATGCGTTTTTTCCTGAATATATTCAGGAAAAAACGCATACGCCCTTTTTGGCCAAGGGCATCATTGTCAACGTTTTGCCGCTTTTCATGTGCTTTAAAGGCGATTCGTATCTACCTCCTGAAATCTGTTTCGTGCAATTCTGCCTTGATTTCAAATCCTCTTCTTTGCCTTCCCTCAATATATTTGTGGACGAGAGTTATCATTTATAACTCTGCAGGTTTGTGAATTGCAGTGCCCTGAACCTCCATTTTACAACTCGCTTTTTTGGGAGCTGGCCGCAAAAGCGCAGGATGGCTTCAGGCCCTGTTCTGGTTCCGGGGGGCAGGCTGAGCCTGTGGTTAATTCTTCTTCCTGATGGGAAAATAGAGTGACCTGTGCCTGTCCCAACACCAAGAGCTAGTCTCTCGTTGGTTCCCCGTCTGCCCGTTCATCCTCAGGACAAATTGCAACCTGTACGGAACAGGAGGTTAAAGGTGCTGATGCTTGAAGTAGGGAGATTGCTAGTAAAGCGGCTGGAATGGCGAACCCGGGCACAAGGAGATGAGAAATGAGGTGCGTTTTAGAAACCTTTCCCCATCACACGGTGTACCATCTTCTGGGTTTCTCATGCATGTTTTCGATGTAGGAAGATGCCCTTGAACCTGGAGATTTGGGACCCATGCGATGGGTACCACGCAGTATTACTTTAAAGGGTCTGCGTTTGCTCACCCAACCTCACCAAACCTCTCAGCCCCAAGAGTGTCCACCCTTATGTCTCATCCAGCTGTGGGTCTAGATATGGTCAATCCAGGTTGCATCACAGCCCCTGAACTCATTGTGTAAGAATTTCTATCTCTTTCACTGTCGTTGTTTCATGGGTTTTTCAAAGTAATTTATTTTCATAATGGGGTTTAGCTGCTTTTCACGGCTGTGTTTATGCCGCTTTACACCCACTTGACACACTAACAGAGAGCTATCAATACATAGGTTTTAAGATTATTACTAGTCAGATATATTCTTGTGCGGTGAATAGGGCGTGTTGAGTACAGTTCTCTGAGCAAGGAGTTGGTCTTGTCTACTACATATTGGGTTTATGGAACGGTATCTGAGCTAATTTGATACCCTTGTTTTATGTATCACCCCACCTCACCTTTCCCGTTAAGCAGCCATAGTCTGTTTTCTGCATGTGTGACTCTGTTCTGTTTTGTAATTCAGTTCAAGTGTAACGGTTTTTACATTCCCTCTATCAGTGATACCTTATGAGAAGTGTCCTTTTCTGTGTGACTTATTTCACTTAGAATCGTCGTACCTAAATCCACTCATCATGCTGCTACTAACCTTATGACATTGATTTCATGGCTGAGTGATATTCCATTGTACATAAGGACCACAACTTCTTTATCCATTTTTATCTTTCCTGGGATATTTAAGGTGGAATGAAGTGGAGGTCCTTGTCAACAGAGCAGCCCTCAACTTTGGGGTGCTTGTGTCTTGCTGATTTTTCATTTTCCCAATTTATACCCCCATGAGTGGAAGTGCCCTATGCTCTCTAAGCTGTGTTTTTCAGATGTTTCAGGACACACCGTACACTTCTCCAGAGTGGCTGTTGGCAATTTACATCCCGCCCATCAGTGTAGCAAGGCTCCCATTTCTCCATGGCCTGTCCTGCATTTCTGGTTTTGACACTTTTTTCAGCATGGCCCTTTTGACCGATGGGAAGCGAGACTTCTCTGTAGCACTGATTTGCCTTTCCAGGTTGCTTGGTTGACCAAAAAGGGCGTATGCGTTTTTTCCTGAATATATTCAGGAAAAAACGCATACGCCCTTTTTGGCCAAGGGCATCATTGTCAACGTTTTGCCGCTTTTCATGTGCTTTAAAGGCGATTCGTATCTACCTCCTGAAATCTGTTTCGTGCAATTCTGCCTTGATTTCAAATCCTCTTCTTTGCCTTCCCTCAATATATTTGTGGACGAGAGTTATCATTTATAACTCTGCAGGTTTGTGAATTGCAGTGCCCTGAACCTCCATTTTACAACTCGCATTTTTGGGAGCTGGCCGCAAAAGCACAGGATGGTTTCAGGCCCTGTTCTGGTTCCGGGGGGCAGGCTGAGCCTGTGGTTAATTCTTCTTCCTGATGGGAAAATAGAGTGACCTGTGCCTGTCCCAACACCAAGAGCTAGTCTCTCGTTGGTTCCCCGTCTTCCCGTTCATCCTCAGGACAAATTGCAACCTGTACGGAACAGGAGGTTAAAGGTGCTGATGCTCCAAGTAGGGAGATTGCTAGTAAAGCAGCTGGAATGGCGAACCCGGGCACAAGGAGATGAGAAATGAGGTGCGTTTTAGAAACCTTTCCCCATCACACGGTGTACCATCTTCTGGGTTTCTCATGCATGTTTTCGATGTAGGAAGATGCCCTTGAACCTGGAGATTTGGGACCCATGCGATGGGTACCACGCAGTATTACTTTAAAGGGTCTGCGTTTGCTCACCCAACCTCACCAAACCTCTCAGCCCCAAGAGTGTCCACCCTTATGTCTCATCCAGCTGTGGGTCTAGATATGGTCAATCCAGGTTGCATCACAGCCCCTGAACTCATTGTGTAAGAATTTCTATCTCTTTCACTGTCGTTGTTTCATGGGTTTTTCAAAGTAATTTATTTTCATAATGGGGTTTAGCTGCTTTTCACGGCTGTGTTTATGCCGCTTTACACCCACTTGACACACTAACAGAGAGATATCAATACATAGGTTTTAAGATTATTACTAGTCAGATATATTCTTGTGCGGTGAATAGGGCGTGTTGAGTCCAGTTCTCTGAGCAAGGAGTAGGTCTTGTCTACTACATATTGGGTTTATGGAACGGTATCTGAGCTAATTTGATACCCTTGTTTTATGTATCACCCCACCTCACCTTTCCCGTTAAGCAGCCATAGTGTGTTTTCTGCATGTGTGACTCTGTTCTGTTTTGTAATTCAGTTCAAGTGTAACGGTTTTTACATTCCCTCTATAAGTGATACCTTATGAGAAGTGTCCTTTTCTGTGTGACTTATTTCACTTAGAATCGTCGTACCTAAATCCACTCATCATGCTGCTACTAACATTATGACATTGATTTCATGGCTGAGTGATATTCCATTGTACATAAGGACCACAACTTCTTTATCCATTTTTCTCTTTCCTGGGATATTTAAGGTGGAATGAAGTGGAGGTCCTTGTCAACAGAGCAGCCCTCAACTTTGGGGTGCTTGTGTCTTGCTGATTTTTCATTTTCCCAATTTATACCCCCATGAGTGGAAGTGCCCTATGCTCTCTAAGCTGTGTTTTTCAGATGTTTCAGGACACACCATACACTTCTCCAGAGTGGCTGTTGGCAATTTACATCCCGCCCATCAGTGTAGCAAGGCTCCCATTTCTCCATGGCCTGTCCTGCATTTCTGGTTTTGACACTATTTTCAGCATGGCCCTTTTGACCGATGGGAAGCGAGACTTCTCTGTAGCGCTGATTTGCCTTTCCAGGTTGCTTGGTTGGCCAAAAAGGGCGTATGCGTTTTTTCCTGAATATATTCAGGAAAAAACGCATACGCCCTTTTTGGCCAAGGGCATCATTGTCAACGTTTTGCCGCTTTTCATGTGCTTTAAAGGCGATTCGTATCTACCTCCTGAAATCTGTTTCATGCAATTCTGCCTTGATTTCAAATCCTCTTCTTTGCCTTCCCTCAATATATTTGTGGACGAGAGTTATCATTTATAACTCTGCAGGTTTGTGAATTGCAGTGCCCTGAAGCTCCATTTTACAACTCGCTTTTTTGGGAGCTGGCCGCAAAAGCGCAGGATGGCTTCAGGCCCTGTTCTGGTTCCGGGGGGCAGGCTGAGCCTGTGGTTAATTCTTCTTCCTGATGGGAAAATAGAGTGACCTGTGCCTGTCCCAACACCAAGAGCTAGTCTCTCGTTGGTTCCACGTCTTCCCGTTCATCCTCAGGACAAATTGCAACCTGTACGGAACAGGAGGTTAAAGGTGCTGATGCTCCAAGTAGGGAGATTGCTAGTAAAGTGTTTGGAATGGCGAACCCGGGCACAAGGAGATGAGAAATGAGGTGCGTTTTAGAAACCTTTCCCCATCACACGGTGTACCATCTTCTGGGTTTCTCATGCATGTTTTCGATGTAGGAAGATGCCCTTGAACCTGGAGATTTGGGACCCATGCGATGGGTACCACGCAGTATTACTTTAAAGGGTCTGCGTTTGCTCACCCAACCTCACCAAACCTCTCAGCCCCAAGAGTGTCCACCCTTATGTCTCATCCAGCTGTGGGTCTAGATATGGTCAATCCAGGTTGCATCACAGCCCCTGAACTCATTGTGTAAGAATTTCTATCTCTTTCACTGTCGTTGTTTCATGGGTTTTTCAAAGTAATTTATTTTCATAATGGGGTTTAGCTGCTTTTCACGGCTGTGTTTATGCCGCTTTACACCCACTTGACACACTAACAGAGAGATATCAATACATAGGTTTTAAGATTATTACTAGTCAGATATATTCTTGTGCGGTGAATAGGGCGTGTTGAGTCCAGTTCTCTGAGCAAGGAGTTGGTCTTGTCTACTACATATTGGGTTTATGGAACGGTATCTGAGCTAATTTGATACCCTTGTTTTATGTATCACCCCACCTCACCTTTCCCGTTAAGCAGCCATAGTGTGTTTTCTGCATGTGTGACTCTGTTCTGTTTTGTAATTCAGTTCAAGTGTAACGGTTTTTACATTCCCTCTATAAGTGATACCTTATGAGAAGTGTCCTTTTCTGTGTGACTTATTTCACTTAGAATCGTCGTACCTAAATCCACTCATCATGCTGCTACTAACCTTATGACATTGATTTCATGGCTGAGTGATATTCCATTGTACATAAGGACCACAACTTCTTTATCCATTTTTCTCTTTCCTGGGATATTTAAGGTGGAATGAAGTGGAGGTCCTTGTCAACAGAGCAGCCCTCAACTTTGGGGTGCTTGTGTCTTGCTGATTTTTCATTTTCCCAATTTATACCCCCATGAGTGGAAGTGCCCTATGCTCTCTAAGCTGTGTTTTTCAGATGTTTCAGGACACACCGTACACTTCTCCAGAGTGGCTGTTGGCAATTTACATCCCGCCCATCAGTGTAGCAAGGCTCCCATTTCTCCATGGCCTGTCCTGCATTTCTGGTTTTGAGACTTTTTTCAGCATGGCCCTTTTGACCGATGGGAAGCGAGACTTCTCTGTAGCGCTGATTTGCCTTTCCAGGTTGCTTGGTTGGCCAAAAAGGGCGTATGCGTTTTTTCCTGAATATATTCAGGAAAAAACGCATACGCCCTTTTTGGCCAAGGGCATCATTGTCAACGTTTTGCCGCTTTTCATGTGCTTTAAAGGCGATTCGTATCTACCTCCTGAAATCTGTTTCGTGCAATTCTGCCTTGATTTCAAATCCTCTTCTTTGCCTTCCCTCAATATATTTGTGGACGAGAGTTATCATTTATAACTCTGCAGGTTTGTGAATTGCAGTGCCCTGAACCTCCATTTTACAACTCGCTTTTTTGGGAGCTGGCCGCAAAAGCGCAGGATGGCTTCAGGCCCTGTTCTGGTTCCGGGGGGCAGGCTGAGCCTGTGGTTAATTCTTCTTCCTGATGGGAAAATAGAGTGACCTGTGCCTGTCCCAACACCAAGAGCTAGTCTCTCGTTGGTTCCCCGTCTGCCCGTTCATCCTCAGGACAAATTGCAACCTGTACGGAACAGGAGGTTAAAGGTGCTGATGCTCGAAGTAGGGAGATTGCTAGTAAAGCGGCTGGAATGGCGAACCCGGGCACAAGGAGATGAGAAATGAGGTGCGTTTTAGAAACCTTTCCCCATCACACGGTGTACCATCTTCTGGGTTTCTCATGCATGTTTTCGATGTAGGAAGATGCCCTTGAACCTGGAGATTTGGGACCCATGCGATGGGTACCACGCAGTATTACTTTAAAGGGTCTGCGTTTGCTCACCCAACCTCACCAAACCTCTCAGCCCCAAGAGTGTCCACCCTTATGTCTCATCCAGCTGTGGGTCTAGATATGGTCAATCCAGGTTGCATCACAGCCCCTGAACTCATTGTGTAAGAATTTCTATCTCTTTCACTGTCGTTGTTTCATGGGTTTTTCAAAGTAATTTATTTTCATAATGGGGTTTAGCTGCTTTTCACGGCTGTGTTTATGCCGCTTTACACCCACTTGACACACTAACAGAGAGATATCAATACATAGGTTTTAAGATTATTACTAGTCAGATATATTCTTGTGCGGTGAATAGGGCGTGTTGAGTACAGTTCTCTGAGCAAGGAGTTGGTCTTGTCTACTACATATTGGGTTTATGGAACGGTATCTGAGCTAATTTGATACCCTTGTTTTATGTATCACCCCACCTCACCTTTCCCGTTAAGCAGCCATAGTCTGTTTTCTGCATGTGTGACTCTGTTCTGTTTTGTAATTCAGTTCAAGTGTAACGGTTTTTACATTCCCTCTATCAGTGATACCTTATGAGAAGTGTCCTTTTCTGTGTGACTTATTTCACTTAGAATCGTCGTACCTAAATCCACTCATCATGCTGCTACTAACCTTATGACATTGATTTCATGGCTGAGTGATATTCCATTGTACATAAGGACCACAACTTCTTTATCCATTTTTCTCTTTCCTGGGATATTTAAGGTGGAATGAAGTGGAGGTCCTTGTCAACAGAGCAGCCCTCAACTTTGGGGTGCTTGTGTCTTGCTGATTTTTCATTTTCCCAATTTATACCCCCATGAGTGGAAGTGCCCTATGCTCTCTAAGCTGTGTTTTTCAGATGTTTCAGGACACACCGTACACTTCTCCAGAGTGGCTGTTGGCAATTTACATCCCGCCCATCAGTGTAGCAAGGCTCCCATTTCTCCATGGCCTGTCCTGCATTTCTGGTTTTGAGACTTTTTTCAGCATGGCCCTTTTGACCGATGGGAAGCGAGACTTCTCTGTAGCGCTGATTTGCCTTTCCAGGTTGCTTGGTTGGCCAAAAAGGGCGTATGCGTTTTTTCCTGAATATATTCAGGAAAAAACGCATACGCCCTTTTTGGCCAAGGGCATCATTGTCAACGTTTTGCCGCTTTTCATGTGCTTTAAAGGCGATTCGTATCTACCTCCTGAAATCTGTTTCGTGCAATTCTGCCTTGATTTCAAATCCTCTTCTTTGCCTTCCCTCAATATATTTGTGGACGAGAGTTATCATTTATAACTCTGCAGGTTTGTGAATTGCAGTGCCCTGAACCTCCATTTTACAACTCGCTTTTTTGGGAGCTGGCCGCAAAAGCGCAGGATGGCTTCAGGCCCTGTTCTGGTTCCGGGGGGCAGGCTGAGCCTGTGGTTAATTCTTCTTCCGGATGGGAAAATAGAGTGACCTGTGCCTGTCCCAACACCAAGAGCTAGTCTCTCGTTGGTTCCCCGTCTTCCCGTTCATCCTCAGGACAAATTGCAACCTGTACAGAACAGGAGGTTAAAGGTGCTGATGCTCCAAGTAGGGAGATTGCTAGTAAAGTGGCTGGAATGGCGAACCCGGGCACAAGGAGATGAGAAATGAGGTGCGTTTTAGAAAACTTTCCCCATCACACAGTGTACCATCTTCTGGGTTTCTCATGCATGTTTTCGATGTAGGAAGATGCCCTTGAACCTGGAGATTTGGGACCCATGCGATGGGTACCACGCAGTATTACTTTAAAGGGTCTGCGTTTGCTCACCCAACCTCACCAAACCTCTCAGCCCCAAGAGTGTCCACCCTTATGTCTCATCCAGCTGTGGGTCTAGATATGGTCAATCCAGGTTGCATCACAGCCCCTGAACTCATTGTGTAAGAATTTCTATCTCTTTCACTGTCGTTGTTTCATGGGTTTTTCAAAGTAATTTATTTTCATAATGGGGTTTAGCTGCTTTTCACGGCTGTGTTTATGCCGCTTTACACCCACTTGACACACTAACAGAGAGATATCAATACATAGGTTTTAAGATTATTACTAGTCAGATATATTCTTGTGCGGTGAATAGGGCGTGTTGAGTCCAGTTCTCTGAGCAAGGAGTTGGTCTTGTCTACTACATATTGGGTTTATGGAACGGTATCTGAGCTAATTTGATACCCTTGTTTTATGTATCACCCCACCTCAGCTTTCCCGTTAAGCAGCCATAGTGTGTTTTCTGCATGTGTGACTCTGTTCTGTTTTGTAATTCAGTTCAAGTGTAACGGTTTTTACATTCCCTCTATCAGTGATACCTTATGAGAAGTGTCCTTTTCTGTGTGACTTATTTCACTTAGAATCGTCGTACCTAAATCCACTCATCATGCTGCTACTAACCTTATGACATTGATTTCATGGCTGAGTGATATTCCATTGTACATAAGGACCACAACTTCTTTATCCATTTTTCTCTTTCCTGGGATATTTAAGGTGGAATGAAGTGGAGGTCCTTGTCAACAGAGCAGCCCTCAACTTTGGGGTGCTTGTGTCTTGCTGATTTTTCATTTTCCCAATTTATACCCCCATGAGTGGAAGTGCCCTATGCTCTCTAAGCTGTGTTTTTCAGATGTTTCAGGACACACCGTACACTTCTCCAGAGTGGCTGTTGGCAATTTACATCCCGCCCATCAGTGTAGCAAGGCTCCCATTTCTCCATGGCCTGTCCTGCATTTCTGGTTTTGAGACTTTTATCAGCATGGCCCTTTTGACCGATGGGAAGCGAGACTTCTCTGTAGCGCTGATTTGCCTTTCCAGGTTGCTTGGTTGGCCAAAAAGGGCGTATGCGTTTTTTCCTGAATATATTCAGGAAAAAACGCATACGCCCTTTTTGGCCAAGGGCATCATTGTCAACGTTTTGCCGCTTTTCATGTGCTTTAAAGGCGATTCGTATCTACCTCCTGAAATCTGTTTCGTGCAATTCTGCCTTGATTTCAAATCCTCTTCTTTGCCTTCCCTCAATATATTTGTGGACGAGAGTTATCATTTATAACTCTGCAGGTTTGTGAATTGCAGTGCCCTGAACCTCCATTTTACAACTCGCTTTTTTGGGAGCTGGCCGCAAAAGCGCAGGATGGCTTCAGGCCCTGTTCTGGTTCCGGGGGGCAGGCTGAGCCTGTGGTTAATTCTTCTTCCTGATGGGAAAATAGAGTGACCTGTGCCTGTCCCAACACCAAGAGCTAGTCTCTCGTTGGTGCCCCGTCTGCCCGTTCATCCTCAGGACAAATTGCAACCTGTACGGAACAGGAGGTTAAAGGTGCTGATGCTTGAAGTAGGGAGATTGCTAGTAAAGCGGCTGGAATGGCGAACCCGGGCACAAGGAGATGAGAAATGAGGTGCGTTTTAGAAACCTTTCCCCATCACACGGTGTACCATCTTCTGGGTTTCTCATGCATGTTTTCGATGTAGGAAGATGCCCTTGAACCTGGAGATTTGGGACCCATGCGATGGGTACCACGCAGTATTACTTTAAAGGGTCTGCGTTTGCTCACCCAACCTCACCAAACCTCTCAGCCCCAAGAGTGTCCACCCTTATGTCTCATCCAGCTGTGGGTCTAGATATGGTCAATCCAGGTTGCATCACAGCCCCTGAACTCATTGTGTAAGAATTTCTATCTCTTTCACTGTCGTTGTTTCATGGGTTTTTCAAAGTAATTTATTTTCATAATGGGGTTTAGCTGCTTTTCACGGCTGTGTTTATGCCGCTTTACACCCACTTGACACACTAACAGAGAGATATCAATACATAGGTTTTAAGATTATTACTAGTCAGATATATTCTTGTGCGGTGAATAGGGCGTGTTGAGTACAGTTCTCTGAGCAAGGAGTTGGTCTTGTCTACTACATATTGGGTTTATGGAACGGTATCTGAGCTAATTTGATACCCTTGTTTTATGTATCACCCCACCTCACCTTTCCCGTTAAGCAGCCATAGTCTGTTTTCTGCATGTGTGACTCTGTTCTGTTTTGTAATTCAGTTCAAGTGTAACGGTTTTTACATTCCCTCTATCAGTGATACCTTATGAGAAGTGTCCTTTTCTGTGTGACTTATTTCACTTAGAATCGTCGTACCTAAATCCACTCATCATGCTGCTACTAACCTTATGACATTGATTTCATGGCTGAGTGATATTCCATTGTACATAAGGACCACAACTTCTTTATCCATTTTTCTCTTTCCTGGGATATTTAAGGTGGAATGAAGTGGAGGTCCTTGTCAACAGAGCAGCCCTCAACTTTGGGGTGCTTGTGTCTTGCTGATTTTTAATTTTCCCAATTTATACCCCCATGAGTGGAAGTGCCCTATGCTCTCTAAGCTGTGTTTTTCAGATGTTTCAGGACACACCGTACACTTCTCCAGAGTGGCTGTTGGCAATTTACATCCCGCCCATCAGTGTAGCAAGGCTCCCATTTCTCCATGGCCTGTCCTGCATTTCTGGTTTTGAGACTTTTTTCAGCATGGCCCTTTTGACCGATGGGAAGCGAGACTTCTCTGTAGCGCTGATTTGCCTTTCCAGGTTGCTTGGTTGGCCAAAAAGGGCGTATGCGTTTTTTCCTGAATATATTCAGGAAAAAACGCATACGCCCTTTTTGGCCAAGGGCATCATTGTCAACGTTTTGCCGCTTTTCATGTGCTTTAAAGGCGATTCGTATCTACCTCCTGAAATCTGTTTCGTGCAATTCTGCCTTGATTTCAAATCCTCTTCTTTGCCTTCTCTCAATATATTTGTGGACGAGAGTTATCATTTATAACTCTGCAGGTTTGTGAATTGCAGTGCCCTGAACCTCCATTTTACAACTCGCTTTTTTGGAAGCTGGCCGCAAAAGCGCAGGATGGCTTCAGGCCCTGTTCTGGTTCCGGGGGGCAGGCTGAGCCTGTGGTTAATTCTTCTTCCTGATGGGAAAATAGAGTGACCTGTGCCTGTCCCAACACCAAGAGCTAGTCTCTCGTTGGTTCCCCGTCTTCCCGTTCATCCTCAGGACAAATTGCAACCTGTACAGAACAGGAGGTTAAAGGTGCTGATGCTCCAAGTAGGGAGATTGCTAGTAAAGTGGCTGGAATGGCGAACCCGGGCACAAGGAGATGAGAAATGAGGTGCGTTTTAGAAACCTTTCCCCATCACACAGTGTACCATCTTCTGGGTTTCTCATGCATGTTTTCGATGTAGGAAGATGCCCTTGAACCTGGAGATTTGGGACCCATGCGATGGGTACCACGCAGTATTACTTTAAAGGGTCTGCGTTTGCTCACCCAACCTCACCAAACCTCTCAGCCCCAAGAGTGTCCACCCTTATGTCTCATCCAGCTGTGGGTCTAGATATGGTCAATCCAGGTTGCATCACAGCCCCTGAACTCATTGTGTAAGAATTTCTATCTCTTTCACTGTCGTTGTTTCATGGGTTTTTCAAAGTAATTTATTTTCATAATGGGGTTTAGCTGCTTTTCACGGCTGTGTTTATGCCGCTTTACACCCACTTGACACACTAACAGAGAGATATCAATACATAGGTTTTAAGATTATTACTAGTCAGATATATTCTTGTGCGGTGAATAGGGCGTGTTGAGTCCAGTTCTCTGAGCAAGGAGTTGGTCTTGTCTACTACATATTGGGTTTATGGAACGGTATCTGAGCTAATTTGATACCCTTGTTTTATGTATCACCCCACCTCACCTTTCCCGTTAAGCAGCCATAGTCTGTTTTCTGCATGTGTGACTCTGTTCTGTTTTGTAATTCAGTTCAAGTGTAACGGTTTTTACATTCCCTCTATCAGTGATACCTTATGAGAAGTGTCCTTTTCTGTGTGACTTATTTCACTTAGAATCGTCGTACCTAAATCCACTCATCATGCTGCTACTAACCTTATGACATTGATTTCATGGCTGAGTGATATTCCATTGTACATAAGGACCACAACTTCTTTATCCATTTTTCTCTTTCCTGGGATATTTAAGGTGGAATGAAGTGGAGGTCCTTGTCAACAGAGCAGCCCTCAACTTTGGGGTGCTTGTGTCTTGCTGATTTTTCATTTTCCCAATTTATACCCCCATGAGTGGAAGTGCCCTATGCTCTCTAAGCTGTGTTTTTCAGATGTTTCAGGACACACCGTACACTTCTCCAGAGTGGCTGTTGGCAATTTACATCCCGCCCATCAGTGTAGCAAGGCTCCCATTTCTCCATGGCCTGTCCTGCATTTCTGGTTTTGAGACTTTTTTCAGCATGGCCCTTTTGACCGATGGGAAGCGAGACTTCTCTGTAGTGCTGATTTGCCTTTCCAGGTTGCTTGGTTGGCCAAAAAGGGCGTATGCGTTTTTTCCTGAATATATTCAGGAAAAAACGCATACGCCCTTTTTGGCCAAGGGCATCATTGTCAACGTTTTGCCGCTTTTCATGTGCTTTAAAGGCGATTCGTATCTACCTCCTGAAATCTGTTTCGTGCAATTCTGCCTTGATTTCAAATCCTCTTCTTTGCCTTCCCTCAATATATTTGTGGACGAGAGTTATCATTTATAACTCTGCAGGTTTGTGAATTGCAGTGCCCTGAACCTCCATTTTACAACTCGCTTTTTTGGGAGCTGGCCGCAAAAGCGCAGGATGGCTTCAGGCCCTGTTCTGGTTCCGGGGGGCAGGCTGAGCCTGTGGTTAATTCTTCTTCCTGATGGGAAAATAGAGTGACCTGTGCCTGTCCCAACACCAAGAGCTAGTCTCTCGTTGGTTCCCCGTCTGCCCATTCATCCTCAGGACAAATTGCAACCTGTACGGAACAGGAGGTTAAAGGTGCTGATGCTCGAAGTAGGGAGATTGCTAGTAAAGCGGCTGGAATGGCGAACCCGGGCACAAGGAGATGAGAAATGAGGTGCGTTTTAGAAACCTTTCCCCATCACACGGTGTATCATCTTCTGGGTTTCTCATGCATGTTTTCGATGTAGGAAGATGCCCTTGAACCTGGAGATTTGGGACCCATGCGATGGGTACCACGCAGTATTACTTTAAAGGGTCTGCGTTTGCTCACCCAACCTCACCAAACCTCTCAGCCCCAAGAGTGTCCACCCTTATGTCTCATCCAGCTGTGGGTCTAGATATGGTCAATCCAGGTTGCATCACAGCCCCTGAACTCATTGTGTAAGAATTTCTATCTCTTTCACTGTCGTTGTTTCATGGGTTTTTCAAAGTAATTTATTTTCATAATGGGGTTTAGCTGCTTTTCACGGCTGTGTTTATGCCGCTTTACACCCACTTGACACACTAACAGAGAGATATCAATACATAGGTTTTAAGATTATTACTAGTCAGATATATTCTTGTGCGGTGAATAGGGCGTGTTGAGTACAGTTCTCTGAGCAAGGAGTTGGTCTTGTCTACTACATATTGGGTTTATGGAACGGTATCTGAGCTAATTTGATACCCTTGTTTTATGTATCACCCCACCTCACCTTTCCCGTTAAGCAGCCATAGTCTGTTTTCTGCATGTGTGACTCTGTTCTGTTTTGTAATTCAGTTCAAGTGTAACGGTTTTTACATTCCCTCTATCAGTGATACCTTATGAGAAGTGTCCTTTTCTGTGTGACTTATTTCACTTAGAATCGTCGTACCTAAATCCACTCATCATGCTGCTACTAACCTTATGACATTGATTTCATGGCTGAGTGATATTCCATTGTACATAAGGACCACAACTTCTTTATCCATTTTTATCTTTCCTGGGATATTTAAGGTGGAATGAAGTGGAGGTCCTTGTCAACAGAGCAGCCCTCAACTTTGGGGTGCTTGTGTCTTGCTGATTTTTCATTTTCCCAATTTATACCCCCATGAGTGGAAGTGCCCTATGCTCTCTAAGCTGTGTTTTTCAGATGTTTCAGGACACACCGTACACTTCTCCAGAGTGGCTGTTGGCAATTTACATCCCGCCCATCAGTGTAGCAAGGCTCCCATTTCTCCATGGCCTGTCCTGCATTTCTGGTTTTGAGACTTTTATCAGCATGGCCCTTTTGACCGATGGGAAGCGAGACTTCTCTGTAGCGCTGATTTGCCTTTCCAGGTTGCTTGGTTGGCCAAAAAGGGCGTATGCGTTTTTTCCTGAATATATTCAGGAAAAAACGCATATGCCCTTTTTGGCCAAGGGCATCATTGTCAACGTTTTGCCGCTTTTCATGTGCTTTAAAGGCGATTCGTATCTACCTCCTGAAATCTGTTTCGTGCAATTCTGCCTTGATTTCAAATCCTCTTCTTTGCCTTCCCTCAATATATTTGTGGACGAGAGTTATCATTTATAACTCTGCAGGTTTGTGAATTGCAGTGCCCTGAACCTCCATTTTACAACTCGCTTTTTTGGAAGCTGGCCGCAAAAGCGCAGGATGGCTTCAGGCCCTGTTCTGGTTCCGGGGGGCAGGCTGAGCCTGTGGTTAATTCTTCTTCCTGATGGGAAAATAGAGTGACCTGTGCCTGTCCCAACACCAAGAGCTAGTCTCTCGTTGGTTCCCCGTCTTCCCGTTCATCCTCAGGACAAATTGCAACCTGTACAGAACAGGAGGTTAAAGGTGCTGATGCTCCAAGTAGGGAGATTGCTAGTAAAGTGGCTGGAATGGCGAACCCGGGCACAAGGAGATGAGAAATGAGGTGCGTTTTAGAAACCTTTCCCCATCACACAGTGTACCATCTTCTGGGTTTCTCATGCATGTTTTCGATGTAGGAAGATGCCCTTGAACCTGGAGATTTGGGACCCATGCGATGGGTACCACGCAGTATTACTTTAAAGGGTCTGCGTTTGCTCACCCAACCTCACCAAACCTCTCAGCCCCAAGAGTGTCCACCCTTATGTCTCATCCAGCTGTGGGTCTAGATATGGTCAATCCAGGTTGCATCACAGCCCCTGAACTCATTGTGTAAGAATTTCTATCTCTTTCACTGTCGTTGTTTCATGGGTTTTTCAAAGTAATTTATTTTCATAATGGGGTTTAGCTGCTTTTCACGGCTGTGTTTATGCCGCTTTACACCCACTTGACACACTAACAGAGAGATATCAATACATAGGTTTTAAGATTATTACTAGTCAGATATATTCTTGTGCGGTGAATAGGGCGTGTTGAGTCCAGTTCTCTGAGCAAGGAGTTGGTCTTGTCTACTACATATTGGGTTTATGGAACGGTATCTGAGCTAATTTGATACCCTTGTTTTATGTATCACCCCACCTCACCTTTCCCGTTAAGCAGCCATAGTCTGTTTTCTGCATGTGTGACTCTGTTCTGTTTTGTAATTCAGTTCAAGTGTAACGGTTTTTACATTCCCTCTATCAGTGATACCTTATGAGAAGTGTCCTTTTCTGTGTGACTTATTTCACTTAGAATCGTCGTACCTAAATCCACTCATCATGCTGCTACTAACCTTATGACATTGATTTCATGGCTGAGTGATATTCCATTGTACATAAGGACCACAACTTCTTTATCCATTTTTCTCTTTCCTGGGATATTTAAGGTGGAATGAAGTGGAGGTCCTTGTCAACAGAGCAGCCCTCAACTTTGGGGTGCTTGTGTCTTGCTGATTTTTCATTTTCCCAATTTATACCCCCATGAGTGGAAGTGCCCTATGCTCTCTAAGCTGTGTTTTTCAGATGTTTCAGGACACACCGTACACTTCTCCAGAGTGGCTGTTGGCAATTTACATCCCGCCCATCAGTGTAGCAAGGCTCCCATTTCTCCATGGCCTGTCCTGCATTTCTGGTTTTCACACTTTTTTCAGCATGGCCCTTTTGACCGATGGGAAGCGAGACTTCTCTGTAGCGCTGATTTGCCTTTCCAGGTTGCTTGGTTGGCCAAAAAGGGCGTATGCGTTTTTTCCTGAATATATTCAGGAAAAAACGCATACGCCCTTTTTGGCCAAGGGCATCATTGTCAACGTTTTGCCGCTTTTCATGTGCTTTAAAGGCGATTCGTATCTACCTCCTGAAATCTGTTTCGTGCAATTCTGCCTTGATTTCAAATCCTCTTCTTTGCCTTCCCTCAATATATTTGTGGACGAGAGTTATCATTTATAACTCTGCAGGTTTGTGAATTGCAGTGCCCTGAAGCTCCATTTTACAACTCGCTTTTTTGGGAGCTGGCCGCAAAAGCGCAGGATGGCTTCAGGCCCTGTTCTGGTTCCGGGGGGCAGGCAGAGCCTGTGGTTAATTCTTCTTCCTGATGGGAAAATAGAGTGACCTGTGCCTGTCCCAACACCAAGAGCTAGTCTCTCGTTGGTTCCCCGTCTGCCCGTTCATCCTCAGGACAAATTGCAACCTGTACGGAACAGGAGGTTAAAGGTGCTGATGCTCGAAGTAGGGAGATTGCTAGTAAAGCGGCTGGAATGGCGAACCCGGGCACAAGGAGATGAGAAATGAGGTGCGTTTTAGAAACCTTTCCCCATCACACAGTGTACCATCTTCTGGGTTTCTCATGCATGTTTTCGATGTAGGAAGATGCCCTTGAACCTGGAGATTTGGGACCCATGCGATGGGTACCACGCAGTATTACTTTAAAGGGTCTGCGTTTGCTCACCCAACCTCACCAAACCTCTCAGCCCCAAGAGTGTCCACCCTTATGTCTCATCCAGCTGTGGGTCTAGATATGGTCAATCCAGGTTGCATCACAGCCCCTGAACTCATTGTGTAAGAATTTCTATCTCTTTCACTGTCGTTGTTTCATGGGTTTTTCAAAGTACTTTATTTTCATAATGGGGTTTAGCTGCTTTTCACGGCTGTGTTTATGCCGCTTTACACCCACTTGACACACTAACAGAGAGATATCAATACATAGGTTTTAAGATTATTACTAGTCAGATATATTCTTGTGCGGTGAATAGGGCGTGTTGAGTACAGTTCTCTGAGCAAGGAGTTGGTCTTGTCTACTACATATTGGGTTTATGGAACGGTATCTGAGCTAATTTGATACCCTTGTTTTATGTATCACCCCACCTCACCTTTCCCGTTAAGCAGCCATAGTCTGTTTTCTGCATGTGTGACTCTGTTCTGTTTTGTAATTCAGTTCAAGTGTAACGGTTTTTACATTCCCTCTATCAGTGATACCTTATGAGAAGTGTCCTTTTCTGTGTGACTTATTTCACTTAGAATCGTCGTACCTAAATCCACTCATCATGCTGCTACTAACCTTATGACATTGATTTCATGGCTGAGTGATATTCCATTGTACATAAGGACCACAACTTCTTTATCCATTTTTCTCTTTCCTGGGATATTTAAGGTGGAATGAAGTGGAGGTCCTTGTCAACAGAGCAGCCCTCAACTTTGGGGTGCTTGTGTCTTGCTGATTTTTAATTTTCCCAATTTATACCCCCATGAGTGGAAGTGCCCTATGCTCTCTAAGCTGTGTTTTTCAGATGTTTCAGGACACACCGTACACTTCTCCAGAGTGGCTGTTGGCAATTTACATCCCGCCCATCCGTGTAGCAAGGCTCCCATTTCTCCATGGCCTGTCCTGCATTTCTGGTTTTGACACTTTTTTCAGCATGGCCCTTTTGACCGATGGGAAGCGAGACTTCTCTGTAGCGCTGATTTGCCTTTCCAGGTTGCTTGGTTGACCAAAAAGGGCGTATGCGTTTTTTCCTGAATATATTCAGGAAAAAACGCATACGCCCTTTTTGGCCAAGGGCATCATTGTCAACGTTTTGCCGCTTTTCATGTGCTTTAAAGGCGATTCGTATCTACCTCCTGAAATCTGTTTCGTGCAATTCTGCCTTGATTTCAAATCCTCTTCTTTGCCTTCCCTCAATATATTTGTGGACGAGAGTTATCATTTATAACTCTGCAGGTTTGTGAATTGCAGTGCCCTGAACCTCCATTTTACAACTCGCTTTTTTGGGAGCTGGCCGCAAAAGCGCCCGATGGCTTCAGGCCCTGTTCTGGTTCCGGGGGGCAGGCTGAGCCTGTGGTTAATTCTTCTTCCTGATGGGAAAATAGAGTGACCTGTGCCTGTCCCAACACCAAGAGCTAGTCTCTCGTTGGTTCCCCGTCTTCCCGTTCATCCTCAGGACAAATTGCAACCTGTACGGAACAGGAGGTTAAAGGTGCTGATGCTCCAAGTAGGGAGATTGCTAGTAAAGCAGCTGGAATGGCGAACCCGGGCACAAGGAGATGAGAAATGAGGTGCGTTTTAGAAACCTTTCCCCATCACACGGTGTACCATCTTCTGGGTTTCTCATGCATGTTTTCGATGTAGGAAGATGCCCTTGAACCTGGAGATTTGGGACCCATGCGATGGGTACCACGCAGTATTACTTTAAAGGGTCTGCGTTTGCTCACCCAACCTCACCAAACCTCTCAGCCCCAAGAGTGTCCACCCTTATGTCTCATCCAGCTGTGGGTCTAGATATGGTCAATCCAGGTTGCATCACAGCCCCTGAACTCATTGTGTAAGAATTTCTATCTCTTTCACTGTCGTTGTTTCATGGGTTTTTCAAAGTAATTTATTTTCATAATGGGGTTTAGCTGCTTTTCACGGCTGTGTTTATGCCGCTTTACACCCACTTGACACACTAACAGAGAGATATCAATACATAGGTTTTAAGATTATTACTAGTCAGATATATTCTTGTGCGGTGAATAGGGCGTGTTGAGTACAGTTCTCTGAGCAAGGAGTTGGTCTTGTCTACTACATATTGGGTTTATGGAACGGTATCTGAGCTAATTTGATACCCTTGTTTTATGTATCACCCCACCTCACCTTTCCCGTTAAGCAGCCATAGTCTGTTTTCTGCATGTGTGACTCTGTTCTGTTTTGTAATTCAGTTCAAGTGTAACGGTTTTTACATTCCCTCTATCAGTGATACCTTATGAGAAGTGTCCTTTTCTGTGTGACTTATTTCACTTAGAATCGTCGTACCTAAATCCACTCATCATGCTGCTACTAACCTTATGACATTGATTTCATGGCTGAGTGATATTCCATTGTACATAAGGACCACAACTTCTTTATCCATTTTTCTCTTTCCTGGGATATTTAAGGTGGAATGAAGTGGAGGTCCTTGTCAACAGAGCAGCCCTCAACTTTGGGGTGCTTGTGTCTTGCTGATTTTTCATTTTCCCAATTTATACCCCCATGAGTGGAAGTGCCCTATGCTCTCTAAGCTGTGTTTTTCAGATGTTTCAGGACACACCGTACACTTCTCCAGAGTGGCTGTTGGCAATTTACATCCCGCCCATCAGTGTAGCAAGGCTCCCATTTCTCCATGGCCTGTCCTGCATTTCTGGTTTTGAGACTTTTATCAGCATGGCCCTTTTGACCGATGGGAAGCGAGACTTCTCTGTAGCGCTGATTTGCCTTTCCAGGTTGCTTGGTTGGCCAAAAAGGGCGTATGCGTTTTTTCCTGAATATATTCAGGAAAAAACGCATACGCCCTTTTTGGCCAAGGGCATCATTGTCAACGTTTTGCCGCTTTTCATGTGCTTTAAAGGCGATTCGTATCTACCTCCTGAAATCTGTTTCGTGCAATTCTGCCTTGATTTCAAATCCTCTTCTTTGCCTTCCCTCAATATATTTGTGGACGAGAGTTATCATTTATAACTCTGCAGGTTTGTGAATTGCAGTGCCCTGAACCTCCATTTTACAACTCGCTTTTTTGGGAGCTGGCCGCAAAAGCGCCCGATGGCTTCAGGCCCTGTTCTGGTTCCGGGGGGCAGGCTGAGCCTGTGGTTAATTCTTCTTCCTGATGGGAAAATAGAGTGACCTGTGCCTGTCCCAACACCAAGAGCTAGTCTCTCGTTGGTTCCCCGTCTTCCCGTTCATCCTCAGGACAAATTGCAACCTGTACGGAACAGGAGGTTAAAGGTGCTGATGCTCCAAGTAGGGAGATTGCTAGTAAAGCAGCTGGAATGGCGAACCCGGGCACAAGGAGATGAGAAATGAGGTGCGTTTTAGAAACCTTTCCCCATCACACGGTGTACCATCTTCTGGGTTTCTCATGCATGTTTTCGATGTAGGAAGATGCCCTTGAACCTGGAGATTTGGGACCCATGCGATGGGTACCACGCAGTATTACTTTAAAGGGTCTGCGTTTGCTCACCCAACCTCACCAAACCTCTCAGCCCCAAGAGTGTCCACCCTTATGTCTCATCCAGCTGTGGGTCTAGATATGGTCAATCCAGGTTGCATCACAGCCCCTGAACTCATTGTGTAAGAATTTCTATCTCTTTCACTGTCGTTGTTTCATGGGTTTTTCAAAGTAATTTATTTTCATAATGGGGTTTAGCTGCTTTTCACGGCTGTGTTTATGCCGCTTTACACCCACTTGACACACTAACAGAGAGATATCAATACATAGGTTTTAAGATTATTACTAGTCAGATATATTCTTGTGCGGTGAATAGGGCGTGTTGAGTACAGTTCTCTGAGCAAGGAGTTGGTCTTGTCTACTACATATTGGGTTTATGGAACGGTATCTGAGCTAATTTGATACCCTTGTTTTATGTATCACCCCACCTCACCTTTCCCGTTAAGCAGCCATAGTCTGTTTTCTGCATGTGTGACTCTGTTCTGTTTTGTAATTCAGTTCAAGTGTAACGGTTTTTACATTCCCTCTATCAGTGATACCTTATGAGAAGTGTCCTTTTCTGTGTGACTTATTTCACTTAGAATCGTCGTACCTAAATCCACTCATCATGCTGCTACTAACCTTATGACATTGATTTCATGGCTGAGTGATATTCCATTGTACATAAGGACCACAACTTCTTTATCCATTTTTCTCTTTCCTGGGATATTTAAGGTGGAATGAAGTGGAGGTCCTTGTCAACAGAGCAGCCCTCAACTTTGGGGTGCTTGTGTCTTGCTGATTTTTCATTTTCCCAATTTATACCCCCATGAGTGGAAGTGCCCTATGCTCTCTAAGCTGTGTTTTTCAGATGTTTCAGGACACACCGTACACTTCTCCAGAGTGGCTGTTGGCAATTTACATCCCGCCCATCAGTGTAGCAAGGCTCCCATTTCTCCATGGCCTGTCCTGCATTTCTGGTTTTGACACTTTTTTCAGCATGGCCCTTTTGACCGATGGGAAGCGAGACTTCTCTGTAGCGCTGATTTGCCTTTCCAGGTTGCTTGGTTGGCCAAAAAGGGCGTATGCGTTTTTTCCTGAATATATTCAGGAAAAAACGCATACGCCCTTTTTGGCCAAGGGCATCATTGTCAACGTTTTGCCGCTTTTCATGTGCTTTAAAGGCGATTCGTATCTACCTCCTGAAATCTGTTTCGTGCAATTCTGCCTTGATTTCAAATCCTCTTCTTTGCCTTCCCTCAATATATTTGTGGACGAGAGTTATCATTTATAACTCTGCAGGTTTGTGAATTGCAGTGCCCTGAAGCTCCATTTTACAACTCGCTTTTTTGGGAGCTGGCCGCAAAAGCGCAGGATGGCTTCAGGCCCTGTTCTGGTTCCGGGGGGCAGGCAGAGCCTGTGGTTAATTCTTCTTCCTGATGGGAAAATAGAGTGACCTGTGCCTGTCCCAACACCAAGAGCTAGTCTCTCGTTGGTTCCCCGTCTGCCCGTTCATCCTCAGGACAAATTGCAACCTGTACGGAACAGGAGGTTAAAGGTGCTGATGCTCGAAGTAGGGAGATTGCTAGTAAAGCGGCTGGAATGGCGAACCCGGGCACAAGGAGATGAGAAATGAGGTGCGTTTTAGAAACCTTTCCCCATCACACAGTGTACCATCTTCTGGGTTTCTCATGCATGTTTTCGATGTAGGAAGATGCCCTTGAACCTGGAGATTTGGGACCCATGCGATGGGTACCACGCAGTATTACTTTAAAGGGTCTGCGTTTGCTCACCCAACCTCACCAAACCTCTCAGCCCCAAGAGTGTCCACCCTTATGTCTCATCCAGCTGTGGGTCTAGATATGGTCAATCCAGGTTGCATCACAGCCCCTGAACTCATTGTGTAAGAATTTCTATCTCTTTCACTGTCGTTGTTTCATGGGTTTTTCAAAGTACTTTATTTTCATAATGGGGTTTAGCTGCTTTTCACGGCTGTGTTTATGCCGCTTTACACCCACTTGACACACTAACAGAGAGATATCAATACATAGGTTTTAAGATTATTACTAGTCAGATATATTCTTGTGCGGTGAATAGGGCGTGTTGAGTACAGTTCTCTGAGCAAGGAGTTGGTCTTGTCTACTACATATTGGGTTTATGGAACGGTATCTGAGCTAATTTGATACCCTTGTTTTATGTATCACCCCACCTCACCTTTCCCGTTAAGCAGCCATAGTCTGTTTTCTGCATGTGTGACTCTGTTCTGTTTTGTAATTCAGTTCAAGTGTAACGGTTTTTACATTCCCTCTATCAGTGATACCTTATGAGAAGTGTCCTTTTCTGTGTGACTTATTTCACTTAGAATCGTCGTACCTAAATCCACTCATCATGCTGCTACTAACCTTATGACATTGATTTCATGGCTGAGTGATATTCCATTGTACATAAGGACCACAACTTCTTTATCCATTTTTCTCTTTCCTGGGATATTTAAGGTGGAATGAAGTGGAGGTCCTTGTCAACAGAGCAGCCCTCAACTTTGGGGTGCTTGTGTCTTGCTGATTTTTAATTTTCCCAATTTATACCCCCATGAGTGGAAGTGCCCTATGCTCTCTAAGCTGTGTTTTTCAGATGTTTCAGGACACACCGTACACTTCTCCAGAGTGGCTGTTGGCAATTTACATCCCGCCCATCCGTGTAGCAAGGCTCCCATTTCTCCATGGCCTGTCCTGCATTTCTGGTTTTGACACTTTTTTCAGCATGGCCCTTTTGACCGATGGGAAGCGAGACTTCTCTGTAGCGCTGATTTGCCTTTCCAGGTTGCTTGGTTGACCAAAAAGGGCGTATGCGTTTTTTCCTGAATATATTCAGGAAAAAACGCATACGCCCTTTTTGGCCAAGGGCATCATTGTCAACGTTTTGCCGCTTTTCATGTGCTTTAAAGGCGATTCGTATCTACCTCCTGAAATCTGTTTCGTGCAATTCTGCCTTGATTTCAAATCCTCTTCTTTGCCTTCCCTCAATATATTTGTGGACGAGAGTTATCATTTATAACTCTGCAGGTTTGTGAATTGCAGTGCCCTGAACCTCCATTTTACAACTCGCTTTTTTGGGAGCTGGCCGCAAAAGCGCCCGATGGCTTCAGGCCCTGTTCTGGTTCCGGGGGGCAGGCTGAGCCTGTGGTTAATTCTTCTTCCTGATGGGAAAATAGAGTGACCTGTGCCTGTCCCAACACCAAGAGCTAGTCTCTCGTTGGTTCCCCGTCTTCCCGTTCATCCTCAGGACAAATTGCAACCTGTACGGAACAGGAGGTTAAAGGTGCTGATGCTCCAAGTAGGGAGATTGCTAGTAAAGCAGCTGGAATGGCGAACCCGGGCACAAGGAGATGAGAAATGAGGTGCGTTTTAGAAACCTTTCCCCATCACACGGTGTACCATCTTCTGGGTTTCTCATGCATGTTTTCGATGTAGGAAGATGCCCTTGAACCTGGAGATTTGGGACCCATGCGATGGGTACCACGCAGTATTACTTTAAAGGGTCTGCGTTTGCTCACCCAACCTCACCAAACCTCTCAGCCCCAAGAGTGTCCACCCTTATGTCTCATCCAGCTGTGGGTCTAGATATGGTCAATCCAGGTTGCATCACAGCCCCTGAACTCATTGTGTAAGAATTTCTATCTCTTTCACTGTCGTTGTTTCATGGGTTTTTCAAAGTAATTTATTTTCATAATGGGGTTTAGCTGCTTTTCACGGCTGTGTTTATGCCGCTTTACACCCACTTGACACACTAACAGAGAGATATCAATACATAGGTTTTAAGATTATTACTAGTCAGATATATTCTTGTGCGGTGAATAGGGCGTGTTGAGTACAGTTCTCTGAGCAAGGAGTTGGTCTTGTCTACTACATATTGGGTTTATGGAACGGTATCTGAGCTAATTTGATACCCTTGTTTTATGTATCACCCCACCTCACCTTTCCCGTTAAGCAGCCATAGTCTGTTTTCTGCATGTGTGACTCTGTTCTGTTTTGTAATTCAGTTCAAGTGTAACGGTTTTTACATTCCCTCTATCAGTGATACCTTATGAGAAGTGTCCTTTTCTGTGTGACTTATTTCACTTAGAATCGTCGTACCTAAATCCACTCATCATGCTGCTACTAACCTTATGACATTGATTTCATGGCTGAGTGATATTCCATTGTACATAAGGACCACAACTTCTTTATCCATTTTTCTCTTTCCTGGGATATTTAAGGTGGAATGAAGTGGAGGTCCTTGTCAACAGAGCAGCCCTCAACTTTGGGGTGCTTGTGTCTTGCTGATTTTTCATTTTCCCAATTTATACCCCCATGAGTGGAAGTGCCCTATGCTCTCTAAGCTGTGTTTTTCAGATGTTTCAGGACACACCGTACACTTCTCCAGAGTGGCTGTTGGCAATTTACATCCCGCCCATCAGTGTAGCAAGGCTCCCATTTCTCCATGGCCTGTCCTGCATTTCTGGTTTTGAGACTTTTATCAGCATGGCCCTTTTGACCGATGGGAAGCGAGACTTCTCTGTAGCGCTGATTTGCCTTTCCAGGTTGCTTGGTTGGCCAAAAAGGGCGTATGCGTTTTTTCCTGAATATATTCAGGAAAAAACGCATACGCCCTTTTTGGCCAAGGGCATCATTGTCAACGTTTTGCCGCTTTTCATGTGCTTTAAAGGCGATTCGTATCTACCTCCTGAAATCTGTTTCGTGCAATTCTGCCTTGATTTCAAATCCTCTTCTTTGCCTTCCCTCAATATATTTGTGGACGAGAGTTATCATTTATAACTCTGCAGGTTTGTGAATTGCAGTGCCCTGAACCTCCATTTTACAACTCGCTTTTTTGGGAGCTGGCCGCAAAAGCGCCCGATGGCTTCAGGCCCTGTTCTGGTTCCGGGGGGCAGGCTGAGCCTGTGGTTAATTCTTCTTCCTGATGGGAAAATAGAGTGACCTGTGCCTGTCCCAACACCAAGAGCTAGTCTCTCGTTGGTTCCCCGTCTTCCCGTTCATCCTCAGGACAAATTGCAACCTGTACGGAACAGGAGGTTAAAGGTGCTGATGCTCCAAGTAGGGAGATTGCTAGTAAAGCAGCTGGAATGGCGAACCTGGGCACAAGGAGATGAGAAATGAGGTGCGTTTTAGAAACCTTTCCCCATCACACGGTGTACCATCTTCTGGGTTTCTCATGCATGTTTTCGATGTAGGAAGATGCCCTTGAACCTGGAGATTTGGGACCCATGCGATGGGTACCACGCAGTATTACTTTAAAGGGTCTGCGTTTGCTCACCCAACCTCACCAAACCTCTCAGCCCCAAGAGTGTCCACCCTTATGTCTCATCCAGCTGTGGGTCTAGATATGGTCAATCCAGGTTGCATCACAGCCCCTGAACTCATTGTGTAAGAATTTCTATCTCTTTCACTGTCGTTGTTTCATGGGTTTTTCAAAGTAATTTATTTTCATAATGGGGTTTAGCTGCTTTTCACGGCTGTGTTTATGCCGCTTTACACCCACTTGACACACTAACAGAGAGATATCAATACATAGGTTTTAAGATTATTACTAGTCAGATATATTCTTGTGCGGTGAATAGGGCGTGTTGAGTACAGTTCTCTGAGCAAGGAGTTGGTCTTGTCTACTACATATTGGGTTTATGGAACGGTATCTGAGCTAATTTGATACCCTTGTTTTATGTATCACCCCACCTCACCTTTCCCGTTAAGCAGCCATAGTCTGTTTTCTGCATGTGTGACTCTGTTCTGTTTTGTAATTCAGTTCAAGTGTAACGGTTTTTACATTCCCTCTATCAGTGATACCTTATGAGAAGTGTCCTTTTCTGTGTGACTTATTTCACTTAGAATCGTCGTACCTAAATCCACTCATCATGCTGCTACTAACCTTATGACATTGATTTCATGGCTGAGTGATATTCCATTGTACATAAGGACCACAACTTCTTTATCCATTTTTCTCTTTCCTGGGATATTTAAGGTGGAATGAAGTGGAGGTCCTTGTCAACAGAGCAGCCCTCAACTTTGGGGTGCTTGTGTCTTGCTGATTTTTCATTTTCCCAATTTATACCCCCATGAGTGGAAGTGCCCTATGCTCTCTAAGCTGTGTTTTTCAGATGTTTCAGGACACACCGTACACTTCTCCAGAGTGGCTGTTGGCAATTTACATCCCGCCCATCAGTGTAGCAAGGCTCCCATTTCTCCATGGCCTGTCCTGCATTTCTGGTTTTGACACTTTTTTCAGCATGGCCCTTTTGACCGATGGGAAGCGAGACTTCTCTGTAGCGCTGATTTGCCTTTCCAGGTTGCTTGGTTGGCCAAAAAGGGCGTATGCGTTTTTTCCTGAATATATTCAGGAAGAAACGCATACGCCCTTTTTGGCCAAGGGCATCATTGTCAACGTTTTGCCGCTTTTCATGTGCTTTAAAGGCGATTCGTATCTACCTCCTGAAATCTGTTTCGTGCAATTCTGCCTTGATTTCAAATCCTCTTCTTTGCCTTCCCTCAATATATTTGTGGACGAGAGTTATCATTTATAACTCTGCAGGTTTGTGAATTGCAGTGCCCTGAAGCTCCATTTTACAACTCGCTTTTTTGGGAGCTGGCCGCAAAAGCGCAGGATGGCTTCAGGCCCTGTTCTGGTTCCGGGGGGCAGGCTGAGCCTGTGGTTAATTCTTCTTCCTGATGGGAAAATAGAGTGACCTGTGCCTGTCCCAACACCAAGAGCTAGTCTCTCGTTGGTTCCCCGTCTGCCCGTTCATCCTCAGGACAAATTGCAACCTGTACGGAACAGGAGGTTAAAGGTGCTGATGCTCGAAGTAGGGAGATTGCTAGTAAAGCGGCTGGAATGGCGAACCCGGGCACAAGGAGATGAGAAATGAGGTGCGTTTTAGAAACCTTTCCCCATCACACGGTGTACCATCTTCTGGGTTTCTCATGCATGTTTTCGATGTAGGAAGATGCCCTTGAACCTGGAGATTTGGGACCCATGCGATGGGTACCACGCAGTATTACTTTAAAGGGTCTGCGTTTGCTCACCCAACCTCACCAAACCTCTCAGCCCCAAGAGTGTCCACCCTTATGTCTCATCCAGCTGTGGGTCTAGATATGGTCAATCCAGGTTGCATCACAGCCCCTGAACTCATTGTGTAAGAATTTCTATCTCTTTCACTGTCGTTGTTTCATGGGTTTTTCAAAGTAATTTATTTTCATAATGGGGTTTAGCTGCTTTTCACGGCTGTGTTTATGCCGCTTTACACCCACTTGACACACTAACAGAGAGATATCAATACATAGGTTTTAAGATTATTACTAGTCAGATATATTCTTGTGCGGTGAATAGGGCGTGTTGAGTACAGTTCTCTGAGCAAGGAGTTGGTCTTGTCTACTACATATTGGGTTTATGGAACGGTATCTGAGCTAATTTGATACCCTTGTTTTATGTATCACCCCACTTCACCTTTCCCGTTAAGCAGCCATAGTCTGTTTTCTGCATGTGTGACTCTGTTCTGTTTTGTAATTCAGTTCAAGTGTAACGGTTTTTACATTCCCTCTATCAGTGATACCTTATGAGAAGTGTCCTTTTCTGTGTGACTTATTTCACTTAGAATCGTCGTACCTAAATCCACTCATCATGCTGCTACTAACCTTATGACATTGATTTCATGGCTGAGTGATATTCCATTGTACATAAGGACCACAACTTCTTTATCCATTTTTCTCTTTCCTGGGATATTTAAGGTGGAATGAAGTGGAGGTCCTTGTCAACAGAGCAGCCCTCAACTTTGGGGTGCTTGTGTCTTGCTGATTTTTCATTTTCCCAATTTATACCCCCATGAGTGGAAGTGCCCTATGCTCTCTAAGCTGTGTTTTTCAGATGTTTCAGGACACACCGTACACTTCTCCAGAGTGGCTGTTGGCAATTTACATCCCGCCCATCAGTGTAGCAAGGCTCCCATTTCTCCATGGCCTGTCCTGCATTTCTGGTTTTGACACTTTTTTCAGCATGGCCCTTTTGACCGATGGGAAGCGAGACTTCTCTGTAGCGCTGATTTGCCTTTCCAGGTTGCTTGGTTGGCCAAAAAGGGCGTATGCGTTTTTTCCTGAATATATTCAGGAAGAAACGCATACGCCCTTTTTGGCCAAGGGCATCATTGTCAACGTTTTGCCGCTTTTCATGTGCTTTAAAGGCGATTCGTATCTACCTCCTGAAATCTGTTTCGTGCAATTCTGCCTTGATTTCAAATCCTCTTCTTTGCCTTCCCTCAATATATTTGTGGACGAGAGTTATCATTTATAACTCTGCAGGTTTGTGAATTGCAGTGCCCTGAAGCTCCATTTTACAACTCGCTTTTTTGGGAGCTGGCCGCAAAAGCGCAGGATGGCTTCAGGCCCTGTTCTGGTTCCGGGGGGCAGGCTGAGCCTGTGGTTAATTCTTCTTCCTGATGGGAAAATAGAGTGACCTGTGCCTGTCCCAACACCAAGAGCTAGTCTCTCGTTGGTTCCCCGTCTGCCCGTTCATCCTCAGGACAAATTGCAACCTGTACGGAACAGGAGGTTAAAGGTGCTGATGCTCGAAGTAGGGAGATTGCTAGTAAAGCGGCTGGAATGGCGAACCCGGGCACAAGGAGATGAGAAATGAGGTGCGTTTTAGAAACCTTTCCCCATCACACGGTGTACCATCTTCTGGGTTTCTCATGCATGTTTTCGATGTAGGAAGATGCCCTTGAACCTGGAGATTTGGGACCCATGCGATGGGTACCACGCAGTATTACTTTAAAGGGTCTGCGTTTGCTCACCCAACCTCACCAAACCTCTCAGCCCCAAGAGTGTCCACCCTTATGTCTCATCCAGCTGTGGGTCTAGATATGGTCAATCCAGGTTGCATCACAGCCCCTGAACTCATTGTGTAAGAATTTCTATCTCTTTCACTGTCGTTGTTTCATGGGTTTTTCAAAGTAATTTATTTTCATAATGGGGTTTAGCTGCTTTTCACGGCTGTGTTTATGCCGCTTTACACCCACTTGACACACTAACAGAGAGATATCAATACATAGGTTTTAAGATTATTACTAGTCAGATATATTCTTGTGCGGTGAATAGGGCGTGTTGAGTACAGTTCTCTGAGCAAGGAGTTGGTCTTGTCTACTACATATTGGGTTTATGGAACGGTATCTGAGCTAATTTGATACCCTTGTTTTATGTATCACCCCACCTCACCTTTCCCGTTAAGCAGCCATAGTCTGTTTTCTGCATGTGTGACTCTGTTCTGTTTTGTAATTCAGTTCAAGTGTAACGGTTTTTACATTCCCTCTATCAGTGATACCTTATGAGAAGTGTCCTTTTCTGTGTGACTTATTTCACTTAGAATCGTCGTACCTAAATCCACTCATCATGCTGCTACTAACCTTATGACATTGATTTCATGGCTGAGTGATATTCCATTGTACATAAGGACCACAACTTCTTTATCCATTTTTCTCTTTCCTGGGATATTTAAGGTGGAATGAAGTGGAGGTCCTTGTCAACAGAGCAGCCCTCAACTTTGGGGTGCTTGTGTCTTGCTGATTTTTCATTTTCCCAATTTATACCCCCATGAGTGGAAGTGCCCTATGCTCTCTAAGCTGTGTTTTTCAGATGTTTCAGGACACACCGTACACTTCTCCAGAGTGGCTGTTGGCAATTTACATCCCGCCCATCAGTGTAGCAAGGCTCCCATTTCTCCATGGCCTGTCCTGCATTTCTGGTTTTGACACTTTTTTCAGCATGGCTCTTTTGACCGATGGGAAGCGAGACTTCTCTGTAGCGCTGATTTGCCTTTCCAGGTTGCTTGGTTGGCCAAAAAGGGCGTATGCGTTTTTTCCTGAATATATTCAGGAAAAAACGCATACGCCCTTTTTGGCCAAGGGCATCATTGTCAACGTTTTGCCGCTTTTCATGTGCTTTAAAGGCGATTCGTATCTACCTCCTGAAATCTGTTTCATGCAATTCTGCCTTGATTTCAAATCCTCTTCTTTGCCTTCCCTCAATATATTTGTGGACGAGAGTTATCATTTATAACTCTGCAGGTTTGTGAATAGCAGTGCCCTGAACCTCCATTTTACAACTCGCTTTTTTGGGAGCTGGCCGCAAAAGCGCAGGATGGCTTCAGGCCCTGTTCTGGTTCCGGGGGGCAGGCTGAGCCTGTGGTTAATTCTTCTTCCTGATGGGAAAATAGAGTGACCTGTGCCTGTCCCAACACCAAGAGCTAGTCTCTCGTTGGTTCCCCGTCTTCCCGTTCATCCTCAGGACAAATTGCAACCTGTACAGAACAGGAGGTTAAAGGTGCTGATGCTCCAAGTAGGGAGATTGCTAGTAAAGTGGCTGGAATGGCGAACCCGGGCACAAGGAGATGAGAAATGAGGTGCGTTTTAGAAACCTTTCCCCATCACACAGTGTACCATCTTCTGGGTTTCTCATGCATGTTTTCGATGTAGGAAGATGCCCTTGAACCTGGAGATTTGGGACCCATGCGATGGGTACCACGCAGTATTACTTTAAAGGGTCTGCGTTTGCTCACCCAACCTCACCAAACCTCTCAGCCCCAAGAGTGTCCACCCTTATGTCTCATCCAGCTGTGGGTCTAGATATGGTCAATCCAGGTTGCATCACAGCCCCTGAACTCATTGTGTAAGAATTTCTATCTCTTTCACTGTCGTTGTTTCATGGGTTTTTCAAAGTAATTTATTTTCATAATGGGGTTTAGCTGCTTTTCACGGCTGTGTTTATGCCGCTTTACACCCACTTGACACACTAACAGAGAGATATCAATACATAGGTTTTAAGATTATTACTAGTCAGATATATTCTTGTGCGGTGAATAGGGCGTGTTGAGTCCAGTTCTCTGAGCAAGGAGTTGGTCTTGTCTACTACATATTGGGTTTATGGAATGGTATCTGAGCTAATTTGATACCCTTGTTTTATGTATCACCCCACCTCACCTTTCCCGTTAAGCAGCCATAGTCTGTTTTCTGCATGTGTGACTCTGTTCTGTTTTGTAATTCAGTTCAAGTGTAACGGTTTTTACATTCCCTCTATCAGTGATACCTTATGAGAAGTGTCCTTTTCTGTGTGACTTATTTCACTTAGAATCGTCGTACCTAAATCCACTCATCATGCTGCTACTAACCTTATGACATTGATTTCATGGCTGAGTGATATTCCATTGTACATAAGGACCACAACTTCTTTATCCATTTTTCTCTTTCCTGGGATATTTAAGGTGGAATGAAGTGGAGGTCCTTGTCAACAGAGCAGCCCTCAACTTTGGGGTGCTTGTGTCTTGCTGATTTTTCATTTTCCCAATTTATACCCCCATGAGTGGAAGTGCCCTATGCTCTCTAAGCTGTGTTTTTCAGATGTTTCAGGACACACCGTACACTTCTCCAGAGTGGCTGTTGGCAATTTACATCCCGCCCATCAGTGTAGCAAGGCTCCCATTTCTCCATGGCCTGTCCTGCATTTCTGGTTTTGACACTTTTTTCAGCATGGCCCTTTTGACCGATGGGAAGCGAGACTTCTCTGTAGCGCTGATTTGCCTTTCCAGGTTGCTTGGTTGGCCAAAAAGGGCGTATGTGTTTTTTCCAGAATATATTCAGGAAAAAACGCATACGCCCTTTTTGGCCAAGGGCATCATTGTCAACGTTTTGCCGCTTTTCATGTGCTTTAAAGGCGATTCGTATCTACCTCCTGAAATCTGTTTCGTGCAATTCTGCCTTGATTTCAAATCCTCTTCTTTGCCTTCCCTCAATATATTTGTGGACGAGAGTTATCATTTATAACTCTGCAGGTTTGTGAATTGCAGTGCCCTGAACCTCCATTTTACAACTCGCTTTTTTGGGAGCTGGCCGCAAAAGCGCAGGATGGCTTCAGGCCCTGTTCTGGTTGCGGGGGGCAGGCTGAGCCTGTGGTTAATTCTTCTTCCTGATGGGAAAATAGAGTGACCTGTGCCTGTCCCGACACCAAGAGCTAGTCTCTCGTTGGTTCCCCGTCTTCCCGTTCATCCTCAGGACAAATTGCAACCTGTACGGAACAGGAGGTTAAAGGTGCTGATGCTCCAAGTAGGGAGATTGCTAGTAAAGTGGCTGGAATGGCGAACCCGGGCACAAGGAGATGAGAAATGAGGTGCGTTTTAGAAACCTTTCCCCATCACACGGTGTACCATCTTCTGGGTTTCTCATGCATGTTTTCGATGTAGGAAGATGCCCTTGAACCTGGAGATTTGGGACCCATGCGATGGGTACCACGCAGTATTACTTTAAAGGGTCTGCGTTTGCTCACCCAACCTCACCAAACCTCTCAGCCCCAAGAGTGTCCACCCTTATGTCTCATCCAGCTGTGGGTCTAGATATGGTCAATCCAGGTTGCATCACAGCCCCTGAACTCATTGTGTAAGAATTTCTATCTCTTTCACTGTCGTTGTTTCATGGGTTTTTCAAAGTAATTTATTTTCATAATGGGGTTTAGCTGCTTTTCACGGCTGTGTTTATGCCGCTTTACACCCACTTGACACACTAACAGAGAGATATCAATACATAGGTTTTAAGATTATTACTAGTCAGATATATTCTTGTGCGGTGAATAGGGCGTGTTGAGTCCAGTTCTCTGAGCAAGGAGTTGGTCTTGTCTACTACATATTGGGTTTATGGAACGGTATCTGAGCTAATTTGATACCCTTGTTTTATGTATCACCCCACCTCACCTTTCCCGTTAAGCAGCCATAGTCTGTTTTCTGCATGTGTGACTCTGTTCTGTTTTGTAATTCAGTTCAAGTGTAACGGTTTTTACATTCCCTCTATCAGTGATACCTTATGAGAAGTGTCCTTTTCTGTGTGACTTATTTCACTTAGAATCGTCGTACCTAAATCCACTCATCATGCTGCTACTAACCTTATGACATTGATTTCATGGCTGAGTGATATTCCATTGTACATAAGGACCACAACTTCTTTATCCATTTTTCTCTTTCCTGGGATATTTAAGGTGGAATGAAGTGGAGGTCCTTGTCAACAGAGCTGCCCTCAACTTTGGGGTGCTTGTGTCTTGCTGATTTTTCATTTTCCCAATTTATACCCCCATGAGTGGAAGTGCCCTATGCTCTCTAAGCTGTGTTTTTCAGATGTTTCAGGACACACCGTACACTTCTCCAGAGTGGCTGTTGGCAATTTACATCCCGCCCATCAGTGTAGCAAGGCTCCCATTTCTCCATGGCCTGTCCTGCATTTCTGGTTTTGACACTTTTTTCAGCATGGCCCTTTTGACCGATGGGAAGCGAGACTTCTCTGTAGCGCTGATTTGCCTTTCCAGGTTGCTTGGTTGGCCAAAAAGGGCGTATGCGTTTTTTCCTGAATATATTCAGGAAAAAACGCATACGCCCTTTTTGGCCAAGGGCATCATTGTCAACGTTTTGCCGCTTTTCATGTGCTTTAAAGGCGATTCGTATCTACCTCCTGAAATCTGTTTCGTGCAATTCTGCCTTGATTTCAAATCCTCTTCTTTGCCTTCCCTCAATATATTTGTGGACGAGAGTTATCATTTATAACTCTGCAGGTTTGTGAATTGCAGTGCCCTGAAGCTCCATTTTACAACTCGCTTTTTTGGGAGCTGGCCGCAAAAGCGCAGGATGGCTTCAGGCCCTGTTCTGGTTCCGGGGGGCAGGCTGAGCCTGTGGTTAATTCTTCTTCCTGATGGGAAAATAGAGTGACCTGTGCCTGTCCCAACACCAAGAGCTAGTCTCTCGTTGGTTCCCCGTCTGCCCGTTCATCCTCAGGACAAATTGCAACCTGTACGGAACAGGAGGTTAAAGGTGCTGATGCTCGAAGTAGGGAGATTGCTAGTAAAGCGGCTGGAATGGCGAACCCGGGCACAAGGAGATGAGAAATGAGGTGCGTTTTAGAAACCTTTCCCCATCACACGGTGTACCATCTTCTGGGTTTCTCATGCATGTTTTCGATGTAGGAAGATGCCCTTGAACCTGGAGATTTGGGACCCATGCGATGGGTACCACGCAGTATTACTTTAAAGGGTCTGCGTTTGCTCACCCAACCTCACCAAACCTCTCAGCCCCAAGAGTGTCCACCCTTATGTCTCATCCAGCTGTGGGTCTAGATATGGTCAATCCAGGTTGCATCACAGCCCCTGAACTCATTGTGTAAGAATTTCTATCTCTTTCACTGTCGTTGTTTCATGGGTTTTTCAAAGTAATTTATTTTCATAATGGGGTTTAGCTGCTTTTCACGGCTGTGTTTATGCCGCTTTACACCCACTTGACACACTAACAGAGAGATATCAATACATAGGTTTTAAGATTATTACTAGTCAGATATATTCTTGTGCGGTGAATAGGGCGTGTTGAGTACAGTTCTCTGAGCAAGGAGTTGGTCTTGTCTACTACATATTGGGTTTATGGAACGGTATCTGAGCTAATTTGATACCCTTGTTTTATGTATCACCCCACCTCACCTTTCCCGTTAAGCAGCCATAGTCTGTTTTCTGCATGTGTGACTCTGTTCTGTTTTGTAATTCAGTTCAAGTGTAACGGTTTTTACATTCCCTCTATCAGTGATACCTTATGAGAAGTGTCCTTTTCTGTGTGACTTATTTCACTTAGAATCGTCGTACCTAAATCCACTCATCATGCTGCTACTAACCTTATGACATTGATTTCATGGCTGAGTGATATTCCATTGTACATAAGGACCACAACTTCTTTATCCATTTTTCTCTTTCCTGGGATATTTAAGGTGGAATGAAGTGGAGGTCCTTGTCAACAGAGCAGCCCTCAACTTTGGGGTGCTTGTGTCTTGCTGATTTTTCATTTTCCCAATTTATACCCCCATGAGTGGAAGTGCCCTATGCTCTCTAAGCTGTGTTTTTCAGATGTTTCAGGACACACCGTACACTTCTCCAGAGTGGCTGTTGGCAATTTACATCCCGCCCATCAGTGTAGCAAGGCTCCCATTTCTCCATGGCCTGTCCTGCATTTCTGGTTTTGACACTTTTTTCAGCATGGCTCTTTTGACCGATGGGAAGCGAGACTTCTCTGTAGCGCTGATTTGCCTTTCCAGGTTGCTTGGTTGGCCAAAAAGGGCGTATGCGTTTTTTCCTGAATATATTCAGGAAAAAACGCATACGCCCTTTTTGGCCAAGGGCATCATTGTCAACGTTTTGCCGCTTTTCATGTGCTTTAAAGGCGATTCGTATCTACCTCCTGAAATCTGTTTCATGCAATTCTGCCTTGATTTCAAATCCTCTTCTTTGCCTTCCCTCAATATATTTGTGGACGAGAGTTATCATTTATAACTCTGCAGGTTTGTGAATAGCAGTGCCCTGAACCTCCATTTTACAACTCGCTTTTTTGGGAGCTGGCCGCAAAAGCGCAGGATGGCTTCAGGCCCTGTTCTGGTTCCGGGGGGCAGGCTGAGCCTGTGGTTAATTCTTCTTCCTGATGGGAAAATAGAGTGACCTGTGCCTGTCCCAACACCAAGAGCTAGTCTCTCGTTGGTTCCCCGTCTTCCCGTTCATCCTCAGGACAAATTGCAACCTGTACAGAACAGGAGGTTAAAGGTGCTGATGCTCCAAGTAGGGAGATTGCTAGTAAAGTGGCTGGAATGGCGAACCCGGGCACAAGGAGATGAGAAATGAGGTGCGTTTTAGAAACCTTTCCCCATCACACAGTGTACCATCTTCTGGGTTTCTCATGCATGTTTTCGATGTAGGAAGATGCCCTTGAACCTGGAGATTTGGGACCCATGCGATGGGTACCACGCAGTATTACTTTAAAGGGTCTGCGTTTGCTCACCCAACCTCACCAAACCTCTCAGCCCCAAGAGTGTCCACCCTTATGTCTCATCCAGCTGTGGGTCTAGATATGGTCAATCCAGGTTGCATCACAGCCCCTGAACTCATTGTGTAAGAATTTCTATCTCTTTCACTGTCGTTGTTTCATGGGTTTTTCAAAGTAATTTATTTTCATAATGGGGTTTAGCTGCTTTTCACGGCTGTGTTTATGCCGCTTTACACCCACTTGACACACTAACAGAGAGATATCAATACATAGGTTTTAAGATTATTACTAGTCAGATATATTCTTGTGCGGTGAATAGGGCGTGTTGAGTCCAGTTCTCTGAGCAAGGAGTTGGTCTTGTCTACTACATATTGGGTTTATGGAATGGTATCTGAGCTAATTTGATACCCTTGTTTTATGTATCACCCCACCTCACCTTTCCCGTTAAGCAGCCATAGTCTGTTTTCTGCATGTGTGACTCTGTTCTGTTTTGTAATTCAGTTCAAGTGTAACGGTTTTTACATTCCCTCTATCAGTGATACCTTATGAGAAGTGTCCTTTTCTGTGTGACTTATTTCACTTAGAATCGTCGTACCTAAATCCACTCATCATGCTGCTACTAACCTTATGACATTGATTTCATGGCTGAGTGATATTCCATTGTACATAAGGACCACAACTTCTTTATCCATTTTTCTCTTTCCTGGGATATTTAAGGTGGAATGAAGTGGAGGTCCTTGTCAACAGAGCAGCCCTCAACTTTGGGGTGCTTGTGTCTTGCTGATTTTTCATTTTCCCAATTTATACCCCCATGAGTGGAAGTGCCCTATGCTCTCTAAGCTGTGTTTTTCAGATGTTTCAGGACACACCGTACACTTCTCCAGAGTGGCTGTTGGCAATTTACATCCCGCCCATCAGTGTAGCAAGGCTCCCATTTCTCCATGGCCTGTCCTGCATTTCTGGTTTTGACACTTTTTTCAGCATGGCCCTTTTGACCGATGGGAAGCGAGACTTCTCTGTAGCGCTGATTTGCCTTTCCAGGTTGCTTGGTTGGCCAAAAAGGGCGTATGTGTTTTTTCCTGAATATATTCAGGAAAAAACGCATACGCCCTTTTTGGCCAAGGGCATCATTGTCAACGTTTTGCCGCTTTTCATGTGCTTTAAAGGCGATTCGTATCTACCTCCTGAAATCTGTTTCGTGCAATTCTGCCTTGATTTCAAATCCTCTTCTTTGCCTTCCCTCAATATATTTGTGGACGAGAGTTATCATTTATAACTCTGCAGGTTTGTGAATTGCAGTGCCCTGAACCTCCATTTTACAACTCGCTTTTTTGGGAGCTGGCCGCAAAAGCGCAGGATGGCTTCAGGCCCTGTTCTGGTTGCGGGGGGCAGGCTGAGCCTGTGGTTAATTCTTCTTCCTGATGGGAAAATAGAGTGACCTGTGCCTGTCCCGACACCAAGAGCTAGTCTCTCGTTGGTTCCCCGTCTTCCCGTTCATCCTCAGGACAAATTGCAACCTGTACGGAACAGGAGGTTAAAGGTGCTGATGCTCCAAGTAGGGAGATTGCTAGTAAAGTGGCTGGAATGGCGAACCCGGGCACAAGGAGATGAGAAATGAGGTGCGTTTTAGAAACCTTTCCCCATCACACGGTGTACCATCTTCTGGGTTTCTCATGCATGTTTTCGATGTAGGAAGATGCCCTTGAACCTGGAGATTTGGGACCCATGCGATGGGTACCACGCAGTATTACTTTAAAGGGTCTGCGTTTGCTCACCCAACCTCACCAAACCTCTCAGCCCCAAGAGTGTCCACCCTTATGTCTCATCCAGCTGTGGGTCTAGATATGGTCAATCCAGGTTGCATCACAGCCCCTGAACTCATTGTGTAAGAATTTCTATCTCTTTCACTGTCGTTGTTTCATGGGTTTTTCAAAGTAATTTATTTTCATAATGGGGTTTAGCTGCTTTTCACGGCTGTGTTTATGCCGCTTTACACCCACTTGACACACTAACAGAGAGATATCAATACATAGGTTTTAAGATTATTACTAGTCAGATATATTCTTGTGCGGTGAATAGGGCGTGTTGAGTCCAGTTCTCTGAGCAAGGAGTTGGTCTTGTCTACTACATATTGGGTTTATGGAACGGTATCTGAGCTAATTTGATACCCTTGTTTTATGTATCACCCCACCTCACCTTTCCCGTTAAGCAGCCATAGTCTGTTTTCTGCATGTGTGACTCTGTTCTGTTTTGTAATTCAGTTCAAGTGTAACGGTTTTTACATTCCCTCTATCAGTGATACCTTATGAGAAGTGTCCTTTTCTGTGTGACTTATTTCACTTAGAATCGTCGTACCTAAATCCACTCATCATGCTGCTACTAACCTTATGACATTGATTTCATGGCTGAGTGATATTCCATTGTACATAAGGACCACAACTTCTTTATCCATTTTTCTCTTTCCTGGGATATTTAAGGTGGAATGAAGTGGAGGTCCTTGTCTACAGAGCTGCCCTCAACTTTGGGGTGCTTGTGTCTTGCTGATTTTTCATTTTCCCAATTTATACCCCCATGAGTGGAAGTGCCCTATGCTCTCTAAGCTGTGTTTTTCAGATGTTTCAGGACACACCGTACACTTCTCCAGAGTGGCTGTTGGCAATTTACATCCCGCCCATCAGTGTAGCAAGGCTCCCATTTCTCCATGGCCTGTCCTGCATTTCTGGTTTTGACACTTTTTTCAGCATGGCCCTTTTGACCGATGGGAAGCGAGACTTCTCTGTAGCGCTGATTTGCCTTTCCAGGTTGCTTGGTTGGCCAAAAAGGGCGTATGCGTTTTTTCCTGAATATATTCAGGAAAAAACGCATACGCCCTTTTTGGCCAAGGGCATCATTGTCAACGTTTTGCCGCTTTTCATGTGCTTTAAAGGCGATTCGTATCTACCTCCTGAAATCTGTTTCGTGCAATTCTGCCTTGATTTCAAATCCTCTTCTTTGCCTTCCCTCAATATATTTGTGGACGAGAGTTATCATTTATAACTCTGCAGGTTTGTGAATTGCAGTGCCCTGAAGCTCCATTTTACAACTCGCTTTTTTGGGAGCTGGCCGCAAAAGCGCAGGATGGCTTCAGGCCCTGTTCTGGTTCCGGGGGGCAGGCTGAGCCTGTGGTTAATTCTTCTTCCTGATGGGAAAATAGAGTGACCTGTGCCTGTCCCAACACCAAGAGCTAGTCTCTCGTTGGTTCCCCGTCTGCCCGTTCATCCTCAGGACAAATTGCAACCTGTACGGAACAGGAGGTTAAAGGTGCTGATGCTCGAAGTAGGGAGATTGCTAGTAAAGCGGCTGGAATGGCGAACCCGGGCACAAGGAGATGAGAAATGAGGTGCGTTTTAGAAACCTTTCCCCATCACACGGTGTACCATCTTCTGGGTTTCTCATGCATGTTTTCGATGTAGGAAGATGCCCTTGAACCTGGAGATTTGGGACCCATGCGATGGGTACCACGCAGTATTACTTTAAAGGGTCTGCGTTTGCTCACCCAACCTCACCAAACCTCTCAGCCCCAAGAGTGTCCACCCTTATGTCTCATCCAGCTGTGGGTCTAGATATGGTCAATCCAGGTTGCATCACAGCCCCTGAACTCATTGTGTAAGAATTTCTATCTCTTTCACTGTCGTTGTTTCATGGGTTTTTCAAAGTAATTTATTTTCATAATGGGGTTTAGCTGCTTTTCACGGCTGTGTTTATGCCGCTTTACACCCACTTGACACACTAACAGAGAGATATCAATACATAGGTTTTAAGATTATTACTAGTCAGATATATTCTTGTGCGGTGAATAGGGCGTGTTGAGTACAGTTCTCTGAGCAAGGAGTTGGTCTTGTCTACTACATATTGGGTTTATGGAACGGTATCTGAGCTAATTTGATACCCTTGTTTTATGTATCACCCCACCTCACCTTTCCCGTTAAGCAGCCATAGTCTGTTTTCTGCATGTGTGACTCTGTTCTGTTTTGTAATTCAGTTCAAGTGTAACGGTTTTTACATTCCCTCTATCAGTGATACCTTATGAGAAGTGTCCTTTTCTGTGTGACTTATTTCACTTAGAATCGTCGTACCTAAATCCACTCATCATGCTGCTACTAACCTTATGACATTGATTTCATGGCTGAGTGATATTCCATTGTACATAAGGACCACAACTTCTTTATCCATTTTTCTCTTTCCTGGGATATTTAAGGTGGAATGAAGTGGAGGTCCTTGTCAACAGAGCAGCCCTCAACTTTGGGGTGCTTGTGTCTTGCTGATTTTTCATTTTCCCAATTTATACCCCCATGAGTGGAAGTGCCCTATGCTCTCTAAGCTGTGTTTTTCAGATGTTTCAGGACACACCGTACACTTCTCCAGAGTGGCTGTTGGCAATTTACATCCCGCCCATCCGTGTAGCAAGGCTCCCATTTCTCCATGGCCTGTCCTGCATTTCTGGTTTTGACACTTTTTTCAGCATGGCCCTTTTGACCGATGGGAAGCGAGACTTCTCTGTAGCGCTGATTTGCCTTTCCAGGTTGCTTGGTTGACCAAAAAGGGCGTATGCGTTTTTTCCTGAATATATTCAGGAAAAAACGCATACGCCCTTTTTGGCCAAGGGCATCATTGTCAACGTTTTGCCGCTTTTCATGTGCTTTAAAGGCGATTCGTATCTACCTCCTGAAATCTGTTTCGTGCAATTCTGCCTTGATTTCAAATCCTCTTCTTTGCCTTCCCTCAATATATTTGTGGACGAGAGTTATCATTTATAACTCTGCAGGTTTGTGAATTGCAGTGCCCTGAACCTCCATTTTACAACTCGCTTTTTTGGGAGCTGGCCGCAAAAGCGCCCGATGGCTTCAGGCCCTGTTCTGGTTCCGGGGGGCAGGCTGAGCCTGTGGTTAATTCTTCTTCCTGATGGGAAAATAGAGTGACCTGTGCCTGTCCCAACACCAAGAGCTAGTCTCTCGTTGGTTCCCCGTCTTCCCGTTCATCCTCAGGACAAATTGCAACCTGTACGGAACAGGAGGTTAAAGGTGCTGATGCTCCAAGTAGGGAGATTGCTAGTAAAGCAGCTGGAATGGCGAACCCGGGCACAAGGAGATGAGAAATGAGGTGCGTTTTAGAAACCTTTCCCCATCACACGGTGTACCATCTTCTGGGTTTCTCATGCATGTTTTCGATGTAGGAAGATGCCCTTGAACCTGGAGATTTGGGACCCATGCGATGGGTACCACGCAGTATTACTTTAAAGGGTCTGCGTTTGCTCACCCAACCTCACCAAACCTCTCAGCCCCAAGAGTGTCCACCCTTATGTCTCATCCAGCTGTGGGTCTAGATATGGTCAATCCAGGTTGCATCACAGCCCCTGAACTCATTGTGTAAGAATTTCTATCTCTTTCACTGTCGTTGTTTCATGGGTTTTTCAAAGTAATTTATTTTCATAATGGGGTTTAGCTGCTTTTCACGGCTGTGTTTATGCCGCTTTACACCCACTTGACACACTAACAGAGAGATATCAATACATAGGTTTTAAGATTATTACTAGTCAGATATATTCTTGTGCGGTGAATAGGGCGTGTTGAGTCCAGTTCTCTGAGCAAGGAGTTGGTCTTGTCTACTACATATTGGGTTTATGGAACGGTATCTGAGCTAATTTGATACCCTTGTTTTATGTATCACCCCACCTCACCTTTCCCGTTAAGCAGCCATAGTCTGTTTTCTGCATGTGTGACTCTGTTCTGTTTTGTAATTCAGTTCAAGTGTAACGGTTTTTACATTCCCTCTATCAGTGATACCTTATGAGAAGTGTCCTTTTCTGTGTGACTTATTTCACTTAGAATCGTCGTACCTAAATCCACTCATCATGCTGCTACTAACCTTATGACATTGATTTCATGGCTGAGTGATATTCCATTGTACATAAGGACCACAACTTCTTTATCCATTTTTCTCTTTCCTGGGATATTTAAGGTGGAATGAAGTGGAGGTCCTTGTCAACAGAGCTGCCCTCAACTTTGGGGTGCTTGTGTCTTGCTGATTTTTCATTTTCCCAATTTATACCCCCATGAGTGGAAGTGCCCTATGCTCTCTAAGCTGTGTTTTTCAGATGTTTCAGGACACACCGTACACTTCTCCAGAGTGGCTGTTGGCAATTTACATCCCGCCCATCAGTGTAGCAAGGCTCCCATTTCTCCATGGCCTGTCCTGCATTTCTGGTTTTGACACTTTTTTCAGCATGGCCCTTTTGACCGATGGGAAGCGAGACTTCTCTGTAGCGCTGATTTGCCTTTCCAGGTTGCTTGGTTGGCCAAAAAGGGCGTATGCGTTTTTTCCTGAATATATTCAGGAAAAAACGCATACGCCCTTTTTGGCCAAGGGCATCATTGTCAACGTTTTGCCGCTTTTCATGTGCTTTAAAGGCGATTCGTATCTACCTCCTGAAATCTGTTTCGTGCAATTCTGCCTTGATTTCAAATCCTCTTCTTTGCCTTCCCTCAATATATTTGTGGACGAGAGTTATCATTTATAACTCTGCAGGTTTGTGAATTGCAGTGCCCTGAAGCTCCATTTTACAACTCGCTTTTTTGGGAGCTGGCCGCAAAAGCGCAGGATGGCTTCAGGCCCTGTTCTGGTTCCGGGGGGCAGGCTGAGCCTGTGGTTAATTCTTCTTCCTGATGGGAAAATAGAGTGACCTGTGCCTGTCCCAACACCAAGAGCTAGTCTCTCGTTGGTTCCCCGTCTGCCCGTTCATCCTCAGGACAAATTGCAACCTGTACGGAACAGGAGGTTAAAGGTGCTGATGCTCGAAGTAGGGAGATTGCTAGTAAAGCGGCTGGAATGGCGAACCCGGGCACAAGGAGATGAGAAATGAGGTGCGTTTTAGAAACCTTTCCCCATCACACGGTGTACCATCTTCTGGGTTTCTCATGCATGTTTTCGATGTAGGAAGATGCCCTTGAACCTGGAGATTTGGGACCCATGCGATGGGTACCACGCAGTATTACTTTAAAGGGTCTGCGTTTGCTCACCCAACCTCACCAAACCTCTCAGCCCCAAGAGTGTCCACCCTTATGTCTCATCCAGCTGTGGGTCTAGATATGGTCAATCCAGGTTGCATCACAGCCCCTGAACTCATTGTGTAAGAATTTCTATCTCTTTCACTGTCGTTGTTTCATGGGTTTTTCAAAGTAATTTATTTTCATAATGGGGTTTAGCTGCTTTTCACGGCTGTGTTTATGCCGCTTTACACCCACTTGACACACTAACAGAGAGATATCAATACATAGGTTTTAAGATTATTACTAGTCAGATATATTCTTGTGCGGTGAATAGGGCGTGTTGAGTACAGTTCTCTGAGCAAGGAGTTGGTCTTGTCTACTACATATTGGGTTTATGGAACGGTATCTGAGCTAATTTGATACCCTTGTTTTATGTATCACCCCACCTCACCTTTCCCGTTAAGCAGCCATAGTCTGTTTTCTGCATGTGTGACTCTGTTCTGTTTTGTAATTCAGTTCAAGTGTAACGGTTTTTACATTCCCTCTATCAGTGATACCTTATGAGAAGTGTCCTTTTCTGTGTGACTTATTTCACTTAGAATCGTCGTACCTAAATCCACTCATCATGCTGCTACTAACCTTATGACATTGATTTCATGGCTGAGTGATATTCCATTGTACATAAGGACCACAACTTCTTTATCCATTTTTCTCTTTCCTGGGATATTTAAGGTGGAATGAAGTGGAGGTCCTTGTCAACAGAGCAGCCCTCAACTTTGGGGTGCTTGTGTCTTGCTGATTTTTCATTTTCCCAATTTATACCCCCATGAGTGGAAGTGCCCTATGCTCTCTAAGCTGTGTTTTTCAGATGTTTCAGGACACACCGTACACTTCTCCAGAGTGGCTGTTGGCAATTTACATCCCGCCCATCCGTGTAGCAAGGCTCCCATTTCTCCATGGCCTGTCCTGCATTTCTGGTTTTGACACTTTTTTCAGCATGGCCCTTTTGACCGATGGGAAGCGAGACTTCTCTGTAGCGCTGATTTGCCTTTCCAGGTTGCTTGGTTGACCAAAAAGGGCGTATGCGTTTTTTCCTGAATATATTCAGGAAAAAACGCATACGCCCTTTTTGGCCAAGGGCATCATTGTCAACGTTTTGCCGCTTTTCATGTGCTTTAAAGGCGATTCGTATCTACCTCCTGAAATCTGTTTCGTGCAATTCTGCCTTGATTTCAAATCCTCTTCTTTGCCTTCCCTCAATATATTTGTGGACGAGAGTTATCATTTATAACTCTGCAGGTTTGTGAATTGCAGTGCCCTGAACCTCCATTTTACAACTCGCTTTTTTGGGAGCTGGCCGCAAAAGCGCCCGATGGCTTCAGGCCCTGTTCTGGTTCCGGGGGGCAGGCTGAGCCTGTGGTTAATTCTTCTTCCTGATGGGAAAATAGAGTGACCTGTGCCTGTCCCAACACCAAGAGCTAGTCTCTCGTTGGTTCCCCGTCTTCCCGTTCATCCTCAGGACAAATTGCAACCTGTACGGAACAGGAGGTTAAAGGTGCTGATGCTCCAAGTAGGGAGATTGCTAGTAAAGCAGCTGGAATGGCGAACCCGGGCACAAGGAGATGAGAAATGAGGTGCGTTTTAGAAACCTTTCCCCATCACACGGTGTACCATCTTCTGGGTTTCTCATGCATGTTTTCGATGTAGGAAGATGCCCTTGAACCTGGAGATTTGGGACCCATGCGATGGGTACCACGCAGTATTACTTTAAAGGGTCTGCGTTTGCTCACCCAACCTCACCAAACCTCTCAGCCCCAAGAGTGTCCACCCTTATGTCTCATCCAGCTGTGGGTCTAGATATGGTCAATCCAGGTTGCATCACAGCCCCTGAACTCATTGTGTAAGAATTTCTATCTCTTTCACTGTCGTTGTTTCATGGGTTTTTCAAAGTAATTTATTTTCATAATGGGGTTTAGCTGCTTTTCACGGCTGTGTTTATGCCGCTTTACACCCACTTGACACACTAACAGAGAGATATCAATACATAGGTTTTAAGATTATTACTAGTCAGATATATTCTTGTGCGGTGAATAGGGCGTGTTGAGTCCAGTTCTCTGAGCAAGGAGTTGGTCTTGTCTACTACATATTGGGTTTATGGAACGGTATCTGAGCTAATTTGATACCCTTGTTTTATGTATCACCCCACCTCACCTTTCCCGTTAAGCAGCCATAGTCTGTTTTCTGCATGTGTGACTCTGTTCTGTTTTGTAATTCAGTTCAAGTGTAACGGTTTTTACATTCCCTCTATCAGTGATACCTTATGAGAAGTGTCCTTTTCTGTGTGACTTATTTCACTTAGAATCGTCGTACCTAAATCCACTCATCATGCTGCTACTAACCTTATGACATTGATTTCATGGCTGAGTGATATTCCATTGTACATAAGGACCACAACTTCTTTATCCATTTTTCTCTTTCCTGGGATATTTAAGGTGGAATGAAGTGGAGGTCCTTGTCAACAGAGCTGCCCTCAACTTTGGGGTGCTTGTGTCTTGCTGATTTTTCATTTTCCCAATTTATACCCCCATGAGTGGAAGTGCCCTATGCTCTCTAAGCTGTGTTTTTCAGATGTTTCAGGACACACCGTACACTTCTCCAGAGTGGCTGTTGGCAATTTACATCCCGCCCATCAGTGTAGCAAGGCTCCCATTTCTCCATGGCCTGTCCTGCATTTCTGGTTTTGACACTTTTTTCAGCATGGCCCTTTTGACCGATGGGAAGCGAGACTTCTCTGTAGCGCTGATTTGCCTTTCCAGGTTGCTTGGTTGGCCAAAAAGGGCGTATGCGTTTTTTCCTGAATATATTCAGGAAAAAACGCATACGCCCTTTTTGGCCAAGGGCATCATTGTCAACGTTTTGCCGCTTTTCATGTGCTTTAAAGGCGATTCGTATCTACCTCCTGAAATCTGTTTCGTGCAATTCTGCCTTGATTTCAAATCCTCTTCTTTGCCTTCCCTCAATATATTTGTGGACGAGAGTTATCATTTATAACTCTGCAGGTTTGTGAATTGCAGTGCCCTGAAGCTCCATTTTACAACTCGCTTTTTTGGGAGCTGGCCGCAAAAGCGCAGGATGGCTTCAGGCCCTGTTCTGGTTCCGGGGGGCAGGCTGAGCCTGTGGTTAATTCTTCTTCCTGATGGGAAAATAGAGTGACCTGTGCCTGTCCCAACACCAAGAGCTAGTCTCTCGTTGGTTCCCCGTCTGCCCGTTCATCCTCAGGACAAATTGCAACCTGTACGGAACAGGAGGTTAAAGGTGCTGATGCTCGAAGTAGGGAGATTGCTAGTAAAGCGGCTGGAATGGCGAACCCGGGCACAAGGAGATGAGAAATGAGGTGCGTTTTAGAAACCTTTCCCCATCACACGGTGTACCATCTTCTGGGTTTCTCATGCATGTTTTCGATGTAGGAAGATGCCCTTGAACCTGGAGATTTGGGACCCATGCGATGGGTACCACGCAGTATTACTTTAAAGGGTCTGCGTTTGCTCACCCAACCTCACCAAACCTCTCAGCCCCAAGAGTGTCCACCCTTATGTCTCATCCAGCTGTGGGTCTAGATATGGTCAATCCAGGTTGCATCACAGCCCCTGAACTCATTGTGTAAGAATTTCTATCTCTTTCACTGTCGTTGTTTCATGGGTTTTTCAAAGTAATTTATTTTCATAATGGGGTTTAGCTGCTTTTCACGGCTGTGTTTATGCCGCTTTACACCCACTTGACACACTAACAGAGAGATATCAATACATAGGTTTTAAGATTATTACTAGTCAGATATATTCTTGTGCGGTGAATAGGGCGTGTTGAGTACAGTTCTCTGAGCAAGGAGTTGGTCTTGTCTACTACATATTGGGTTTATGGAACGGTATCTGAGCTAATTTGATACCCTTGTTTTATGTATCACCCCACCTCACCTTTCCCGTTAAGCAGCCATAGTCTGTTTTCTGCATGTGTGACTCTGTTCTGTTTTGTAATTCAGTTCAAGTGTAACGGTTTTTACATTCCCTCTATCAGTGATACCTTATGAGAAGTGTCCTTTTCTGTGTGACTTATTTCACTTAGAATCGTCGTACCTAAATCCACTCATCATGCTGCTACTAACCTTATGACATTGATTTCATGGCTGAGTGATATTCCATTGTACATAAGGACCACAACTTCTTTATCCATTTTTCTCTTTCCTGGGATATTTAAGGTGGAATGAAGTGGAGGTCCTTGTCAACAGAGCAGCCCTCAACTTTGGGGTGCTTGTGTCTTGCTGATTTTTCATTTTCCCAATTTATACCCCCATGAGTGGAAGTGCCCTATGCTCTCTAAGCTGTGTTTTTCAGATGTTTCAGGACACACCGTACACTTCTCCAGAGTGGCTGTTGGCAATTTACATCCCGCCCATCCGTGTAGCAAGGCTCCCATTTCTCCATGGCCTGTCCTGCATTTCTGGTTTTGACACTTTTTTCAGCATGGCCCTTTTGACCGATGGGAAGCGAGACTTCTCTGTAGCGCTGATTTGCCTTTCCAGGTTGCTTGGTTGACCAAAAAGGGCGTATGCGTTTTTTCCTGAATATATTCAGGAAAAAACGCATACGCCCTTTTTGGCCAAGGGCATCATTGTCAACGTTTTGCCGCTTTTCATGTGCTTTAAAGGCGATTCGTATCTACCTCCTGAAATCTGTTTCGTGCAATTCTGCCTTGATTTCAAATCCTCTTCTTTGCCTTCCCTCAATATATTTGTGGACGAGAGTTATCATTTATAACTCTGCAGGTTTGTGAATTGCAGTGCCCTGAACCTCCATTTTACAACTCGCTTTTTTGGGAGCTGGCCGCAAAAGCGCCCGATGGCTTCAGGCCCTGTTCTGGTTCCGGGGGGCAGGCTGAGCCTGTGGTTAATTCTTCTTCCTGATGGGAAAATAGAGTGACCTGTGCCTGTCCCAACACCAAGAGCTAGTCTCTCGTTGGTTCCCCGTCTTCCCGTTCATCCTCAGGACAAATTGCAACCTGTACGGAACAGGAGGTTAAAGGTGCTGATGCTCCAAGTAGGGAGATTGCTAGTAAAGCAGCTGGAATGGCGAACCCGGGCACAAGGAGATGAGAAATGAGGTGCGTTTTAGAAACCTTTCCCCATCACACGGTGTACCATCTTCTGGGTTTCTCATGCATGTTTTCGATGTAGGAAGATGCCCTTGAACCTGGAGATTTGGGACCCATGCGATGGGTACCACGCAGTATTACTTTAAAGGGTCTGCGTTTGCTCACCCAACCTCACCAAACCTCTCAGCCCCAAGAGTGTCCACCCTTATGTCTCATCCAGCTGTGGGTCTAGATATGGTCAATCCAGGTTGCATCACAGCCCCTGAACTCATTGTGTAAGAATTTCTATCTCTTTCACTGTCGTTGTTTCATGGGTTTTTCAAAGTAATTTATTTTCATAATGGGGTTTAGCTGCTTTTCACGGCTGTGTTTATGCCGCTTTACACCCACTTGACACACTAACAGAGAGATATCAATACATAGGTTTTAAGATTATTACTAGTCAGATATATTCTTGTGCGGTGAATAGGGCGTGTTGAGTCCAGTTCTCTGAGCAAGGAGTTGGTCTTGTCTACTACATATTGGGTTTATGGAACGGTATCTGAGCTAATTTGATACCCTTGTTTTATGTATCACCCCACCTCACCTTTCCCGTTAAGCAGCCATAGTCTGTTTTCTGCATGTGTGACTCTGTTCTGTTTTGTAATTCAGTTCAAGTGTAACGGTTTTTACATTCCCTCTATCAGTGATACCTTATGAGAAGTGTCCTTTTCTGTGTGACTTATTTCACTTAGAATCGTCGTACCTAAATCCACTCATCATGCTGCTACTAACCTTATGACATTGATTTCATGGCTGAGTGATATTCCATTGTACATAAGGACCACAACTTCTTTATCCATTTTTCTCTTTCCTGGGATATTTAAGGTGGAATGAAGTGGAGGTCCTTGTCTACAGAGCTGCCCTCAACTTTGGGGTGCTTGTGTCTTGCTGATTTTTCATTTTCCCAATTTATACCCCCATGAGTGGAAGTGCCCTATGCTCTCTAAGCTGTGTTTTTCAGATGTTTCAGGACACACCGTACACTTCTCCAGAGTGGCTGTTGGCAATTTACATCCCGCCCATCAGTGTAGCAAGGCTCCCATTTCTCCATGGCCTGTCCTGCATTTCTGGTTTTGACACTTTTTTCAGCATGGCCCTTTTGACCGATGGGAAGCGAGACTTCTCTGTAGCGCTGATTTGCCTTTCCAGGTTGCTTGGTTGGCCAAAAAGGGCGTATGCGTTTTTTCCTGAATATATTCAGGAAAAAACGCATACGCCCTTTTTGGCCAAGGGCATCATTGTCAACGTTTTGCCGCTTTTCATGTGCTTTAAAGGCGATTCGTATCTACCTCCTGAAATCTGTTTCGTGCAATTCTGCCTTGATTTCAAATCCTCTTCTTTGCCTTCCCTCAATATATTTGTGGACGAGAGTTATCATTTATAACTCTGCAGGTTTGTGAATTGCAGTGCCCTGAAGCTCCATTTTACAACTCGCTTTTTTGGGAGCTGGCCGCAAAAGCGCAGGATGGCTTCAGGCCCTGTTCTGGTTCCGGGGGGCAGGCTGAGCCTGTGGTTAATTCTTCTTCCTGATGGGAAAATAGAGTGACCTGTGCCTGTCCCAACACCAAGAGCTAGTCTCTCGTTGGTTCCCCGTCTGCCCGTTCATCCTCAGGACAAATTGCAACCTGTACGGAACAGGAGGTTAAAGGTGCTGATGCTCGAAGTAGGGAGATTGCTAGTAAAGCGGCTGGAATGGCGAACCCGGGCACAAGGAGATGAGAAATGAGGTGCGTTTTAGAAACCTTTCCCCATCACACGGTGTACCATCTTCTGGGTTTCTCATGCATGTTTTCGATGTAGGAAGATGCCCTTGAACCTGGAGATTTGGGACCCATGCGATGGGTACCACGCAGTATTACTTTAAAGGGTCTGCGTTTGCTCACCCAACCTCACCAAACCTCTCAGCCCCAAGAGTGTCCACCCTTATGTCTCATCCAGCTGTGGGTCTAGATATGGTCAATCCAGGTTGCATCACAGCCCCTGAACTCATTGTGTAAGAATTTCTATCTCTTTCACTGTCGTTGTTTCATGGGTTTTTCAAAGTAATTTATTTTCATAATGGGGTTTAGCTGCTTTTCACGGCTGTGTTTATGCCGCTTTACACCCACTTGACACACTAACAGAGAGATATCAATACATAGGTTTTAAGATTATTACTAGTCAGATATATTCTTGTGCGGTGAATAGGGCGTGTTGAGTACAGTTCTCTGAGCAAGGAGTTGGTCTTGTCTACTACATATTGGGTTTATGGAACGGTATCTGAGCTAATTTGATACCCTTGTTTTATGTATCACCCCACCTCACCTTTCCCGTTAAGCAGCCATAGTCTGTTTTCTGCATGTGTGACTCTGTTCTGTTTTGTAATTCAGTTCAAGTGTAACGGTTTTTACATTCCCTCTATCAGTGATACCTTATGAGAAGTGTCCTTTTCTGTGTGACTTATTTCACTTAGAATCGTCGTACCTAAATCCACTCATCATGCTGCTACTAACCTTATGACATTGATTTCATGGCTGAGTGATATTCCATTGTACATAAGGACCACAACTTCTTTATCCATTTTTCTCTTTCCTGGGATATTTAAGGTGGAATGAAGTGGAGGTCCTTGTCAACAGAGCAGCCCTCAACTTTGGGGTGCTTGTGTCTTGCTGATTTTTCATTTTCCCAATTTATACCCCCATGAGTGGAAGTGCCCTATGCTCTCTAAGCTGTGTTTTTCAGATGTTTCAGGACACACCGTACACTTCTCCAGAGTGGCTGTTGGCAATTTACATCCCGCCCATCCGTGTAGCAAGGCTCCCATTTCTCCATGGCCTGTCCTGCATTTCTGGTTTTGACACTTTTTTCAGCATGGCCCTTTTGACCGATGGGAAGCGAGACTTCTCTGTAGCGCTGATTTGCCTTTCCAGGTTGCTTGGTTGACCAAAAAGGGCGTATGCGTTTTTTCCTGAATATATTCAGGAAAAAACGCATACGCCCTTTTTGGCCAAGGGCATCATTGTCAACGTTTTGCCGCTTTTCATGTGCTTTAAAGGCGATTCGTATCTACCTCCTGAAATCTGTTTCGTGCAATTCTGCCTTGATTTCAAATCCTCTTCTTTGCCTTCCCTCAATATATTTGTGGACGAGAGTTATCATTTATAACTCTGCAGGTTTGTGAATTGCAGTGCCCTGAACCTCCATTTTACAACTCGCTTTTTTGGGAGCTGGCCGCAAAAGCGCCCGATGGCTTCAGGCCCTGTTCTGGTTCCGGGGGGCAGGCTGAGCCTGTGGTTAATTCTTCTTCCTGATGGGAAAATAGAGTGACCTGTGCCTGTCCCAACACCAAGAGCTAGTCTCTCGTTGGTTCCCCGTCTTCCCGTTCATCCTCAGGACAAATTGCAACCTGTACGGAACAGGAGGTTAAAGGTGCTGATGCTCCAAGTAGGGAGATTGCTAGTAAAGCAGCTGGAATGGCGAACCCGGGCACAAGGAGATGAGAAATGAGGTGCGTTTTAGAAACCTTTCCCCATCACACGGTGTACCATCTTCTGGGTTTCTCATGCATGTTTTCGATGTAGGAAGATGCCCTTGAACCTGGAGATTTGGGACCCATGCGATGGGTACCACGCAGTATTACTTTAAAGGGTCTGCGTTTGCTCACCCAACCTCACCAAACCTCTCAGCCCCAAGAGTGTCCACCCTTATGTCTCATCCAGCTGTGGGTCTAGATATGGTCAATCCAGGTTGCATCACAGCCCCTGAACTCATTGTGTAAGAATTTCTATCTCTTTCACTGTCGTTGTTTCATGGGTTTTTCAAAGTAATTTATTTTCATAATGGGGTTTAGCTGCTTTTCACGGCTGTGTTTATGCCGCTTTACACCCACTTGACACACTAACAGAGAGATATCAATACATAGGTTTTAAGATTATTACTAGTCAGATATATTCTTGTGCGGTGAATAGGGCGTGTTGAGTACAGTTCTCTGAGCAAGGAGTTGGTCTTGTCTACTACATATTGGGTTTATGGAACGGTATCTGAGCTAATTTGATACCCTTGTTTTATGTATCACCCCACCTCACCTTTCCCGTTAAGCAGCCATAGTCTGTTTTCTGCATGTGTGACTCTGTTCTGTTTTGTAATTCAGTTCAAGTGTAACGGTTTTTACATTCCCTCTATCAGTGATACCTTATGAGAAGTGTCCTTTTCTGTGTGACTTATTTCACTTAGAATCGTCGTACCTAAATCCACTCATCATGCTGCTACTAACCTTATGACATTGATTTCATGGCTGAGTGATATTCCATTGTACATAAGGACCACAACTTCTTTATCCATTTTTCTCTTTCCTGGGATATTTAAGGTGGAATGAAGTGGAGGTCCTTGTCAACAGAGCAGCCCTCAACTTTGGGGTGCTTGTGTCTTGCTGATTTTTCATTTTCCCAATTTATACCCCCATGAGTGGAAGTGCCCTATGCTCTCTAAGCTGTGTTTTTCAGATGTTTCAGGACACACCGTACACTTCTCCAGAGTGGCTGTTGGCAATTTACATCCCGCCCATCCGTGTAGCAAGGCTCCCATTTCTCCATGGCCTGTCCTGCATTTCTGGTTTTGACACTTTTTTCAGCATGGCCCTTTTGACCGATGGGAAGCGAGACTTCTCTGTAGCGCTGATTTGCCTTTCCAGGTTGCTTGGTTGACCAAAAAGGGCGTATGCGTTTTTTCCTGAATATATTCAGGAAAAAACGCATACGCCCTTTTTGGCCAAGGGCATCATTGTCAACGTTTTGCCGCTTTTCATGTGCTTTAAAGGCGATTCGTATCTACCTCCTGAAATCTGTTTCGTGCAATTCTGCCTTGATTTCAAATCCTCTTCTTTGCCTTCCCTCAATATATTTGTGGACGAGAGTTATCATTTATAACTCTGCAGGTTTGTGAATTGCAGTGCCCTGAACCTCCATTTTACAACTCGCTTTTTTGGGAGCTGGCCGCAAAAGCGCCCGATGGCTTCAGGCCCTGTTCTGGTTCCGGGGGGCAGGCTGAGCCTGTGGTTAATTCTTCTTCCTGATGGGAAAATAGAGTGACCTGTGCCTGTCCCAACACCAAGAGCTAGTCTCTCGTTGGTTCCCCGTCTTCCCGTTCATCCTCAGGACAAATTGCAACCTGTACGGAACAGGAGGTTAAAGGTGCTGATGCTCCAAGTAGGGAGATTGCTAGTAAAGCAGCTGGAATGGCGAACCCGGGCACAAGGAGATGAGAAATGAGGTGCGTTTTAGAAACCTTTCCCCATCACACGGTGTACCATCTTCTGGGTTTCTCATGCATGTTTTCGATGTAGGAAGATGCCCTTGAACCTGGAGATTTGGGACCCATGCGATGGGTACCACGCAGTATTACTTTAAAGGGTCTGCGTTTGCTCACCCAACCTCACCAAACCTCTCAGCCCCAAGAGTGTCCACCCTTATGTCTCATCCAGCTGTGGGTCTAGATATGGTCAATCCAGGTTGCATCACAGCCCCTGAACTCATTGTGTAAGAATTTCTATCTCTTTCACTGTCGTTGTTTCATGGGTTTTTCAAAGTAATTTATTTTCATAATGGGGTATAGCTGCTTTTTACGGCTGCGTTTATGCCGCTTTACACCCACTTGACACACTAACAGAGAGATATCAATACATAGGTTTTAAGATTATTACTAGTCAGATATATTCTTGTGCGGTGAATAGGGCGTGTTGAGTCCAGTTCCCTGAGCAAGGAGTAGGTCTTGTCTACTACATATTGGGTTTATGGAACGGTATCTGAGCTAATTTGATACCCTTGTTTTATGTATCACCCCACCTCACCTTTCCCGTTAAGCAGCCATAGTGTGTTTTCTGCATGTGTGACTCTGTTCTGTTTTGTAATTCAGTTCAAGTGTAACGGTTTTTACATTCCCTCTATAAGTGTTACCTTATGAGAAGTGTCCTTTTCTGTGTGACTTATTTCACTTAGAATCGTCATACCTAAATCCATTCATCATGCTGCTACTAACATTATGACATTGATTTCATGGCTGAGTGATATTCCATTGTACATAAGGACCACAACTTCTTTATCCATTTTTCTCTTTCCTGGGATATTTAAGGTGGAATGAAGTGGAGGTCCTTGTCAACAGAGCAGCCCTCAACTTTGGGGTGCTTGTGTCTTGCTGATTTTTCATTTTCCCAATTTATACCCCCATGAGTGGAAGTGCCCTATGCTCTCTAAGCTGTGTTTTTCAGATGTTTCAGGACACACCGTACACTTCTCCAGAGTGGCTGTTGGCAATTTACATCCCGCCCATCCGTGTAGCAAGGCTCCCATTTCTCCATGGCCTGTCCTGCATTTCTGGTTTTGACACTTTTTTCAGCATGGCCCTTTTGACCGATGGGAAGCGAGACTTCTCTGTAGCGCTGATTTGCCTTTCCAGGTTGCTTGGTTGACCAAAAAGGGCGTATGCGTTTTTTCCTGAATATATTCAGGAAAAAACGCATACGCCCTTTTTGGCCAAGGGCATCATTGTCAACGTTTTGCCGCTTTTCATGTGCTTTAAAGGCGATTCGTATCTACCTCCTGAAATCTGTTTCGTGCAATTCTGCCTTGATTTCAAATCCTCTTCTTTGCCTTCCCTCAATATATTTGTGGACGAGAGTTATCATTTATAACTCTGCAGGTTTGTGAATTGCAGTGCCCTGAACCTCCATTTTACAACTCGCTTTTTTGGGAGCTGGCCGCAAAAGCGCCCGATGGCTTCAGGCCCTGTTCTGGTTCCGGGGGGCAGGCTGAGCCTGTGGTTAATTCTTCTTCCTGATGGGAAAATAGTGTGACCTGTGCCTGTCCCAACACCAAGAGCTAGTCTCTCGTTGGTTCCCCGTCTTCCCGTTCATCCTCAGGACAAATTGCAACCTGTACGGAACAGGAGGTTAAAGGTGCTGATGCTCCAAGTAGGGAGATTGCTAGTAAAGCAGCTGGAATGGCGAACCCGGGCACAAGGAGATGAGAAATGAGGTGCGTTTTAGAAACCTTTCCCCATCACACGGTGTACCATCTTCTGGGTTTCTCATGCATGTTTTCGATGTAGGAAGATGCCCTTGAACCTGGAGATTTGGGACCCATGCGATGGGTACCACGCAGTATTACTTTAAAGGGTCTGCGTTTGCTCACCCAACCTCACCAAACCTCTCAGCCCCAAGAGTGTCCACCCTTATGTCTCATCCAGCTGTGGGTCTAGATATGGTCAATCCAGGTTGCATCACAGCCCCTGAACTCATTGTGTAAGAATTTCTATCTCTTTCACTGTCGTTGTTTCATGGGTTTTTCAAAGTAATTTATTTTCATAATGGGGTATAGCTGCTTTTCACGGCTGCGTTTATGCCGCTTTACACCCACTTGACACACTAACAGAGAGATATCAATACATAGGTTTTAAGATTATTACTAGTCAGATATATTCTTGTGCGGTGAATAGGGCGTGTTGAGTCCAGTTCTCTGAGCAAGGAGTAGGTCTTGTCTACTACATATTGGGTTTATGGAACGGTATCTGAGCTAATTTGATACCCTTGTTTTATGTATCACCCCACCTCACCTTTCCCGTTAAGCAGCCATAGTGTGTTTTCTGCATGTGTGACTCTGTTCTGTTTTGTAATTCAGTTCAAGTGTAACGGTTTTTACATTCCCTCTATAAGTGTTACCTTATGAGAAGTGTCCTTTTCTGTGTGACTTATTTCACTTAGAATCGTCATACCTAAATCCACTCATCATGCTGCTACTAACATTATGACATTGATTTCATGGCTGAGTGATATTCCATTGTACATAAGGACCACAACTTCTTTATCCATTTTTCTCTTTCCTGGGATATTTAAGGTGGAATGAAGTGGAGGTCCTTGTCAACAGAGCAGCCCTCAACTTTGGGGTGCTTGTGTCTTGCTGATTTTTCATTTTCCCAATTTATACCCCCATGAGTGGAAGTGCCCTATGCTCTCTAAGCTGTGTTTTTCAGATGTTTCAGGACACACCGTACACTTCTCCAGAGTGGCTGTTGGCAATTTATATCCCGCCCATCAGTGTAGCAAGGCTCCCATTTCTCCATGGCCTGTCCTGCATTTCTGGTTTTGACACTTTTTTCAGCATGGCCCTTTTGACCGATCGGAAGCGAGACTTCTCTGTAGCGCTGATTTGCCTTTCCAGGTTGCTTGGTTGGCCAAAAAGGGCGTATGCGTTTTTTCCTGAATAAATTCAGGAAAAAACGCATACGCCCTTTTTGGCCAAGGGCATCATTGTCAACGTTTTGCCGCTTTTCATGTACTTTAAAGGCGATTCGTATCTACCTCCTGAAATCTGTTTCGTGCAATTCTGCCTTGATTTCAAATCCTCTTCTTTGCCTTCCCTCAATATATTTGTGGACGAGAGTTATCATTTATAACTCTGCAGGTTTGTGAATTGCAGTGCCCTGAACCTCCATTTTACAACTCGCTTTTTTGGGAGCTGGCCGCAAAAGCGCAGGATGGCTTCAGGCCCTGTTCTGGTTCCGGGGGGCAGGCTGAGCCTGTGGTTAATTCTTCTTCCTGATGGGAAAATAGAGTGACCTGTGCCTGTCCCAAAACCAAGAGCTAGTCTCTCGTTGGTTCCACGTCTTCCCGTTCATCCTCAGGACAAATTGCAACCTGTACGGAACAGGAGGTTAAAGGTGCTGATGCTCCAAGTAGGGAGATTGCTAGTAAAGTGGCTGGAATGGCGAACCCGGGCACAAGGAGATGAGAAATGAGGTGCGTTTTAGAAACCTTTCCCCATCACACGGTGTACCATCTTCTGGGTTTCTCATGCATGTTTTCGATGTAGGAAGATGCCCTTGAACCTGGAGATTTGGGACCCATGCGATGGGTACCACGCAGTATTACTTTAAAGGGTCTGCGTTTGCTCACCCAACCTCACCAAACCTCTCAGCCCCAAGAGTGTCCACCCTTATGTCTCATCCAGCTGTGGGTCTAGATATGGTCAATCCAGGTTGCATCACAGCCCCTGAACTCATTGTGTAAGAATTTCTATCTCTTTCACTGTCGTTGTTTCATGGGTTTTTCAAAGTAATTTATTTTCATAATGGGGTTTAGCTGCTTTTCACGGCTGTGTTTATGCCGCTTTACACCCACTTGACACACTAACAGAGAGATATCAATACATAGGTTTTAAGATTATTACTAGTCAGATATATTCTTGTGCGGTGAATAGGGCGTGTTGAGTCCAGTTCTCTGAGCAAGGAGTAGGTCTTGTCTACTACATATTGGGTTTATGGAACGGTATCTGAGCTAATTTGATACCCTTGTTTTATGTATCACCCCACCTCACCTTTCCCGTTAAGCAGCCATAGTGTGTTTTCTGCATGTGTGACTCTGTTCTGTTTTGTAATTCAGTTCAAGTGTAACGGTTTTTACATTCCCTCTATCAGTGATACCTTATGAGAAGTGTCCTTTTCTGTGTGACTTATTTCACTTAGAATCGTCGTACCTAAATCCACTCATCATGCTGCTACTAACCTTATGACATTGATTTCATGGCTGAGTGATATTCCATTGTACATAAGGACCACAACTTCTTTATCCATTTTTCCCCTTCCTGGGATATTTAAGGTGGAATGAAGTGGAGGTCCTTGTCAACAGAGCAGCCCTCAACTTTGGGGTGCTTGTGTCTTGCTGATTTTTCATTTTCCCAATTTATACCCCCATGAGTGGAAGTGCCCTATGCTCTCTAAGCTGTGTTTTTCAGATGTTTCAGGACACACCGTACACTTCTCCAGAGTGGCTGTTGGCAATTTACATCCCGCCCATCAGTGTAGCAAGGCTCCCATTTCTCCATGGCCTGTCCTGCATTTCTGGTTTTGACACTTTTTTCAGCATGGCCCTTTTGACCGATGGGAAGCGAGACTTCTCTGTAGCGCTGATTTGCCTTTCCAGGTTGCTTGGTTGGCCAAAAAGGGCGTATGCGTTTTTTCCTGAATATATTCAGGAAAAAACGCATACGCCCTTTTTGGCCAAGGGCATCATTGTCAACGTTTTGCCGCTTTTCATGTGCTTTAAAGGCGATTCGTATCTACCTCCTGAAATCTGTTTCGTGCAATTCTGCCTTGATTTCAAATCCTCTTCTTTGCCTTCCCTCAATATATTTGTGGACGAGAGTTATCATTTATAACTCTGCAGGTTTGTGAATTGCAGTGCCCTGAACCTCCATTTTACAACTCGCTTTTTTGGGAGCTGGCCGCAAAAGCGCAGGATGGCTTCAGGCCCTGTTCTGGTTCCGGGGGGTAGGCTGAGCCTGTGGTTAATTCTTCTTCCTGATGGGAAAATAGAGTGACCTGTGCCTGTCCCAACACCAAGAGCTAGTCTCTCGTTGGTTCCCCGTCTTCCCGTTCATCCTCAGGACAAATTGCAACCTGTACAGAACAGGAGGTTAAAGGTGCTGATGTTCCAAGTAGGGAGATTGCTAGTAAAGTGGCTGGAATGGCGAACCCGGGCACAAGGAGATGAGAAATGAGGTGCGTTTTAGAAACCTTTCCCCATCACACAGTGTACCATCTTCTGGGTTTCTCATGCATGTTTTCGATGTAGGAAGATGCCCTTGAACCTGGAGATTTGGGACCCATGCGATGGGTACCACGCAGTATTACTTTAAAGGGTCTGCGTTTGCTCACCCAACCTCACCAAACCTCTCAGCCCCAAGAGTGTCCACCCTTATGTCTCATCCAGCTGTGGGTCTAGATATGGTCAATCCAGGTTGCATCACAGCCCCTGAACTCATTGTGTAAGAATTTCTATCTCTTTCACTGTCGTTGTTTCATGGGTTTTTCAAAGTACTTTATTTTCATAATGGGGTTTAGCTGCTTTTCACGGCTGTGTTTATGCCGCTTTACACCCACTTGACACACTAACAGAGAGATATCAATACATAGGTTTTAAGATTATTACTAGTCAGATATATTCTTGTGCGGTGAATAGGGCGTGTTGAGTACAGTTCTCTGAGCAAGGAGTTGGTCTTGTCTACTACATATTGGGTTTATGGAACGGTATCTGAGCTAATTTGATACCCTTGTTTTATGTATCACCCCACCTCACCTTTCCCGTTAAGCAGCCATAGTCTGTTTTCTGCATGTGTGACTCTGTTCTGTTTTGTAATTCAGTTCAAGTGTAACGGTTTTTACATTCCCTCTATCAGTGATACCTTATGAGAAGTGTCCTTTTCTGTGTGACTTATTTCACTTAGAATCGTCGTACCTAAATCCACTCATCATGCTGCTACTAACCTTATGACATTGATTTCATGGCTGAGTGATATTCCATTGTACATAAGGACCACAACTTCTTTATCCATTCTTCTCTTTCCTGGGATATTTAAGGTGGAATGAAGTGGAGGTCCTTGTCAACAGAGCAGCCCTCAACTTTGGGGTGCTTGTGTCTTGCTGATTTTTCATTTTCCCAATTTATACCCCCATGAGTGGAAGTGCCCTATGCTCTCTAAGCTGTGTTTTTCAGATGTTTCAGGACACACCGTACACTTCTCCAGAGTGGCTGTTGGCAATTTACATCCCACCCATCAGTGTAGCAAGGCTCCCATTTCTCCATGGCCTGTCCTGCATTTCTGGTTTTGACACTTTTTTCAGCATGGCCCTTTTGACCGATGGGAAGCGAGACTTCTCTGTAGCGCTGATTTGCCTTTCCAGGTTGCTTGGTTGGCCAAAAAGGGCGTATGCGTTTTTTCCTGAATATATTCAGGAAAAAACGCATACGCCCTTTTTGGCCAAGGGCATCATTGTCAACGTTTTGCCGCTTTTCATGTGCTTTAAAGGCGATTCGTATCTACCTCCTGAAATCTGTTTCGTGCAATTCTGCCTTGATTTCAAATCCTCTTCTTTGCCTTCCCTCAATATATTTGTGGACGAGAGTTATCATTTATAACTCTGCAGGTTTGTGAATTGCAGTGCCCTGAACCTCCATTTTACAACTCGCTTTTTTGGGAGCTGGCCGCAAAAGCGCCCGATGGCTTCAGGCCCTGTTCTGGTTCCGGGGGGCAGGCTGAGCCTGTGGTTAATTCTTCTTCCTGATGGGAAAATAGAGTGACCTGTGCCTGTCCCAACACCAAGAGCTAGTCTCTCCTTGGTTCCCCGTCTTCCCGTTCATCCTCAGGACAAATTGCAACCTGTACGGAACAGGAGGTTAAAGGTGCTGATGCTCCAAGTAGGGAGATTGCTAGTAAAGCAGCTGGAATGGCGAACCCGGGCACAAGGAGATGAGAAATGAGGTGCGTTTTAGAAACCTTTCCCCATCACACGGTGTACCATCTTCTGGGTTTCTCATGCATGTTTTCGATGTAGGAAGATGCCCTTGAACCTGGAGATTTGGGACCCATGCGATGGGTACCACGCAGTATTACTTTAAAGGGTCTGCGTTTGCTCACCCAACCTCACCAAACCTCTCAGCCCCAAGAGTGTCCACCCTTATGTCTCATCCAGCTGTGGGTCTAGATATGGTCAATCCAGGTTGCATCACAGCCCCTGAACTCATTGTGTAAGAATTTCTATCTCTTTCACTGTCGTTGTTTCATGGGTTTTTCAAAGTACTTTATTTTCATAATGGGGTTTAGCTGCTTTTCACGGCTGTGTTTATGCCGCTTTACACCCACTTGACACACTAACAGAGAGATATCAATACATAGGTTTTAAGATTATTACTAGTCAGATATATTCTTGTGCGGTGAATAGGGCGTGTTGAGTCCAGTTCTCTGAGCAAGGAGTAGGTCTTGTCTACTACATATTGGGTTTATGGAACGGTATCTGAGCTAATTTGATACCCTTGTTTTATGTATCACCCCACCTCACCTTTCCCGTTAAGCAGCCATAGTGTGTTTTCTGCATGTGTGACTCTGTTCTGTTTTGTAATTCAGTTCAAGTGTAACGGTTTTTACATTCCCTCTATCAGTGATACCTTATGAGAAGTGTCCTTTTCTGTGTGACTTATTTCACTTAGAATCGTCGTACCTAAATCCACTCATCATGCTGCTACTAACCTTATGACATTGATTTCATGGCTGAGTGATATTCCATTGTACATAAGGACCACAACTTCTTTATCCATTTTTCCCCTTCCTGGGATATTTAAGGTGGAATGAAGTGGAGGTCCTTGTCAACAGAGCAGCCCTCAACTTTGGGGTGCTTGTGTCTTGCTGATTTTTCATTTTCCCAATTTATACCCCCATGAGTGGAAGTGCCCTATGCTCTCTAAGCTGTGTTTTTCAGATGTTTCAGGACACACCGTACACTTCTCCAGAGTGGCTGTTGGCAATTTACATCCCGCCCATCAGTGTAGCAAGGCTCCCATTTCTCCATGGCCTGTCCTGCATTTCTGGTTTTGACACTTTTTTCAGCATGGCCCTTTTGACCGATGGGAAGCGAGACTTCTCTGTAGCGCTGATTTGCCTTTCCAGGTTGCTTGGTTGGCCAAAAAGGGCGTATGCGTTTTTTCCTGAATATATTCAGGAAAAAACGCATACGCCCTTTTTGGCCAAGGGCATCATTGTCAACGTTTTGCCGCTTTTCATGTGCTTTAAAGGCGATTCGTATCTACCTCCTGAAATCTGTTTCGTGCAATTCTGCCTTGATTTCAAATCCTCTTCTTTGCCTTCCCTCAATATATTTGTGGACGAGAGTTATCATTTATAACTCTGCAGGTTTGTGAATTGCAGTGCCCTGAACCTCCATTTTACAACTCGCTTTTTTGGGAGCTGGCCGCAAAAGTGCAGGATGGCTTCAGGCCCTGTTCTGGTTCCGGGGGGTAGGCTGAGCCTGTGGTTAATTCTTCTTCCTGATGGGAAAATAGAGTGACCTGTGCCTGTCCCAACACCAAGAGCTAGTCTCTCGTTGGTTCCCCGTCTTCCCGTTCATCCTCAGGACAAATTGCAACCTGTACAGAACAGGAGGTTAAAGGTGCTGATGCTCCAAGTAGGGAGATTGCTAGTAAAGTGGCTGGAATGGCGAACCCGGGCACAAGGAGATGAGAAATGAGGTGCGTTTTAGAAACCTTTCCCCATCACACAGTGTACCATCTTCTGGGTTTCTCATGCATGTTTTCGATGTAGGAAGATGCCCTTGAACCTGGAGATTTGGGACCCATGCGATGGGTACCACGCAGTATTACTTTAAAGGGTCTGCGTTTGCTCACCCAACCTCACCAAACCTCTCAGCCCCAAGAGTGTCCACCCTTATGTCTCATCCAGCTGTGGGTCTAGATATGGTCAATCCAGGTTGCATCACAGCCCCTGAACTCATTGTGTAAGAATTTCTATCTCTTTCACTGTCGTTGTTTCATGGGTTTTTCAAAGTACTTTATTTTCATAATGGGGTTTAGCTGCTTTTCACGGCTGTGTTTATGCCGCTTTACACCCACTTGACACACTAACAGAGAGATATCAATACATAGGTTTTAAGATTATTACTAGTCAGATATATTCTTGTGCGGTGAATAGGGCGTGTTGAGTACAGTTCTCTGAGCAAGGAGTTGGTCTTGTCTACTACATATTGGGTTTATGGAACGGTATCTGAGCTAATTTGATACCCTTGTTTTATGTATCACCCCACCTCACCTTTCCCGTTAAGCAGCCATAGTCTGTTTTCTGCATGTGTGACTCTGTTCTGTTTTGTAATTCAGTTCAAGTGTAACGGTTTTTACATTCCCTCTATCAGTGATACCTTATGAGAAGTGTCCTTTTCTGTGTGACTTATTTCACTTAGAATCGTCGTACCTAAATCCACTCATCATGCTGCTACTAACCTTATGACATTGATTTCATGGCTGAGTGATATTCCATTGTACATAAGGACCACAACTTCTTTATCCATTCTTCTCTTTCCTGGGATATTTAAGGTGGAATGAAGTGGAGGTCCTTGTCAACAGAGCAGCCCTCAACTTTGGGGTGCTTGTGTCTTGCTGATTTTTCATTTTCCCAATTTATACCCCCATGAGTGGAAGTGCCCTATGCTCTCTAAGCTGTGTTTTTCAGATGTTTCAGGACACACCGTACACTTCTCCAGAGTGGCTGTTGGCAATTTACATCCCACCCATCAGTGTAGCAAGGCTCCCATTTCTCCATGGCCTGTCCTGCATTTCTGGTTTTGACACTTTTTTCAGCATGGCCCTTTTGACCGATGGGAAGCGAGACTTCTCTGTAGCGCTGATTTGCCTTTCCAGGTTGCTTGGTTGGCCAAAAAGGGCGTATGCGTTTTTTCCTGAATATATTCAGGAAAAAACGCATACGCCCTTTTTGGCCAAGGGCATCATTGTCAACGTTTTGCCGCTTTTCATGTGCTTTAAAGGCGATTCGTATCTACCTCCTGAAATCTGTTTCGTGCAATTCTGCCTTGATTTCAAATCCTCTTCTTTGCCTTCCCTCAATATATTTGTGGACGAGAGTTATCATTTATAACTCTGCAGGTTTGTGAATTGCAGTGCCCTGAACCTCCATTTTACAACTCGCTTTTTTGGGAGCTGGCCGCAAAAGCGCCCGATGCCTTCAGGCCCTCTTCTGGTTCCGGGGGGTAGGCTGAGCCTGTGGTTAATTCTTCTTCCTGATGGGAAAATAGAGTGACCTGTGCCTGTCCCAACACCAAGAGCTAGTCTCTCGTTGGTTCCCCGTTTTCCCGTTCATCCTCAGGACAAATTGCAACCTGTACAGAACAGGAGGTTAAAGGTGCTGATGCTCCAAGTAGGGAGATTGCTAGTAAAGTGGCTGGAATGGCGAACCCGGGCACAAGGAGATGAGAAATGAGGTGCGTTTTAGAAACCTTTCCCCATCACACAGTGTACCATCTTCTGGGTTTCTCATGCATGTTTTCGATGTAGGAAGATGCCCTTGAACCTGGAGATTTGGGACCCATGCGATGGGTACCACGCAGTATTACTTTAAAGGGTCTGCGTTTGCTCACCCAACCTCACCAAACCTCTCAGCCCCAAGAGTGTCCACCCTTATGTCTCATCCAGCTGTGGGTCTAGATATGGTCAATCCAGGTTGCATCACAGCCCCTGAACTCATTGTGTAAGAATTTCTATCTCTTTCACTGTCGTTGTTTCATGGGTTTTTCAAAGTACTTTATTTTCATAATGGGGTTTAGCTGCTTTTCACGGCTGTGTTTATGCCGCTTTACACCCACTTGACACACTAACAGAGAGATATCAATACATAGGTTTTAAGATTATTACTAGTCAGATATATTCTTGTGCGGTGAATAGGGCGTGTTGAGTACAGTTCTCTGAGCAAGGAGTTGGTCTTGTCTACTACATATTGGGTTTATGGAACGGTATCTGAGCTAATTTGATACCCTTGTTTTATGTATCACCCCACCTCACCTTTCCCGTTAAGCAGCCATAGTCTGTTTTCTGCATGTGTGACTCTGTTCTGTTTTGTAATTCAGTTCAAGTGTAACGGTTTTTACATTCCCTCTATCAGTGATACCTTATGAGAAGTGTCCTTTTCTGTGTGACTTATTTCACTTAGAATCGTCGTACCTAAATCCACTCATCATGCTGCTACTAACCTTATGACATTGATTTCATGGCTGAGTGATATTCCATTGTACATAAGGACCACAACTTCTTTATCCATTCTTCTCTTTCCTGGGATATTTAAGGTGGAATGAAGTGGAGGTCCTTGTCAACAGAGCAGCCCTCAACTTTGGGGTGCTTGTGTCTTGCTGATTTTTCATTTTCCCAATTTATACCCCCATGAGTGGAAGTGCCCTATGCTCTCTAAGCTGTGTTTTTCAGATGTTTCAGGACACACCGTACACTTCTCCAGAGTGGCTGTTGGCAATTTACATCCCACCCATCAGTGTAGCAAGGCTCCCATTTCTCCATGGCCTGTCCTGCATTTCTGGTTTTGACACTTTTTTCAGCATGGCCCTTTTGACCGATGGGAAGCGAGACTTCTCTGTAGCGCTGATTTGCCTTTCCAGGTTGCTTGGTTGGCCAAAAAGGGCGTATGCGTTTTTTCCTGAATATATTCAGGAAAAAACGCATACGCCCTTTTTGGCCAAGGGCATCATTGTCAACGTTTTGCCGCTTTTCATGTGCTTTAAAGGCGATTCGTATCTACCTCCTGAAATCTGTTTCGTGCAATTCTGCCTTGATTTCAAATCCTCTTCTTTGCCTTCCCTCAATATATTTGTGGACGAGAGTTATCATTTATAACTCTGCAGGTTTGTGAATTGCAGTGCCCTGAACCTCCATTTTACAACTCGCTTTTTTGGGAGCTGGCCGCAAAAGCGCCCGATGCCTTCAGGCCCTCTTCTGGTTCCGGGGGGTAGGCTGAGCCTGTGGTTAATTCTTCTTCCTGATGGGAAAATAGAGTGACCTGTGCCTGTCCCAACACCAAGAGCTAGTCTCTCGTTGGTTCCCCGTTTTCCCGTTCATCCTCAGGACAAATTGCAACCTGTACAGAACAGGAGGTTAAAGGTGCTGATGCTCCAAGTAGGGAGATTGCTAGTAAAGTGGCTGGAATGGCGAACCCGGGCACAAGGAGATGAGAAATGAGGTGCGTTTTAGAAACCTTTCCCCATCACACAGTGTACCATCTTCTGGGTTTCTCATGCATGTTTTCGATGTAGGAAGATGCCCTTGAACCTGGAGATTTGGGACCCATGCGATGGGTACCACGCAGTATTACTTTAAAGGGTCTGCGTTTGCTCACCCAACCTCACCAAACCTCTCAGCCCCAAGAGTGTCCACCCTTATGTCTCATCCAGCTGTGGGTCTAGATATGGTCAATCCAGGTTGCATCACAGCCCCTGAACTCATTGTGTAAGAATTTCTATCTCTTTCACTGTCGTTGTTTCATGGGTTTTTCAAAGTACTTTATTTTCATAATGGGGTTTAGCTGCTTTTCACGGCTGTGTTTATGCCGCTTTACACCCACTTGACACACTAACAGAGAGATATCAATACATAGGTTTTAAGATTATTACTAGTCAGATATATTCTTGTGCGGTGAATAGGGCGTGTTGAGTACAGTTCTCTGAGCAAGGAGTTGGTCTTGTCTACTACATATTGGGTTTATGGAACGGTATCTGAGCTAATTTGATACCCTTGTTTTATGTATCACCCCACCTCACCTTTCCCGTTAAGCAGCCATAGTCTGTTTTCTGCATGTGTGACTCTGTTCTGTTTTGTAATTCAGTTCAAGTGTAACGGTTTTTACATTCCCTCTATCAGTGATACCTTATGAGAAGTGTCCTTTTCTGTGTGACTTATTTCACTTAGAATCGTCGTACCTAAATCCACTCATCATGCTGCTACTAACCTTATGACATTGATTTCATGGCTGAGTGATATTCCATTGTACATAAGGACCACAACTTCTTTATCCATTTTTCCCCTTCCTGGGATATTTAAGGTGGAATGAAGTGGAGGTCCTTGTCAACAGAGCAGCCCTCAACTTTGGGGTGCTTGTGTCTTGCTGATTTTTCATTTTCCCAATTTATACCCCCATGAGTGGAATTGCCCTATGCTCTCTAAGCTGTGTTTTTCAGATGTTTCAGGACACACCGTACACTTCTCCAGAGTGGCTGTTGGCAATTTACATCCCGCCCATCAGTGTAGCAAGGCTCCCATTTCTCCATGGCCTGTCCTGCATTTCTGGTTTTGACACTTTTTTCAGCATGGCCCTTTTGACCGATGGGAAGCGAGACTTCTCTGTAGCGCTGATTTGCCTTTCCAGGTTGCTTGGTTGGCCAAAAAGGGCGTATGCGTTTTTTCCTGAATATATTCAGGAAAAAACGCATACGCCCTTTTTGGCCAAGGGCATCATTGTCAACGTTTTGCCGCTTTTCATGTGCTTTAAAGGCGATTCGTATCTACCTCCTGAAATCTGTTTCGTGCAATTCTGCCTTGATTTCAAATCCTCTTCTTTGCCTTCCCTCAATATATTTGTGGACGAGAGTTATCATTTATAACTCTGCAGGTTTGTGAATTGCAGTGCCCTGAACCTCCATTTTACAACTCGCTTTTTTGGGAGCTGGCCGCAAAAGCGCCCGATGGCTTCAGGCCCTGTTCTGGTTCCGGGGGGCAGGCTGAGCCTGTGGTTAATTCTTCTTCCTGATGGGAAAATAGAGTGACCTGTGCCTGTCCCAACACCAAGAGCTAGTCTCTCCTTGGTTCCCCGTCTTCCCGTTCATCCTCAGGACAAATTGCAACCTGTACGGAACAGGAGGTTAAAGGTGCTGATGCTCCAAGTAGGGAGATTGCTAGTAAAGCAGCTGGAATGGCGAACCCGGGCACAAGGAGATGAGAAATGAGGTGCGTTTTAGAAACCTTTCCCCATCACACGGTGTACCATCTTCTGGGTTTCTCATGCATGTTTTCGATGTAGGAAGATGCCCTTGAACCTGGAGATTTGGGACCCATGCGATGGGTACCACGCAGTATTACTTTAAAGGGTCTGCGTTTGCTCACCCAACCTCACCAAACCTCTCAGCCCCAAGAGTGTCCACCCTTATGTCTCATCCAGCTGTGGGTCTAGATATGGTCAATCCAGGTTGCATCACAGCCCCTGAACTCATTGTGTAAGAATTTCTATCTCTTTCACTGTCGTTGTTTCATGGGTTTTTCAAAGTACTTTATTTTCATAATGGGGTTTAGCTGCTTTTCACGGCTGTGTTTATGCCGCTTTACACCCACTTGACACACTAACAGAGAGATATCAATACATAGGTTTTAAGATTATTACTAGTCAGATATATTCTTGTGCGGTGAATAGGGCGTGTTGAGTACAGTTCTCTGAGCAAGGAGTTGGTCTTGTCTACTACATATTGGGTTTATGGAACGGTATCTGATCTAATTTGATACCCTTGTTTTATGTATCACCCCACCTCACCTTTCCCGTTAAGCAGCCATAGTCTGTTTTCTGCATGTGTGACTCTGTTCTGTTTTGTAATTCAGTTCAAGTGTAACGGTTTTTACATTCCCTCTATCAGTGATACCTTATGAGAAGTGTCCTTTTCTGTGTGACTTATTTCACTTAGAATCGTCGTACCTAAATCCACTCATCATGCTGCTACTAACCTTATGACATTGATTTCATGGCTGAGTGATATTCCATTGTACATAAGGACCACAACTTCTTTATCCATTTTTCCCCTTCCTGGGATATTTAAGGTGGAATGAAGTGGAGGTCCTTGTCAACAGAGCAGCCCTCAACTTTGGGGTGCTTGTGTCTTGCTGATTTTTCATTTTCCCAATTTATACCCCCATGAGTGGAAGTGCCCTATGCTCTCTAAGCTGTGTTTTTCAGATGTTTCAGGACACACCGTACACTTCTCCAGAGTGGCTGTTGGCAATTTACATCCCGCCCATCAGTGTAGCAAGGCTCCCATTTCTCCATGGCCTGTCCTGCATTTCTGGTTTTGACACTTTTTTCAGCATGGCCCTTTTGACCGATGGGAAGCGAGACTTCTCTGTAGCACTGATTTGCCTTTCCAGGTTGCTTGGTTGACCAAAAAGGGCGTATGCGTTTTTTCCTGAATATATTCAGGAAAAAACGCATACGCCCTTTTTGGCCAAGGGCATCATTGTCAACGTTTTGCCGCTTTTCATGTGCTTTAAAGGCGATTCGTATCTACCTCCTGAAATCTGTTTCGTGCAATTCTGCCTTGATTTCAAATCCTCTTCTTTGCCTTCCCTCAATATATTTGTGGACGAGAGTTATCATTTATAACTCTGCAGGTTTGTGAATTGCAGTGCCCTGAACCTCCATTTTACAACTCGCTTTTTTGGGAGCTGGCCGCAAAAGCGCAGGATGGCTTCAGGCCCTGTTCTGGTTCCGGGGGGCAGGCTGAGCCTGTGGTTAATTCTTCTTCCTGATGGGAAAATAGAGTGACCTGTGCCTGTCCCAACACCAAGAGCTAGTCTCTCGTTGGTTCCCCGTCTTCCCGTTCATCCTCAGGACAAATTGCAACCTGTACGGAACAGGAGGTTAAAGGTGCTGATGCTCCAAGTAGGGAGATTGCTAGTAAAGCAGCTGGAATGGCGAACCCGGGCACAAGGAGATGAGAAATGAGGTGCGTTTTAGAAACCTTTCCCCATCACACGGTGTACCATCTTCTGGGTTTCTCATGCATGTTTTCGATGTAGGAAGATGCCCTTGAAGCTGGAGATTTGGGACCCATGCGATGGGTACCACGCAGTATTACTTTAAAGGGTCTGCGTTTGCTCACCCAACCTCACCAAACCTCTCAGCCCCAAGAGTGTCCACCCTTATGTCTCATCCAGCTGTGGGTCTAGATATGGTCAATCCAGGTTGCATCACAGCCCCTGAACTCATTGTGTAAGAATTTCTATCTCTTTCACTGTCGTTGTTTCATGGGTTTTTCAAAGTAATTTATTTTCATAATGGGGTATAGCTGCTTTTCACGGCTGTGTTTATGCCGCTTTACACCCACTTGACACACTAACAGAGAGATATCAATACATAGGTTTTAAGATTATTACTAGTCAGATATATTCTTGTGCGGTGAATAGGGCGTGTTGAGTCCAGTTCTCTGAGCAAGGAGTAGGTCTTGTCTACTACATATTGGGTTTATGGAACGGTATCTGAGCTAATTTGATACCCTTGTTTTATGTATCACCCCACCTCACCTTTCCCGTTAAGCAGCCATAGTGTGTTTTCTGCATGTGTGACTCTGTTCTGTTTTGTAATTCAGTTCAAGTGTAACGGTTTTTACATTCCCTCTATAAGTGTTACCTTATGAGAAGTGTCCTTTTCTGTGTGACTTATTTCACTTAGAATCGTCATACCTAAATCCACTCATCATGCTGCTACTAACATTATGACATTGATTTCATGGCTGAGTGATATTCCATTGTACATAAGGACCACAACTTCTTTATCCATTTTTCTCTTTCCTGGGATATTTAAGGTGGAATGAAGTGGAGGTCCTTGTCAACAGAGCAGCCCTCAACTTTGGGGTGCTTGTGTCTTGCTGATTTTTCATTTTCCCAATTTATACCCCCATGAGTGGAAGTGCCCTATGCTCTCTAAGCTGTGTTTTTCAGATGTTTCAGGACACACCGTACACTTCTCCAGAGTGGCTGTTGGCAATTTACATCCCGCCCATCCGTGTAGCAAGGCTCCCATTTCTCCATGGCCTGTCCTGCATTTCTGGTTTTGACACTTTTTTCAGCATGGCCCTTTTGACCGATGGGAAGCGAGACTTCTCTGTAGCGCTGATTTGCCTTTCCAGGTTGCTTGGTTGGCCAAAAAGGGCGTATGCGTTTTTTCCTGAATATATTCAGGAAAAAACGCATACGCCCTTTTTGGCCAAGGGCATCATTGTCAACGTTTTGCCGCTTTTCATGTGCTTTAAAGGCGATTCGTATCTACCTCCTGAAATCTGTTTCGTGCAATTCTGCCTTGATTTCAAATCCTCTTCTTTGCCTTCCCTCAATATATTTGTGGACGAGAGTTATCATTTATAACTCTGCAGGTTTGTGAATTGCAGTGCCCTGAACCTCCATTTTACAACTCGCTTTTTTGGGAGCTGGCCTCAAAAGCGCCCGATGCCTTCAGGCCCTGTTCTGGTTCCGGGGGGCAGGCTGAGCCTGTGGTTAATTCTTCTTCCTGATGGGAAAATAGAGTGACCTGTGCCTGTCCCAACACCAAGAGCTAGTCTCTCGTTGGTTCCCCGTCTTCCCGTTCATCCTCAGGACAAATTGCAACCTGTACGGAACAGGAGGTTAAAGGTGCTGATGCTCCAAGTAGGGAGATTGCTAGTAAAGCAGCTGGAATGGCGAACCCGGGCACAAGGAGATGAGAAATGAGGTGCGTTTTAGAAACCTTTCCCCATCACACGGTGTACCATCTTCTGGGTTTCTCATGCATGTTTTCGATGTAGGAAGATGCCCTTGAACCTGGAGATTTGGGACCCATGCGATGGGTACCACGCAGTATTACTTTAAAGGGTCTGCGTTTGCTCACCCATCCTCACCAAACCTCTCAGCCCCAAGAGTGTCCACCCTTATGTCTCATCCAGCTGTGGGTCTAGATATGGTCAATCCAGGTTGCATCACAGCCCCTGAACTCATTGTGTAAGAATTTCTATCTCTTTCACTGTCGTTGTTTCATGGGTTTTTCAAAGTAATTTATTTTCATAATGGGGTATAGCTGCTTTTTACGGCTGCGTTTATGCCGCTTTACACCCACTTGACACACTAACAGAGAGATATCAATACATAGGTTTTAAGATTATTACTAGTCAGATATATTCTTGTGCGGTGAATAGGGCGTGTTGAGTCCAGTTCCCTGAGCAAGGAGTAGGTCTTGTCTACTACATATTGGGTTTATGGAACGGTATCTGAGCTAATTTGATACCCTTGTTTTATGTATCACCCCACCTCACCTTTCCCGTTAAGCAGCCATAGTGTGTTTTCTGCATGTGTGACTCTGTTCTGTTTTGTAATTCAGTTCAAGTGTAACGGTTTTTACATTCCCTCTATAAGTGTTACCTTATGAGAAGTGTCCTTTTCTGTGTGACTTATTTCACTTAGAATCGTCATACCTAAATCCATTCATCATGCTGCTACTAACATTATGACATTGATTTCATGGCTGAGTGATATTCCATTGTACATAAGGACCACAACTTCTTTATCCATTTTTCTCTTTCCTGGGATATTTAAGGTGGAATGAAGTGGAGGTCCTTGTCAACAGAGCAGCCCTCAACTTTGGGGTGCTTGTGTCTTGCTGATTTTTCATTTTCCCAATTTATACCCCCATGAGTGGAAGTGCCCTATGCTCTCTAAGCTGTGTTTTTCAGATGTTTCAGGACACACCGTACACTTCTCCAGAGTGGCTGTTGGCAATTTACATCCCGCCCATCCGTGTAGCAAGGCTCCCATTTCTCCATGGCCTGTCCTGCATTTCTGGTTTTGACACTTTTTTCAGCATGGCCCTTTTGACCGATGGGAAGCGAGACTTCTCTGTAGCGCTGATTTGCCTTTCCAGGTTGCTTGGTTGACCAAAAAGGGCGTATGCGTTTTTTCCTGAATATATTCAGGAAAAAACGCATACGCCCTTTTTGGCCAAGGGCATCATTGTCAACGTTTTGCCGCTTTTCATGTGCTTTAAAGGCGATTCGTATCTACCTCCTGAAATCTGTTTCGTGCAATTCTGCCTTGATTTCAAATCCTCTTCTTTGCCTTCCCTCAATATATTTGTGGACGAGAGTTATCATTTATAACTCTGCAGGTTTGTGAATTGCAGTGCCCTGAACCTCCATTTTACAACTCGCTTTTTTGGGAGCTGGCCGCAAAAGCGCCCGATGGCTTCAGGCCCTGTTCTGGTTCCGGGGGGCAGGCTGAGCCTGTGGTTAATTCTTCTTCCTGATGGGAAAATAGTGTGACCTGTGCCTGTCCCAACACCAAGAGCTAGTCTCTCGTTGGTTCCCCGTCTTCCCGTTCATCCTCAGGACAAATTGCAACCTGTACGGAACAGGAGGTTAAAGGTGCTGATGCTCCAAGTAGGGAGATTGCTAGTAAAGCAGCTGGAATGGCGAACCCGGGCACAAGGAGATGAGAAATGAGGTGCGTTTTAGAAACCTTTCCCCATCACACGGTGTACCATCTTCTGGGTTTCTCATGCATGTTTTCGATGTAGGAAGATGCCCTTGAACCTGGAGATTTGGGACCCATGCGATGGGTACCACGCAGTATTACTTTAAAGGGTCTGCGTTTGCTCACCCAACCTCACCAAACCTCTCAGCCCCAAGAGTGTCCACCCTTATGTCTCATCCAGCTGTGGGTCTAGATATGGTCAATCCAGGTTGCATCACAGCCCCTGAACTCATTGTGTAAGAATTTCTATCTCTTTCACTGTCGTTGTTTCATGGGTTTTTCAAAGTAATTTATTTTCATAATGGGGTTTAGCTGCTTTTCACGGCTGTGTTTATGCCGCTTTACACCCACTTGACACACTAACAGAGAGATATCAATACATAGGTTTTAAGATTATTACTAGTCAGATATATTCTTGTGCGGTGAATAGGGCGTGTTGAGTCCAGTTCTCTGAGCAAGGAGTAGGTCTTGTCTACTACATATTGGGTTTATGGAACGGTATCTGAGCTAATTTGATACCCTTGTTTTATGTATCACCCCACCTCACCTTTCCCGTTAAGCAGCCATAGTGTGTTTTCTGCATGTGTGACTCTGTTCTGTTTTGTAATTCAGTTCAAGTGTAACGGTTTTTACATTCCCTCTATAAGTGTTACCTTATGAGAAGTGTCCTTTTCTGTGTGACTTATTTCACTTAGAATCGTCATACCTAAATCCACTCATCATGCTGCTACTAACATTATGACATTGATTTCATGGCTGAGTGATATTCCATTGTACATAAGGACCACAACTTCTTTATCCATTTTTCTCTTTCCTGGGATATTTAAGGTGGAATGAAGTGGAGGTCCTTGTCAACAGAGCAGCCCTCAACTTTGGGGTGCTTGTGTCTTGCTGATTTTTCATTTTCCCAATTTATACCCCCATGAGTGGAAGTGCCCTATGCTCTCTAAGCTGTGTTTTTCAGATGTTTCAGGACACACCGTACACTTCTCCAGAGTGGCTGTTGGCAATTTACATCCCGCCCATCAGTGTAGCAAGGCTCCCATTTCTCCATGGCCTGTCCTGCATTTCTGGTTTTGACACTTTTTTCAGCATGGCCCTTTTGACCGATGGGAAGCGAGACTTCTCTGTAGCGCTGATTTGCCTTTCCAGGTTGCTTGGTTGGCCAAAAAGGGCGTATGCGTTTTTTCCTGAATAAATTCAGGAAAAAACGCATACGCCCTTTTTGGCCAAGGGCATCATTGTCAACGTTTTGCCGCTTTTCATGTACTTTAAAGGCGATTCGTATCTACCTCCTGAAATCTGTTTCGTGCAATTCTGCCTTGATTTCAAATCCTCTTCTTTGCCTTCCCTCAATATATTTGTGGACGAGAGTTATCATTTATAACTCTGCAGGTTTGTGAATTGCAGTGCCCTGAACCTCCATTTTACAACTCGCTTTTTTGGGAGCTGGCCGCAAAAGCGCAGGATGGCTTCAGGCCCTGTTCTGGTTCCGGGGGGCAGGCTGAGCCTGTGGTTAATTCTTCTTCCTGATGGGAAAATAGAGTGACCTGTGCCTGTCCCAAAACCAAGAGCTAGTCTCTCGTTGGTTCCACGTCTTCCCGTTCATCCTCAGGACAAATTGCAACCTGTACGGAACAGGAGGTTAAAGGTGCTGATGCTCCAAGTAGGGAGATTGCTAGTAAAGTGGCTGGAATGGCGAACCCGGGCACAAGGAGATGAGAAATGAGGTGCGTTTTAGAAACCTTTCCCCATCACACGGTGTACCATCTTCTGGGTTTCTCATGCATGTTTTCGATGTAGGAAGATGCCCTTGAACCTGGAGATTTGGGACCCATGCGATGGGTACCACGCAGTATTACTTTAAAGGGTCTGCGTTTGCTCACCCAACCTCACCAAACCTCTCAGCCCCAAGAGTGTCCACCCTTATGTCTCATCCAGCTGTGGGTCTAGATATGGTCAATCCAGGTTGCATCACAGCCCCTGAACTCATTGTGTAAGAATTTCTATCTCTTTCACTGTCGTTGTTTCATGGGTTTTTCAAAGTAATTTATTTTCATAATGGGGTTTAGCTGCTTTTCACGGCTGTGTTTATGCCGCTTTACACCCACTTGACACACTAACAGAGAGATATCAATACATAGGTTTTAAGATTATTACTAGTCAGATATATTCTTGTGCGGTGAATAGGGCGTGTTGAGTCCAGTTCTCTGAGCAAGGAGTAGGTCTTGTCTACTACATATTGGGTTTATGGAACGGTATCTGAGCTAATTTGATACCCTTGTTTTATGTATCACCCCACCTCACCTTTCCCGTTAAGCAGCCATAGTGTGTTTTCTGCATGTGTGACTCTGTTCTGTTTTGTAATTCAGTTCAAGTGTAACGGTTTTTACATTCCCTCTATCAGTGATACCTTATGAGAAGTGTCCTTTTCTGTGTGACTTATTTCACTTAGAATCGTCGTACCTAAATCCACTCATCATGCTGCTACTAACCTTATGACATTGATTTCATGGCTGAGTGATATTCCATTGTACATAAGGACCACAACTTCTTTATCCATTTTTCCCCTTCCTGGGATATTTAAGGTGGAATGAAGTGGAGGTCCTTGTCAACAGAGCAGCCCTCAACTTTGGGGTGCTTGTGTCTTGCTGATTTTTCATTTTCCCAATTTATACCCCCATGAGTGGAAGTGCCCTATGCTCTCTAAGCTGTGTTTTTCAGATGTTTCAGGACACACCGTACACTTCTCCAGAGTGGCTGTTGGCAATTTACATCCCGCCCATCAGTGTAGCAAGGCTCCCATTTCTCCATGGCCTGTCCTGCATTTCTGGTTTTGACACTTTTTTCAGCATGGCCCTTTTGACCGATGGGAAGCGAGACTTCTCTGTAGCGCTGATTTGCCTTTCCAGGTTGCTTGGTTGGCCAAAAAGGGCGTATGCGTTTTTTCCTGAATATATTCAGGAAAAAACGCATACGCCCTTTTTGGCCAAGGGCATCATTGTCAACGTTTTGCCGCTTTTCATGTGCTTTAAAGGCGATTCGTATCTACCTCCTGAAATCTGTTTCGTGCAATTCTGCCTTGATTTCAAATCCTCTTCTTTGCCTTCCCTCAATATATTTGTGGACGAGAGTTATCATTTATAACTCTGCAGGTTTGTGAATTGCAGTGCCCTGAACCTCCATTTTACAACTCGCTTTTTTGGGAGCTGGCCGCAAAAGCGCCCGATGCCTTCAGGCCCTGTTCTGGTTCCGGGGGGTAGGCTGAGCCTGTGGTTAATTCTTCTTCCTGATGGGAAAATAGAGTGACCTGTGCCTGTCCCAACACCAAGAGCTAGTCTCTCGTTGGTTCCCCGTCTTCCCGTTCATCCTCAGGACAAATTGCAACCTGTACAGAACAGGAGGTTAAAGGTGCTGATGCTCCAAGTAGGGAGATTGCTAGTAAAGTGGCTGGAATGGCGAACCCGGGCACAAGGAGATGAGAAATGAGGTGCGTTTTAGAAACCTTTCCCCATCACACAGTGTACCATCTTCTGGGTTTCTCATGCATGTTTTCGATGTAGGAAGATGCCCTTGAACCTGGAGATTTGGGACCCATGCGATGGGTACCACGCAGTATTACTTTAAAGGGTCTGCGTTTGCTCACCCAACCTCACCAAACCTCTCAGCCCCAAGAGTGTCCACCCTTATGTCTCATCCAGCTGTGGGTCTAGATATGGTCAATCCAGGTTGCATCACAGCCCCTGAACTCATTGTGTAAGAATTTCTATCTCTTTCACTGTCGTTGTTTCATGGGTTTTTCAAAGTACTTTATTTTCATAATGGGGTTTAGCTGCTTTTCACGGCTGTGTTTATGCCGCTTTACACCCACTTGACACACTAACAGAGAGATATCAATACATAGGTTTTAAGATTATTACTAGTCAGATATATTCTTGTGCGGTGAATAGGGCGTGTTGAGTACAGTTCTCTGAGCAAGGAGTTGGTCTTGTCTACTACATATTGGGTTTATGGAACGGTATCTGAGCTAATTTGATACCCTTGTTTTATGTATCACCCCACCTCACCTTTCCCGTTAAGCAGCCATAGTCTGTTTTCTGCATGTGTGACTCTGTTCTGTTTTGTAATTCAGTTCAAGTGTAACGGTTTTTACATTCCCTCTATCAGTGATACCTTATGAGAAGTGTCCTTTTCTGTGTGACTTATTTCACTTAGAATCGTCGTACCTAAATCCACTCATCATGCTGCTACTAACCTTATGACATTGATTTCATGGCTGAGTGATATTCCATTGTACATAAGGACCACAACTTCTTTATCCATTTTTCCCCTTCCTGGGATATTTAAGGTGGAATGAAGTGGAGGTCCTTGTCAACAGAGCAGCCCTCAACTTTGGGGTGCTTGTGTCTTGCTGATTTTTCATTTTCCCAATTTATACCCCCATGAGTGGAATTGCCCTATGCTCTCTAAGCTGTGTTTTTCAGATGTTTCAGGACACACCGTACACTTCTCCAGAGTGGCTGTTGGCAATTTACATCCCGCCCATCAGTGTAGCAAGGCTCCCATTTCTCCATGGCCTGTCCTGCATTTCTGGTTTTGACACTTTTTTCAGCATGGCCCTTTTGACCGATGGGAAGCGAGACTTCTCTGTAGCGCTGATTTGCCTTTCCAGGTTGCTTGGTTGGCCAAAAAGGGCGTATGCGTTTTTTCCTGAATATATTCAGGAAAAAACGCATACGCCCTTTTTGGCCAAGGGCATCATTGTCAACGTTTTGCCGCTTTTCATGTGCTTTAAAGGCGATTCGTATCTACCTCCTGAAATCTGTTTCGTGCAATTCTGCCTTGATTTCAAATCCTCTTCTTTGCCTTCCCTCAATATATTTGTGGACGAGAGTTATCATTTATAACTCTGCAGGTTTGTGAATTGCAGTGCCCTGAACCTCCATTTTACAACTCGCTTTTTTGGGAGCTGGCCGCAAAAGCGCCCGATGGCTTCAGGCCCTGTTCTGGTTCCGGGGGGCAGGCTGAGCCTGTGGTTAATTCTTCTTCCTGATGGGAAAATAGAGTGACCTGTGCCTGTCCCAACACCAAGAGCTAGTCTCTCCTTGGTTCCCCGTCTTCCCGTTCATCCTCAGGACAAATTGCAACCTGTACGGAACAGGAGGTTAAAGGTGCTGATGCTCCAAGTAGGGAGATTGCTAGTAAAGCAGCTGGAATGGCGAACCCGGGCACAAGGAGATGAGAAATGAGGTGCGTTTTAGAAACCTTTCCCCATCACACGGTGTACCATCTTCTGGGTTTCTCATGCATGTTTTCGATGTAGGAAGATGCCCTTGAACCTGGAGATTTGGGACCCATGCGATGGGTACCACGCAGTATTACTTTAAAGGGTCTGCGTTTGCTCACCCAACCTCACCAAACCTCTCAGCCCCAAGAGTGTCCACCCTTATGTCTCATCCAGCTGTGGGTCTAGATATGGTCAATCCAGGTTGCATCACAGCCCCTGAACTCATTGTGTAAGAATTTCTATCTCTTTCACTGTCGTTGTTTCATGGGTTTTTCAAAGTACTTTATTTTCATAATGGGGTTTAGCTGCTTTTCACGGCTGTGTTTATGCCGCTTTACACCCACTTGACACACTAACAGAGAGATATCAATACATAGGTTTTAAGATTATTACTAGTCAGATATATTCTTGTGCGGTGAATAGGGCGTGTTGAGTACAGTTCTCTGAGCAAGGAGTTGGTCTTGTCTACTACATATTGGGTTTATGGAACGGTATCTGAGCTAATTTGATACCCTTGTTTTATGTATCACCCCACCTCACCTTTCCCGTTAAGCAGCCATAGTCTGTTTTCTGCATGTGTGACTCTGTTCTGTTTTGTAATTCAGTTCAAGTGTAACGGTTTTTACATTCCCTCTATCAGTGATACCTTATGAGAAGTGTCCTTTTCTGTGTGACTTATTTCACTTAGAATCGTCGTACCTAAATCCACTCATCATGCTGCTACTAACCTTATGACATTGATTTCATGGCTGAGTGATATTCCATTGTACATAAGGACCACAACTTCTTTATCCATTTTTCCCCTTCCTGGGATATTTAAGGTGGAATGAAGTGGAGGTCCTTGTCAACAGAGCAGCCCTCAACTTTGGGGTGCTTGTGTCTTGCTGATTTTTCATTTTCCCAATTTATACCCCCATGAGTGGAAGTGCCCTATGCTCTCTAAGCTGTGTTTTTCAGATGTTTCAGGACACACCGTACACTTCTCCAGAGTGGCTGTTGGCAATTTACATCCCGCCCATCAGTGTAGCAAGGCTCCCATTTCTCCATGGCCTGTCCTGCATTTCTGGTTTTGACACTTTTTTCAGCATGGCCCTTTTGACCGATGGGAAGCGAGACTTCTCTGTAGCGCTGATTTGCCTTTCCAGGTTGCTTGGTTGGCCAAAAAGGGCGTATGCGTTTTTTCCTGAATATATTCAGGAAAAAACGCATACGCCCTTTTTGGCCAAGGGCATCATTGTCAACGTTTTGCCGCTTTTCATGTGCTTTAAAGGCGATTCGTATCTACCTCCTGAAATCTGTTTCGTGCAATTCTGCCTTGATTTCAAATCCTCTTCTTTGCCTTCCCTCAATATATTTGTGGACGAGAGTTATCATTTATAACTCTGCAGGTTTGTGAATTGCAGTGCCCTGAACCTCCATTTTACAACTCGCTTTTTTGGGAGCTGGCCGCAAAAGCGCCCGATGGCTTCAGGCCCTGTTCTGGTTCCGGGGGGCAGGCTGAGCCTGTGGTTAATTCTTCTTCCTGATGGGAAAATAGAGTGACCTGTGCCTGTCCCAACACCAAGAGCTAGTCTCTCCTTGGTTCCCCGTCTTCCCGTTCATCCTCAGGACAAATTGCAACCTGTACGGAACAGGAGGTTAAAGGTGCTGATGCTCCAAGTAGGGAGATTGCTAGTAAAGCGGCTGGAATGGCGAACCCGGGCACAAGGAGATGAGAAATGAGGTGCGTTTTAGAAACCTTTCCCCATCACACGGTGTACCATCTTCTGGGTTTCTCATGCATGTTTTCGATGTAGGAAGATGCCCTTGAACCTGGAGATTTGGGACCCATGCGATGGGTACCACGCAGTATTACTTTAAAGGGTCTGCGTTTGCTCACCCAACCTCACCAAACCTCTCAGCCCCAAGAGTGTCCACCCTTATGTCTCATCCAGCTGTGGGTCTAGATATGGTCAATCCAGGTTGCATCACAGCCCCTGAACTCATTGTGTAAGAATTTCTATCTCTTTCACTGTCGTTGTTTCATGGGTTTTTCAAAGTACTTTATTTTCATAATGGGGTTTAGCTGCTTTTCACGGCTGTGTTTATGCCGCTTTACACCCACTTGACACACTAACAGAGAGATATCAATACATAGGTTTTAAGATTATTACTAGTCAGATATATTCTTGTGCGGTGAATAGGGCGTGTTGAGTACAGTTCTCTGAGCAAGGAGTTGGTCTTGTCTACTACATATTGGGTTTATGGAACGGTATCTGAGCTAATTTGATACCCTTGTTTTATGTATCACCCCACCTCACCTTTCCCGTTAAGCAGCCATAGTCTGTTTTCTGCATGTGTGACTCTGTTCTGTTTTGTAATTCAGTTCAAGTGTAACGGTTTTTACATTCCCTCTATCAGTGATACCTTATGAGAAGTGTCCTTTTCTGTGTGACTTATTTCACTTAGAATCGTCGTACCTAAATCCACTCATCATGCTGCTACTAACCTTATGACATTGATTTCATGGCTGAGTGATATTCCATTGTACATAAGGACCACAACTTCTTTATCCATTTTTCCCCTTCCTGGGATATTTAAGGTGGAATGAAGTGGAGGTCCTTGTCAACAGAGCAGCCCTCAACTTTGGGGTGCTTGTGTCTTGCTGATTTTTCATTTTCCCAATTTATACCCCCATGAGTGGAAGTGCCCTATGCTCTCTAAGCTGTGTTTTTCAGATGTTTCAGGACACACCGTACACTTCTCCAGAGTGGCTGTTGGCAATTTACATCCCGCCCATCAGTGTAGCAAGGCTCCCATTTCTCCATGGCCTGTCCTGCATTTCTGGTTTTGACACTTTTTTCAGCATGGCCCTTTTGACCGATGGGAAGCGAGACTTCTCTGTAGCGCTGATTTGCCTTTCCAGGTTGCTTGGTTGGCCAAAAAGGGCGTATGCGTTTTTTCCTGAATATATTCAGGAAAAAACGCATACGCCCTTTTTGGCCAAGGGCATCATTGTCAACGTTTTGCCGCTTTTCATGTGCTTTAAAGGCGATTCGTATCTACCTCCTGAAATCTGTTTCGTGCAATTCTGCCTTGATTTCAAATCCTCTTCTTTGCCTTCCCTCAATATATTTGTGGACGAGAGTTATCATTTATAACTCTGCAGGTTTGTGAATTGCAGTGCCCTGAACCTCCATTTTACAACTCGCTTTTTTGGGAGCTGGCCGCAAAAGCGCAGGATGGCTTCAGGCCCTGTTCTGGTTCCGGGGGGTAGGCTGAGCCTGTGGTTAATTCTTCTTCCTGATGGGAAAATAGAGTGACCTGTGCCTGTCCCAACACCAAGAGCTAGTCTCTCGTTGGTTCCCCGTTTTCCCGTTCATCCTCAGGACAAATTGCAACCTGTACGGAACAGGAGGTTAAAGGTGCTGATGCTCCAAGTAGGGAGATTGCTAGTAAAGTGGCTGGAATGGCGAACCCGGGCACAAGGAGATGAGAAATGAGGTGCGTTTTAGAAACCTTTCCCCATCACACGGTGTACCATCTTCTGGGTTTCTCATGCATGTTTTCGATGTAGGAAGATGCCCTTGAACCTGGAGATTTGGGACCCATGCGATGGGTACCACGCAGTATTACTTTAAAGGGTCTGCGTTTGCTCACCCAACCTCACCAAACCTCTCAGCCCCAAGAGTGTCCACCCTTATGTCTCATCCAGCTGTGGGTCTAGATATGGTCAATCCAGGTTGCATCACAGCCCCTGAACTCATTGTGTAAGAATTTCTATCTCTTTCACTGTCGTTGTTTCATGGGTTTTTCAAAGTACTTTATTTTCATAATGGGGTTTAGCTGCTTTTCACGGCTGTGTTTATGCCGCTTTACACCCACTTGACACACTAACAGAGAGATATCAATACATAGGTTTTAAGATTATTACTAGTCAGATATATTCTTGTGCGGTGAATAGGGCGTGTTGAGTACAGTTCTCTGAGCAAGGAGTTGGTCTTGTCTACTACATATTGGGTTTATGGAACGGTATCTGAGCTAATTTGATACCCTTGTTTTATGTATCACCCCACCTCACCTTTCCCGTTAAGCAGCCATAGTCTGTTTTCTGCATGTGTGACTCTGTTCTGTTTTGTAATTCAGTTCAAGTGTAACGGTTTTTACATTCCCTCTATCAGTGATACCTTATGAGAAGTGTCCTTTTCTGTGTGACTTATTTCACTTAGAATCGTCGTACCTAAATCCACTCATCATGCTGCTACTAACCTTATGACATTGATTTCATGGCTGAGTGATATTCCATTGTACATAAGGACCACAACTTCTTTATCCATTTTTCTCTTTCCTGGGATATTTAAGGTGGAATGAAGTGGAGGTCCTTGTCAACAGAGCAGCCCTCAACTTTGGGGTGCTTGTGTCTTGCTGATTTTTCATTTTCCCAATTTATACCCCCATGAGTGGAAGTGCCCTATGCTCTCTAAGCTGTGTTTTTCAGATGTTTCAGGACACACCGTACACTTCTCCAGAGTGGCTGTTGGCAATTTACATCCCGCCCATCAGTGTAGCAAGGCTCCCATTTCTCCATGGCCTGTCCTGCATTTCTGGTTTTGACACTTTTTTCAGCATGGCCCTTTTGACCGATGGGAAGCGAGACTTCTCTGTAGCGCTGATTTGCCTTTCCAGGTTGCTTGGTTGGCCAAAAAGGGCGTATGCGTTTTTTCCTGAATATATTCAGGAAAAAACGCATACGCCCTTTTTGGCCAAGGGCATCATTGTCAACGTTTTGCCGCTTTTCATGTGCTTTAAAGGCGATTCGTATCTACCTCCTGAAATCTGTTTCGTGCAATTCTGCCTTGATTTCAAATCCTCTTCTTTGCCTTCCCTCAATATATTTGTGGACGAGAGTTATCATTTATAACTCTGCAGGTTTGTGAATTGCAGTGCCCTGAAGCTCCATTTTACAACTCGCTTTTTTGGGAGCTGGCCGCAAAAGCGCAGGATGGCTTCAGGCCCTGTTCTGGTTCCGGGGGGCAGGCTGAGCCTGTGGTTAATTCTTCTTCCTGATGGGAAAATAGAGTGACCTGTGCCTGTCCCAACACCAAGAGCTAGTCTCTCGTTGGTTCCACGTCTTCCCGTTCATCCTCAGGACAAATTGCAACCTGTACGGAACAGGAGGTTAAAGGTGCTGATGCTCCAAGTAGCGAGATTGCTAGTAAAGCAGCTGGAATGGCGAACCCGGGCACAAGGAGATGAGAAATGAGGTGCGTTTTAGAAACCTTTCCCCATCACACGGTGTACCATCTTCTGGGTTTCTCATGCATGTTTTCGATGTAGGAAGATGCCCTTGAACCTGGAGATTTGGGACCCATGCGATGGGTACCACGCAGTATTACTTTAAAGGGTCTGCGTTTGCTCACCCAACCTCACCAAACCTCTCAGCCCCAAGAGTGTCCACCCTTATGTCTCATCCAGCTGTGGGTCTAGATATGGTCAATCCAGGTTGCATCACAGCCCCTGAACTCATTGTGTAAGAATTTCTATCTCTTTCACTGTCGTTGTTTCATGGGTTTTTCAAAGTAATTTATTTTCATAATGGGGTATAGCTGCTTTTCACGGCTGTGTTTATGCCGCTTTACACCCACTTGACACACTAACGGAGAGATATCAATACATAGGTTTTAAGATTATTACTAGTCAGATATATTCTTGTGCGGTGAATAGGGCGTGTTGAGTCCAGTTCTCTGAGCAAGGAGTAGGTCTTGTCTACTACATATTGGGTTTATGGAACGGTATCTGAGCTAATTTGATACCCTTGTTTTATGTATCACCCCACCTCACCTTTCCCGTTAAGCAGCCATAGTGTGTTTTCTGCATGTGTGACTCTGTTCTGTTTTGTAATTCAGTTCAAGTGTAACGGTTTTTACATTCCCTCTATAAGTGATACCTTATGAGAAGTGTCCTTTTCTGTGTGACTTATTTCAGTTAGAATCGTCGTACCTAAATCCACTCATCATGCTGCTACTAACATTATGACATTGATTTCATGGCTGAGTGATATTCCATTGTACATAAGGACCACAACTTCTTTATCCATTTTTCTCTTTCCTGGGATATTTAAGGTGGAATGAAGTGGAGGTCCTTGTCAACAGAGCAGCCCTCAACTTTGGGGTGCTTGTGTCTTGCTGATTTTTCATTTTCCCAATTTATACCCCCATGAGTGGAAGTGCCCTATGCTCTCTAAGCTGTGTTTTTCAGATGTTTCAGGACACACCGTACACTTCTCCAGAGTGGCTGTTGGCAATTTACATCCCGCCCATCAGTGTAGCAAGGCTCCCATTTCTCCATGGCCTGTCCTGCATTTCTGGTTTTGACACTTTTTTCAGCATGGCCCTTTTGACCGATGGGAAGCGAGACTTCTCTGTAGCGCTGATTTGCCTTTCCAGGTTGCTTGGTTGGCCAAAAAGGGCGTATGCGTTTTTTCCTGAATATATTCAGGAAAAAACGCATACGCCCTTTTTGGCCAAGGGCATCATTGTCAACGTTTTGCCGCTTTTCATGTGCTTTAAAGGCGATTCGTATCTACCTCCTGAAATCTGTTTCGTGCAATTCTGCCTTGATTTCAAATCCTCTTCTTTGCCTTCCCTCAATATATTTGTGGACGAGAGTTATCATTTATAACTCTGCAGGTTTGTGAATTGCAGTGCCCTGAACCTCCATTTTACAACTCGCTTTTTTGGGAGCTGGCCGCAAAAGCGCAGGATGGCTTCAGGCCCTGTTCTGGTTCCGGGGGGCAGGCTGAGCCTGTGGTTAATTCTTCTTCCTGATGGGAAAATAGAGTGACCTGTGCCTGTCCCGACACCAAGAGCTAGTCTCTCGTTGGTTCCCCGTCTTCCCGTTCATCCACAGGACAAATTGCAACCTGTACGGAACAGGAGGTTAAAGGTGCTGATGCTCCAAGTAGGGAGATTGCTAGTAAAGCGGCTGGAAAGGCGAACCCGGGCACAAGGAGATGAGAAATGAGGTGCGTTTTAGAAACCTTTCCCCATCACACGGTGTACCATCTTCTGGGTTTCTCATGCATGTTTTCGATGTAGGAAGATGCCCTTGAACCTGGAGATTTGGGACCCATGCGATGGGTACCACACAGTATTACTTTAAAGGGTCTGCGTTTGCTCACCCAACCTCACCAAACCTCTCAGCCCCAAGAGTGTCCACCCTTATGTCTCATCCAGCTGTGGGTCTAGATATGGTCAATCCAGGTTGCATCACAGCCCCTGAACTCATTGTGTAAGAATTTCTATCTCTTTCACTGTCGTTGTTTCATGGGTTTTTCAAAGTAATTTATTTTCATAATGGGGTTTAGCTGCTTTTCACGGCTGTGTTTATGCCGCTTTACACCCACTTGACACACTAACGGAGAGATATCAATACATAGGTTTTAAGATTATTACTAGTCAGATATATTCTTGTGCGGTGAATAGGGCGTGTTGAGTCCAGTTCTCTGAGCAAGGAGTAGGTCTTGTCTACTACATATTGGGTTTATGGAACGGTATCTGAGCTAATTTGATACCCTTGTTTTATGTATCACCCCACCTCACCTTTCCCGTTAAGCAGCCATAGTGTGTTTTCTGCATGTGTGACTCTGTTCTGTTTTGTAATTCAGTTCAAGTGTAACGGTTTTTACATTCCCTCTATCAGTGATACCTTATGAGAAGTGTCCTTTTCTGTGTGACTTATTTCACTTAGAATCGTCGTACCTAAATCCACTCATCATGCTGCTACTAACCTTATGACATTGATTTCATGGCTGAGTGATATTCCATTGTACATAAGGACCACAACTTCTTTATCCATTTTTCTCTTTCCTGGGATATTTAAGGTGGAATGAAGTGGAGGTCCTTGTCAACAGAGCAGCCCTCAACTTTGGGGTGCTTGTGTCTTGCTGATTTTTAATTTTCCCAATTTATACCCCCATGAGTGGAAGTGCCCTATGTTCTCTAAGCTGTGTTTTTCAGATGTTTCAGGACACACCGTACACTTCTCCAGAGTGGCTGTTGGCAATTTACATCCCGCCCATCAGTGTAGCAAGGCTCCCATTTCTCCATGGCCTGTCCTGCATTTCTGGTTTTGACACTTTTTTCAGCATGGCCCTTTTGACCGATGGGAAGCGAGACTTCTCTGTAGCGCTGATTTGCCTTTCCAGGTTGCTTGGTTGGCCAAAAAGGGCGTATGCGTTTTTTCCTGAATATATTCAGGAAAAAACGCATACGCCCTTTTTGGCCAAGGGCATCATTGTCAACGTTTTGCCGCTTTTCATGTGCTTTAAAGGCGATTCGTATCTACCTCCTGAAATCTGTTTCGTGCAATTCTGCCTTGATTTCAAATCCTCTTCTTTGCCTTCCCTCAATATATTTGTGGACGAGAGTTATCATTTATAACTCTGCAGGTTTGTGAATTGCAGTGCCCTGAACCTCCATTTTACAACTCGCTTTTTTGGGAGCTGGCCGCAAAAGCGCAGGATGGCTTCAGGCCCTGTTCTGGTTCCGGGGGGCAGGCTGAGCCTGTGGTTAATTCTTCTTCCTGATGGGAAAATAGAGTGACCTGTGCCTGTCCCGACACCAAGAGCTAGTCTCTCGTTGGTTCCCCGTCTTCCCGTTCATCCTCAGGACAAATTGCAACCTGTACGGAACAGGAGGTTAAAGGTGCTGATGCTCCAAGTAGGGAGATTGCTAGTAACGCGGCTGGAATGGCGAACCTGGGCACAAGGAGATGAGAAATGAGGTGCGTTTTAGAAACCTTTCCCCATCACACGGTGTACCATCTTCTGGGTTTCTCATGCATGTTTTCGATGTAGGAAGATGCCCTTGAACCTGGAGATTTGGGACCCATGCGATGGGTACCACGCAGTATTACTTTAAAGGTTCTGCGTTTGCTCACCCAACCTCACCAAACCTCTCAGCCCCAAGAGTGTCCACCCTTATGTCTCATCCAGCTGTAGGTCTAGATATGGTCAATCCAGGTTGCATCACAGCCCCTGAACTCATTGTGTAAGAATTTCTATCTCTTTCACTGTCGTTGTTTCATGGGTTTTTCAAAGTAATTTATTTTCATAATGGGGTTTAGCTGCTTTTCACGGCTGTGTTTATGCCGCTTTACACCCACTTGACACACTAACAGAGAGATATCAATACATAGGTTTTAAGATTATTACTAGTCAGATATATTCTTGTGCGGTGAATAGGGCGTGTTGAGTCCAGTTCTCTGAGCAAGGAGTAGGTCTTGTCTACTACATATTGGGTTTATGGAACGGTATCTGAGCTAATTTGATACCCTTGTTTTATGTATCACCCCACCTCACCTTTCCCGTTAAGCAGCCATAGTGTGTTTTCTGCATGTGTGACTCTGTTCTGTTTTGTAATTCAGTTCAAGTGTAACGTTTTTTACATTCCCTCTAAAAGTGATACCTTATGAGAAGTGTCCTTTTCTGTGTGACTTATTTCACTTAGAATCGTCGTACCTAAATCCACTCATCATGCTGCTACTAACCTTATGACATTGATTTCATGGCTGAGTGATATTCCATTGTACATAAGGACCACAACTTCTTTATCCATTTTTCTCTTTCCTGGGATATTTAAGGTGGAATGAAGTGGAGGTCCTTGTCAACAGAGCAGCCCTCAACTTTGGGGTGCTTGTGTCTTGCTGATTTTTCATTTTCCCAATTTATACCCCCATGAGTGGAAGTGCCCTATGCTCTCTAAGCTGTGTTTTTCAGATGTTTCAGGACACACCGTACACTTCTCCAGAGTGGCTGTTGGCAATTTACATCCCGCCCATCAGTGTAGCAAGGCTCCCATTTCTCCATGGCCTGTCCTGCATTTCTGGTTTTGACACATTTTTCAGCATGGCCCTTTTGACCGATGGGAAGTGAGACTTCTTTGTAGCGCTGATTTGCCTTTCCAGGTTGCCTGGTTGGCCAAAAAGGGCGTATGCGTTTTTTCCTGAATATATTCAGGAAAAAACGCATACGCCCTTTTTGGCCTAGGGCATCATTGTCAACATTTTGCCGCTTTTCATGTGCTTTAAAGGCGATTCGAATCTACCTCCTGAAATCTGTTTCCTGCAATTCTGCCTTGATTTCAAATCCTCTTCTTTGCCTTCCCTCAATATATTTGTGGACGAGAGTTATCATTTATAACTCTGCAGGTTTGTGAATTGCAGTGCCCTGAACCTCCATTTTACAACTCGCTTTTTTGGGAGCTGGCCGCAAATGCGCAGGATGGCTTCAGGCCCTGTTCTGGTTCCGGGGGGCAGGCTGAGCCTGTGGTTAATTCTTCTTCCTGATGGGAAAATAGAGTGACCTGTGCCTGTCCCGACACCAAGAGCTAGTCTCTCGTTGGTTCCCCGTCTTCCCGTTCATCCTCAGGACAAATTGCAACCTGTACGGAACAGGAGGTTAAAGGTGCTGATGCTCCAAGTAGGGAGATTGCTAGTAACGCGGCGGGAATGGCGAACCCGGGCACAAGGAGATGAGAAATGAGGTGCGTTTTAGAAACCTTTCCCCATCACACGGTGTACCATCTTCTGGGTTTCTCATGCATGTTTTCGATGTAGGAAGATGCCCTTGAACCTGGAGATTTGGGACCCATGCGATGGGTACCACGCAGTATTACTTTAAAGGGTCTGCGTTTGCTCACCCAACCTCACCAAACCTCTCAGCCCCAAGAGCGTCCACCCTTATGTCTCATCCAGCTGTGGGTCTAGATATGGTCAATCCAGGTTGCATCACAGCCCCTGAACTCATTGTGTAAGAATTTCTATCTCTTTCACTGTCGTTGTTTCATGGGTTTTTCAAAGTAATTTATTTTCATAATGGGGTTTAGCTGCTTTTCACGGCTGTGTTTATGCCGCTTTACACCCACTTGACACACTAACAGAGAGATATCAATACATAGGTTTTAAGATTATTACTAGTCAGATATATTCTTGTGCGGTGAATAGGGCGTTTTGAGTCCAGTTCTCTGAGCAAGGAGTAGGTCTTGTCTACTACATATTGGGTTTATGGAATGGTATCTGAGCTAATTTGATACCCTTGTTTTATGTATCACCCCACCTCACCTTTCCCGTTAAGCAGCCATAGTGTGTTTTCTGCATGTGTGACTCTGTTCTGTTTTGTAATTCAGTTCAAGTGTAACGGTTTTTACATTCCCTCTATCAGTGATACCTTATGAGAAGTGTCCTTTTCTGTGTGACTTATTTCACTTAGAATCGTCGTACCTAAATCCACTCATCATGCTGCTACTAACCTTATGACATTGATTTCATGGCTGAGTGATATTCCATTGTACATAAGGACCACAACTTCTTTATCCATTTTTCTCTTTCCTGGGATATTTAAGGTGGAATGAAGTGGAGGTCCTTGTCAACAGAGCAGCCCTAAACTTTGGGGTGCTTGTGTCTTGCTGATTTTTCATTTTCCCAATTTATACCCCCATGAGTGGAAGTGCCCTATGCTCTCTAAGCTGTGTTTTTCAGATGTTTCAGGACACACCGTACACTTCTCCAGAGTGGCTGTTGGCAATTTACATCCCGCCCATCAGTGTAGCAAGGCTCCCATTTCTCCATGGCCTGTCCTGCATTTCTGGTTTTGACACTTTTTTCAGCATGGCCCTTTTGACCGATGGGAAGCGAGACTTCTCTGTAGCGCTGATTTGCCTTTCCAGGTTGCTTGGTTGGCCAAAAAGGGCGTATGTGTTTTTTCCTGAATATATTCAGGAAAAAACGCATACGCCCTTTTTGGCCAAGGGCATCATTGTCAACGTTTTGCCGCTTTTCATGTGCTTTAAAGGCGATTCGTATCTACCTCCTGAAATCTGTTTCGTGCAATTCTGCCTTGATTTCAAATCCTCTTCTTTGCCTTCCCTCAATATATTTGTGGACGAGAGTTATCATTTATAACTCTGCAGGTTTGTGAATTGCAGTGCCCTGAACCTCCATTTTACAACTCGCTTTTTTGGGAGCTGGCCGCAAAAGCGCAGGATGGCTTCAGGCCCTGTTCTGGTTCCGGGGGGCAGGCTGAGCCTGTGGTTAATTCTTCTTCCTGATGGGAAAATAGAGTGACCTGTGCCTGTCCCGACACCAAGAGCTAGTCTCTCGTTGGTTCCCCGTCTTCCCGTTCATCCTCAGGACAAATTGCAACCTGTACGGAACAGGAGGTTAAAGGTGCTGATGCTCCAAGTAGGGAGATTGCTAGTAACGCGGCTGGAATGGCGAACCTGGGCACAAGGAGATGAGAAATGAGGTGCGTTTTAGAAACCTTTCCCCATCACACGGTGTACCATCTTCTGGGTTTCTCATGCATGTTTTCGATGTAGGAAGATGCCCTTGAACCTGGAGATTTGGGACCCATGCGATGGGTACCACGCAGTATTACTTTAAAGGTTCTGCGTTTGCTCACCCAACCTCACCAAACCTCTCAGCCCCAAGAGTGTCCACCCTTATGTCTCATCCAGCTGTAGGTCTAGATATGGTCAATCCAGGTTGCATCACAGCCCCTGAACTCATTGTGTAAGAATTTCTATCTCTTTCACTGTCGTTGTTTCATGGGTTTTTCAAAGTAATTTATTTTCATAATGGGGTTTAGCTGCTTTTCACGGCTGTGTTTATGCCGCTTTACACCCACTTGACACACTAACAGAGAGATATCAATACATAGGTTTTAAGATTATTACTAGTCAGATATATTCTTGTGCGGTGAATAGGGCGTGTTGAGTCCAGTTCTCTGAGCAAGGAGTAGGTCTTGTCTACTACATATTGGGTTTATGGAACGGTATCTGAGCTAATTTGATACCCTTGTTTTATGTATCACCCCACCTCACCTTTCCCGTTAAGCAGCCATAGTGTGTTTTCTGCATGTGTGACTCTGTTCTGTTTTGTAATTCAGTTCAAGTGTAACGGTTTTTACATTCCCTCTAAAAGTGATACCTTATGAGAAGTGTCCTTTTCTGTGTGACTTATTTCACGTAGAATCGTCGTACCTAAATCCACTCATCATGCTGCTACTAACCTTATGACATTGATTTCATGGCTGAGTGATATTCCATTGTACATAAGGACCACAACTTCTTTATCCATTTTTCTCTTTCCTGGGATATTTAAGGTGGAATGAAGTGGAGGTCCTTGTCAACAGAGCAGCCCTCAACTTTGGGGTGCTTGTGTCTTGCTGATTTTTCATTTTCCCAATTTATACCCCCATGAGTGGAAGTGCCCTATGCTCTCTAAGCTGTGTTTTTTAGATGTTTCAGGACTCACCGTACACTTCTCCAGAGTGGCTGTTGGCAATTTACATCCCGCCCATCAGTGTAGCAAGGCTCCCATTTCTCCATGGCCTGTCCTGCATTTCTGGTTTTGACACTTTTTTCAGCATGGCCCTTTTGACCGATGGGAAACGAGACTTCTCTGTAGCGCTGATTTGCCTTTCCAGGTTGATTGGTTGGCCAAAAAGGGCGTATGCGTTTTTTCCTGAATATATTCAGGAAAAAACGCATACGCCCTTTTTGGCCAAGGGCATCATTGTCAACGTTTTGCCGCTTTTCATGTGCTTTAAAGGCGATTCGTATCTACCTCCTGAAATCTGTTTCGTGCAATTCTGCCTTGATTTCAAATCCTCTTCTTTGCCTTCCCTCAATATATTTGTGGACGAGAGTTATCATTTATAACTCTGCAGGTTTGTGATTTGCAGTGCCCTGAACCTCCATTTTACAACTCGCTTTTTTGGGAGCTGGCCGCAAAAGCGCAGGATGGCTTCAGGCCCTGTTCTGGTTCCGGGGGGCAGGCTGAGCCTGTGGTTAATTCTTCTTCCTGATGGGAAAATAGAGTGACCTGTGCCTGTCCCGACACCAAGAGCTATTCTCTCGTTGGTTCCCCGTCTTCCCGTTCATCCTCAGGACAAATTGCAACCTGTACGGAACAGGAGGTTAAAGGTGCTGATGCTCCAAGTAGGGAGATTGCTAGTAACGCGGCTGGAATGGCGAACCCGGGCACAAGGAGATGAGAAATGAGGTGCGTTTTAGAAACCTTTCCCCATCACACAGTGTACCATCTTCTGGGTTTCTCATGCATGTTTTCGATGTAGGAAGATGCCCTTGAACCTGGAGATTTGGGACCCATGCGATGGGTACCACGCAGTATTACTTTAAAGGGTCTGCGTTTGCTCACCCAACCTCACCAAACCTCTCAGCCCCAAGAGTGTCCACCCTTATGTCTCATCCAGCTGTGGGTCTAGATATGGTCAATCCAGGTTGCATCACAGCCCCTGAACTCATTGTGTAAGAATTTCTATCTCTTTCACTGTCGTTGTTTCATGGGTTTTTCAAAGTAATTTATTTTCATAATGGGGTTTAGCTGCTTTTCACGGCTGTGTTTATGCCGCTTTACACCCACTTGACACACTAACAGAGAGATATCAATACATAGGTTTTAAGATTATTACTAGTCAGATATATTCTTGTGCGGTGAATAGGGCGTGTTGAGTCCAGTTCTCTGAGCAAGGAGTAGGTCTTGTCTACTACATATTGGGTTTATGGAACGGTATCTGAGCTAATTTGATACCCTTGTTTTATGTATCACCCCACCTCACCTTTCCCGTTAAGCAGCCATAGTGTGTTTTCTGCATGTGTGACTCTGTTCTGTTTTGTAATTCAGTTCAAGTGTAACGGTTTTTACATTCCCTCTAAAAGTGATACCTTATGAGAAGTGTCCTTTTCTGTGTGACTTATTTCACGTAGAATCGTCGTACCTAAATCCACTCATCATGCTGCTACTAACCTTATGACATTGATTTCATGGCTGAGTGATATTCCATTGTACATAAGGACCACAACTTCTTTATCCATTTTTCTCTTTCCTGGGATATTTAAGGTGGAATGAAGTGGAGGTCCTTGTCAACAGAGCAGCCCTCAACTTTGGGGTGCTTGTGTCTTGCTGATTTTTCATTTTCCCAATTTATACCCCCATGAGTGGAAGTGCCCTATGCTCTCTAAGCTGTGTTTTTTAGATGTTTCAGGACTCACCGTACACTTCTCCAGAGTGGCTGTTGGCAATTTACATCCCGCCCATCAGTGTAGCAAGGCTCCCATTTCTCCATGGCCTGTCCTGCATTTCTGGTTTTGACACTTTTTTCAGCATGGCCCTTTTGACCGATGGGAAACGAGACTTCTCTGTAGCGCTGATTTGCCTTTCCAGGTTGATTGGTTGGCCAAAAAGGGCGTATGCGTTTTTTCCTGAATATATTCAGGAAAAAACGCATACGCCCTTTTTGGCCAAGGGCATCATTGTCAACGTTTTGCCGCTTTTCATGTGCTTTAAAGGCGATTCGTATCTACCTCCTGAAATCTGTTTCGTGCAATTCTGCCTTGATTTCAAATCCTCTTCTTTGCCTTCCCTCAATATATTTGTGGACGAGAGTTATCATTTATAACTCTGCAGGTTTGTGATTTGCAGTGCCCTGAACCTCCATTTTACAACTCGCTTTTTTGGGAGCTGGCCGCAAAAGCGCAGGATGGCTTCAGGCCCTGTTCTGGTTCCGGGGGGCAGGCTGAGCCTGTGGTTAATTCTTCTTCCTGATGGGAAAATAGAGTGACCTGTGCCTGTCCCGACACCAAGAGCTAGTCTCTCGTTGGTTCCCCGTCTTCCCGTTCATCCTCAGGACAAATTGCAACCTGTACGGAACAGGAGGTTAAAGGTGCTGATGCTCCAAGTAGGGAGATTGCTAGTAACGCGGCTGGAATGGCGAACCCGGGCACAAGGAGATGAGAAATGAGGTGCGTTTTAGAAACCTTTCCCCATCACACAGTGTACCATCTTCTGGGTTTCTCATGCATGTTTTCGATGTAGGAAGATGCCCTTGAACCTGGAGATTTGGGACCCATGCGATGGGTACCACGCAGTATTACTTTAAAGGGTCTGCGTTTGCTCACCCAACCTCACCAAACCTCTCAGCCCCAAGAGTGTCCACCCTTATGTCTCATCCAGCTGTGGGTCTAGATATGGTCAATCCAGGTTGCATCACAGCCCCTGAACTCATTGTGTAAGAATTTCTATCTCTTTCACTGTCGTTGTTTCATGGGTTTTTCAAAGTAATTTATTTTCATAATGGGGTTTAGCTGCTTTTCACGGCTGTGTTTATGCCGCTTTACACCCACTTGACACACTAACAGAGAGATATCAATACATAGGTTTTAAGATTATTACTAGTCAGATATATTCTTGTGCGGTGAATAGGGCGTGTTGAGTCCAGTTCTCTGAGCAAGGAGTAGGTCTTGTCTACTACATATTGGGTTTATGGAACGGTATCTGAGCTAATTTGATACCCTTGTTTTATGTATCACCCCACCTCACCTTTCCCGTTAAGCAGCCATAGTGTGTTTTCTGCATGTGTGACTCTGTTCTGTTTTGTAATTCAGTTCAAGTGTAACGGTTTTTACATTCCCTCTATCAGTGATACCTTATGAGAAGTGTCCTTTTCTGTGTGACTTATTTCACTTAGAATCGTCGTACCTAAATCCACTCATCATGCTGCTACTAACCTTATGACATTGATTTCATGGCTGAGTGATATTCCATTGTACATAAGGACCACAACTTCTTTATCCATTTTTCTCTTTCCTGGGATATTTAAGGTGGAATGAAGTGGAGGTCCTTGTCAACAGAGCAGCCCTCAACTTTGGGGTGCTTGTGTCTTGCTGATTTTTAATTTTCCCAATTTATACCCCCATGAGTGGAAGTGCCCTATGCTCTCTAAGCTGTGTTTTTCAGATGTTTCAGGACACACCGTACACTTCTCCAGAGTGGCTGTTGGCAATTTACATCCCGCCCATCAGTGTAGCAAGGCTCCCATTTCTCCATGGCCTGTCCTGCATTTCTGGTTTTGACACTTTTTTCAGCATGGCCCTTTTGACCGATGGGAAGCGAGACTTCTCTGTAGCGCTGATTTGCCTTTCCAGGTTGCTTGGTTGGCCAAAAAGGGCGTATGCGTTTTTTCCTGAATATATTCAGGAAAAAACGCATACGCCCTTTTTGGCCAAGGGCATCATTGTCAACGTTTTGCCGCTTTTCATGTGCTTTAAAGGCGATTCGTATCTACCTCCTGAAATCTGTTTCGTGCAATTCTGCCTTGATTTCAAATCCTCTTCTTTGCCTTCCCTCAATATATTTGTGGACGAGAGTTATCATTTATAACTCTGCAGGTTTGTGAATTGCAGTGCCCTGAACCTCCATTTTACAACTCGCTTTTTTGGGAGCTGGCCGCAAAAGCGCAGGATGGCTTCAGGCCCTGTTCTGGTTCCGGGGGGCAGGCTGAGCCTGTGGTTAATTCTTCTTCCGGATGGGAAAATAGAGTGACCTGTGCCTGTCCCGACACCAAGAGCTAGTCTCTCGTTGGTTCCCCGTCTTCCCGTTCATCCTCAGGACAAATTGCAACCTGTACGGAACAGGAGGTTAAAGGTGCTGATGCTCCAAGTAGGGAGATTGCTAGTAAAGCGGCTGGAAAGGCGAACCCGGGCACAAGGAGATGAGAAATGAGGTGCGTTTTAGAAACCTTTCCCCATCACACGGTGTACCATCTTCTGGGTTTCTCATGCATGTTTTCGATGTAGGAAGATGCCCTTGAACCTGGAGATTTGGGACCCATGCGATGGGTACCACACAGTATTACTTTAAAGGGTCTGCGTTTGCTCACCCAACCTCACCAAACCTCTCAGCCCCAAGAGTGTCCACCCTTATGTCTCATCCAGCTGTGGGTCTAGATATGGTCAATCCAGGTTGCATCACAGCCCCTGAACTCATTGTGTAAGAATTTCTATCTCTTTCACTGTCGTTGTTTCATGGGTTTTTCAAAGTAATTTATTTTCATAATGGGGTTTAGCTGCTTTTCACGGCTGTGTTTATGCCGCTTTACACCCACTTGACACACTAACGGAGAGATATCAATACATAGGTTTTAAGATTATTACTAGTCAGATATATTCTTGTGCGGTGAATAGGGCGTGTTGAGTCCAGTTCTCTGAGCAAGGAGTAGGTCTTGTCTACTACATATTGGGTTTATGGAACGGTATCTGAGCTAATTTGATACCCTTGTTTTATGTATCACCCCACCTCACCTTTCCCGTTAAGCAGCCATAGTCTGTTTTCTGCATGTGTGACTCTGTTCTGTTTTGTAATTCAGTTCAAGTGTAACGGTTTTTACATTCCCTCTATCAGTGATACCTTATGAGAAGTGTCCTTTTCTGTGTGACTTATTTCACTTAGAATCGTCGTACCTAAATCCACTCATCATGCTGCTACTAACCTTATGACATTGATTTCATGGCTGAGTGATATTCCATTGTACATAAGGACCACAACTTCTTTATCCATTTTTCTCTTTCCTGGGATATTTAAGGTGGAATGAAGTGAAGGTCCTTGTCAACAGAGCAGCCCTCAACTTTGGGGTGCTTGTGTCTTGCTGATTTTTAATTTTCCCAATTTATACCCCCATGAGTGGAAGTGCACTATGCTCTCTAAGCTGTGTTTTTCAGATGTTTCAGGACACACCATACACTTCTCCAGAGTGGCTGTTGGCAATTTACATCCCGCCCATCAGTGTAGCAAGGCTCCCATTTCTCCATGGCCTGTCCTGCATTTCTGGTTTTGACACTTTTTTCAGCATGGCCCTTTGACCGATGGGAAGCGAGACTTCTCTGTAGCGCTGATTTGCCTTTCCAGGTTGCTTGGTTGGCCAAAAAGGGCGTATGCGTTTTTTCCTGAATATATTCATGAAAAAACGCATACGCCCTTTTTGGCCAAGGGCATCATTGTCAACGTTTTGCCGCTTTTCATGTGCTTTAAAGGCGATTCGTATCTACCTCCTGAAATCTGTTTCGTGCAATTCTGCCTTGATTTCAAATCCTCTTCTTTGCCTTCCCTCAATATATTTGTGGACGAGAGTTATCATTTATAACTCTGCAGGTTTGTGAATTGCAGTGCCCTGAACCTCCATTTTACAACTCGCTTTTTTGGGAGCTGGCCGCAAAAGCGCCCGATGGCTTCAGGCCCTGTTCTGGTTCCGGGGGGCAGGCTGAGCCTGTGGTTAATTCTTCTTCCTGATGGGAAAATAGAGTGACCTGTGCCTGTCCCAACACCAAGAGCTAGTCTCTCCTTGGTTCCCCGTCTTCCCGTTCATCCTCAGGACAAATTGCAACCTGTACGGAACAGGAGGTTAAAGGTGCTGATGCTCCAAGTAGGGAGATTGCTAGTAAAGCAGCTGGAATGGCGAACCCGGGCACAAGGAGATGAGAAATGAGGTGCGTTTTAGAAACCTTTCCCCATCACACGGTGTACCATCTTCTGGGTTTCTCATGCATGTTTTCGATGTAGGAAGATGCCCTTGAACCTGGAGATTTGGGACCCATGCGATGGGTACCACGCAGTATTACTTTAAAGGGTCTGCGTTTGCTCACCCAACCTCACCAAACCTCTCAGCCCCAAGAGTGTCCACCCTTATGTCTCATCCAGCTGTGGGTCTAGATATGGTCAATCCAGGTTGCATCACAGCCCCTGAACTCATTGTGTAAGAATTTCTATCTCTTTCACTGTCGTTGTTTCATGGGTTTTTCAAAGTACTTTATTTTCATAATGGGGTTTAGCTGCTTTTCACGGCTGTGTTTATGCCGCTTTACACCCACTTGACACACTAACAGAGAGATATCAATACATAGGTTTTAAGATTATTACTAGTCAGATATATTCTTGTGCGGTGAATAGGGCGTGTTGAGTACAGTTCTCTGAGCAAGGAGTTGGTCTTGTCTACTACATATTGGGTTTATGGAACGGTATCTGAGCTAATTTGATACCCTTGTTTTATGTATCACCCCACCTCACCTTTCCCGTTAAGCAGCCATAGTCTGTTTTCTGCATGTGTGACTCTGTTCTGTTTTGTAATTCAGTTCAAGTGTAACGGTTTTTACATTCCCTCTATCAGTGATACCTTATGAGAAGTGTCCTTTTCTGTGTGACTTATTTCACTTAGAATCGTCGTACCTAAATCCACTCATCATGCTGCTACTAACCTTATGACATTGATTTCATGGCTGAGTGATATTCCATTGTACATAAGGACCACAACTTCTTTATCCATTTTTCTCTTTCCTGGGATATTTAAGGTGGAATGAAGTGGAGGTCCTTGTCAACAGAGCAGCCCTCAACTTTGGGGTGCTTGTGTCTTGCTGATTTTTCATTTTCCCAATTTATACCCCCATGAGTGGAAGTGCCCTATGCTCTCTAAGCTGTGTTTTTCAGATGTTTCAGGACACACCGTACACTTCTCCAGAGTGGCTGTTGGCAATTTACATCCCGCCCATCAGTGTAGCAAGGCTCCCATTTCTCCATGGCCTGTCCTGCATTTCTGGTTTTGACACTTTTTTCAGCATGGCCCTTTTGACCGATGGGAAGCGAGACTTCTCTGTAGCGCTGATTTGCCTTTCCAGGTTGCTTGGTTGGCCAAAAAGGGCGTATGCGTTTTTTCCTGAATATATTCAGGAAAAAACGCATACGCCCTTTTTGGCCAAGGGCATCATTGTCAACGTTTTGCCGCTTTTCATGTGCTTTAAAGGCGATTCGTATCTACCTCCTGAAATCTGTTTCGTGCAATTCTGCCTTGATTTCAAATCCTCTTCTTTGCCTTCCCTCAATATATTTGTGGACGAGAGTTATCATTTATAACTCTGCAGGTTTGTGAATTGCAGTGCCCTGAACCTCCATTTTACAACTCGCTTTTTTGGGAGCTGGCCGCAAAAGCGCAGGATGGCTTCAGGCCCTGTTCTGGTTCCGGGGGGCAGGCTGAGCCTGTGGTTAATTCTTCTTCCTGATGGGAAAATAGAGTGACCTGTGCCTGTCCCAACACCAAGAGCTAGTCTCTCGTTGGTTCCACGTCTTCCCGTTCATCCTCAGGACAAATTGCAACCTGTACGGAACAGGAGGTTAAAGGTGCTGATGCTCCAAGTAGGGAGATTGCTAGTAAAGCAGCTGGAATGGCGAACCCGGGCACAAGGAGATGAGAAATGAGGTGCGTTTTAGAAACCTTTCCCCATCACACGGTGTACCATCTTCTGGGTTTCTCATGCATGTTTTCGATGTAGGAAGATGCCCTTGAACCTGGAGATTTGGGACCCATGCGATGGGTACCACGCAGTATTACTTTAAAGGGTCTGCGTTTGCTCACCCAACCTCACCAAACCTCTCAGCCCCAAGAGTGTCCACCCTTATGTCTCATCCAGCTGTGGGTCTAGATATGGTCAATCCAGGTTGCATCACAGCCCCTGAACTCATTGTGTAAGAATTTCTATCTCTTTCACTGTCGTTGTTTCATGGGTTTTTCAAAGTAATTTATTTTCATAATGGGGTATAGCTGCTTTTCACGGCTGTGTTTATGCCGCTTTACACCCACTTGACACACTAACAGAGAGATATCAATACATAGGTTTTAAGATTATTACTAGTCAGATATATTCTTGTGCGGTGAATAGGGCGTGTTGAGTCCAGTTCTCTGAGCAAGGAGTAGGTCTTGTCTACTACATATTGGGTTTATGGAACGGTATCTGAGCTAATTTGATACCCTTGTTTTATGTATCACCCCACCTCACCTTTCCCGTTAAGCAGCCATAGTGTGTTTTCTGCATGTGTGACTCTGTTCTGTTTTGTAATTCAGTTCAAGTGTAACGGTTTTTACATTCCCTCTATCAGTGATACCTTATGAGAAGTGTCCTTTTCTGTGTGACTTATTTCACTTAGAATCGTCGTACCTAAATCCACTCATCATGCTGCTACTAACCTTATGACATTGATTTCATGGCTGAGTGATATTCCATTGTACATAAGGACCACAACTTCTTTATCCATTTTTCTCTTTCCTGGGATATTTAAGGTGGAATGAAGTGAAGGTCCTTGTCAACAGAGCAGCCCTCAACTTTGGGGTGCTTGTGTCTTGCTGATTTTTAATTTTCCCAATTTATACCCCCATGAGTGGAAGTGCACTATGCTCTCTAAGCTGTGTTTTTCAGATGTTTCAGGACACACCATACACTTCTCCAGAGTGGCTGTTGGCAATTTACATCCCGCCCATCAGTGTAGCAAGGCTCCCATTTCTCCATGGCCTGTCCTGCATTTCTGGTTTTGACACTTTTTTCAGCATGGCCCTTTGACCGATGGGAAGCGAGACTTCTCTGTAGCGCTGATTTGCCTTTCCAGGTTGCTTGGTTGGCCAAAAAGGGCGTATGCGTTTTTTCCTGAATATATTCATGAAAAAACGCATACGCCCTTTTTGGCCAAGGGCATCATTGTCAACGTTTTGCCGCTTTTCATGTGCTTTAAAGGCGATTCGTATCTACCTCCTGAAATCTGTTTCGTGCAATTCTGCCTTGATTTCAAATCCTCTTCTTTGCCTTCCCTCAATATATTTGTGGACGAGAGTTATCATTTATAACTCTGCAGGTTTGTGAATTGCAGTGCCCTGAACCTCCATTTTACAACTCGCTTTTTTGGGAGCTGGCCACAAAAGCGCAGGATGGCTTCAGGCCCTGTTCTGGTTCCGGGGGGCAGGCTGAGCCTGTGGTTAATTCTTCTTCCTGATGGGGAAATAGAGTGACCTGTGCCTGTCCCGACACCAAGAGCTAGTCTCTCGTTGGTTCCCCGTCTTCCCGTTCATCCTCAGGACAAATTGCAACCTGTACGGAACAGGAGGTTAAAGGTGCTGATGCTCCAAGTAGGGAGATTGCTAGTAAAGCGGCTGGAAAGGCGAACCCGGGCACAAGGAGATGAGAAATGAGGTGCGTTTTAGAAACCTTTCCCCATCACACGGTGTACCATCTTCTGGGTTTCTCATGCATGTTTTCGATGTAGGAAGATGCCCTTGAACCTGGAGATTTGGGACCCATGCGATGGGTACCACACAGTATTATTTTAAAGGGTCTGCGTTTGCTCACCCAACCTCACCAAACCTCTCAGCCCCAAGAGTGTCCACCCTTATGTCTCATCCAGCTGTGGGTCTAGATATGGTCAATCCAGGTTGCATCACAGCCCCTGAACTCATTGTGTAAGAATTTCTATCTCTTTCACTGTCGTTGTTTCATGGGTTTTTCAAAGTAATTTATTTTCATAATGGGGTTTAGCTGCTTTTCACGGCTGTGTTTATGCCGCTTTACACCCACTTGACACACTAACGGAGAGATATCAATACATAGGTTTTAAGATTATTACTAGTCAGATATATTCTTGTGCGGTGAATAGGGCGTGTTGAGTCCAGTTCTCTGAGCAAGGAGTAGGTCTTGTCTACTACATATTGGGTTTATGGAACGGTATCTGAGCTAATTTGATACCCTTGTTTTATGTATCACCCCACCTCACCTTTCCCGTTAAGCAGCCATAGTGTGTTTTCTGCATGTGTGACTCTGTTCTGTTTTGTAATTCAGTTCAAGTGTAACGGTTTTTACATTCCCTCTATCAGTGATACCTTATGAGAAGTGTCCTTTTCTGTGTGACTTATTTCACTTAGAATCGTCGTACCTAAATCCACTCATCATGCTGCTACTAACCTTATGACATTGATTTCATGGCTGAGTGATATTCCATTGTACATAAGGACCACAACTTCTTTATCCATTTTTCTCTTTCCTGGGATATTTAAGGTGGAATGAAGTGGAGGTCCTTGTCAACAGAGCAGCCCTCAACTTTGGGGTGCTTGTGTCTTGCTGATTTTTAATTTTCCCAATTTATACCCCCATGAGTGGAAGTGCCCTATGTTCTCTAAGCTGTGTTTTTCAGATGTTTCAGGACACACCGTACACTTCTCCAGAGTGGCTGTTGGCAATTTACATCCCGCCCATCAGTGTAGCAAGGCTCCCATTTCTCCATGGCCTGTCCTGCATTTCTGGTTTTGACACTTTTTTCAGCATGGCCCTTTTGACCGATGGGAAGCGAGACTTCTCTGTAGCGCTGATTTGCCTTTCCAGGTTGCTTGGTTGGCCAAAAAGGGCGTATGCGTTTTTTCCTGAATATATTCAGGAAAAAACGCATACGCCCTTTTTGGCCAAGGGCATCATTGTCAACGTTTTGCCGCTTTTCATGTGCTTTAAAGGCGATTCGTATCTACCTCCTGAAATCTGTTTCGTGCAATTCTGCCTTGATTTCAAATCCTCTTCTTTGCCTTCCCTCAATATATTTGTGGACGAGAGTTATCATTTATAACTCTGCAGGTTTGTGAATTGCAGTGCCCTGAACCTCCATTTTACAACTCGCTTTTTTGGGAGCTGGCCGCAAAAGCGCAGGATGGCTTCAGGCCCTGTTCTGGTTCCGGGGGGCAGGCTGAGCCTGTGGTTAATTCTTCTTCCTGATGGGAAAATAGAGTGACCTGTGCCTGTCCCGACACCAAGAGCTAGTCTCTCGTTGGTTCCCCGTCTTCCCGTTCATCCTCAGGACAAATTGCAACCTGTACGGAACAGGAGGTTAAAGGTGCTGATGCTCCAAGTAGGGAGATTGCTAGTAACGCGGCTGGAATGGCGAACCTGGGCACAAGGAGATGAGAAATGAGGTGCGTTTTAGAAAACTTTCCCCATCACACGGTGTACCATCTTCTGGGTTTCTCATGCATGTTTTCGATGTAGGAAGATGCCCTTGAACCTGGAGATTTGGGACCCATGCGATGGGTACCACGCAGTATTACTTTAAAGGTTCTGCGTTTGCTCACCCAACCTCACCAAACCTCTCAGCCCCAAGAGTGTCCACCCTTATGTCTCATCCAGCTGTAGGTCTAGATATGGTCAATCCAGGTTGCATCACAGCCCCTGAACTCATTGTGTAAGAATTTCTATCTCTTTCACTGTCGTTGTTTCATGGGTTTTTCAAAGTAATTTATTTTCATAATGGGGTTTAGCTGCTTTTCACGGCTGTGTTTATGCCGCTTTACACCCACTTGACACACTAACAGAGAGATATCAATACATAGGTTTTAAGATTATTACTAGTCAGATATATTCTTGTGCGGTGAATAGGGCGTGTTGAGTCCAGTTCTCTGAGCAAGGAGTAGGTCTTGTCTACTACATATTGGGTTTATGGAACGGTATCTGAGCTAATTTGATACCCTTGTTTTATGTATCACCCCACCTCACCTTTCCCGTTAAGCAGCCATAGTGTGTTTTCTGCATGTGTGACTCTGTTCTGTTTTGTAATTCAGTTCAAGTGTAACGTTTTTTACATTCCCTCTAAAAGTGATACCTTATGAGAAGTGTCCTTTTCTGTGTGACTTATTTCACTTAGAATCGTCGTACCTAAATCCACTCATCATGCTGCTACTAACCTTATGACATTGATTTCATGGCTGAGTGATATTCCATTGTACATAAGGACCACAACTTCTTTATCCATTTTTCTCTTTCCTGGGATATTTAAGGTGGAATGAAGTGGAGGTCCTTGTCAACAGAGCAGCCCTCAACTTTGGGGTGCTTGTGTCTTGCTGATTTTTCATTTTCCCAATTTATACCCCCATGAGTGGAAGTGCCCTATGCTCTCTAAGCTGTGTTTTTCAGATGTTTCAGGACACACCGTACACTTCTCCAGAGTGGCTGTTGGCAATTTACATCCCGCCCATCAGTGTAGCAAGGCTCCCATTTCTCCATGGCCTGTCCTGCATTTCTGGTTTTGACACATTTTTCAGCATGGCCCTTTTGACCGATGGGAAGTGAGACTTCTTTGTAGCGCTGATTTGCCTTTCCAGGTTGCTTGGTTGGCCAAAAAGGGCGTATGCGTTTTTTCCTGAATATATTCAGGAAAAAACGCATACGCCCTTTTTGGCCTAGGGCATCATTGTCAACATTTTGCCGCTTTTCATGTGCTTTAAAGGCGATTCGAATCTACCTCCTGAAATCTGTTTCCTGCAATTCTGCCTTGATTTCAAATCCTCTTCTTTGCCTTCCCTCAATATATTTGTGGACGAGAGTTATCATTTATAACTCTGCAGGTTTGTGAATTGCAGTGCCCTGAACCTCCATTTTACAACTCGCTTTTTTGGGAGCTGGCCGCAAATGCGCAGGATGGCTTCAGGCCCTGTTCTGGTTCCGGGGGGCAGGCTGAGCCTGTGGTTAATTCTTCTTCCTGATGGGAAAATAGAGTGACCTGTGCCTGTCCCGACACCAAGAGCTAGTCTCTCGTTGGTTCCCCGTCTTCCCGTTCATCCTCAGGACAAATTGCAACCTGTACGGAACAGGAGGTTAAAGGTGCTGATGCTCCAAGTAGGGAGATTGCTAGTAACGCGGCTGGAATGGCGAACCCGGGCACAAGGAGATGAGAAATGAGGTGCGTTTTAGAAACCTTTCCCCATCACACGGTGTACCATCTTCTGGGTTTCTCATGCATGTTTTCGATGTAGGAAGATGCCCTTGAACCTGGAGATTTGGGACCCATGCGATGGGTACCACGCAGTATTACTTTAAAGGGTCTGCGTTTGCTCACCCAACCTCACCAAACCTCTCAGCCCCAAGAGCGTCCACCCTTATGTCTCATCCAGCTGTGGGTGTAGATATGGTCAATCCAGGTTGCATCACAGCCCCTGAACTCATTGTGTAAGAATTTCTATCTCTTTCACTGTCGTTGTTTCATGGGTTTTTCAAAGTAATTTATTTTCATAATGGGGTTTAGCTGCTTTTCACGGCTGTGTTTATGCCGCTTTACACCCACTTGACACACTAACAGAGAGATATCAATACATAGGTTTTAAGATTATTACTAGTCAGATATATTCTTGTGCGGTGAATAGGGCGTTTTGAGTCCAGTTCTCTGAGCAAGGAGTAGGTCTTGTCTACTACATATTGGGTTTATGGAATGGTATCTGAGCTAATTTGATACCCTTGTTTTATGTATCACCCCACCTCACCTTTCCCGTTAAGCAGCCATAGTGTGTTTTCTGCATGTGTGACTCTGTTCTGTTTTGTAATTCAGTTCAAGTGTAACGGTTTTTACATTCCCTCTATCAGTGATACCTTATGAGAAGTGTCCTTTTCTGTGTGACTTATTTCACTTAGAATCGTCGTACCTAAATCCACTCATCATGCTGCTACTAACCTTATGACATTGATTTCATGGCTGAGTGATATTCCATTGTACATAAGGACCACAACTTCTTTATCCATTTTTCTCTTTCCTGGGATATTTAAGGTGGAATGAAGTGGAGGTCCTTGTCAACAGAGCAGCCCTCAACTTTGGGGTGCTTGTGTCTTGCTGATTTTTAATTTTCCCAATTTATACCCCCATGAGTGGAAGTGCCCTATGCTCTCTAAGCTGTGTTTTTCAGATGTTTCAGGACACACCGTACACTTCTCCAGAGTGGCTGTTGGCAATTTACATCCCGCCCATCAGTGTAGCAAGGCTCCCATTTCTCCATGGCCTGTCCTGCATTTCTGGTTTTGACACTTTTTTCAGCATGGCCCTTTTGACCGATGGGAAGCGAGACTTCTCTGTAGCGCTGATTTGCCTTTCCAGGTTGCTTGGTTGGCCAAAAAGGGCGTATGCGTTTTTTCCTGAATATATTCAGGAAAAAACGCATACGCCCTTTTTGGCCAAGGGCATCATTGTCAACGTTTTGCCGCTTTTCATGTGCTTTAAAGGCGATTCGTATCTACCTCCTGAAATCTGTTTCGTGCAATTCTGCCTTGATTTCAAATCCTCTTCTTTGCCTTCCCTCAATATATTTGTGGACGAGAGTTATCATTTATAACTCTGCAGGTTTGTGAATTGCAGTGCCCTGAACCTCCATTTTACAACTCGCTTTTTTGGGAGCTGGCCGCAAAAGCGCAGGATGGCTTCAGGCCCTGTTCTGGTTCCGGGGGGCAGGCTGAGCCTGTGGTTAATTCTTCTTCCTGATGGGAAAATAGAGTGACCTGTGCCTGTCCCGACACCAAGAGCTAGTCTCTCGTTGGTTCCCCGTCTTCCCGTTCATCCTCAGGACAAATTGCAACCTGTACGGAACAGGAGGTTAAAGGTGCTGATGCTCCAAGTAGGGAGATTGCTAGTAACGCGGCTGGAATGGCGAACCTGGGCACAAGGAGATGAGAAATGAGGTGCGTTTTAGAAACCTTTCCCCATCACACGGTGTACCATCTTCTGGGTTTCTCATGCATGTTTTCGATGTAGGAAGATGCCCTTGAACCTGGAGATTTGGGACCCATGCGATGGGTACCACGCAGTATTACTTTAAAGGTTCTGCGTTTGCTCACCCAACCTCACCAAACCTCTCAGCCCCAAGAGTGTCCACCCTTATGTCTCATCCAGCTGTAGGTCTAGATATGGTCAATCCAGGTTGCATCACAGCCCCTGAACTCATTGTGTAAGAATTTCTATCTCTTTCACTGTCGTTGTTTCATGGGTTTTTCAAAGTAATTTATTTTCATAATGGGGTTTAGCTGCTTTTCACGGCTGTGTTTATGCCGCTTTACACCCACTTGACACACTAACAGAGAGATATCAATACATAGGTTTTAAGATTATTACTAGTCAGATATATTCTTGTGCGGTGAATAGGGCGTGTTGAGTCCAGTTCTCTGAGCAAGGAGTAGGTCTTGTCTACTACATATTGGGTTTATGGAACGGTATCTGAGCTAATTTGATACCCTTGTTTTATGTATCACCCCACCTCACCTTTCCCGTTAAGCAGCCATAGTGTGTTTTCTGCATGTGTGACTCTGTTCTGTTTTGTAATTCAGTTCAAGTGTAACGGTTTTTACATTCCCTCTAAAAGTGATACCTTATGAGAAGTGTCCTTTTCTGTGTGACTTATTTCACGTAGAATCGTCGTACCTAAATCCACTCATCATGCTGCTACTAACCTTATGACATTGATTTCATGGCTGAGTGATATTCCATTGTACATAAGGACCACAACTTCTTTATCCATTTTTCTCTTTCCTGGGATATTTAAGGTGGAATGAAGTGGAGGTCCTTGTCAACAGAGCAGCCCTCAACTTTGGGGTGCTTGTGTCTTGCTGATTTTTCATTTTCCCAATTTATACCCCCATGAGTGGAAGTGCCCTATGCTCTCTAAGCTGTGTTTTTTAGATGTTTCAGGACTCACCGTACACTTCTCCAGAGTGGCTGTTGGCAATTTACATCCCGCCCATCAGTGTAGCAAGGCTCCCATTTCTCCATGGCCTGTCCTGCATTTCTGGTTTTGACACTTTTTTCAGCATGGCCCTTTTGACCGATGGGAAACGAGACTTCTCTGTAGCGCTGATTTGCCTTTCCAGGTTGATTGGTTGGCCAAAAAGGGCGTATGCGTTTTTTCCTGAATATATTCAGGAAAAAACGCATACGCCCTTTTTGGCCAAGGGCATCATTGTCAACGTTTTGCCGCTTTTCATGTGCTTTAAAGGCGATTCGTATCTACCTCCTGAAATCTGTTTCGTGCAATTCTGCCTTGATTTCAAATCCTCTTCTTTGCCTTCCCTCAATATATTTGTGGACGAGAGTTATCATTTATAACTCTGCAGGTTTGTGATTTGCAGTGCCCTGAACCTCCATTTTACAACTCGCTTTTTTGGGAGCTGGCCGCAAAAGCGCAGGATGGCTTCAGGCCCTGTTCTGGTTCCGGGGGGCAGGCTGAGCCTGTGGTTAATTCTTCTTCCTGATGGGAAAATAGAGTGACCTGTGCCTGTCCCGACACCAAGAGCTAGTCTCTCGTTGGTTCCCCGTCTTCCCGTTCATCCTCAGGACAAATTGCAACCTGTACGGAACAGGAGGTTAAAGGTGCTGATGCTCCAAGTAGGGAGATTGCTAGTAACGCGGCTGGAATGGCGAACCCGGGCACAAGGAGATGAGAAATGAGGTGCGTTTTAGAAACCTTTCCCCATCACACGGTGTACCATCTTCTGGGTTTCTCATGCATGTTTTCGATGTAGGAAGATGCCCTTGAACCTGGAGATTTGGGACCCATGCGATGGGTACCACGCAGTATTACTTTAAAGGGTCTGCGTTTGCTCACCCAACCTCACCAAACCTCTCAGCCCCAAGAGTGTCCACCCTTATGTCTCATCCAGCTGTGGGTCTAGATATGGTCAATCCAGGTTGCATCACAGCCCCTGAACTCATTGTGTAAGAATTTCTATCTCTTTCACTGTCGTTGTTTCATGGGTTTTTCAAAGTAATTTATTTTCATAATGGGGTTTAGCTGCTTTTCACGGCTGTGTTTATGCCGCTTTACACCCACTTGACACACTAACAGAGAGATATCAATACATAGGTTTTAAGATTATTACTAGTCAGATATATTCTTGTGCGGTGAATAGGGCGTGTTGAGTCCAGTTCTCTGAGCAAGGAGTAGGTCTTGTCTACTACATATTGGGTTTATGGAACGGTATCTGAGCTAATTTGATACCCTTGTTTTATGTATCACCCCACCTCACCTTTCCCGTTAAGCAGCCATAGTGTGTTTTCTGCATGTGTGACTCTGTTCTGTTTTGTAATTCAGTTCAAGTGTAACGGTTTTTACATTCCCTCTAAAAGTGATACCTTATGAGAAGTGTCCTTTTCTGTGTGACTTATTTCACGTAGAATCGTCGTACCTAAATCCACTCATCATGCTGCTACTAACCTTATGACATTGATTTCATGGCTGAGTGATATTCCATTGTACATAAGGACCACAACTTCTTTATCCATTTTTCTCTTTCCTGGGATATTTAAGGTGGAATGAAGTGGAGGTCCTTGTCAACAGAGCAGCCCTCAACTTTGGGGTGCTTGTGTCTTGCTGATTTTTCATTTTCCCAATTTATACCCCCATGAGTGGAAGTGCCCTATGCTCTCTAAGCTGTGTTTTTTAGATGTTTCAGGACTCACCGTACACTTCTCCAGAGTGGCTGTTGGCAATTTACATCCCGCCCATCAGTGTAGCAAGGCTCCCATTTCTCCATGGCCTGTCCTGCATTTCTGGTTTTGACACTTTTTTCAGCATGGCCCTTTTGACCGATGGGAAACGAGACTTCTCTGTAGCGCTGATTTGCCTTTCCAGGTTGATTGGTTGGCCAAAAAGGGCGTATGCGTTTTTTCCTGAATATATTCAGGAAAAAACGCATACGCCCTTTTTGGCCAAGGGCATCATTGTCAACGTTTTGCCGCTTTTCATGTGCTTTAAAGGCGATTCGTATCTACCTCCTGAAATCTGTTTCGTGCAATTCTGCCTTGATTTCAAATCCTCTTCTTTGCCTTCCCTCAATATATTTGTGGACGAGAGTTATCATTTATAACTCTGCAGGTTTGTGATTTGCAGTGCCCTGAACCTCCATTTTACAACTCGCTTTTTTGGGAGCTGGCCGCAAAAGCGCAGGATGGCTTCAGGCCCTGTTCTGGTTCCGGGGGGCAGGCTGAGCCTGTGGTTAATTCTTCTTCCTGATGGGAAAATAGAGTGACCTGTGCCTGTCCCGACACCAAGAGCTAGTCTCTCGTTGGTTCCCCGTCTTCCCGTTCATCCTCAGGACAAATTGCAACCTGTACGGAACAGGAGGTTAAAGGTGCTGATGCTCCAAGTAGGGAGATTGCTAGTAACGCGGCTGGAATGGCGAACCCGGGCACAAGGAGATGAGAAATGAGGTGCGTTTTAGAAACCTTTCCCCATCACACAGTGTACCATCTTCTGGGTTTCTCATGCATGTTTTCGATGTAGGAAGATGCCCTTGAACCTGGAGATTTGGGACCCATGCGATGGGTACCACGCAGTATTACTTTAAAGGGTCTGCGTTTGCTCACCCAACCTCACCAAACCTCTCAGCCCCAAGAGTGTCCACCCTTATGTCTCATCCAGCTGTGGGTCTAGATATGGTCAATCCAGGTTGCATCACAGCCCCTGAACTCATTGTGTAAGAATTTCTATCTCTTTCACTGTCGTTGTTTCATGGGTTTTTCAAAGTAATTTATTTTCATAATGGGGTTTAGCTGCTTTTCACGGCTGTGTTTATGCCGCTTTACACCCACTTGACACACTAACAGAGAGATATCAATACATAGGTTTTAAGATTATTACTAGTCAGATATATTCTTGTGCGGTGAATAGGGCGTGTTGAGTCCAGTTCTCTGAGCAAGGAGTAGGTCTTGTCTACTACATATTGGGTTTATGGAACGGTATCTGAGCTAATTTGATACCCTTGTTTTATGTATCACCCCACCTCACCTTTCCCGTTAAGCAGCCATAGTGTGTTTTCTGCATGTGTGACTCTGTTCTGTTTTGTAATTCAGTTCAAGTGTAACGGTTTTTACATTCCCTCTATCAGTGATACCTTATGAGAAGTGTCCTTTTCTGTGTGACTTATTTCACTTAGAATCGTCGTACCTAAATCCACTCATCATGCTGCTACTAACCTTATGACATTGATTTCATGGCTGAGTGATATTCCATTGTACATAAGGACCACAACTTCTTTATCCATTTTTCTCTTTCCTGGGATATTTAAGGTGGAATGAAGTGGAGGTCCTTGTCAACAGAGCAGCCCTCAACTTTGGGGTGCTTGTGTCTTGCTGATTTTTAATTTTCCCAATTTATACCCCCATGAGTGGAAGTGCCCTATGCTCTCTAAGCTGTGTTTTTCAGATGTTTCAGGACACACCGTACACTTCTCCAGAGTGGCTGTTGGCAATTTACATCCCGCCCATCAGTGTAGCAAGGCTCCCATTTCTCCATGGCCTGTCCTGCATTTCTGGTTTTGACACTTTTTTCAGCATGGCCCTTTTGACCGATGGGAAGCGAGACTTCTCTGTAGCGCTGATTTGCCTTTCCAGGTTGCTTGGTTGGCCAAAAAGGGCGTATGCGTTTTTTCCTGAATATAGTCAGGAAAAAACGCATACGCCCTTTTTGGCCAAGGGCATCATTGTCAACGTTTTGCCGCTTTTCATGTGCTTTAAAGGCGATTCGTATCTACCTCCTGAAATCTGTTTCGTGCAATTCTGCCTTGATTTCAAATCCTCTTCTTTGCCTTCCCTCAATATATTTGTGGACGAGAGTTATCATTTATAACTCTGCAGGTTTGTGAATTGCAGTGCCCTGAACCTCCATTTTACAACTCGCTTTTTTGGGAGCTGGCCGCAAAAGCGCAGGATGGCTTCAGGCCCTGTTCTGGTTCCGGGGGGCAGGCTGAGCCTGTGGTTAATTCTTCTTCCGGATGGGAAAATAGAGTGACCTGTGCCTGTCCCGACACCAAGAGCTAGTCTCTCGTTGGTTCCCCGTCTTCCCGTTCATCCTCAGGACAAATTGCAACCTGTACGGAACAGGAGGTTAAAGGTGCTGATGCTCCAAGTAGGGAGATTGCTAGTAAAGCGGCTGGAAAGGCGAACCCGGGCACAAGGAGATGAGAAATGAGGTGCGTTTTAGAAACCTTTCCCCATCACACGGTGTACCATCTTCTGGGTTTCTCATGCATGTTTTCGATGTAGGAAGATGCCCTTGAACCTGGAGATTTGGGACCCATGCGATGGGTACCACACAGTATTATTTTAAAGGGTCTGCGTTTGCTCACCCAACCTCACCAAACCTCTCAGCCCCAAGAGTGTCCACCCTTATGTCTCATCCAGCTGTGGGTCTAGATATGGTCAATCCAGGTTGCATCACAGCCCCTGAACTCATTGTGTAAGAATTTCTATCTCTTTCACTGTCGTTGTTTCATGGGTTTTTCAAAGTAATTTATTTTCATAATGGGGTTTAGCTGCTTTTCACGGCTGTGTTTATGCCGCTTTACACCCACTTGACACACTAACGGAGAGATATCAATACATAGGTTTTAAGATTATTACTAGTCAGATATATTCTTGTGCGGTGAATAGGGCGTGTTGAGTCCAGTTCTCTGAGCAAGGAGTAGGTCTTGTCTACTACATATTGGGTTTATGGAACGGTATCTGAGCTAATTTGATACCCTTGTTTTATGTATCACCCCACCTCACCTTTCCCGTTAAGCAGCCATAGTCTGTTTTCTGCATGTGTGACTCTGTTCTGTTTTGTAATTCAGTTCAAGTGTAACGGTTTTTACATTCCCTCTAAAAGTGATACCTTATGAGAAGTGTCCTTTTCTGTGTGACTTATTTCACGTAGAATCGTCGTACCTAAATCCACTCATCATGCTGCTACTAACCTTATGACATTGATTTCATGGCTGAGTGATATTCCATTGTACATAAGGACCACAACTTCTTTATCCATTTTTCTCTTTCCTGGGATATTTAAGGTGGAATGAAGTGGAGGTCCTTGTCAACAGAGCAGCCCTCAACTTTGGGGTGCTTGTGTCTTGCTGATTTTTCATTTTCCCAATTTATACCCCCATGAGTGGAAGTGCCCTATGCTCTCTAAGCTGTGTTTTTTAGATGTTTCAGGACTCACCGTACACTTCTCCAGAGTGGCTGTTGGCAATTTACATCCCGCCCATCAGTGTAGCAAGGCTCCCATTTCTCCATGGCCTGTCCTGCATTTCTGGTTTTAACACTTTTTTCAGCATGGCCCTTTTGACCGATGGGAAACGAGACTTCTCTGTAGCGCTGATTTGCCTTTCCAGGTTGATTGGTTGGCCAAAAAGGGCGTATGCGTTTTTTCCTGAATATATTCAGGAAAAAACGCATACGCCCTTTTTGGCCAAGGGCATCATTGTCAACGTTTTGCCGCTTTTCATGTGCTTTAAAGGCGATTCGTATCTACCTCCTGAAATCTGTTTCGTGCAATTCTGCCTTGATTTCAAATCCTCTTCTTTGCCTTCCCTCAATATATTTGTGGACGAGAGTTATCATTTATAACTCTGCAGGTTTGTGATTTGCAGTGCCCTGAACCTCCATTTTACAACTCGCTTTTTTGGGAGCTGGCCGCAAAAGCGCAGGATGGCTTCAGGCCCTGTTCTGGTTCCGGGGGGCAGGCTGAGCCTGTGGTTAATTCTTCTTCCTGATGGGAAAATAGAGTGACCTGTGCCTGTCCCGACACCAAGAGCTAGTCTCTCGTTGGTTCCCCGTCTTCCCGTTCATCCTCAGGACAAATTGCAACCTGTACGGAACAGGAGGTTAAAGGTGCTGATGCTCCAAGTAGGGAGATTGCTAGTAACGCGGCTGGAATGGCGAACCCGGGCACAAGGAGATGAGAAATGAGGTGCGTTTTAGAAACCTTTCCCCATCACACAGTGTACCATCTTCTGGGTTTCTCATGCATGTTTTCGATGTAGGAAGATGCCCTTGAACCTGGAGATTTGGGACCCATGCGATGGGTACCACGCAGTATTACTTTAAAGGGTCTGCGTTTGCTCACCCAACCTCACCAAACCTCTCAGCCCCAAGAGTGTCCACCCTTATGTCTCATCCAGCTGTGGGTCTAGATATGGTCAATCCAGGTTGCATCACAGCCCCTGAACTCATTGTGTAAGAATTTCTATCTCTTTCACTGTCGTTGTTTCATGGGTTTTTCAAAGTAATTTATTTTCATAATGGGGTTTAGCTGCTTTTCACGGCTGTGTTTATGCCGCTTTACACCCACTTGACACACTAACAGAGAGATATCAATACATAGGTTTTAAGATTATTACTAGTCAGATATATTCTTGTGCGGTGAATAGGGCGTGTTGAGTCCAGTTCTCTGAGCAAGGAGTAGGTCTTGTCTACTACATATTGGGTTTATGGAACGGTATCTGAGCTAATTTGATACCCTTGTTTTATGTATCACCCCACCTCACCTTTCCCGTTAAGCAGCCATAGTGTGTTTTCTGCATGTGTGACTCTGTTCTGTTTTGTAATTCAGTTCAAGTGTAACGGTTTTTACATTCCCTCTATCAGTGATACCTTATGAGAAGTGTCCTTTTCTGTGTGACTTATTTCACTTAGAATCGTCGTACCTAAATCCACTCATCATGCTGCTACTAACCTTATGACATTGATTTCATGGCTGAGTGATATTCCATTGTACATAAGGACCACAACTTCTTTATCCATTTTTCTCTTTCCTGGGATATTTAAGGTGGAATGAAGTGGAGGTCCTTGTCAACAGAGCAGCCCTCAACTTTGGGGTGCTTGTGTCTTGCTGATTTTTCATTTTCCCAATTTATACCCCCATGAGTGGAAGTGCCCTATGCTCTCTAAGCTGTGTTTTTCAGATGTTTCAGGACACACCGTACACTTCTCCAGAGTGGCTGTTGGCAATTTACATCCCGCCCATCAGTGTAGCAAGGCTCCCATTTCTCCATGGCCTGTCCTGCATTTCTGGTTTTGACACTTTTTTCAGCATGGCCCTTTTGACCGATGGGAAGCGAGACTTCTCTGTAGCGCTGATTTGCCTTTCCAGGTTGCTTGGTTGGCCAAAAAGGGCGTATGCGTTTTTTCCTGAATATATTCAGGAAAAAACGCATACGCCCTTTTTGGCCAAGGGCATCATTGTCAACGTTTTGCCGCTTTTCATGTGCTTTAAAGGCGATTCGTATCTACCTCCTGAAATCTGTTTCGTGCAATTCTGCCTTGATTTCAAATCCTCTTCTTTGCCTTCCCTCAATATATTTGTGGACGAGAGTTATCATTTATAACTCTGCAGGTTTGTGAATTGCAGTGCCCTGAACCTCCATTTTACAACTCGCTTTTTTGGGAGCTGGCCGCAAAAGCGCAGGATGGCTTCAGGCCCTGTTCTGGTTCCGGGGGGCAGGCTGAGCCTGTGGTTAATTCTTCTTCCGGATGGGAAAATAGAGTGACCTGTGCCTGTCCCGACACCAAGAGCTAGTCTCTCGTTGGTTCCCCGTCTTCCCGTTCATCCTCAGGACAAATTGCAACCTGTACGGAACAGGAGGTTAAAGGTGCTGATGCTCCAAGTAGGGAGATTGCTAGTAAAGCGGCTGGAAAGGCGAACCCGGGCACAAGGAGATGAGAAATGAGGTGCGTTTTAGAAACCTTTCCCCATCACACGGTGTACCATCTTCTGGGTTTCTCATGCATGTTTTCGATGTAGGAAGATGCCCTTGAACCTGGAGATTTGGGACCCATGCGATGGGTACCACACAGTATTATTTTAAAGGGTCTGCGTTTGCTCACCCAACCTCACCAAACCTCTCAGCCCCAAGAGTGTCCACCCTTATGTCTCATCCAGCTGTGGGTCTAGATATGGTCAATCCAGGTTGCATCACAGCCCCTGAACTCATTGTGTAAGAATTTCTATCTCTTTCACTGTCGTTGTTTCATGGGTTTTTCAAAGTAATTTATTTTCATAATGGGGTTTAGCTGCTTTTCACGGCTGTGTTTATGCCGCTTTACACCCACTTGACACACTAACGGAGAGATATCAATACATAGGTTTTAAGATTATTACTAGTCAGATATATTCTTGTGCGGTGAATAGGGCGTGTTGAGTCCAGTTCTCTGAGCAAGGAGTAGGTCTTGTCTACTACATATTGGGTTTATGGAACGGTATCTGAGCTAATTTGATACCCTTGTTTTATGTATCACCCCACCTCACCTTTCCCGTTAAGCAGCCATAGTCTGTTTTCTGCATGTGTGACTCTGTTCTGTTTTGTAATTCAGTTCAAGTGTAACGGTTTTTACATTCCCTCTAAAAGTGATACCTTATGAGAAGTGTCCTTTTCTGTGTGACTTATTTCACGTAGAATCGTCGTACCTAAATCCACTCATCATGCTGCTACTAACCTTATGACATTGATTTCATGGCTGAGTGATATTCCATTGTACATAAGGACCACAACTTCTTTATCCATTTTTCTCTTTCCTGGGATATTTAAGGTGGAATGAAGTGGAGGTCCTTGTCAACAGAGCAGCCCTCAACTTTGGGGTGCTTGTGTCTTGCTGATTTTTCATTTTCCCAATTTATACCCCCATGAGTGGAAGTGCCCTATGCTCTCTAAGCTGTGTTTTTTAGATGTTTCAGGACTCACCGTACACTTCTCCAGAGTGGCTGTTGGCAATTTACATCCCGCCCATCAGTGTAGCAAGGCTCCCATTTCTCCATGGCCTGTCCTGCATTTCTGGTTTTAACACTTTTTTCAGCATGGCCCTTTTGACCGATGGGAAACGAGACTTCTCTGTAGCGCTGATTTGCCTTTCCAGGTTGATTGGTTGGCCAAAAAGGGCGTATGCGTTTTTTCCTGAATATATTCAGGAAAAAACGCATACGCCCTTTTTGGCCAAGGGCATCATTGTCAACGTTTTGCCGCTTTTCATGTGCTTTAAAGGCGATTCGTATCTACCTCCTGAAATCTGTTTCGTGCAATTCTGCCTTGATTTCAAATCCTCTTCTTTGCCTTCCCTCAATATATTTGTGGACGAGAGTTATCATTTATAACTCTGCAGGTTTGTGATTTGCAGTGCCCTGAACCTCCATTTTACAACTCGCTTTTTTGGGAGCTGGCCGCAAAAGCGCAGGATGGCTTCAGGCCCTGTTCTGGTTCCGGGGGGCAGGCTGAGCCTGTGGTTAATTCTTCTTCCTGATGGGAAAATAGAGTGACCTGTGCCTGTCCCGACACCAAGAGCTAGTCTCTCGTTGGTTCCCCGTCTTCCCGTTCATCCTCAGGACAAATTGCAACCTGTACGGAACAGGAGGTTAAAGGTGCTGATGCTCCAAGTAGGGAGATTGCTAGTAACGCGGCTGGAATGGCGAACCCGGGCACAAGGAGATGAGAAATGAGGTGCGTTTTAGAAACCTTTCCCCATCACACAGTGTACCATCTTCTGGGTTTCTCATGCATGTTTTCGATGTAGGAAGATGCCCTTGAACCTGGAGATTTGGGACCCATGCGATGGGTACCACGCAGTATTACTTTAAAGGGTCTGCGTTTGCTCACCCAACCTCACCAAACCTCTCAGCCCCAAGAGTGTCCACCCTTATGTCTCATCCAGCTGTGGGTCTAGATATGGTCAATCCAGGTTGCATCACAGCCCCTGAACTCATTGTGTAAGAATTTCTATCTCTTTCACTGTCGTTGTTTCATGGGTTTTTCAAAGTAATTTATTTTCATAATGGGGTTTAGCTGCTTTTCACGGCTGTGTTTATGCCGCTTTACACCCACTTGACACACTAACAGAGAGATATCAATACATAGGTTTTAAGATTATTACTAGTCAGATATATTCTTGTGCGGTGAATAGGGCGTGTTGAGTCCAGTTCTCTGAGCAAGGAGTAGGTCTTGTCTACTACATATTGGGTTTATGGAACGGTATCTGAGCTAATTTGATACCCTTGTTTTATGTATCACCCCACCTCACCTTTCCCGTTAAGCAGCCATAGTGTGTTTTCTGCATGTGTGACTCTGTTCTGTTTTGTAATTCAGTTCAAGTGTAACGGTTTTTACATTCCCTCTATCAGTGATACCTTATGAGAAGTGTCCTTTTCTGTGTGACTTATTTCACTTAGAATCGTCGTACCTAAATCCACTCATCATGCTGCTACTAACCTTATGACATTGATTTCATGGCTGAGTGATATTCCATTGTACATAAGGACCACAACTTCTTTATCCATTTTTCTCTTTCCTGGGATATTTAAGGTGGAATGAAGTGGAGGTCCTTGTCAACAGAGCAGCCCTCAACTTTGGGGTGCTTGTGTCTTGCTGATTTTTAATTTTCCCAATTTATACCCCCATGAGTGGAAGTGCCCTATGCTCTCTAAGCTGTGTTTTTCAGATGTTTCAGGACACACCGTACACTTCTCCAGAGTGGCTGTTGGCAATTTACATCCCGCCCATCAGTGTAGCAAGGCTCCCATTTCTCCATGGCCTGTCCTGCATTTCTGGTTTTGACACTTTTTTCAGCATGGCCCTTTTGACCGATGGGAAGCGAGACTTCTCTGTAGCGCTGATTTGCCTTTCCAGGTTGCTTGGTTGGCCAAAAAGGGCGTATGCGTTTTTTCCTGAATATATTCAGGAAAAAACGCATACGCCCTTTTTGGCCAAGGGCATCATTGTCAACGTTTTGCCGCTTTTCATGTGCTTTAAAGGCGATTCGTATCTACCTCCTGAAATCTGTTTCGTGCAATTCTGCCTTGATTTCAAATCCTCTTCTTTGCCTTCCCTCAATATATTTGTGGACGAGAGTTATCATTTATAACTCTGCAGGTTTGTGAATTGCAGTGCCCTGAACCTCCATTTTACAACTCGCTTTTTTGGGAGCTGGCCGCAAAAGCGCAGGATGGCTTCAGGCCCTGTTCTGGTTCCGGGGGGCAGGCTGAGCCTGTGGTTAATTCTTCTTCCGGATGGGAAAATAGAGTGACCTGTGCCTGTCCCGACACCAAGAGCTAGTCTCTCGTTGGTTCCCCGTCTTCCCGTTCATCCTCAGGACAAATTGCAACCTGTACGGAACAGGAGGTTAAAGGTGCTGATGCTCCAAGTAGGGAGATTGCTAGTAAAGCGGCTGGAAAGGCGAACCCGGGCACAAGGAGATGAGAAATGAGGTGCGTTTTAGAAACCTTTCCCCATCACACGGTGTACCATCTTCTGGGTTTCTCATGCATGTTTTCGATGTAGGAAGATGCCCTTGAACCTGGAGATTTGGGACCCATGCGATGGGTACCACACAGTATTACTTTAAAGGGTCTGCGTTTGCTCACCCAACCTCACCAAACCTCTCAGCCCCAAGAGTGTCCACCCTTATGTCTCATCCAGCTGTGGGTCTAGATATGGTCAATCCAGGTTGCATCACAGCCCCTGAACTCATTGTGTAAGAATTTCTATCTCTTTCACTGTCGTTGTTTCATGGGTTTTTCAAAGTAATTTATTTTCATAATGGGGTTTAGCTGCTTTTCACGGCTGTGTTTATGCCGCTTTACACCCACTTGACACACTAACGGAGAGATATCAATACATAGGTTTTAAGATTATTACTAGTCAGATATATTCTTGTGCGGTGAATAGGGCGTGTTGAGTCCAGTTCTCTGAGCAAGGAGTAGGTCTTGTCTACTACATATTGGGTTTATGGAACGGTATCTGAGCTAATTTGATACCCTTGTTTTATGTATCACCCCACCTCACCTTTCCCGTTAAGCAGCCATAGTGTGTTTTCTGCATGTGTGACTCTGTTCTGTTTTGTAATTCAGTTCAAGTGTAACGGTTTTTACATTCCCTCTATCAGTGATACCTTATGAGAAGTGTCCTTTTCTGTGTGACTTATTTCACTTAGAATCGTCGTACCTAAATCCACTCATCATGCTGCTACTAACCTTATGACATTGATTTCATGGCTGAGTGATATTCCATTGTACATAAGGACCACAACTTCTTTATCCATTTTTCTCTTTCCTGGGATATTTAAGGTGGAATGAAGTGGAGGTCCTTGTCAACAGAGCAGCCCTCAACTTTGGGGTGCTTGTGTCTTGCTGATTTTTAATTTTCCCAATTTATACCCCCATGAGTGGAAGTGCCCTATGCTCTCTAAGCTGTGTTTTTCAGATGTTTCAGGACACACCGTACACTTCTCCAGAGTGGCTGTTGGCAATTTACATCCCGCCCATCAGTGTAGCAAGGCTCCCATTTCTCCATGGCCTGTCCTGCATTTCTGGTTTTGACACTTTTTTCAGCATGGCCCTTTTGACCGATGGGAAGCGAGACTTCTCTGTAGCGCTGATTTGCCTTTCCAGGTTGCTTGGTTGGCCAAAAAGGGCGTATGCGTTTTTTCCTGAATATATTCAGGAAAAAACGCATACGCCCTTTTTGGCCAAGGGCATCATTGTCAACGTTTTGCCGCTTTTCATGTGCTTTAAAGGCGATTCGTATCTACCTCCTGAAATCTGTTTCGTGCAATTCTGCCTTGATTTCAAATCCTCTTCTTTGCCTTCCCTCAATATATTTGTGGACGAGAGTTATCATTTATAACTCTGCAGGTTTGTGAATTGCAGTGCCCTGAACCTCCATTTTACAACTCGCTTTTTTGGGAGCTGGCCGCAAAAGCGCAGGATGGCTTCAGGCCCTGTTCTGGTTCCGGGGGGCAGGCTGAGCCTGTGGTTAATTCTTCTTCCGGATGGGAAAATAGAGTGACCTGTGCCTGTCCCGACACCAAGAGCTAGTCTCTCGTTGGTTCCCCGTCTTCCCGTTCATCCTCAGGACAAATTGCAACCTGTACGGAACAGGAGGTTAAAGGTGCTGATGCTCCAAGTAGGGAGATTGCTAGTAAAGCGGCTGGAAAGGCGAACCCGGGCACAAGGAGATGAGAAATGAGGTGCGTTTTAGAAACCTTTCCCCATCACACGGTGTACCATCTTCTGGGTTTCTCATGCATGTTTTCGATGTAGGAAGATGCCCTTGAACCTGGAGATTTGGGACCCATGCGATGGGTACCACACAGTATTACTTTAAAGGGTCTGCGTTTGCTCACCCAACCTCACCAAACCTCTCAGCCCCAAGAGTGTCCACCCTTATGTCTCATCCAGCTGTGGGTCTAGATATGGTCAATCCAGGTTGCATCACAGCCCCTGAACTCATTGTGTAAGAATTTCTATCTCTTTCACTGTCGTTGTTTCATGGGTTTTTCAAAGTAATTTATTTTCATAATGGGGTTTAGCTGCTTTTCACGGCTGTGTTTATGCCGCTTTACACCCACTTGACACACTAACGGAGAGATATCAATACATAGGTTTTAAGATTATTACTAGTCAGATATATTCTTGTGCGGTGAATAGGGCGTGTTGAGTCCAGTTCTCTGAGCAAGGAGTAGGTCTTGTCTACTACATATTGGGTTTATGGAACGGTATCTGAGCTAATTTGATACCCTTGTTTTATGTATCACCCCACCTCACCTTTCCCGTTAAGCAGCCATAGTGTGTTTTCTGCATGTGTGACTCTGTTCTGTTTTGTAATTCAGTTCAAGTGTAACGGTTTTTACATTCCCTCTATCAGTGATACCTTATGAGAAGTGTCCTTTTCTGTGTGACTTATTTCACTTAGAATCGTCGTACCTAAATCCACTCATCATGCTGCTACTAACCTTATGACATTGATTTCATGGCTGAGTGATATTCCATTGTACATAAGGACCACAACTTCTTTATCCATTTTTCTCTTTCCTGGGATATTTAAGGTGGAATGAAGTGGAGGTCCTTGTCAACAGAGCAGCCCTCAACTTTGGGGTGCTTGTGTCTTGCTGATTTTTAATTTTCCCAATTTATACCCCCATGAGTGGAAGTGCCCTATGCTCTCTAAGCTGTGTTTTTCAGATGTTTCAGGACACACCGTACACTTCTCCAGAGTGGCTGTTGGCAATTTACATCCCGCCCATCAGTGTAGCAAGGCTCCCATTTCTCCATGGCCTGTCCTGCATTTCTGGTTTTGACACTTTTTTCAGCATGGCCCTTTTGACCGATGGGAAGCGAGACTTCTCTGTAGCGCTGATTTGCCTTTCCAGGTTGCTTGGTTGGCCAAAAAGGGCGTATGCGTTTTTTCCTGAATATATTCAGGAAAAAACGCATACGCCCTTTTTGGCCAAGGGCATCATTGTCAACGTTTTGCCGCTTTTCATGTGCTTTAAAGGCGATTCGTATCTACCTCCTGAAATCTGTTTCGTGCAATTCTGCCTTGATTTCAAATCCTCTTCTTTGCCTTCCCTCAATATATTTGTGGACGAGAGTTATCATTTATAACTCTGCAGGTTTGTGAATTGCAGTGCCCTGAACCTCCATTTTACAACTCGCTTTTTTGGGAGCTGGCCGCAAAAGCGCAGGATGGCTTCAGGCCCTGTTCTGGTTCCGGGGGGCAGGCTGAGCCTGTGGTTAATTCTTCTTCCTGATGGGAAAATAGAGTGACCTGTGCCTGTCCCGACACCAAGAGCTAGTCTCTCGTTGGTTCCCCGTCTTCCCGTTCATCCTCAGGACAAATTGCAACCTGTACGGAACAGGAGGTTAAAGGTGCTGATGCTCCAAGTAGGGAGATTGCTAGTAACGCGGCTGGAATGGCGAACCTGGGCACAAGGAGATGAGAAATGAGGTGCGTTTTAGAAACCTTTCCCCATCACACGGTGTACCATCTTCTGGGTTTCTCATGCATGTTTTCGATGTAGGAAGATGCCCTTGAACCTGGAGATTTGGGACCCATGCGATGGGTACCACGCAGTATTACTTTAAAGGTTCTGCGTTTGCTCACCCAACCTCACCAAACCTCTCAGCCCCAAGAGTGTCCACCCTTATGTCTCATCCAGCTGTAGGTCTAGATATGGTCAATCCAGGTTGCATCACAGCCCCTGAACTCATTGTGTAAGAATTTCTATCTCTTTCACTGTCGTTGTTTCATGGGTTTTTCAAAGTAATTTATTTTCATAATGGGGTTTAGCTGCTTTTCACGGCTGTGTTTATGCCGCTTTACACCCACTTGACACACTAACAGAGAGATATCAATACATAGGTTTTAAGATTATTACTAGTCAGATATATTCTTGTGCGGTGAATAGGGCGTGTTGAGTCCAGTTCTCTGAGCAAGGAGTAGGTCTTGTCTACTACATATTGGGTTTATGGAACGGTATCTGAGCTAATTTGATACCCTTGTTTTATGTATCACCCCACCTCACCTTTCCCGTTAAGCAGCCATAGTGTGTTTTCTGCATGTGTGACTCTGTTCTGTTTTGTAATTCAGTTCAAGTGTAACGGTTTTTACATTCCCTCTAAAAGTGATACCTTATGAGAAGTGTCCTTTTCTGTGTGACTTATTTCACGTAGAATCGTCGTACCTAAATCCACTCATCATGCTGCTACTAACCTTATGACATTGATTTCATGGCTGAGTGATATTCCATTGTACATAAGGACCACAACTTCTTTATCCATTTTTCTCTTTCCTGGGATATTTAAGGTGGAATGAAGTGGAGGTCCTTGTCAACAGAGCAGCCCTCAACTTTGGGGTGCTTGTGTCTTGCTGATTTTTCATTTTCCCAATTTATACCCCCATGAGTGGAAGTGCCCTATGCTCTCTAAGCTGTGTTTTTTAGATGTTTCAGGACTCACCGTACACTTCTCCAGAGTGGCTGTTGGCAATTTACATCCCGCCCATCAGTGTAGCAAGGCTCCCATTTCTCCATGGCCTGTCCTGCATTTCTGGTTTTGACACTTTTTTCAGCATGGCCCTTTTGACCGATGGGAAGCGAGACTTCTCTGTAGCGCTGATTTGCCTTTCCAGGTTGCTTGGTTGGCCAAAAAGGGCGTATGCGTTTTTTCCTGAATATATTCAGGAAAAAACGCATACGCCCTTTTTGGCCAAGGGCATCATTGTCAACGTTTTGCCGCTTTTCATGTGCTTTAAAGGCGATTCGTATCTACCTCCTGAAATCTGTTTCGTGCAATTCTGCCTTGATTTCAAATCCTCTTCTTTGCCTTCCCTCAATATATTTGTGGACGAGAGTTATCATTTATAACTCTGCAGGTTTGTGAATTGCAGTGCCCTGAACCTCCATTTTACAACTCGCTTTTTTGGGAGCTGGCCGCAAAAGCGCAGGATGGCTTCAGGCCCTGTTCTGGTTCCGGGGGGCAGGCTGAGCCTGTGGTTAATTCTTCTTCCGGATGGGAAAATAGAGTGACCTGTGCCTGTCCCGACACCAAGAGCTAGTCTCTCGTTGGTTCCCCGTCTTCCCGTTCATCCTCAGGACAAATTGCAACCTGTACGGAACAGGAGGTTAAAGGTGCTGATGCTCCAAGTAGGGAGATTGCTAGTAAAGCGGCTGGAAAGGCGAACCCGGGCACAAGGAGATGAGAAATGAGGTGCGTTTTAGAAACCTTTCCCCATCACACGGTGTACCATCTTCTGGGTTTCTCATGCATGTTTTCGATGTAGGAAGATGCCCTTGAACCTGGAGATTTGGGACCCATGCGATGGGTACCACACAGTATTACTTTAAAGGGTCTGCGTTTGCTCACCCAACCTCACCAAACCTCTCAGCCCCAAGAGTGTCCACCCTTATGTCTCATCCAGCTGTGGGTCTAGATATGGTCAATCCAGGTTGCATCACAGCCCCTGAACTCATTGTGTAAGAATTTCTATCTCTTTCACTGTCGTTGTTTCATGGGTTTTTCAAAGTAATTTATTTTCATAATGGGGTTTAGCTGCTTTTCACGGCTGTGTTTATGCCGCTTTACACCCACTTGACACACTAACGGAGAGATATCAATACATAGGTTTTAAGATTATTACTAGTCAGATATATTCTTGTGCGGTGAATAGGGCGTGTTGAGTCCAGTTCTCTGAGCAAGGAGTAGGTCTTGTCTACTACATATTGGGTTTATGGAACGGTATCTGAGCTAATTTGATACCCTTGTTTTATGTATCACCCCACCTCACCTTTCCCGTTAAGCAGCCATAGTGTGTTTTCTGCATGTGTGACTCTGTTCTGTTTTGTAATTCAGTTCAAGTGTAACGGTTTTTACATTCCCTCTATCAGTGATACCTTATGAGAAGTGTCCTTTTCTGTGTGACTTATTTCACTTAGAATCGTCGTACCTAAATCCACTCATCATGCTGCTACTAACCTTATGACATTGATTTCATGGCTGAGTGATATTCCATTGTACATAAGGACCACAACTTCTTTATCCATTTTTCTCTTTCCTGGGATATTTAAGGTGGAATGAAGTGGAGGTCCTTGTCAACAGAGCAGCCCTCAACTTTGGGGTGCTTGTGTCTTGCTGATTTTTAATTTTCCCAATTTATACCCCCATGAGTGGAAGTGCCCTATGCTCTCTAAGCTGTGTTTTTCAGATGTTTCAGGACACACCGTACACTTCTCCAGAGTGGCTGTTGGCAATTTACATCCCGCCCATCAGTGTAGCAAGGCTCCCATTTCTCCATGGCCTGTCCTGCATTTCTGGTTTTGACACTTTTTTCAGCATGGCCCTTTTGACCGATGGGAAGCGAGACTTCTCTGTAGCGCTGATTTGCCTTTCCAGGTTGCTTGGTTGGCCAAAAAGGGCGTATGCGTTTTTTCCTGAATATATTCAGGAAAAAACGCATACGCCCTTTTTGGCCAAGGGCATCATTGTCAACGTTTTGCCGCTTTTCATGTGCTTTAAAGGCGATTCGTATCTACCTCCTGAAATCTGTTTCGTGCAATTCTGCCTTGATTTCAAATCCTCTTCTTTGCCTTCCCTCAATATATTTGTGGACGAGAGTTATCATTTATAACTCTGCAGGTTTGTGAATTGCAGTGCCCTGAACCTCCATTTTACAACTCGCTTTTTTGGGAGCTGGCCGCAAAAGCGCAGGATGGCTTCAGGCCCTGTTCTGGTTCCGGGGGGCAGGCTGAGCCTGTGGTTAATTCTTCTTCCTGATGGGAAAATAGAGTGACCTGTGCCTGTCCCGACACCAAGAGCTAGTCTCTCGTTGGTTCCCCGTCTTCCCGTTCATCCTCAGGACAAATTGCAACCTGTACGGAACAGGAGGTTAAAGGTGCTGATGCTCCAAGTAGGGAGATTGCTAGTAACGCGGCTGGAATGGCGAACCTGGGCACAAGGAGATGAGAAATGAGGTGCGTTTTAGAAACCTTTCCCCATCACACGGTGTACCATCTTCTGGGTTTCTCATGCATGTTTTCGATGTAGGAAGATGCCCTTGAACCTGGAGATTTGGGACCCATGCGATGGGTACCACGCAGTATTACTTTAAAGGTTCTGCGTTTGCTCACCCAACCTCACCAAACCTCTCAGCCCCAAGAGTGTCCACCCTTATGTCTCATCCAGCTGTAGGTCTAGATATGGTCAATCCAGGTTGCATCACAGCCCCTGAACTCATTGTGTAAGAATTTCTATCTCTTTCACTGTCGTTGTTTCATGGGTTTTTCAAAGTAATTTATTTTCATAATGGGGTTTAGCTGCTTTTCACGGCTGTGTTTATGCCGCTTTACACCCACTTGACACACTAACAGAGAGATATCAATACATAGGTTTTAAGATTATTACTAGTCAGATATATTCTTGTGCGGTGAATAGGGCGTGTTGAGTCCAGTTCTCTGAGCAAGGAGTAGGTCTTGTCTACTACATATTGGGTTTATGGAACGGTATCTGAGCTAATTTGATACCCTTGTTTTATGTATCACCCCACCTCACCTTTCCCGTTAAGCAGCCATAGTGTGTTTTCTGCATGTGTGACTCTGTTCTGTTTTGTAATTCAGTTCAAGTGTAACGGTTTTTACATTCCCTCTAAAAGTGATACCTTATGAGAAGTGTCCTTTTCTGTGTGACTTATTTCACGTAGAATCGTCGTACCTAAATCCACTCATCATGCTGCTACTAACCTTATGACATTGATTTCATGGCTGAGTGATATTCCATTGTACATAAGGACCACAACTTCTTTATCCATTTTTCTCTTTCCTGGGATATTTAAGGTGGAATGAAGTGGAGGTCCTTGTCAACAGAGCAGCCCTCAACTTTGGGGTGCTTGTGTCTTGCTGATTTTTCATTTTCCCAATTTATACCCCCATGAGTGGAAGTGCCCTATGCTCTCTAAGCTGTGTTTTTTAGATGTTTCAGGACTCACCGTACACTTCTCCAGAGTGGCTGTTGGCAATTTACATCCCGCCCATCAGTGTAGCAAGGCTCCCATTTCTCCATGGCCTGTCCTGCATTTCTGGTTTTGACACTTTTTTCAGCATGGCCCTTTTGACCGATGGGAAACGAGACTTCTCTGTAGCGCTGATTTGCCTTTCCAGGTTGATTGGTTGGCCAAAAAGGGCGTATGCGTTTTTTCCTGAATATATTCAGGAAAAAACGCATACGCCCTTTTTGGCCAAGGGCATCATTGTCAACGTTTTGCCGCTTTTCATGTGCTTTAAAGGCGATTCGTATCTACCTCCTGAAATCTGTTTCGTGCAATTCTGCCTTGATTTCAAATCCTCTTCTTTGCCTTCCCTCAATATATTTGTGGACGAGAGTTATCATTTATAACTCTGCAGGTTTGTGATTTGCAGTGCCCTGAACCTCCATTTTACAACTCGCTTTTTTGGGAGCTGGCCGCAAAAGCGCAGGATGGCTTCAGGCCCTGTTCTGGTTCCGGGGGGCAGGCTGAGCCTGTGGTTAATTCTTCTTCCTGATGGGAAAATAGAGTGACCTGTGCCTGTCCCGACACCAAGAGCTAGTCTCTCGTTGGTTCCCCGTCTTCCCGTTCATCCTCAGGACAAATTGCAACCTGTACGGAACAGGAGGTTAAAGGTGCTGATGCTCCAAGTAGGGAGATTGCTAGTAACGCGGCTGGAATGGCGAACCCGGGCACAAGGAGATGAGAAATGAGGTGCGTTTTAGAAACCTTTCCCCATCACACGGTGTACCATCTTCTGGGTTTCTCATGCATGTTTTCGATGTAGGAAGATGCCCTTGAACCTGGAGATTTGGGACCCATGCGATGGGTACCACGCAGTATTACTTTAAAGGGTCTGCGTTTGCTCACCCAACCTCACCAAACCTCTCAGCCCCAAGAGTGTCCACCCTTATGTCTCATCCAGCTGTGGGTCTAGATATGGTCAATCCAGGTTGCATCACAGCCCCTGAACTCATTGTGTAAGAATTTCTATCTCTTTCACTGTCGTTGTTTCATGGGTTTTTCAAAGTAATTTATTTTCATAATGGGGTTTAGCTGCTTTTCACGGCTGTGTTTATGCCGCTTTACACCCACTTGACACACTAACAGAGAGATATCAATACATAGGTTTTAAGATTATTACTAGTCAGATATATTCTTGTGCGGTGAATAGGGCGTGTTGAGTCCAGTTCTCTGAGCAAGGAGTAGGTCTTGTCTACTACATATTGGGTTTATGGAACGGTATCTGAGCTAATTTGATACCCTTGTTTTATGTATCACCCCACCTCACCTTTCCCGTTAAGCAGCCATAGTGTGTTTTCTGCATGTGTGACTCTGTTCTGTTTTGTAATTCAGTTCAAGTGTAACGGTTTTTACATTCCCTCTAAAAGTGATACCTTATGAGAAGTGTCCTTTTCTGTGTGACTTATTTCACGTAGAATCGTCGTACCTAAATCCACTCATCATGCTGCTACTAACCTTATGACATTGATTTCATGGCTGAGTGATATTCCATTGTACATAAGGACCACAACTTCTTTATCCATTTTTCTCTTTCCTGGGATATTTAAGGTGGAATGAAGTGGAGGTCCTTGTCAACAGAGCAGCCCTCAACTTTGGGGTGCTTGTGTCTTGCTGATTTTTCATTTTCCCAATTTATACCCCCATGAGTGGAAGTGCCCTATGCTCTCTAAGCTGTGTTTTTTAGATGTTTCAGGACTCACCGTACACTTCTCCAGAGTGGCTGTTGGCAATTTACATCCCGCCCATCAGTGTAGCAAGGCTCCCATTTCTCCATGGCCTGTCCTGCATTTCTGGTTTTGACACTTTTTTCAGCATGGCCCTTTTGACCGATGGGAAACGAGACTTCTCTGTAGCGCTGATTTGCCTTTCCAGGTTGATTGGTTGGCCAAAAAGGGCGTATGCGTTTTTTCCTGAATATATTCAGGAAAAAACGCATACGCCCTTTTTGGCCAAGGGCATCATTGTCAACGTTTTGCCGCTTTTCATGTGCTTTAAAGGCGATTCGTATCTACCTCCTGAAATCTGTTTCGTGCAATTCTGCCTTGATTTCAAATCCTCTTCTTTGCCTTCCCTCAATATATTTGTGGACGAGAGTTATCATTTATAACTCTGCAGGTTTGTGATTTGCAGTGCCCTGAACCTCCATTTTACAACTCGCTTTTTTGGGAGCTGGCCGCAAAAGCGCAGGATGGCTTCAGGCCCTGTTCTGGTTCCGGGGGGCAGGCTGAGCCTGTGGTTAATTCTTCTTCCTGATGGGAAAATAGAGTGACCTGTGCCTGTCCCGACACCAAGAGCTAGTCTCTCGTTGGTTCCCCGTCTTCCCGTTCATCCTCAGGACAAATTGCAACCTGTACGGAACAGGAGGTTAAAGGTGCTGATGCTCCAAGTAGGGAGATTGCTAGTAACGCGGCTGGAATGGCGAACCCGGGCACAAGGAGATGAGAAATGAGGTGCGTTTTAGAAACCTTTCCCCATCACACAGTGTACCATCTTCTGGGTTTCTCATGCATGTTTTCGATGTAGGAAGATGCCCTTGAACCTGGAGATTTGGGACCCATGCGATGGGTACCACGCAGTATTACTTTAAAGGGTCTGCGTTTGCTCACCCAACCTCACCAAACCTCTCAGCCCCAAGAGTGTCCACCCTTATGTCTCATCCAGCTGTGGGTCTAGATATGGTCAATCCAGGTTGCATCACAGCCCCTGAACTCATTGTGTAAGAATTTCTATCTCTTTCACTGTCGTTGTTTCATGGGTTTTTCAAAGTAATTTATTTTCATAATGGGGTTTAGCTGCTTTTCACGGCTGTGTTTATGCCGCTTTACACCCACTTGACACACTAACAGAGAGATATCAATACATAGGTTTTAAGATTATTACTAGTCAGATATATTCTTGTGCGGTGAATAGGGCGTGTTGAGTCCAGTTCTCTGAGCAAGGAGTAGGTCTTGTCTACTACATATTGGGTTTATGGAACGGTATCTGAGCTAATTTGATACCCTTGTTTTATGTATCACCCCACCTCACCTTTCCCGTTAAGCAGCCATAGTGTGTTTTCTGCATGTGTGACTCTGTTCTGTTTTGTAATTCAGTTCAAGTGTAACGGTTTTTACATTCCCTCTATCAGTGATACCTTATGAGAAGTGTCCTTTTCTGTGTGACTTATTTCACTTAGAATCGTCGTACCTAAATCCACTCATCATGCTGCTACTAACCTTATGACATTGATTTCATGGCTGAGTGATATTCCATTGTACATAAGGACCACAACTTCTTTATCCATTTTTCTCTTTCCTGGGATATTTAAGGTGGAATGAAGTGGAGGTCCTTGTCAACAGAGCAGCCCTCAACTTTGGGGTGCTTGTGTCTTGCTGATTTTTAATTTTCCCAATTTATACCCCCATGAGTGGAAGTGCCCTATGCTCTCTAAGCTGTGTTTTTCAGATGTTTCAGGACACACCGTACACTTCTCCAGAGTGGCTGTTGGCAATTTACATCCCGCCCATCAGTGTAGCAAGGCTCCCATTTCTCCATGGCCTGTCCTGCATTTCTGGTTTTGACACTTTTTTCAGCATGGCCCTTTTGACCGATGGGAAGCGAGACTTCTCTGTAGCGCTGATTTGCCTTTCCAGGTTGCTTGGTTGGCCAAAAAGGGCGTATGCGTTTTTTCCTGAATATATTCAGGAAAAAACGCATACGCCCTTTTTGGCCAAGGGCATCATTGTCAACGTTTTGCCGCTTTTCATGTGCTTTAAAGGCGATTCGTATCTACCTCCTGAAATCTGTTTCGTGCAATTCTGCCTTGATTTCAAATCCTCTTCTTTGCCTTCCCTCAATATATTTGTGGACGAGAGTTATCATTTATAACTCTGCAGGTTTGTGAATTGCAGTGCCCTGAACCTCCATTTTACAACTCGCTTTTTTGGGAGCTGGCCGCAAAAGCGCAGGATGGCTTCAGGCCCTGTTCTGGTTCCGGGGGGCAGGCTGAGCCTGTGGTTAATTCTTCTTCCGGATGGGAAGATAGAGTGACCTGTGCCTGTCCCGACACCAAGAGCTAGTCTCTCGTTGGTTCCCCGTCTTCCCGTTCATCCTCAGGACAAATTGCAACCTGTACGGAACAGGAGGTTAAAGGTGCTGATGCTCCAAGTAGGGAGATTGCTAGTAAAGCGGCTGGAAAGGCGAACCCGGGCACAAGGAGATGAGAAATGAGGTGCGTTTTAGAAACCTTTCCCCATCACACGGTGTACCATCTTCTGGGTTTCTCATGCATGTTTTCGATGTAGGAAGATGCCCTTGAACCTGGAGATTTGGGACCCATGCGATGGGTACCACACAGTATTATTTTAAAGGGTCTGCGTTTGCTCACCCAACCTCACCAAACCTCTCAGCCCCAAGAGTGTCCACCCTTATGTCTCATCCAGCTGTGGGTCTAGATATGGTCAATCCAGGTTGCATCACAGCCCCTGAACTCATTGTGTAAGAATTTCTATCTCTTTCACTGTCGTTGTTTCATGGGTTTTTCAAAGTAATTTATTTTCATAATGGGGTTTAGCTGCTTTTCACGGCTGTGTTTATGCCGCTTTACACCCACTTGACACACTAACGGAGAGATATCAATACATAGGTTTTAAGATTATTACTAGTCAGATATATTCTTGTGCGGTGAATAGGGCGTGTTGAGTCCAGTTCTCTGAGCAAGGAGTAGGTCTTGTCTACTACATATTGGGTTTATGGAACGGTATCTGAGCTAATTTGATACCCTTGTTTTATGTATCACCCCACCTCACCTTTCCCGTTAAGCAGCCATAGTCTGTTTTCTGCATGTGTGACTCTGTTCTGTTTTGTAATTCAGTTCAAGTGTAACGGTTTTTACATTCCCTCTAAAAGTGATACCTTATGAGAAGTGTCCTTTTCTGTGTGACTTATTTCACGTAGAATCGTCGTACCTAAATCCACTCATCATGCTGCTACTAACCTTATGACATTGATTTCATGGCTGAGTGATATTCCATTGTACATAAGGACCACAACTTCTTTATCCATTTTTCTCTTTCCTGGGATATTTAAGGTGGAATGAAGTGGAGGTCCTTGTCAACAGAGCAGCCCTCAACTTTGGGGTGCTTGTGTCTTGCTGATTTTTCATTTTCCCAATTTATACCCCCATGAGTGGAAGTGCCCTATGCTCTCTAAGCTGTGTTTTTTAGATGTTTCAGGACTCACCGTACACTTCTCCAGAGTGGCTGTTGGCAATTTACATCCCGCCCATCAGTGTAGCAAGGCTCCCATTTCTCCATGGCCTGTCCTGCATTTCTGGTTTTGACACTTTTTTCAGCATGGCCCTTTTGACCGATGGGAAACGAGACTTCTCTGTAGCGCTGATTTGCCTTTCCAGGTTGATTGGTTGGCCAAAAAGGGCGTATGCGTTTTTTCCTGAATATATTCAGGAAAAAACGCATACGCCCTTTTTGGCCAAGGGCATCATTGTCAACGTTTTGCCGCTTTTCATGTGCTTTAAAGGCGATTCGTATCTACCTCCTGAAATCTGTTTCGTGCAATTCTGCCTTGATTTCAAATCCTCTTCTTTGCCTTCCCTCAATATATTTGTGGACGAGAGTTATCATTTATAACTCTGCAGGTTTGTGATTTGCAGTGCCCTGAACCTCCATTTTACAACTCGCTTTTTTGGGAGCTGGCCGCAAAAGCGCAGGATGGCTTCAGGCCCTGTTCTGGTTCCGGGGGGCAGGCTGAGCCTGTGGTTAATTCTTCTTCCTGATGGGAAAATAGAGTGACCTGTGCCTGTCCCGACACCAAGAGCTAGTCTCTCGTTGGTTCCCCGTCTTCCCGTTCATCCTCAGGACAAATTGCAACCTGTACGGAACAGGAGGTTAAAGGTGCTGATGCTCCAAGTAGGGAGATTGCTAGTAACGCGGCTGGAATGGCGAACCCGGGCACAAGGAGATGAGAAATGAGGTGCGTTTTAGAAACCTTTCCCCATCACACAGTGTACCATCTTCTGGGTTTCTCATGCATGTTTTCGATGTAGGAAGATGCCCTTGAACCTGGAGATTTGGGACCCATGCGATGGGTACCACGCAGTATTACTTTAAAGGGTCTGCGTTTGCTCACCCAACCTCACCAAACCTCTCAGCCCCAAGAGTGTCCACCCTTATGTCTCATCCAGCTGTGGGTCTAGATATGGTCAATCCAGGTTGCATCACAGCCCCTGAACTCATTGTGTAAGAATTTCTATCTCTTTCACTGTCGTTGTTTCATGGGTTTTTCAAAGTAATTTATTTTCATAATGGGGTTTAGCTGCTTTTCACGGCTGTGTTTATGCCGCTTTACACCCACTTGACACACTAACAGAGAGATATCAATACATAGGTTTTAAGATTATTACTAGTCAGATATATTCTTGTGCGGTGAATAGGGCGTGTTGAGTCCAGTTCTCTGAGCAAGGAGTAGGTCTTGTCTACTACATATTGGGTTTATGGAACGGTATCTGAGCTAATTTGATACCCTTGTTTTATGTATCACCCCACCTCACCTTTCCCGTTAAGCAGCCATAGTGTGTTTTCTGCATGTGTGACTCTGTTCTGTTTTGTAATTCAGTTCAAGTGTAACGGTTTTTACATTCCCTCTATCAGTGATACCTTATGAGAAGTGTCCTTTTCTGTGTGACTTATTTCACTTAGAATCGTCGTACCTAAATCCACTCATCATGCTGCTACTAACCTTATGACATTGATTTCATGGCTGAGTGATATTCCATTGTACATAAGGACCACAACTTCTTTATCCATTTTTCTCTTTCCTGGGATATTTAAGGTGGAATGAAGTGGAGGTCCTTGTCAACAGAGCAGCCCTCAACTTTGGGGTGCTTGTGTCTTGCTGATTTTTAATTTTCCCAATTTATACCCCCATGAGTGGAAGTGCCCTATGCTCTCTAAGCTGTGTTTTTCAGATGTTTCAGGACACACCGTACACTTCTCCAGAGTGGCTGTTGGCAATTTACATCCCGCCCATCAGTGTAGCAAGGCTCCCATTTCTCCATGGCCTGTCCTGCATTTCTGGTTTTGACACTTTTTTCAGCATGGCCCTTTTGACCGATGGGAAGCGAGACTTCTCTGTAGCGCTGATTTGCCTTTCCAGGTTGCTTGGTTGGCCAAAAAGGGCGTATGCGTTTTTTCCTGAATATATTCAGGAAAAAACGCATACGCCCTTTTTGGCCAAGGGCATCATTGTCAACGTTTTGCCGCTTTTCATGTGCTTTAAAGGCGATTCGTATCTACCTCCTGAAATCTGTTTCGTGCAATTCTGCCTTGATTTCAAATCCTCTTCTTTGCCTTCCCTCAATATATTTGTGGACGAGAGTTATCATTTATAACTCTGCAGGTTTGTGAATTGCAGTGCCCTGAACCTCCATTTTACAACTCGCTTTTTTGGGAGCTGGCCGCAAAAGCGCAGGATGGCTTCAGGCCCTGTTCTGGTTCCGGGGGGCAGGCTGAGCCTGTGGTTAATTCTTCTTCCGGATGGGAAAATAGAGTGACCTGTGCCTGTCCCGACACCAAGAGCTAGTCTCTCGTTGGTTCCCCGTCTTCCCGTTCATCCTCAGGACAAATTGCAACCTGTACGGAACAGGAGGTTAAAGGTGCTGATGCTCCAAGTAGGGAGATTGCTAGTAAAGCGGCTGGAAAGGCGAACCCGGGCACAAGGAGATGAGAAATGAGGTGCGTTTTAGAAACCTTTCCCCATCACACGGTGTACCATCTTCTGGGTTTCTCATGCATGTTTTCGATGTAGGAAGATGCCCTTGAACCTGGAGATTTGGGACCCATGCGATGGGTACCACACAGTATTACTTTAAAGGGTCTGCGTTTGCTCACCCAACCTCACCAAACCTCTCAGCCCCAAGAGTGTCCACCCTTATGTCTCATCCAGCTGTGGGTCTAGATATGGTCAATCCAGGTTGCATCACAGCCCCTGAACTCATTGTGTAAGAATTTCTATCTCTTTCACTGTCGTTGTTTCATGGGTTTTTCAAAGTAATTTATTTTCATAATGGGGTTTAGCTGCTTTTCACGGCTGTGTTTATGCCGCTTTACACCCACTTGACACACTAACGGAGAGATATCAATACATAGGTTTTAAGATTATTACTAGTCAGATATATTCTTGTGCGGTGAATAGGGCGTGTTGAGTCCAGTTCTCTGAGCAAGGAGTAGGTCTTGTCTACTACATATTGGGTTTATGGAACGGTATCTGAGCTAATTTGATACCCTTGTTTTATGTATCACCCCACCTCACCTTTCCCGTTAAGCAGCCATAGTGTGTTTTCTGCATGTGTGACTCTGTTCTGTTTTGTAATTCAGTTCAAGTGTAACGGTTTTTACATTCCCTCTATCAGTGATACCTTATGAGAAGTGTCCTTTTCTGTGTGACTTATTTCACTTAGAATCGTCGTACCTAAATCCACTCATCATGCTGCTACTAACCTTATGACATTGATTTCATGGCTGAGTGATATTCCATTGTACATAAGGACCACAACTTCTTTATCCATTTTTCTCTTTCCTGGGATATTTAAGGTGGAATGAAGTGAAGGTCCTTGTCAACAGAGCAGCCCTCAACTTTGGGGTGCTTGTGTCTTGCTGATTTTTAATTTTCCCAATTTATACCCCCATGAGTGGAAGTGCACTATGCTCTCTAAGCTGTGTTTTTCAGATGTTTCAGGACACACCATACACTTCTCCAGAGTGGCTGTTGGCAATTTACATCCCGCCCATCAGTGTAGCAAGGCTCCCATTTCTCCATGGCCTGTCCTGCATTTCTGGTTTTGACACTTTTTTCAGCATGGCCCTTTGACCGATGGGAAGCGAGACTTCTCTGTAGCGCTGATTTGCCTTTCCAGGTTGCTTGGTTGGCCAAAAAGGGCGTATGCGTTTTTTCCTGAATATATTCATGAAAAAACGCATACGCCCTTTTTGGCCAAGGGCATCATTGTCAACGTTTTGCCGCTTTTCATGTGCTTTAAAGGCGATTCGTATCTACCTCCTGAAATCTGTTTCGTGCAATTCTGCCTTGATTTCAAATCCTCTTCTTTGCCTTCCCTCAATATATTTGTGGACGAGAGTTATCATTTATAACTCTGCAGGTTTGTGAATTGCAGTGCCCTGAACCTCCATTTTACAACTCGCTTTTTTGGGAGCTGGCCACAAAAGCGCAGGATGGCTTCAGGCCCTGTTCTGGTTCCGGGGGGCAGGCTGAGCCTGTGGTTAATTCTTCTTCCTGATGGGGAAATAGAGTGACCTGTGCCTGTCCCGACACCAAGAGCTAGTCTCTCGTTGGTTCCCCGTCTTCCCGTTCATCCTCAGGACAAATTGCAACCTGTACGGAACAGGAGGTTAAAGGTGCTGATGCTCCAAGTAGGGAGATTGCTAGTAAAGCGGCTGGAAAGGCGAACCCGGGCACAAGGAGATGAGAAATGAGGTGCGTTTTAGAAACCTTTCCCCATCACACGGTGTACCATCTTCTGGGTTTCTCATGCATGTTTTCGATGTAGGAAGATGCCCTTGAACCTGGAGATTTGGGACCCATGCGATGGGTACCACACAGTATTATTTTAAAGGGTCTGCGTTTGCTCACCCAACCTCACCAAACCTCTCAGCCCCAAGAGTGTCCACCCTTATGTCTCATCCAGCTGTGGGTCTAGATATGGTCAATCCAGGTTGCATCACAGCCCCTGAACTCATTGTGTAAGAATTTCTATCTCTTTCACTGTCGTTGTTTCATGGGTTTTTCAAAGTAATTTATTTTCATAATGGGGTTTAGCTGCTTTTCACGGCTGTGTTTATGCCGCTTTACACCCACTTGACACACTAACGGAGAGATATCAATACATAGGTTTTAAGATTATTACTAGTCAGATATATTCTTGTGCGGTGAATAGGGCGTGTTGAGTCCAGTTCTCTGAGCAAGGAGTAGGTCTTGTCTACTACATATTGGGTTTATGGAACGGTATCTGAGCTAATTTGATACCCTTGTTTTATGTATCACCCCACCTCACCTTTCCCGTTAAGCAGCCATAGTGTGTTTTCTGCATGTGTGACTCTGTTCTGTTTTGTAATTCAGTTCAAGTGTAACGGTTTTTACATTCCCTCTATCAGTGATACCTTATGAGAAGTGTCCTTTTCTGTGTGACTTATTTCACTTAGAATCGTCGTACCTAAATCTACTCATCATGCTGCTACTAACCTTATGACATTGATTTCATGGCTGAGTGATATTCCATTGTACATAAGGACCACAACTTCTTTATCCATTTTTCTCTTTCCTGGGATATTTAAGGTGGAATGAAGTGGAGGTCCTTGTCAACAGAGCAGCCCTCAACTTTGGGGTGCTTGTGTCTTGCTGATTTTTCATTTTCCCAATTTATACCCCCATGAGTGGAAGTGCCCTATGTTCTCTAAGCTGTGTTTTTCAGATGTTTCAGGACACACCGTACACTTCTCCAGAGTGGCTGTTGGCAATTTACATCCCGCCCATCAGTGTAGCAAGGCTCCCATTTCTCCATGGCCTGTCCTGCATTTCTGGTTTTGACACTTTTTTCAGCATGGCCCTTTTGACCGATGGGAAGCGAGACTTCTCTGTAGCGCTGATTTGCCTTTCCAGGTTGCTTGGTTGGCCAAAAAGGGCGTATGCGTTTTTTCCTGAATATATTCAGGAAAAAACGCATACGCCCTTTTTGGCCAAGGGCATCATTGTCAACGTTTTGCCGCTTTTCATGTGCTTTAAAGGCGATTCGTATCTACCTCCTGAAATCTGTTTCGTGCAATTCTGCCTTGATTTCAAATCCTCTTCTTTGCCTTCCCTCAATATATTTGTGGACGAGAGTTATCATTTATAACTCTGCAGGTTTGTGAATTGCAGTGCCCTGAACCTCCATTTTACAACTCGCTTTTTTGGGAGCTGGCCGCAAAAGCGCAGGATGGCTTCAGGCCCTGTTCTGGTTCCGGGGGGCAGGCTGAGCCTGTGGTTAATTCTTCTTCCTGATGGGAAAATAGAGTGACCTGTGCCTGTCCCGACACCAAGAGCTAGTCTCTCGTTGGTTCCCCGTCTTCCCGTTCATCCTCAGGACAAATTGCAACCTGTACGGAACAGGAGGTTAAAGGTGCTGATGCTCCAAGTAGGGAGATTGCTAGTAACGCGGCTGGAATGGCGAACCTGGGCACAAGGAGATGAGAAATGAGGTGCGTTTTAGAAACCTTTCCCCATCACACGGTGTACCATCTTCTGGGTTTCTCATGCATGTTTTCGATGTAGGAAGATGCCCTTGAACCTGGAGATTTGGGACCCATGCGATGGGTACCACGCAGTATTACTTTAAAGGTTCTGCGTTTGCTCACCCAACCTCACCAAACCTCTCAGCCCCAAGAGTGTCCACCCTTATGTCTCATCCAGCTGTAGGTCTAGATATGGTCAATCCAGGTTGCATCACAGCCCCTGAACTCATTGTGTAAGAATTTCTATCTCTTTCACTGTCGTTGTTTCATGGGTTTTTCAAAGTAATTTATTTTCATAATGGGGTTTAGCTGCTTTTCACGGCTGTGTTTATGCCGCTTTACACCCACTTGACACACTAACAGAGAGATATCAATACATAGGTTTTAAGATTATTACTAGTCAGATATATTCTTGTGCGGTGAATAGGGCGTGTTGAGTCCAGTTCTCTGAGCAAGGAGTAGGTCTTGTCTACTACATATTGGGTTTATGGAACGGTATCTGAGCTAATTTGATACCCTTGTTTTATGTATCACCCCACCTCACCTTTCCCGTTAAGCAGCCATAGTGTGTTTTCTGCATGTGTGACTCTGTTCTGTTTTGTAATTCAGTTCAAGTGTAACGTTTTTTACATTCCCTCTAAAAGTGATACCTTATGAGAAGTGTCCTTTTCTGTGTGACTTATTTCACTTAGAATCGTCGTACCTAAATCCACTCATCATGCTGCTACTAACCTTATGACATTGATTTCATGGCTGAGTGATATTCCATTGTACATAAGGACCACAACTTCTTTATCCATTTTTCTCTTTCCTGGGATATTTAAGGTGGAATGAAGTGGAGGTCCTTGTCAACAGAGCAGCCCTCAACTTTGGGGTGCTTGTGTCTTGCTGATTTTTCATTTTCCCAATTTATACCCCCATGAGTGGAAGTGCCCTATGCTCTCTAAGCTGTGTTTTTCAGATGTTTCAGGACACACCGTACACTTCTCCAGAGTGGCTGTTGGCAATTTACATCCCGCCCATCAGTGTAGCAAGGCTCCCATTTCTCCATGGCCTGTCCTGCATTTCTGGTTTTGACACATTTTTCAGCATGGCCCTTTTGACCGATGGGAAGTGAGACTTCTTTGTAGCGCTGATTTGCCTTTCCAGGTTGCCTGGTTGGCCAAAAAGGGCGTATGCGTTTTTTCCTGAATATATTCAGGAAAAAACGCATACGCCCTTTTTGGCCTAGGGCATCATTGTCAACATTTTGCCGCTTTTCATGTGCTTTAAAGGCGATTCGAATCTACCTCCTGAAATCTGTTTCCTGCAATTCTGCCTTGATTTCAAATCCTCTTCTTTGCCTTCCCTCAATATATTTGTGGACGAGAGTTATCATTTATAACTCTGCAGGTTTGTGAATTGCAGTGCCCTGAACCTCCATTTTACAACTCGCTTTTTTGGGAGCTGGCCGCAAATGCGCAGGATGGCTTCAGGCCCTGTTCTGGTTCCGGGGGGCAGGCTGAGCCTGTGGTTAATTCTTCTTCCTGATGGGAAAATAGAGTGACCTGTGCCTGTCCCGACACCAAGAGCTAGTCTCTCGTTGGTTCCCCGTCTTCCCGTTCATCCTCAGGACAAATTGCAACCTGTACGGAACAGGAGGTTAAAGGTGCTGATGCTCCAAGTAGGGAGATTGCTAGTAACGCGGCTGGAATGGCGAACCCGGGCACAAGGAGATGAGAAATGAGGTGCGTTTTAGAAACCTTTCCCCATCACACGGTGTACCATCTTCTGGGTTTCTCATGCATGTTTTCGATGTAGGAAGATGCCCTTGAACCTGGAGATTTGGGACCCATGCGATGGGTACCACGCAGTATTACTTTAAAGGGTCTGCGTTTGCTCACCCAACCTCACCAAACCTCTCAGCCCCAAGAGCGTCCACCCTTATGTCTCATCCAGCTGTGGGTCTAGATATGGTCAATCCAGGTTGCATCACAGCCCCTGAACTCATTGTGTAAGAATTTCTATCTCTTTCACTGTCGTTGTTTCATGGGTTTTTCAAAGTAATTTATTTTCATAATGGGGTTTAGCTGCTTTTCACGGCTGTGTTTATGCCGCTTTACACCCACTTGACACACTAACAGAGAGATATCAATACATAGGTTTTAAGATTATTACTAGTCAGATATATTCTTGTGCGGTGAATAGGGCGTTTTGAGTCCAGTTCTCTGAGCAAGGAGTAGGTCTTGTCTACTACATATTGGGTTTATGGAATGGTATCTGAGCTAATTTGATACCCTTGTTTTATGTATCACCCCACCTCACCTTTCCCGTTAAGCAGCCATAGTGTGTTTTCTGCATGTGTGACTCTGTTCTGTTTTGTAATTCAGTTCAAGTGTAACGGTTTTTACATTCCCTCTATCAGTGATACCTTATGAGAAGTGTCCTTTTCTGTGTGACTTATTTCACTTAGAATCGTCGTACCTAAATCCACTCATCATGCTGCTACTAACCTTATGACATTGATTTCATGGCTGAGTGATATTCCATTGTACATAAGGACCACAACTTCTTTATCCATTTTTCTCTTTCCTGGGATATTTAAGGTGGAATGAAGTGGAGGTCCTTGTCAACAGAGCAGCCCTCAACTTTGGGGTGCTTGTGTCTTGCTGATTTTTAATTTTCCCAATTTATACCCCCATGAGTGGAAGTGCCCTATGCTCTCTAAGCTGTGTTTTTCAGATGTTTCAGGACACACCGTACACTTCTCCAGAGTGGCTGTTGGCAATTTACATCCCGCCCATCAGTGTAGCAAGGCTCCCATTTCTCCATGGCCTGTCCTGCATTTCTGGTTTTGACACTTTTTTCAGCATGGCCCTTTTGACCGATGGGAAGCGAGACTTCTCTGTAGCGCTGATTTGCCTTTCCAGGTTGCTTGGTTGGCCAAAAAGGGCGTATGCGTTTTTTCCTGAATATATTCAGGAAAAAACGCATACGCCCTTTTTGGCCAAGGGCATCATTGTCAACGTTTTGCCGCTTTTCATGTGCTTTAAAGGCGATTCGTATCTACCTCCTGAAATCTGTTTCGTGCAATTCTGCCTTGATTTCAAATCCTCTTCTTTGCCTTCCCTCAATATATTTGTGGACGAGAGTTATCATTTATAACTCTGCAGGTTTGTGAATTGCAGTGCCCTGAACCTCCATTTTACAACTCGCTTTTTTGGGAGCTGGCCGCAAAAGCGCAGGATGGCTTCAGGCCCTGTTCTGGTTCCGGGGGGCAGGCTGAGCCTGTGGTTAATTCTTCTTCCTGATGGGAAAATAGAGTGACCTGTGCCTGTCCCGACACCAAGAGCTAGTCTCTCGTTGGTTCCCCGTCTTCCCGTTCATCCTCAGGACAAATTGCAACCTGTACGGAACAGGAGGTTAAAGGTGCTGATGCTCCAAGTAGGGAGATTGCTAGTAACGCGGCTGGAATGGCGAACCTGGGCACAAGGAGATGAGAAATGAGGTGCGTTTTAGAAACCTTTCCCCATCACACGGTGTACCATCTTCTGGGTTTCTCATGCATGTTTTCGATGTAGGAAGATGCCCTTGAACCTGGAGATTTGGGACCCATGCGATGGGTACCACGCAGTATTACTTTAAAGGTTCTGCGTTTGCTCACCCAACCTCACCAAACCTCTCAGCCCCAAGAGTGTCCACCCTTATGTCTCATCCAGCTGTAGGTCTAGATATGGTCAATCCAGGTTGCATCACAGCCCCTGAACTCATTGTGTAAGAATTTCTATCTCTTTCACTGTTGTTGTTTCATGGGTTTTTCAAAGTAATTTATTTTCATAATGGGGTTTAGCTGCTTTTCACGGCTGTGTTTATGCCGCTTTACACCCACTTGACACACTAACAGAGAGATATCAATACATAGGTTTTAAGATTATTACTAGTCAGATATATTCTTGTGCGGTGAATAGGGCGTGTTGAGTCCAGTTCTCTGAGCAAGGAGTAGGTCTTGTCTACTACATATTGGGTTTATGGAACGGTATCTGAGCTAATTTGATACCCTTGTTTTATGTATCACCCCACCTCACCTTTCCCGTTAAGCAGCCATAGTGTGTTTTCTGCATGTGTGACTCTGTTCTGTTTTGTAATTCAGTTCAAGTGTAACGGTTTTTACATTCCCTCTAAAAGTGATACCTTATGAGAAGTGTCCTTTTCTGTGTGACTTATTTCACGTAGAATCGTCGTACCTAAATCCACTCATCATGCTGCTACTAACCTTATGACATTGATTTCATGGCTGAGTGATATTCCATTGTACATAAGGACCACAACTTCTTTATCCATTTTTCTCCCTCCTGGGATATTTAAGGTGGAATGAAGTGGAGGTCCTTGTCAACAGAGCAGCCCTCAACTTTGGGGTGCTTGTGTCTTGCTGATTTTTCATTTTCCCAATTTATACCCCCATGAGTGGAAGTGCCCTATGCTCTCTAAGCTGTGTTTTTTAGATGTTTCAGGACTCACCGTACACTTCTCCAGAGTGGCTGTTGGCAATTTACATCCCGCCCATCAGTGTAGCAAGGCTCCCATTTCTCCATGGCCTGTCCTGCATTTCTGGTTTTGACACTTTTTTCAGCATGGCCCTTTTGACCGATGGGAAACGAGACTTCTCTGTAGCGCTGATTTGCCTTTCCAGGTTGATTGGTTGGCCAAAAAGGGCGTATGCGTTTTTTCCTGAATATATTCAGGAAAAAACGCATACGCCCTTTTTGGCCAAGGGCATCATTGTCAACGTTTTGCCGCTTTTCATGTGCTTTAAAGGCGATTCGTATCTACCTCCTGAAATCTGTTTCGTGCAATTCTGCCTTGATTTCAAATCCTCTTCTTTGCCTTCCCTCAATATATTTGTGGACGAGAGTTATCATTTATAACTCTGCAGGTTTGTGATTTGCAGTGCCCTGAACCTCCATTTTACAACTCGCTTTTTTGGGAGCTGGCCGCAAAAGCGCAGGATGGCTTCAGGCCCTGTTCTGGTTCCAGGGGGCAGGCTGAGCCTGTGGTTAATTCTTCTTCCTGATGGGAAAATAGAGTGACCTGTGCCTGTCCCGACACCAAGAGCTAGTCTCTCGTTGGTTCCCCGTCTTCCCGTTCATCCTCAGGACAAATTGCAACCTGTACGGAACAGGAGGTTAAAGGTGCTGATGCTCCAAGTAGGGAGATTGCTAATAACGCGGCTGGAATGGCGAACCCGGGCACAAGGAGATGAGAAATGAGGTGCGTTTTAGAATCCTTTCCCCATCACACAGTGTACCATCTTCTGGGTTTCTCATGCATGTTTTCGATGTAGGAAGATGCCCTTGAACCTGGAGATTTGGGACCCATGCGATGGGTACCACGCAGTATTACTTTAAAGGGTCTGCGTTTGCTCACCCAACCTCACCAAACCTCTCAGCCCCAAGAGTGTCCACCCTTATGTCTCATCCAGCTGTGGGTCTAGATATGGTCAATCCAGGTTGCATCACAGCCCCTGAACTCATTGTGTAAGAATTTCTATCTCTTTCACTGTCGTTGTTTCATGGGTTTTTCAAAGTAATTTATTTTCATAATGGGGTTTAGCTGCTTTTCACGGCTGTGTTTATGCCGCTTTACACCCACTTGACACACTAACAGAGAGATATCAATACATAGGTTTTAAGATTATTACTAGTCAGATATATTCTTGTGCGGTGAATAGGGCGTGTTGAGTCCAGTTCTCTGAGCAAGGAGTAGGTCTTGTCTACTACATATTGGGTTTATGGAACGGTATCTGAGCTAATTTGATACCCTTGTTTTATGTATCACCCCACCTCACCTTTCCCGTTAAGCAGCCATAGTGTGTTTTCTGCATGTGTGACTCTGTTCTGTTTTGTAATTCAGTTCAAGTGTAACGGTTTTTACATTCCCTCTATCAGTGATACCTTATGAGAAGTGTCCTTTTCTGTGTGACTTATTTCACTTAGAATCGTCGTACCTAAATCCACTCATCATGCTGCTACTAACCTTATGACATTGATTTCATGGCTGAGTGATATTCCATTGTACATAAGGACCACAACTTCTTTATCCATTTTTCTCTTTCCTGGGATATTTAAGGTGGAATGAAGTGGAGGTCCTTGTCAACAGAGCAGCCCTCAACTTTGGGGTGCTTGTGTCTTGCTGATTTTTAATTTTCCCAATTTATACCCCCATGAGTGGAAGTGCCCTATGCTCTCTAAGCTGTGTTTTTCAGATGTTTCAGGACACACCGTACACTTCTCCAGAGTGGCTGTTGGCAATTTACATCCCGCCCATCAGTGTAGCAAGGCTCCCATTTCTCCATGGCCTGTCCTGCATTTCTGGTTTTGACACTTTTTTCAGCATGGCCCTTTTGACCGATGGGAAGCGAGACTTCTCTGTAGCGCTGATTTGCCTTTCCAGGTTGCTTGGTTGGCCAAAAAGGGCGTATGCGTTTTTTCCTGAATATATTCAGGAAAAAACGCATACGCCCTTTTTGGCCAAGGGCATCATTGTCAACGTTTTGCCGCTTTTCATGTGCTTTAAAGGCGATTCGTATCTACCTCCTGAAATCTGTTTCGTGCAATTCTGCCTTGATTTCAAATCCTCTTCTTTGCCTTCCCTCAATATATTTGTGGACGAGAGTTATCATTTATAACTCTGCAGGTTTGTGAATTGCAGTGCCCTGAACCTCCATTTTACAACTCGCTTTTTTGGGAGCTGGCCGCAAAAGCGCAGGATGGCTTCAGGCCCTGTTCTGGTTCCGGGGGGCAGGCTGAGCCTGTGGTTAATTCTTCTTCCTGATGGGAAAATAGAGTGACCTGTGCCTGTCCCGACACCAAGAGCTAGTCTCTCGTTGGTTCCCCGTCTTCCCGTTCATCCTCAGGACAAATTGCAACCTGTACGGAACAGGAGGTTAAAGGTGCTGATGCTCCAAGTAGGGAGATTGCTAGTAAAGCGGCTGGAATGGCGAACACGGGCACAAGGAGATGAGAAATGAGGTGCGTTTTAGAAACCTTTCCCCATCACACGGTGTACCATCTTCTGGGTTTCTCATGCATGTTTTCGATGTAGGAAGATTCCCTTGAACCTGGAGATTTGGGACCCATGCGATGGGTACCACGCAGTATTACTTTAAAGGGTCTGCGTTTGCTCACCCAACCTCACCAAACCTCTCAGCCCCAAGAGTGTCCACCCTTATGTCTCATCCAGCTGTGGGTCTAGATATGGTCAATCCAGGTTGCATTACAGCCCCTGAACGCATTGTGTAAGAATTTCTATCTCTTTCACTGTTGTTGTTTCATGGGTTTTTCAAAGTAATTTATTTTCATAATGGGGTTTAGCTGCTTTTCACGGCTGTGTTTATGCCGCTTTACACCCACTTGACACACTAACAGAGAGATATCAATACATAGGTTTTAAGATTATTACTAGTCAGATATATTCTTGTGCGGTGAATAGGGCGTGTTGAGTCCAGTTCTCTGAGCAAGGAGTAGGTCTTGTCTACTACATATTGGGTTTATGGAACGGTATCTGAGCTAATTTGATACCCTTGTTTTATGTATCACCCCACCTCACCTTTCCCGTTAAGCAGCCATAGTGTGTTTTCTGCATGTGTGACTCTGTTCTGTTTTGTAATTCAGTTCAAGTGTAACGGTTTTTACATTCCCTCTAAAAGTGATACCTTATGAGAAGTGTCCTTTTCTGTGTGACTTATTTCACGTAGAATCGTCGTACCTAAATCCACTCATCATGCTGCTACTAACCTTATGACATTGATTTCATGGCTGAGTGATATTCCATTGTACATAAGGACCACAACTTCTTTATCCATTTTTCTCTTTCCTGGGATATTTAAGGTGGAATGAAGTGGAGGTCCTTGTCAACAGAGCAGCCCTCAACTTTGGGGTGCTTGTGTCTTGCTGATTTTTCATTTTCCCAATTTATACCCCCATGAGTGGAAGTGCCCTATGCTCTCTAAGCTGTGTTTTTTAGATGTTTCAGGACTCACCGTACACTTCTCCAGAGTGGCTGTTGGCAATTTACATCCCGCCCATCAGTGTAGCAAGGCTCCCATTTCTCCATGGCCTGTCCTGCATTTCTGGTTTTGACACTTTTTTCAGCATGGCCCTTTTGACCGATGGGAAACGAGACTTCTCTGTAGCGCTGATTTGCCTTTCCAGGTTGATTGGTTGGCCAAAAAGGGCGTATGCGTTTTTTCCTGAATATATTCAGGAAAAAACGCATACGCCCTTTTTGGCCAAGGGCATCATTGTCAACGTTTTGCCGCTTTTCATGTGCTTTAAAGGCAATTCGTATCTACCTCCTGAAATCTGTTTCATGCAATTCTGCCTTGATTTCAAATCCTCTTCTTTGCCTTCCCTCAATATATTTGTGGACGAGAGTTATCATTTATAACTCTGCAGGTTTGTGAATTGCAGTGCCCTGAACCTCCATTTTACAACTCGCTTTTTTGGGAGCTGGCCGCAAAAGCGCAGGATGGCTTCAGGTCCTGTTCTGGTTCCGGGGGGCAGGCTGAGCCTGTGGTTAATTCTTCTTCCTGATGGGAAAATAGAGTGACCTGTGCCTGTCCCGACACCAAGAGCTAGTCTCTCGTTGGTTCCCCGTCTTCCCGTTCATCCTCAGGACAAATTGCAACCTGTACGGAACAGGAGGTTAAAGGTGCTGATGCTCCAAGTAGGGAGATTGCTAGTAACGTGGCTGGAATGGCGAACCCGGGCACAAGGAGATGAGAAATGAGGTGCGTTTTAGAAACCTTTCCCCATCACACGGTGTACCATCTTCTGGGTTTCTCATGCATGTTTTTGATGTAGGAAGATGCCCTTGAACCTGGAGATTTGGGACCCATGCGATGGGTACCACGCAGTATTACTTTAAAGGGTCTGCGTTTGCTCACCCAACCTCACCAAACCTCTCAGCCCCAAGAGTGTCCACCCTTATGTCTCATCCAGCTGTGGGTCTAGATATGGTCAATCCAGGTTGCATCACAGCCCCTGAACTCATTGTGTAAGAATTTCTATCTCTTTCACTGTCGTTGTTTCATGGGTTTTTCAAAGTAATTTATTTTCATAATGGGGTTTAGCTGCTTTTCACGGCTGTGTTTATGCCGCTTTACACCCACTTGACACACTAACAGAGAGATATCAATACATAGGTTTTAAGATTATTACTAGTCAGATATATTCTTGTGCGGTGAATAGGGCGTGTTGAGTCCAGTTCTCTGAGCAAGGAGTAGGTCTTGTCTACTACATATTGGGTTTATGGAATGGTATCTGAGCTAATTTGATACCCTTGTTTTATGTATCACCCCACCTCACCTTTCCCGTTAAGCAGCCATGGTGTGTTTTCTGCATGTGTGACTCTGTTCTGTTTTGTAATTCAGTTCAAGTGTAACGGTTTTTACATTCCCTCTATCAGTGATACCTTATGAGAAGTGTCCTTTTCTGTGTGACTTATTTCACTTAGAATCGTCGTACCTAAATCCACTCATCATGCTGCTACTAACCTTATGACATTGATTTCATGGCTGAGTGATATTCCATTGTACATAAGGACCACAACTTCTTTATCCATTTTTCTCTTTCCTGGGATATTTAAGGTGGAATGAAGTGGAGGTCCTTGTCAACAGAGCAGCCCTCAACTTTGGGGTGCTTGTGTCTTGCTGATTTTTAATTTTCCCAATTTATACCCCCATGAGTGGAAGTGCCCTATGCTCTCTAAGCTGTGTTTTTCAGATGTTTCAGGACACACCGTACACTTCTCCAGAGTGGCTGTTGGCAATTTACATCCCGCCCATCAGTGTAGCAAGGCTCCCATTTCTCCATGGCCTGTCCTGCATTTCTGGTTTTGACACTTTTTTCAGCATGGCCCTTTTGACCGATGGGAAGGGAGACTTCTCTGTAGCGCTAATTTGCCTTTCCAGGTTGCTTGGTTGGCCAAAAAGGGCGTATGCATTTTTTCTTGAATATATTCAGGAAAAAACGCATACGCCCTTTTTGGCCAAGGGCATCATTGTCAACGTTTTGCCGCTTTTCATGTGCTTTAAAGGCGATTCGTATCTACCTCCTGAAATCTGTTTCGTGCAATTCTGCCTTGATTTCAAATCCTCTTCTTTGCCTTCCCTCAATATATTTGTGGACGAGAGTTATCATTTATAACTCTGCAGGTTTGTGAATTGCAGTGCCCTGAACCTCCATTTTACAACTCGCTTTTTTGGGAGCTGGCCGCAAAAGCGCAGGATGGCTTCAGGCCCTGTTCTGGTTCCGGGGGGCAGGCTGAGCCTGTGGTTAATTCTTCTTCCTGATGGGAAAATAGAGTGACCTGTGCCTGTCCCGACACCAAGAGCTAGTCTCTCGTTGGTTCCCCGTCTTCCCGTTCATCCTCAGGACAAATTGCAACCTGTACGGAACAGGAGGTTAAAGGTGCTGATGCTCCAAGTAGGGAGATTGCTAGTAACGTGGCTGGAATGGCGAACCCGGGCACAAGGAGATGAGAAATGAGGTGCGTTTTAGAAACCTTTCCCCATCACACGGTGTACCATCTTCTGGGTTTCTCATGCATGTTTTCGATGTAGGAAGATGCCCTTGAACCTGGAGATTTGGGACCCATGCGATGGGTACCACGCAGTATTACTTTAAAGGGTCTGCGTTTGCTCACCCAACCTCACCAAACCTCTCAGCCCCAAGAGTGTCCACCCTTATGTCTCATCCAGCTGTGGGTCTAGATATGGTCAATCCAGGTTGCATCACAGCCCCTGAACTCATTGTGTAAGAATTTCTATCTCTTTCACTGTCGTTGTTTCATGGGTTTTTCAAAGTAATTTATTTTCATAATGGGGTTTAGCTGCTTTTCACGGCTGTGTTTATGCCGCTTTACACCCACTTGACACACTAACAGAGAGATATCAATACATAGGTTTTAAGATTATTACTAGTCAGATATATTCTTGTGCGGTGAATAGGGCGTGTTGAGTCCAGTTCTCTGAGCAAGGAGTAGGTCTTGTCTACTACATATTGGGTTTATGGAATGGTATCTGAGCTAATTTGATACCCTTGTTTTATGTATCACCCCACCTCACCTTTCCCGTTAAGCAGCCATAGTGTGTTTTCTGCATGTGTGACTCTGTTCTGTTTTGTAATTCAGTTCAAGTGTAACGGTTTTTACATTCCCTCTATCAGTGATACCTTATGAGAAGTGTCCTTTTCTGTGTGACTTATTTCACTTAGAATCGTCGTACCTAAATCCACTCATCATGCTGCTACTAACCTTATGACATTGATTTCATGGCTGAGTGATATTCCATTGTACATAAGGACCACAACTTCTTTATCCATTTTTCTCTTTCCTGGGATATTTAAGGTGGAATGAAGTGGAGGTCCTTGTCAACAGAGCAGCCCTCAACTTTGGGGTGCTTGTGTCTTGCTGATTTTTAATTTTCCCAATTTATACCCCCATGAGTGGAAGTGCCCTATGCTCTCTAAGCTGTGTTTTTCAGATGTTTCAGGACACACCGTACACTTCTCCAGAGTGGCTGTTGGCAATTTACATCCCGCCCATCAGTGTAGCAAGGCTCCCATTTCTCCATGGCCTGTCCTGCATTTCTGGTTTTGACACTTTTTTCAGCATGGCCCTTTTGACCGATGGGAAGCGAGACTTCTCTGTAGCGCTGATTTGCCTTTCCAGGTTGCTTGGTTGGCCAAAAAGGGCGTATGCGTTTTTTCCTGAATATATTCAGGAAAAAACGCATACGCCCTTTTTGGCCAAGGGCATCATTGTCAACGTTTTGCCGCTTTTCATGTGCTTTAAAGGCGATTCGTATCTACCTCCTGAAATCTGTTTCGTGCAATTCTGCCTTGATTTCAAATCCTCTTCTTTGCCTTCCCTCAATATATTTGTGGACGAGAGTTATCATTTATAACTCTGCAGGTTTGTGAATTGCAGTGCCCTGAACCTCCATTTTACAACTCGCTTTTTTGGGAGCTGGCCGCAAAAGCGCAGGATGGCTTCAGGCCCTGTTCTGGTTCCGGGGGGCAGGCTGAGCCTGTGGTTAATTCTTCTTCCTGATGGGAAAATAGAGTGACCTGTGCCTGTCCCGACACCAAGAGCTAGTCTCTCGTTGGTTCCCCGTCTTCCCGTTCATCCTCAGGACAAATTGCAACCTGTACGGAACAGGAGGTTAAAGGTGCTGATGCTCCAAGTAGGGAGATTGCTAGTAAAGCGGCTGGAATGGCGAACACGGGCACAAGGAGATGAGAAATGAGGTGCGTTTTAGAAACCTTTCCCCATCACACGGTGTACCATCTTCTGGGTTTCTCATGCATGTTTTCGATGTAGGAAGATGCCCTTGAACCTGGAGATTTGGGACCCATGCGATGGGTACCACGCAGTATTACTTTAAAGGGTCTGCGTTTGCTCACCCAACCTCACCAAACCTCTCAGCCCCAAGAGTGTCCACCCTTATGTCTCATCCAGCTGTGGGTCTAGATATGGTCAATCCAGGTTGCATTACAGCCCCTGAACGCATTGTGTAAGAATTTCTATCTCTTTCACTGTTGTTGTTTCATGGGTTTTTCAAAGTAATTTATTTTCATAATGGGGTTTAGCTGCTTTTCACGGCTGTGTTTATGCCGCTTTACACCCACTTGACACACTAACAGAGAGATATCAATACATAGGTTTTAAGATTATTACTAGTCAGATATATTCTTGTGCGGTGAATAGGGCGTGTTGAGTCCAGTTCTCTGAGCAAGGAGTAGGTCTTGTCTACTACATATTGGGTTTATGGAACGGTATCTGAGCTAATTTGATACCCTTGTTTTATGTATCACCCCACCTCACCTTTCCCGTTAAGCAGCCATAGTGTGTTTTCTGCATGTGTGACTCTGTTCTGTTTTGTAATTCAGTTCAAGTGTAACGGTTTTTACATTCCCTCTAAAAGTGATACCTTATGAGAAGTGTCCTTTTCTGTGTGACTTATTTCACGTAGAATCGTCGTACCTAAATCCACTCATCATGCTGCTACTAACCTTATGACATTGATTTCATGGCTGAGTGATATTCCATTGTACATAAGGACCACAACTTCTTTATCCATTTTTCTCTTTCCTGGGATATTTAAGGTGGAATGAAGTGGAGGTCCTTGTCAACAGAGCAGCCCTCAACTTTGGGGTGCTTGTGTCTTGCTGATTTTTCATTTTCCCAATTTATACCCCCATGAGTGGAAGTGCCCTATGCTCTCTAAGCTGTGTTTTTTAGATGTTTCAGGACTCACCGTACACTTCTCCAGAGTGGCTGTTGGCAATTTACATCCCGCCCATCAGTGTAGCAAGGCTCCCATTTCTCCATGGCCTGTCCTGCATTTCTGGTTTTGACACTTCAGCATGGCCCTTTTGAGCGATGGGAAGCGAGACTTCTCTGTAGCGCTGATTTGCCTTTCCAGGTTGATTGGTTGGCCAAAAAGGGCGTATGCGTTTTTTCCTGAATATATTCAGGAAAAAACGCATACGCCCTTTTTGGCCAAGGGCATCATTGTCAACGTTTTGCCGCTTTTCATGTGCTTTAAAGGCAATTCGTATCTACCTCCTGAAATCTGTTTCATGCAATTCTGCCTTGATTTCAAATCCTCTTCTTTGCCTTCCCTCAATATATTTGTGGACGAGAGTTATCATTTATAACTCTGCAGGTTTGTGAATTGCAGTGCCCTGAACCTCCATTTTACAACTCGCTTTTTTGGGAGCTGGCCGCAAAAGCGCAGGATGGCTTCAGGTCCTGTTCTGGTTCCGGGGGGCAGGCTGAGCCTGTGGTTAATTCTTCTTCCTGATGGGAAAATAGAGTGACCTGTGCCTGTCCCGACACCAAGAGCTAGTCTCTCGTTGGTTCCCCGTCTTCCCGTTCATCCTCAGGACAAATTGCAACCTGTACGGAACAGGAGGTTAAAGGTGCTGATGCTCCAAGTAGGGAGATTGCTAGTAACGTGGCTGGAATGGCGAACCCGGGCACAAGGAGATGAGAAATGAGGTGCGTTTTAGAAACCTTTCCCCATCACACGGTGTACCATCTTCTGGGTTTCTCATGCATGTTTTCGATGTAGGAAGATGCCCTTGAACCTGGAGATTTGGGACCCATGCGATGGGTACCACGCAGTATTACTTTAAAGGGTCTGCGTTTGCTCACCCAACCTCACCAAACCTCTCAGCCCCAAGAGTGTCCACCCTTATGTCTCATCCAGCTGTGGGTCTAGATATGGTCAATCCAGGTTGCATCACAGCCCCTGAACTCATTGTGTAAGAATTTCTATCTCTTTCACTGTCGTTGTTTCATGGGTTTTTCAAAGTAATTTATTTTCATAATGGGGTTTAGCTGCTTTTCACGGCTGTGTTTATGCCGCTTTACACCCACTTGACACACTAACAGAGAGATATCAATACATAGGTTTTAAGATTATTACTAGTCAGATATATTCTTGTGCGGTGAATAGGGCGTGTTGAGTCCAGTTCTCTGAGCAAGGAGTAGGTCTTGTCTACTACATATTGGGTTTATGGAATGGTATCTGAGCTAATTTGATACCCTTGTTTTATGTATCACCCCACCTCACCTTTCCCGTTAAGCAGCCATAGTGTGTTTTCTGCATGTGTGACTCTGTTCTGTTTTGTAATTCAGTTCAAGTGTAACGGTTTTTACATTCCCTCTATCAGTGATACCTTATGAGAAGTGTCCTTTTCTGTGTGACTTATTTCACTTAGAATCGTCGTACCTAAATCCACTCATCATGCTGCTACTAACCTTATGACATTGATTTCATGGCTGAGTGATATTCCATTGTACATAAGGACCACAACTTCTTTATCCATTTTTCTCTTTCCTGGGATATTTAAGGTGGAATGAAGTGGAGGTCCTTGTCAACAGAGCAGCCCTCAACTTTGGGGTGCTTGTGTCTTGCTGATTTTTAATTTTCCCAATTTATACCCCCATGAGTGGAAGTGCCCTATGCTCTCTAAGCTGTGTTTTTCAGATGTTTCAGGACACACCGTACACTTCTCCAGAGTGGCTGTTGGCAATTTACATCCCGCCCATCAGTGTAGCAAGGCTCCCATTTCTCCATGGCCTGTCCTGCATTTCTGGTTTTGACACTTTTTTCAGCATGGCCCTTTTGACCGATGGGAAGCGAGACTTCTCTGTAGCGCTGATTTGCCTTTCCAGGTTGCTTGGTTGGCCAAAAAGGGCGTATGCGTTTTTTCCTGAATATATTCAGGAAAAAACGCATACGCCCTTTTTGGCCAAGGGCATCATTGTCAACGTTTTGCCGCTTTTCATGTGCTTTAAAGGCGATTCGTATCTACCTCCTGAAATCTGTTTCGTGCAATTCTGCCTTGATTTCAAATCCTCTTCTTTGCCTTCCCTCAATATATTTGTGGACGAGAGTTATCATTTATAACTCTGCAGGTTTGTGAATTGCAGTGCCCTGAACCTCCATTTTACAACTCGCTTTTTTGGGAGCTGGCCGCAAAAGCGCAGGATGGCTTCAGGCCCTGTTCTGGTTCCGGGGGGCAGGCTGAGCCTGTGGTTAATTCTTCTTCCTGATGGGAAAATAGAGTGACCTGTGCCTGTCCCGACACCAAGAGCTAGTCTCTCGTTGGTTCCCCGTCTTCCCGTTCATCCTCAGGACAAATTGCAACCTGTACGGAACAGGAGGTTAAAGGTGCTGATGCTCCAAGTAGGGAGATTGCTAGTAAAGCGGCTGGAATGGCGAACACGGGCACAAGGAGATGAGAAATGAGGTGCGTTTTAGAAACCTTTCCCCATCACACGGTGTACCATCTTCTGGGTTTCTCATGCATGTTTTCGATGTAGGAAGATGCCCTTGAACCTGGAGATTTGGGACCCATGCGATGGGTACCACGCAGTATTACTTTAAAGGGTCTGCGTTTGCTCACCCAACCTCACCAAACCTCTCAGCCCCAAGAGTGTCCACCCTTATGTCTCATCCAGCTGTGGGTCTAGATATGGTCAATCCAGGTTGCATTACAGCCCCTGAACGCATTGTGTAAGAATTTCTATCTCTTTCACTGTTGTTGTTTCATGGGTTTTTCAAAGTAATTTATTTTCATAATGGGGTTTAGCTGCTTTTCACGGCTGTGTTTATGCCGCTTTACACCCACTTGACACACTAACAGAGAGATATCAATACATAGGTTTTAAGATTATTACTAGTCAGATATATTCTTGTGCGGTGAATAGGGCGTGTTGAGTCCAGTTCTCTGAGCAAGGAGTAGGTCTTGTCTACTACATATTGGGTTTATGGAACGGTATCTGAGCTAATTTGATACCCTTGTTTTATGTATCACCCCACCTCACCTTTCCCGTTAAGCAGCCATAGTGTGTTTTCTGCATGTGTGACTCTGTTCTGTTTTGTAATTCAGTTCAAGTGTAACGGTTTTTACATTCCCTCTAAAAGTGATACCTTATGAGAAGTGTCCTTTTCTGTGTGACTTATTTCACGTAGAATCGTCGTACCTAAATCCACTCATCATGCTGCTACTAACCTTATGACATTGATTTCATGGCTGAGTGATATTCCATTGTACATAAGGACCACAACTTCTTTATCCATTTTTCTCTTTCCTGGGATATTTAAGGTGGAATGAAGTGGAGGTCCTTGTCAACAGAGCAGCCCTCAACTTTGGGGTGCTTGTGTCTTGCTGATTTTTCATTTTCCCAATTTATACCCCCATGAGTGGAAGTGCCCTATGCTCTCTAAGCTGTGTTTTTTAGATGTTTCAGGACTCACCGTACACTTCTCCAGAGTGGCTGTTGGCAATTTACATCCCGCCCATCAGTGTAGCAAGGCTCCCATTTCTCCATGGCCTGTCCTGCATTTCTGGTTTTGACACTTCAGCATGGCCCTTTTGAGCGATGGGAAGCGAGACTTCTCTGTAGCGCTGATTTGCCTTTCCAGGTTGATTGGTTGGCCAAAAAGGGCGTATGCGTTTTTTCCTGAATATATTCAGGAAAAAACGCATACGCCCTTTTTGGCCAAGGGCATCATTGTCAACGTTTTGCCGCTTTTCATGTGCTTTAAAGGCAATTCGTATCTACCTCCTGAAATCTGTTTCATGCAATTCTGCCTTGATTTCAAATCCTCTTCTTTGCCTTCCCTCAATATATTTGTGGACGAGAGTTATCATTTATAACTCTGCAGGTTTGTGAATTGCAGTGCCCTGAACCTCCATTTTACAACTCGCTTTTTTGGGAGCTGGCCGCAAAAGCGCAGGATGGCTTCAGGTCCTGTTCTGGTTCCGGGGGGCAGGCTGAGCCTGTGGTTAATTCTTCTTCCTGATGGGAAAATAGAGTGACCTGTGCCTGTCCCGACACCAAGAGCTAGTCTCTCGTTGGTTCCCCGTCTTCCCGTTCATCCTCAGGACAAATTGCAACCTGTACGGAACAGGAGGTTAAAGGTGCTGATGCTCCAAGTAGGGAGATTGCTAGTAACGTGGCTGGAATGGCGAACCCGGGCACAAGGAGATGAGAAATGAGGTGCGTTTTAGAAACCTTTCCCCATCACACGGTGTACCATCTTCTGGGTTTCTCATGCATGTTTTTGATGTAGGAAGATGCCCTTGAACCTGGAGATTTGGGACCCATGCGATGGGTACCACGCAGTATTACTTTAAAGGGTCTGCGTTTGCTCACCCAACCTCACCAAACCTCTCAGCCCCAAGAGTGTCCACCCTTATGTCTCATCCAGCTGTGGGTCTAGATATGGTCAATCCAGGTTGCATCACAGCCCCTGAACTCATTGTGTAAGAATTTCTATCTCTTTCACTGTCGTTGTTTCATGGGTTTTTCAAAGTAATTTATTTTCATAATGGGGTTTAGCTGCTTTTCACGGCTGTGTTTATGCCGCTTTACACCCACTTGACACACTAACAGAGAGATATCAATACATAGGTTTTAAGATTATTACTAGTCAGATATATTCTTGTGCGGTGAATAGGGCGTGTTGAGTCCAGTTCTCTGAGCAAGGAGTAGGTCTTGTCTACTACATATTGGGTTTATGGAATGGTATCTGAGCTAATTTGATACCCTTGTTTTATGTATCACCCCACCTCACCTTTCCCGTTAAGCAGCCATGGTGTGTTTTCTGCATGTGTGACTCTGTTCTGTTTTGTAATTCAGTTCAAGTGTAACGGTTTTTACATTCCCTCTATCAGTGATACCTTATGAGAAGTGTCCTTTTCTGTGTGACTTATTTCACTTAGAATCGTCGTACCTAAATCCACTCATCATGCTGCTACTAACCTTATGACATTGATTTCATGGCTGAGTGATATTCCATTGTACATAAGGACCACAACTTCTTTATCCATTTTTCTCTTTCCTGGGATATTTAAGGTGGAATGAAGTGGAGGTCCTTGTCAACAGAGCAGCCCTCAACTTTGGGGTGCTTGTGTCTTGCTGATTTTTAATTTTCCCAATTTATACCCCCATGAGTGGAAGTGCCCTATGCTCTCTAAGCTGTGTTTTTCAGATGTTTCAGGACACACCGTACACTTCTCCAGAGTGGCTGTTGGCAATTTACATCCCGCCCATCAGTGTAGCAAGGCTCCCATTTCTCCATGGCCTGTCCTGCATTTCTGGTTTTGACACTTTTTTCAGCATGGCCCTTTTGACCGATGGGAAGGGAGACTTCTCTGTAGCGCTAATTTGCCTTTCCAGGTTGCTTGGTTGGCCAAAAAGGGCGTATGCGTTTTTTCTTGAATATATTCAGGAAAAAACGCATACGCCCTTTTTGGCCAAGGGCATCATTGTCAACGTTTTGCCGCTTTTCATGTGCTTTAAAGGCGATTCGTATCTACCTCCTGAAATCTGTTTCGTGCAATTCTGCCTTGATTTCAAATCCTCTTCTTTGCCTTCCCTCAATATATTTGTGGACGAGAGTTATCATTTATAACTCTGCAGGTTTGTGAATTGCAGTGCCCTGAACCTCCATTTTACAACTCGCTTTTTTGGGAGCTGGCCGCAAAAGCGCAGGATGGCTTCAGGCCCTGTTCTGGTTCCGGGGGGCAGGCTGAGCCTGTGGTTAATTCTTCTTCCTGATGGGAAAATAGAGTGACCTGTGCCTGTCCCGACACCAAGAGCTAGTCTCTCGTTGGTTCCCCGTCTTCCCGTTCATCCTCAGGACAAATTGCAACCTGTACGGAACAGGAGGTTAAAGGTGCTGATGCTCCAAGTAGGGAGATTGCTAGTAACGCAGCTGGAATGGCGAACCTGGGCACAAGGAGATGAGAAATGAGGTGCGTTTTAGAAACCTTTCCCCATCACACGGTGTACCATCTTCTGGGTTTCTCATGCATGTTTTCGATGTAGGAAGATGCCCTTGAACCTGGAGATTTGGGACCCATGCGATGGGTACCACGCAGTATTACTTTAAAGGTTCTGCGTTTGCTCACCCAACCTCACCAAACCTCTCAGCCCCAAGAGTGTCCACCCTTATGTCTCATCCAGCTGTAGGTCTAGATATGGTCAATCCAGGTTGCATCACAGCCCCTGAACTCATTGTGTAAGAATTTCTATCTCTTTCACTGTCGTTGTTTCATGGGTTTTTCAAAGTAATTTATTTTCATAATGGGGTTTAGCTGCTTTTCACGGCTGTGTTTATGCCGCTTTACACCCACTTGACACACTAACAGAGAGATATCAATACATAGGTTTTAAGATTATTACTAGTCAGATATATTCTTGTGCGGTGAATAGGGCGTGTTGAGTCCAGTTCTCTGAGCAAGGAGTAGGTCTTGTCTACTACATATTGGGTTTATGGAACGGTATCTGAGCTAATTTGATACCCTTGTTTTATGTATCACCCCACCTCACCTTTCCCGTTAAGCAGCCATAGTGTGTTTTCTGCATGTGTGACTCTGTTCTGTTTTGTAATTCAGTTCAAGTGTAACGGTTTTTACATTCCCTCTAAAAGTGATACCTTATGAGAAGTGTCCTTTTCTGTGTGACTTATTTCACGTAGAATCGTCGTACCTAAATCCACTCATCATGCTGCTACTAACCTTATGACATTGATTTCATGGCTGAGTGATATTCCATTGTACATAAGGACCACAACTTCTTTATCCATTTTTCTCTTTCCTGGGATATTTAAGGTGGAATGAAGTGGAGGTCCTTGTCAACAGAGCAGCCCTCAACTTTGGGGTGCTTGTGTCTTGCTGATTTTTCATTTTCCCAATTTATACCCCCATGAGTGGAAGTGCCCTATGCTCTCTAAGCTGTGTTTTTTAGATGTTTCAGGACTCACCGTACACTTCTCCAGAGTGGCTGTTGGCAATTTACATCCCGCCCATCAGTGTAGCAAGGCTCCCATTTCTCCATGGCCTGTCCTGCATTTCTGGTTTTGACACTTTTTTCAGCATGGCCCTATTGACCGATGGGAAACGAGACTTCTCTGTAGCGCTGATTTGCCTTTCCAGGTTGCTTGGTTGGCCAAAAAGGGCGTATGCGTTTTTTCCTGAATATATTCAGGAAAAAACGCATACGCCCTTTTTGGCCAAGGGCATCATTGTCAACGTTTTGCCGCTTTTCATGTGCTTTAAAGGCGATTCGTATCTACCTCCTGAAATCTGTTTCGTGCAATTCTGCCTTGATTTCAAATCCTCTTCTTTGCCTTCCCTCAATATATTTGTGGACGAGAGTTATCATTTATAACTCTGCAGGTTTGTGAATTGCAGTGCCCTGAACCTCCATTTTACAACTCGCTTTTTTGGGAGCTGGCCGCAAAAGCGCAGGATGGCTTCAGGCCCTGTTCTGGTTCCGGGGGGCAGGCTGAGCCTGTGGTTAATTCTTCTTCCTGATGGGAAAATAGAGTGACCTGTGCCTGTCCCGACACCAAGAGCTAGTCTCTCGTTGGTTCCCCGTCTTCCCGTTCATCCTCAGGACAAATTGCAACCTGTACGGAACAGGAGGTTAAAGGTGCTGATGCTCCAAGTAGGGAGATTGCTAGTAAAGCGGCTGGAATGGCGAACACGGGCACAAGGAGATGAGAAATGAGGTGCGTTTTAGAAACCTTTCCCCATCACACGGTGTACCATCTTCTGGGTTTCTCATGCATGTTTTCGATGTAGGAAGATGCCCTTGAACCTGGAGATTTGGGACCCATGCGATGGGTACCACGCAGTATTACTTTAAAGGGTCTGCGTTTGCTCACCCAACCTCACCAAACCTCTCAGCCCCAAGAGTGTCCACCCTTATGTCTCATCCAGCTGTGGGTCTAGATATGGTCAATCCAGGTTGCATTACAGCCCCTGAACGCATTGTGTAAGAATTTCTATCTCTTTCACTGTTGTTGTTTCATGGGTTTTTCAAAGTAATTTATTTTCATAATGGGGTTTAGCTGCTTTTCACGGCTGTGTTTATGCCGCTTTACACCCACTTGACACACTAACAGAGAGATATCAATACATAGGTTTTAAGATTATTACTAGTCAGATATATTCTTGTGCGGTGAATAGGGCGTGTTGAGTCCAGTTCTCTGAGCAAGGAGTAGGTCTTGTCTACTACATATTGGGTTTATGGAACGGTATCTGAGCTAATTTGATACCCTTGTTTTATGTATCACCCCACCTCACCTTTCCCGTTAAGCAGCCATAGTGTGTTTTCTGCATGTGTGACTCTGTTCTGTTTTGTAATTCAGTTCAAGTGTAACGGTTTTTACATTCCCTCTAAAAGTGATACCTTATGAGAAGTGTCCTTTTCTGTGTGACTTATTTCACGTAGAATCGTCGTACCTAAATCCACTCATCATGCTGCTACTAACCTTATGACATTGATTTCATGGCTGAGTGATATTCCATTGTACATAAGGACCACAACTTCTTTATCCATTTTTCTCTTTCCTGGGATATTTAAGGTGGAATGAAGTGGAGGTCCTTGTCAACAGAGCAGCCCTCAACTTTGGGGTGCTTGTGTCTTGCTGATTTTTCATTTTCCCAATTTATACCCCCATGAGTGGAAGTGCCCTATGCTCTCTAAGCTGTGTTTTTTAGATGTTTCAGGACTCACCGTACACTTCTCCAGAGTGGCTGTTGGCAATTTACATCCCGCCCATCAGTGTAGCAAGGCTCCCATTTCTCCATGGCCTGTCCTGCATTTCTGGTTTTGACACTTCAGCATGGCCCTTTTGACCGATGGGAAGCGAGACTTCTCTGTAGCGCTGATTTACCTTTCCAGGTTGATTGGTTGGCCAAAAAGGGCGTATGCGTTTTTTCCTGAATATATTCAGGAAAAAACGCATACGCCCTTTTTGGCCAAGGGCATCATTGTCAACGTTTTGCCGCTTTTCATGTGCTTTAAAGGCAATTCGTATCTACCTCCTGAAATCTGTTTCATGCAATTCTGCCTTGATTTCAAATCCTCTTCTTTGCCTTCCCTCAATATATTTGTGGACGAGAGTTATCATTTATAACTCTGCAGGTTTGTGAATTGCAGTGCCCTGAACCTCCATTTTACAACTCGCTTTTTTGGGAGCTGGCCGCAAAAGCGCAGGATGGCTTCAGGCCCTGTTCTGGTTCCGGGGGGCAGGCTGAGCCTGTGGTTAATTCTTCTTCCTGATGGGAAAATAGAGTGACCTGTGCCTGTCCCGACACCAAGAGCTAGTCTCTCGTTGGTTCCCCGTCTTCCCGTTCATCCTCAGGACAAATTGCAACCTGTACGGAACAGGAGGTTAAAGGTGCTGATGCTCCAAGTAGGGAGATTGCTAGTAACGTGGCTGGAATGGCGAACCCGGGCACAAGGAGATGAGAAATGAGGTGCGTTTTAGAAACCTTTCCCCATCACACGGTGTACCATCTTCTGGGTTTCTCATGCATGTTTTCGATGTAGGAAGATGCCCTTGAACCTGGAGATTTGGGACCCATGCGATGGGTACCACGCAGTATTACTTTAAAGGGTCTGCGTTTGCTCACCCAACCTCACCAAACCTCTCAGCCCCAAGAGTGTCCACCCTTATGTCTCATCCAGCTGTGGGTCTAGATATGGTCAATCCAGGTTGCATCACAGCCCCTGAACTCATTGTGTAAGAATTTCTATCTCTTTCACTGTCGTTGTTTCATGGGTTTTTCAAAGTAATTTATTTTCATAATGGGGTTTAGCTGCTTTTCACGGCTGTGTTTATGCCGCTTTACACCCACTTGACACACTAACAGAGAGATATCAATACATAGGTTTTAAGATTATTACTAGTCAGATATATTCTTGTGCGGTGAATAGGGCGTGTTGAGTCCAGTTCTCTGAGCAAGGAGTAGGTCTTGTCTACTACATATTGGGTTTATGGAATGGTATCTGAGCTAATTTGATACCCTTGTTTTATGTATCACCCCACCTCACCTTTCCCGTTAAGCAGCCATAGTGTGTTTTCTGCATGTGTGACTCTGTTCTGTTTTGTAATTCAGTTCAAGTGTAACGGTTTTTACATTCCCTCTATCAGTGATACCTTATGAGAAGTGTCCTTTTCTGTGTGACTTATTTCACTTAGAATCGTCGTACCTAAATCCACTCATCATGCTGCTACTAACCTTATGACATTGATTTCATGGCTGAGTGATATTCCATTGTACATAAGGACCACAACTTCTTTATCCATTTTTCTCTTTCCTGGGATATTTAAGGTGGAATGAAGTGGAGGTCCTTGTCAACAGAGCAGCCCTCAACTTTGGGGTGCTTGTGTCTTGCTGATTTTTAATTTTCCCAATTTATACCCCCATGAGTGGAAGTGCCCTATGCTCTCTAAGCTGTGTTTTTCAGATGTTTCAGGACACACCGTACACTTCTCCAGAGTGGCTGTTGGCAATTTACATCCCGCCCATCAGTGTAGCAAGGCTCCCATTTCTCCATGGCCTGTCCTGCATTTCTGGTTTTGACACTTTTTTCAGCATGGCCCTTTTGACCGATGGGAAGGGAGACTTCTCTGTAGCGCTAATTTGCCTTTCCAGGTTGCTTGGTTGGCCAAAAAGGGCGTATGCGTTTTTTCCTGAATATATTCAGGAAAAAACGCATACGCCCTTTTTGGCCAAGGGCATCATTGTCAACGTTTTGCCGCTTTTCATGTGCTTTAAAGGCGATTCGTATCTACCTCCTGAAATCTGTTTCGTGCAATTCTGCCTTGATTTCAAATCCTCTTCTTTGCCTTCCCTCAATATATTTGTGGACGAGAGTTATCATTTATAACTCTGCAGGTTTGTGATTTGCAGTGCCCTGAACCTCCATTTTACAACTCGCTTTTTTGGGAGCTGGCCGCAAAAGCGCAGGATGGCTTCAGGCCCTGTTCTGGTTCCGGGGGGCAGGCTGAGCCTGTGGTTAATTCTTCTTCCTGATGGGAAAATAGAGTGACCTGTGCCTGTCCCGACACCAAGAGCTAGTCTCTCGTTGGTTCCCCGTCTTCCCGTTCATCCTCAGGACAAATTGCAACCTGTACGGAACAGGAGGTTAAAGGTGCTGATGCTCCAAGTAGGGAGATTGCTAGTAACGTGGCTGGAATGGCGAACCCGGGCACAAGGAGATGAGAAATGAGGTGCGTTTTAGAAACCTTTCCCCATCACACGGTGTACCATCTTCTGGGTTTCTCATGCATGTTTTCGATGTAGGAAGATGCCCTTGAACCTGGAGATTTGGGACCCATGCGATGGGTACCACGCAGTATTACTTTAAAGGGTCTGCGTTTGCTCACCCAACCTCACCAAACCTCTCAGCCCCAAGAGTGTCCACCCTTATGTCTCATCCAGCTGTGGGTCTAGATATGGTCAATCCAGGTTGCATCACAGCCCCTGAACTCATTGTGTAAGAATTTCTATCTCTTTCACTGTCGTTGTTTCATGGGTTTTTCAAAGTAATTTATTTTCATAATGGGGTTTAGCTGCTTTTCACGGCTGTGTTTATGCCGCTTTACACCCACTTGACACACTAACAGAGAGATATCAATACATAGGTTTTAAGATTATTACTAGTCAGATATATTCTTGTGCGGTGAATAGGGCGTGTTGAGTCCAGTTCTCTGAGCAAGGAGTAGGTCTTGTCTACTACATATTGGGTTTATGGAACGGTATCTGAGCTAATTTGATACCCTTGTTTTATGTATCACCCCACCTCACCTTTCCCGTTAAGCAGCCATAGTGTGTTTTCTGCATGTGTGACTCTGTTCTGTTTTGTAATTCAGTTCAAGTGTAACGGTTTTTACATTCCCTCTATCAGTGATACCTTATGAGAAGTGTCCTTTTCTGTGTGACTTATTTCACTTAGAATCGTCGTACCTAAATCCACTCATCATGCTGCTACTAACCTTATGACATTGATTTCATGGCTGAGTGATATTCCATTGTACATAAGGACCACAACTTCTTTATCCATTTTTCTCTTTCCTGGGATATTTAAGGTGGAATGAAGTGGAGGTCCTTGTCAACAGAGCAGCCCTCAACTTTGGGGTGCTTGTGTCTTGCTGATTTTTCATTTTCCCAATTTATACCCCCATGAGTGGAAGTGCCCTATGCTCTCTAAGCTGTGTTTTTCAGATGTTTCAGGACACACCGTACACTTCTCCAGAGTGGCTGTTGGCAATTTACATCCCGCCCATCAGTGTAGCAAGGCTCCCATTTCTCCATGGCCTGTCCTGCATTTCTGGTTTTGACACTTTTTTCAGCATGGCCCTTTTGACCGATGGGAAGCGAGACTTCTCTGTAGCGCTGATTTGCCTTTCCAGGTTGCTTGGTTGGCCAAAAAGGGCGTATGCGTTTTTTCCTGAATATATTCAGGAAAAAACGCATACGCCCTTTTTGGCCAAGGGCATCATTGTCAACGTTTTGCCGCTTTTCATGTGCTTTAAAGGCGATTCGTATCTACCTCCTGAAATCTGTTTCGTGCAATTCTGCCTTGATTTCAAATCCTCTTCTTTGCCTTCCCTCAATATATTTGTGGACGAGAGTTATCATTTATAACTCTGCAGGTTTGTGAATTGCAGTGCCCTGAACCTCCATTTTACAACTCGCTTTTTTGGGAGCTGGCCGCAAAAGCGCAGGATGGCTTCAGGTCCTGTTCTGGTTCCGGGGGGCAGGCTGAGCCTGTGGTTAATTCTTCTTCCTGATGGGAAAATAGAGTGACCTGTGCCTGTCCCGACACCAAGAGCTAGTCTCTCGTTGGTTCCCCGTCTTCCCGTTCATCCTCAGGACAAATTGCAACCTGTACGGAACAGGAGGTTAAAGGTGCTGATGCTCCAAGTAGGGAGATTGCTAGTAACGTGGCTGGAATGGCGAACCCGGGCACAAGGAGATGAGAAATGAGGTGCGTTTTAGAAACCTTTCCCCATCACACGGTGTACCATCTTCTGGGTTTCTCATGCATGTTTTTGATGTAGGAAGATGCCCTTGAACCTGGAGATTTGGGACCCATGCGATGGGTACCACGCAGTATTACTTTAAAGGGTCTGCGTTTGCTCACCCAACCTCACCAAACCTCTCAGCCCCAAGAGTGTCCACCCTTATGTCTCATCCAGCTGTGGGTCTAGATATGGTCAATCCAGGTTGCATCACAGCCCCTGAACTCATTGTGTAAGAATTTCTATCTCTTTCACTGTCGTTGTTTCATAGGTTTTTCAAAGTAATTTATTTTCATAATGGGGTTTAGCTGCTTTTCACGGCTGTGTTTATGCCGCTTTACACCCACTTGACACACTAACAGAGAGATATCAATACATAGGTTTTAAGATTATTACTAGTCAGATATATTCTTGTGCGGTGAATAGGGCGTGTTGAGTCCAGTTCTCTGAGCAAGGAGTAGGTCTTGTCTACTACATATTGGGTTTATGGAATGGTATCTGAGCTAATTTGATACCCTTGTTTTATGTATCACCCCACCTCACCTTTCCCGTTAAGCAGCCATGGTGTGTTTTCTGCATGTGTGACTCTGTTCTGTTTTGTAATTCAGTTCAAGTGTAACGGTTTTTACATTCCCTCTATCAGTGATACCTTATGAGAAGTGTCCTTTTCTGTGTGACTTATTTCACTTAGAATCGTCGTACCTAAATCCACTCATCATGCTGCTACTAACCTTATGACATTGATTTCATGGCTGAGTGATATTCCATTGTACATAAGGACCACAACTTCTTTATCCATTTTTCTCTTTCCTGGGATATTTAAGGTGGAATGAAGTGGAGGTCCTTGTCAACAGAGCAGCCCTCAACTTTGGGGTGCTTGTGTCTTGCTGATTTTTAATTTTCCCAATTTATACCCCCATGAGTGGAAGTGCCCTATGCTCTCTAAGCTGTGTTTTTCAGATGTTTCAGGACACACCGTACACTTCTCCAGAGTGGCTGTTGGCAATTTACATCCCGCCCATCAGTGTAGCAAGGCTCCCATTTCTCCATGGCCTGTCCTGCATTTCTGGTTTTGACACTTTTTTCAGCATGGCCCTTTTGACCGATGGGAAGGGAGACTTCTCTGTAGCGCTAATTTGCCTTTCCAGGTTGCTTGGTTGGCCAAAAAGGGCGTATGCGTTTTTTCCTGAATATATTCAGGAAAAAACGCATACGCCCTTTTTGGCCAAGGGCATCATTGTCAACGTTTTGCCGCTTTTCATGTGCTTTAAAGGCGATTCGTATCTACCTCCTGAAATCTGTTTCGTGCAATTCTGCCTTGATTTCAAATCCTCTTCTTTGCCTTCCCTCAATATATTTGTGGACGAGAGTTATCATTTATAACTCTGCAGGTTTGTGATTTGCAGTGCCCTGAACCTCCATTTTACAACTCGCTTTTTTGGGAGCTGGCCGCAAAAGCGCAGGATGGCTTCAGGCCCTGTTCTGGTTCCGGGGGGCAGGCTGAGCCTGTGGTTAATTCTTCTTCCTGATGGGAAAATAGAGTGACCTGTGCCTGTCCCGACACCAAGAGCTAGTCTCTCGTTGGTTCCCCGTCTTCCCGTTCATCCTCAGGACAAATTGCAACCTGTACGGAACAGGAGGTTAAAGGTGCTGATGCTCCAAGTAGGGAGATTGCTAGTAACGCGGCTGGAATGGCGAACCCGGGCACAAGGAGATGAGAAATGAGGTGCGTTTTAGAAACCTTTCCCCATCACACAGTGTACCATCTTCTGTGTTTCTCATGCATGTTTTCGATGTAGGAAGATGCCCTTGAACCTGGAGATTTGGGACCCATGCGATGGGTACCACGCAGTATTACTTTAAAGGGTCTGCGTTTGCTCACCCAACCTCACCAAACCTCTCAGCCCCAAGAGTGTCCACCCTTATGTCTCATCCAGCTGTGGGTCTAGATATGGTCAATCCAGGTTGCATCACAGCCCCTGAACTCATTGTGTAAGAATTTCTATCTCTTTCACTGTCGTTGTTTCATGGGTTTTTCAAAGTAATTTATTTTCATAATGGGGTTTAGCTGCTTTTCACGGCTGTGTTTATGCCGCTTTACACCCACTTGACACACTAACAGAGAGATATCAATACATAGGTTTTAAGATTATTACTAGTCAGATATATTCTTGTGCGGTGAATAGGGCGTGTTGAGTCCAGTTCTCTGAGCAAGGAGTAGGTCTTGTCTACTACATATTGGGTTTATGGAACGGTATCTGAGCTAATTTGATACCCTTGTTTTATGTATCACCCCACCTCACCTTTCCCGTTAAGCAGCCATAGTGTGTTTTCTGCATGTGTGACTCTGTTCTGTTTTGTAATTCAGTTCAAGTGTAACGGTTTTTACATTCCCTCTATCAGTGATACCTTATGAGAAGTGTCCTTTTCTGTGTGACTTATTTCACTTAGAATCGTCGTACCTAAATCCACTCATCATGCTGCTACTAACCTTATGACATTGATTTCATGGCTGAGTGATATTCCATTGTACATAAGGACCACAACTTCTTTATCCATTTTTCTCTTTCCTGGGATATTTAAGGTGGAATGAAGTGGAGGTCCTTGTCAACAGAGCAGCCCTCAACTTTGGGGTGCTTGTGTCTTGCTGATTTTTCATTTTCCCAATTTATACCCCCATGAGTGGAAGTGCCCTATGCTCTCTAAGCTGTGTTTTTCAGATGTTTCAGGACACACCGTACACTTCTCCAGAGTGGCTGTTGGCAATTTACATCCCGCCCATCAGTGTAGCAAGGCTCCCATTTCTCCATGGCCTGTCCTGCATTTCTGGTTTTGACACTTTTTTCAGCATGGCCCTTTTGACCGATGGGAAGCGAGACTTCTCTGTAGCGCTGATTTGCCTTTCCAGGTTGCTTGGTTGGCCAAAAAGGGCGTATGCGTTTTTTCCTGAATATATTCAGGAAAAAACGCATACGCCCTTTTTGGCCAAGGGCATCATTGTCAACGTTTTGCCGCTTTTCATGTGCTTTAAAGGCGATTCGTATCTACCTCCTGAAATCTGTTTCGTGCAATTCTGCCTTGATTTCAAATCCTCTTCTTTGCCTTCCCTCAATATATTTGTGGACGAGAGTTATCATTTATAACTCTGCAGGTTTGTGAATTGCAGTGCCCTGAACCTCCATTTTACAACTCGCTTTTTTGGGAGCTGGCCGCAAAAGCGCAGGATGGCTTCAGGCCCTGTTCTGGTTCCGGGGGGCAGGCTGAGCCTGTGGTTAATTCTTCTTCCTGATGGGAAAATAGAGTGACCTGTGCCTGTCCCGACACCAAGAGCTAGTCTCTCGTTGGTTCCCCGTCTTCCCGTTCATCCTCAGGACAAATTGCAACCTGTACGGAACAGGAGGTTAAAGGTGCTGATGCTCCAAGTAGGGAGATTGCTAGTAAAGCGGCTGGAATGGCGAACACGGGCACAAGGAGATGAGAAATGAGGTGCGTTTTAGAAACCTTTCCCCATCACACGGTGTACCATCTTCTGGGTTTCTCATGCATGTTTTCGATGTAGGAAGATGCCCTTGAACCTGGAGATTTGGGACCCATGCGATGGGTACCACGCAGTATTACTTTAAAGGGTCTGCGTTTGCTCACCCAACCTCACCAAACCTCTCAGCCCCAAGAGTGTCCACCCTTATGTCTCATCCAGCTGTGGGTCTAGATATGGTCAATCCAGGTTGCATTACAGCCCCTGAACGCATTGTGTAAGAATTTCTATCTCTTTCACTGTTGTTGTTTCATGGGTTTTTCAAAGTAATTTATTTTCATAATGGGGTTTAGCTGCTTTTCACGGCTGTGTTTATGCCGCTTTACACCCACTTGACACACTAACAGAGAGATATCAATACATAGGTTTTAAGATTATTACTAGTCAGATATATTCTTGTGCGGTGAATAGGGCGTGTTGAGTCCAGTTCTCTGAGCAAGGAGTAGGTCTTGTCTACTACATATTGGGTTTATGGAACGGTATCTGAGCTAATTTGATACCCTTGTTTTATGTATCACCCCACCTCACCTTTCCCGTTAAGCAGCCATAGTGTGTTTTCTGCATGTGTGACTCTGTTCTGTTTTGTAATTCAGTTCAAGTGTAACGGTTTTTACATTCCCTCTAAAAGTGATACCTTATGAGAAGTGTCCTTTTCTGTGTGACTTATTTCACGTAGAATCGTCGTACCTAAATCCACTCATCATGCTGCTACTAACCTTATGACATTGATTTCATGGCTGAGTGATATTCCATTGTACATAAGGACCACAACTTCTTTATCCATTTTTCTCTTTCCTGGGATATTTAAGGTGGAATGAAGTGGAGGTCCTTGTCAACAGAGCAGCCCTCAACTTTGGGGTGCTTGTGTCTTGCTGATTTTTCATTTTCCCAATTTATACCCCCATGAGTGGAAGTGCCCTATGCTCTCTAAGCTGTGTTTTTTAGATGTTTCAGGACTCACCGTACACTTCTCCAGAGTGGCTGTTGGCAATTTACATCCCGCCCATCAGTGTAGCAAGGCTCCCATTTCTCCATGGCCTGTCCTGCATTTCTGGTTTTGACACTTCAGCATGGCCCTTTTGACCGATGGGAAGCGAGACTTCTCTGTAGCGCTGATTTGCCTTTCCAGGTTGATTGGTTGGCCAAAAAGGGCGTATGCGTTTTTTCCTGAATATATTCAGGAAAAAACGCATACGCCCTTTTTGGCCAAGGGCATCATTGTCAACGTTTTGCCGCTTTTCATGTGCTTTAAAGGCAATTCGTATCTACCTCCTGAAATCTGTTTCATGCAATTCTGCCTTGATTTCAAATCCTCTTCTTTGCCTTCCCTCAATATATTTGTGGACGAGAGTTATCATTTATAACTCTGCAGGTTTGTGAATTGCAGTGCCCTGAACCTCCATTTTACAACTCGCTTTTTTGGGAGCTGGCCGCAAAAGCGCAGGATGGCTTCAGGTCCTGTTCTGGTTCCGGGGGGCAGGCTGAGCCTGTGGTTAATTCTTCTTCCTGATGGGAAAATAGAGTGACCTGTGCCTGTCCCGACACCAAGAGCTAGTCTCTCGTTGGTTCCCCGTCTTCCCGTTCATCCTCAGGACAAATTGCAACCTGTACGGAACAGGAGGTTAAAGGTGCTGATGCTCCAAGTAGGGAGATTGCTAGTAACGTGGCTGGAATGGCGAACCCGGGCACAAGGAGATGAGAAATGAGGTGCGTTTTAGAAACCTTTCCCCATCACACGGTGTACCATCTTCTGGGTTTCTCATGCATGTTTTTGATGTAGGAAGATGCCCTTGAACCTGGAGATTTGGGACCCATGCGATGGGTACCACGCAGTATTACTTTAAAGGGTCTGCGTTTGCTCACCCAACCTCACCAAACCTCTCAGCCCCAAGAGTGTCCACCCTTATGTCTCATCCAGCTGTGGGTCTAGATATGGTCAATCCAGGTTGCATCACAGCCCCTGAACTCATTGTGTAAGAATTTCTATCTCTTTCACTGTCGTTGTTTCATGGGTTTTTCAAAGTAATTTATTTTCATAATGGGGTTTAGCTGCTTTTCACGGCTGTGTTTATGCCGCTTTACACCCACTTGACACACTAACAGAGAGATATCAATACATAGGTTTTAAGATTATTACTAGTCAGATATATTCTTGTGCGGTGAATAGGGCGTGTTGAGTCCAGTTCTCTGAGCAAGGAGTAGGTCTTGTCTACTACATATTGGGTTTATGGAATGGTATCTGAGCTAATTTGATACCCTTGTTTTATGTATCACCCCACCTCACCTTTCCCGTTAAGCAGCCATGGTGTGTTTTCTGCATGTGTGACTCTGTTCTGTTTTGTAATTCAGTTCAAGTGTAACGGTTTTTACATTCCCTCTATCAGTGATACCTTATGAGAAGTGTCCTTTTCTGTGTGACTTATTTCACTTAGAATCGTCGTACCTAAATCCACTCATCATGCTGCTACTAACCTTATGACATTGATTTCATGGCTGAGTGATATTCCATTGTACATAAGGACCACAACTTCTTTATCCATTTTTCTCTTTCCTGGGATATTTAAGGTGGAATGAAGTGGAGGTCCTTGTCAACAGAGCAGCCCTCAACTTTGGGGTGCTTGTGTCTTGCTGATTTTTAATTTTCCCAATTTATACCCCCATGAGTGGAAGTGCCCTATGCTCTCTAAGCTGTGTTTTTCAGATGTTTCAGGACACACCGTACACTTCTCCAGAGTGGCTGTTGGCAATTTACATCCCGCCCATCAGTGTAGCAAGGCTCCCATTTCTCCATGGCCTGTCCTGCATTTCTGGTTTTGACACTTTTTTCAGCATGGCCCTTTTGACCGATGGGAAGGGAGACTTCTCTGTAGCGCTAATTTGCCTTTCCAGGTTGCTTGGTTGGCCAAAAAGGGCGTATGCGTTTTTTCTTGAATATATTCAGGAAAAAACGCATACGCCCTTTTTGGCCAAGGGCATCATTGTCAACGTTTTGCCGCTTTTCATGTGCTTTAAAGGCGATTCGTATCTACCTCCTGAAATCTGTTTCGTGCAATTCTGCCTTGATTTCAAATCCTCTTCTTTGCCTTCCCTCAATATATTTGTGGACGAGAGTTATCATTTATAACTCTGCAGGTTTGTGAATTGCAGTGCCCTGAACCTCCATTTTACAACTCGCTTTTTTGGGAGCTGGCCGCAAAAGCGCAGGATGGCTTCAGGCCCTGTTCTGGTTCCGGGGGGCAGGCTGAGCCTGTGGTTAATTCTTCTTCCTGATGGGAAAATAGAGTGACCTGTGCCTGTCCCGACACCAAGAGCTAGTCTCTCGTTGGTTCCCCGTCTTCCCGTTCATCCTCAGGACAAATTGCAACCTGTACGGAACAGGAGGTTAAAGGTGCTGATGCTCCAAGTAGGGAGATTGCTAGTAACGCGGCTGGAATGGCGAACCCGGGCACAAGGAGATGAGAAATGAGGTGCGTTTTAGAAACCTTTCCCCATCACACAGTGTACCATCTTCTGGGTTTCTCATGCATGTTTTCGATGTAGGAAGATGCCCTTGAACCTGGAGATTTGGGACCCATGCGATGGGTACCACGCAGTATTACTTTAAAGGGTCTGCGTTTGCTCACCCAACCTCACCAAACCTCTCAGCCCCAAGAGTGTCCACCCTTATGTCTCATCCAGCTGTGGGTCTAGATATGGTCAATCCAGGTTGCATCACAGCCCCTGAACTCATTGTGTAAGAATTTCTATCTCTTTCACTGTCGTTGTTTCATGGGTTTTTCAAAGTAATTTATTTTCATAATGGGGTTTAGCTGCTTTTCACGGCTGTGTTTATGCCGCTTTACACCCACTTGACACACTAACAGAGAGATATCAATACATAGGTTTTAAGATTATTACTAGTCAGATATATTCTTGTGCGGTGAATAGGGCGTGTTGAGTCCAGTTCTCTGAGCAAGGAGTAGGTCTTGTCTACTACATATTGGGTTTATGGAACGGTATCTGAGCTAATTTGATACCCTTGTTTTATGTATCACCCCACCTCACCTTTCCCGTTAAGCAGCCATAGTGTGTTTTCTGCATGTGTGACTCTGTTCTGTTTTGTAATTCAGTTCAAGTGTAACGGTTTTTACATTCCCTCTATCAGTGATACCTTATGAGAAGTGTCCTTTTCTGTGTGACTTATTTCACTTAGAATCGTCGTACCTAAATCCACTCATCATGCTGCTACTAACCTTATGACATTGATTTCATGGCTGAGTGATATTCCATTGTACATAAGGACCACAACTTCTTTATCCATTTTTCTCTTTCCTGGGATATTTAAGGTGGAATGAAGTGGAGGTCCTTGTCAACAGAGCAGCCCTCAACTTTGGGGTGCTTGTGTCTTGCTGATTTTTCATTTTCCCAATTTATACCCCCATGAGTGGAAGTGCCCTATGCTCTCTAAGCTGTGTTTTTCAGATGTTTCAGGACACACCGTACACTTCTCCAGAGTGGCTGTTGGCAATTTACATCCCGCCCATCAGTGTAGCAAGGCTCCCATTTCTCCATGGCCTGTCCTGCATTTCTGGTTTTGACACTTTTTTCAGCATGGCCCTTTTGACCGATGGGAAGCGAGACTTCTCTGTAGCGCTGATTTGCCTTTCCAGGTTGCTTGGTTGGCCAAAAAGGGCGTATGCGTTTTTTCCTGAATATATTCAGGAAAAAACGCATACGCCCTTTTTGGCCAAGGGCATCATTGTCACCGTTTTGCCGCTTTTCATGTGCTTTAAAGGCGATTCGTATCTACCTCCTGAAATCTGTTTCGTGCAATTCTGCCTTGATTTCAAATCCTCTTCTTTGCCTTCCCTCAATATATTTGTGGACGAGAGTTATCATTTATAACTCTGCAGGTTTGTGAATTGCAGTGCCCTGAACCTCCATTTTACAACTCGCTTTTTTGGGAGCTGGCCGCAAAAGCGCAGGATGGCTTCAGGCCCTGTTCTGGTTCCGGGGGGCAGGCTGAGCCTGTGGTTAATTCTTCTTCCTGATGGGAAAATAGAGTTACCTGTGCCTGTCCCGACACCAAGAGCTAGTCTCTCGTTGGTTCCCCGTCTTCCCGTTCATCCTCAGGACAAATTGCAACCTGTACGGAACAGGAGGTTAAAGGTGCTGATGCTCCAAGTAGGGAGATTGCTAGTAAAGCGGCTGGAATGGCGAACACGGGCACAAGGAGATGAGAAATGAGGTGCGTTTTAGAAACCTTTCCCCATCACACGGTGTACCATCTTCTGGGTTTCTCATGCATGTTTTCGATGTAGGAAGATGCCCTTGAACCTGGAGATTTGGGACCCATGCGATGGGTACCACGCAGTATTACTTTAAAGGGTCTGCGTTTGCTCACCCAACCTCACCAAACCTCTCAGCCCCAAGAGTGTCCACCCTTATGTCTCATCCAGCTGTGGGTCTAGATATGGTCAATCCAGGTTGCATTACAGCCCCTGAACGCATTGTGTAAGAATTTCTATCTCTTTCACTGTTGTTGTTTCATGGGTTTTTCAAAGTAATTTATTTTCATAATGGGGTTTAGCTGCTTTTCACGGCTGTGTTTATGCCGCTTTACACCCACTTGACACACTAACAGAGAGATATCAATACATAGGTTTTAAGATTATTACTAGTCAGATATATTCTTGTGCGGTGAATAGGGCGTGTTGAGTCCAGTTCTCTGAGCAAGGAGTAGGTCTTGTCTACTACATATTGGGTTTATGGAACGGTATCTGAGCTAATTTGATACCCTTGTTTTATGTATCACCCCACCTCACCTTTCCCGTTAAGCAGCCATAGTGTGTTTTCTGCATGTGTGACTCTGTTCTGTTTTGTAATTCAGTTCAAGTGTAACGGTTTTTACATTCCCTCTAAAAGTGATACCTTATGAGAAGTGTCCTTTTCTGTGTGACTTATTTCACGTAGAATCGTCGTACCTAAATCCACTCATCATGCTGCTACTAACCTTATGACATTGATTTCATGGCTGAGTGATATTCCATTGTACATAAGGACCACAACTTCTTTATCCATTTTTCTCTTTCCTGGGATATTTAAGGTGGAATGAAGTGGAGGTCCTTGTCAACAGAGCAGCCCTCAACTTTGGGGTGCTTGTGTCTTGCTGATTTTTCATTTTCCCAATTTATACCCCCATGAGTGGAAGTGCCCTATGCTCTCTAAGCTGTGTTTTTTAGATGTTTCAGGACTCACCGTACACTTCTCCAGAGTGGCTGTTGGCAATTTACATCCCGCCCATCAGTGTAGCAAGGCTCCCATTTCTCCATGGCCTGTCCTGCATTTCTGGTTTTGACACTTCAGCATGGCCCTTTTGACCGATGGGAAGCGAGACTTCTCTGTAGCGCTGATTTACCTTTCCAGGTTGATTGGTTGGCCAAAAAGGGCGTATGCGTTTTTTCCTGAATATATTCAGGAAAAAACGCATACGCCCTTTTTGGCCAAGGGCATCATTGTCAACGTTTTGCCGCTTTTCATGTGCTTTAAAGGCAATTCGTATCTACCTCCTGAAATCTGTTTCATGCAATTCTGCCTTGATTTCAAATCCTCTTCTTTGCCTTCCCTCAATATATTTGTGGACGAGAGTTATCATTTATAACTCTGCAGGTTTGTGAATTGCAGTGCCCTGAACCTCCATTTTACAACTCGCTTTTTTGGGAGCTGGCCGCAAAAGCGCAGGATGGCTTCAGGTCCTGTTCTGGTTCCGGGGGGCAGGCTGAGCCTGTGGTTAATTCTTCTTCCTGATGGGAAAATAGAGTGACCTGTGCCTGTCCCGACACCAAGAGCTAGTCTCTCGTTGGTTCCCCGTCTTCCCGTTCATCCTCAGGACAAATTGCAACCTGTACGGAACAGGAGGTTAAAGGTGCTGATGCTCCAAGTAGGGAGATTGCTAGTAACGTGGCTGGAATGGCGAACCCGGGCACAAGGAGATGAGAAATGAGGTGCGTTTTAGAAACCTTTCCCCATCACACGGTGTACCATCTTCTGGGTTTCTCATGCATGTTTTCGATGTAGGAAGATGCCCTTGAACCTGGAGATTTGGGACCCATGCGATGGGTACCACGCAGTATTACTTTAAAGGGTCTGCGTTTGCTCACCCAACCTCACCAAACCTCTCAGCCCCAAGAGTGTCCACCCTTATGTCTCATCCAGCTGTAGGTCTAGATATGGTCAATCCAGGTTGCATCACAGCCCCTGAACTCATTGTGTAAGAATTTCTATCTCTTTCACTGTCGTTGTTTCATGGGTTTTTCAAAGTAATTTATTTTCATAATGGGGTTTAGCTGCTTTTCACGGCTGTGTTTATGCCGCTTTACACCCACTTGACACACTAACAGAGAGATATCAATACATAGGTTTTAAGATTATTACTAGTCAGATATATTCTTGTGCGGTGAATAGGGCGTGTTGAGTCCAGTTCTCTGAGCAAGGAGTAGGTCTTGTCTACTACATATTGGGTTTATGGAATGGTATCTGAGCTAATTTGATACCCTTGTTTTATGTATCACCCCACCTCACCTTTACCGTTAAGCAGCCATAGTGTGTTTTCTGCATGTGTGACTCTGTTCTGTTTTGTAATTCAGTTCAAGTGTAACGGTTTTTACATTCCCTCTATCAGTGATACCTTATGAGAAGTGTCCTTTTCTGTGTGACTTATTTCACTTAGAATCGTCGTACCTAAATCCACTCATCATGCTGCTACTAACCTTATGACATTGATTTCATGGCTGAGTGATATTCCATTGTACATAAGGACCACAACTTCTTTATCCATTTTTCTCTTTCCTGGGATATTTAAGGTGGAATGAAGTGGAGGTCCTTGTCAACAGAGCAGCCCTCAACTTTGGGGTGCTTGTGTCTTGCTGATTTTTCATTTTCCCAATTTATACCCCCATGAGTGGAAGTGCCCTATGCTCTCTAAGCTGTGTTTTTCAGATGTTTCAGGACACACCGTACACTTCTCCAGAGTGGCTGTTGGCAATTTACATCCCGCCCATCAGTGTAGCAAGGCTCCCATTTCTCCATGGCCTGTCCTGCATTTCTGGTTTTGACACTTTTTTCAGCATGGCCCTTTTGACCGATGGGAAGGGAGACTTCTCTGTAGCGCTAATTTGCCTTTCCAGGTTGCTTGGTTGGCCAAAAAGGGCGTATGCGTTTTTTCCTGAATATATTCAGGAAAAAACGCATACGCCCTTTTTGGCCAAGGGCATCATTGTCAAAGTTTTGCCGCTTTTCATGTGCTTTAAAGGTGATTCGTATCTACCTCTTGAAATCTGTTTCGTGCAATTCTGCCTTGATTTCAAATCCTCTTCTTTGCCTTCCCTCAATATATTTGTGGACGAGAGTTATCATTTATAACTCTGCAGGTTTGTGAATTGCAGTGCCCTGAACCTCCATTTTACAACTCGCTTTTTTGGGAGCTGGCCGCAAAAGCGCAGGATGGCTTCAGGCCCTGTTCTGGTTCCGGGGGGCAGGCTGAGCCTGTGGTTAATTCTTCTTCCTGATGGGAAAATAGAGTGACCTGTGCCTGTCCCGACACCAAGAGCTAGTCTCTCGTTGGTTCCCCGTCTTCCCGTTCATCCTCAGGACAAATTGCAACCTGTACGGAACAGGAGGTTAAAGGTGCTGATGCTCCAAGTAGGGAGATTGCTAGTAACGTGGCTGGAATGGCGAACCCGGGCACAAGGAGATGAGAAATGAGGTGCGTTTTAGAAACCTTTCCCCATCACACGGTGTACCATCTTCTGGGTTTCTCATGCATGTTTTTGATGTAGGAAGATGCCCTTGAACCTGGAGATTTGGGACCCATGCGATGGGTACCACGCAGTATTACTTTAAAGGGTCTGCGTTTGCTCACCCAACCTCACCAAACCTCTCAGCCCCAAGAGTGTCCACCCTTATGTCTCATCCAGCTGTGGGTCTAGATATGGTCAATCCAGGTTGCATCACAGCCCCTGAACTCATTGTGTAAGAATTTCTATCTCTTTCACTGTCGTTGTTTCATGGGTTTTTCAAAGTAATTTATTTTCATAATGGGGTTTAGCTGCTTTTCACGGCTGTGTTTATGCCGCTTTACACCCACTTGACACACTAACAGAGAGATATCAATACATAGGTTTTAAGATTATTACTAGTCAGATATATTCTTGTGCGGTGAATAGGGCGTGTTGAGTCCAGTTCTCTGAGCAAGGAGTAGGTCTTGTCTACTACATATTGGGTTTATGGAATGGTATCTGAGCTAATTTGATACCCTTGTTTTATGTATCACCCCACCTCACCTTTCCCGTTAAGCAGCCATGGTGTGTTTTCTGCATGTGTGACTCTGTTCTGTTTTGTAATTCAGTTCAAGTGTAACGGTTTTTACATTCCCTCTATCAGTGATACCTTATGAGAAGTGTCCTTTTCTGTGTGACTTATTTCACTTAGAATCGTCGTACCTAAATCCACTCATCATGCTGCTACTAACCTTATGACATTGATTTCATGGCTGAGTGATATTCCATTGTACATAAGGACCACAACTTCTTTATCCATTTTTCTCTTTCCTGGGATATTTAAGGTGGAATGAAGTGGAGGTCCTTGTCAACAGAGCAGCCCTCAACTTTGGGGTGCTTGTGTCTTGCTGATTTTTAATTTTCCCAATTTATACCCCCATGAGTGGAAGTGCCCTATGCTCTCTAAGCTGTGTTTTTCAGATGTTTCAGGACACACCGTACACTTCTCCAGAGTGGCTGTTGGCAATTTACATCCCGCCCATCAGTGTAGCAAGGCTCCCATTTCTCCATGGCCTGTCCTGCATTTCTGGTTTTGACACTTTTTTCAGCATGGCCCTTTTGACCGATGGGAAGGGAGACTTCTCTGTAGCGCTAATTTGCCTTTCCAGGTTGCTTGGTTGGCCAAAAAGGGCGTATGCGTTTTTTCTTGAATATATTCAGGAAAAAACGCATACGCCCTTTTTGGCCAAGGGCATCATTGTCAACGTTTTGCCGCTTTTCATGTGCTTTAAAGGCGATTCGTATCTACCTCCTGAAATCTGTTTCGTGCAATTCTGCCTTGATTTCAAATCCTCTTCTTTGCCTTCCCTCAATATATTTGTGGACGAGAGTTATCATTTATAACTCTGCAGGTTTGTGAATTGCAGTGCCCTGAACCTCCATTTTACAACTCGCTTTTTTGGGAGCTGGCCGCAAAAGCGCAGGATGGCTTTAGGCCCTGTTCTGGTTCCGGGGGGCAGGCTGAGCCTGTGGTTAATTCTTCTTCCTGATGGGAAAATAGAGTGACCTGTGCCTATCCCGACACCAAGAGCTAGTCTCTCGTTGGTTCCCCGTCTTCCCGTTCATCCTCAGGACAAATTGCAACCTGTACGGAACAGGAGGTTAAAGGTGCTGATGCTCCAAGTAGGGAGATTGCTAGTAACGCGGCTGGAATGGCGAACCCGGGCACAAGGAGATGAGAAATGAGGTGCGTTTTAGAAACCTTTCCCCATCACACAGTGTACCATCTTCTGGGTTTCTCATGCATGTTTTCGATGTAGGAAGATGCCCTTGAACCTGGAGATTTGGGACCCATGCGATGGGTACCACGCAGTATTACTTTAAAGGGTCTGCGTTTGCTCACCCAACCTCACCAAACCTCTCAGCCCCAAGAGTGTCCACCCTTATGTCTCATCCAGCTGTGGGTCTAGATATGGTCAATCCAGGTTGCATCACAGCCCCTGAACTCATTGTGTAAGAATTTCTATCTCTTTCACTGTCGTTGTTTCATGGGTTTTTCAAAGTAATTTATTTTCATAATGGGGTTTAGCTGCTTTTCACGGCTGTGTTTATGCCGCTTTACACCCACTTGACACACTAACAGAGAGATATCAATACATAGGTTTTAAGATTATTACTAGTCAGATATATTCTTGTGCGGTGAATAGGGCGTGTTGAGTCCAGTTCTCTGAGCAAGGAGTAGGTCTTGTCTACTACATATTGGGTTTATGGAACGGTATCTGAGCTAATTTGATACCCTTGTTTTATGTATCACCCCACCTCACCTTTCCCGTTAAGCAGCCATAGTGTGTTTTCTGCATGTGTGACTCTGTTCTGTTTTGTAATTCAGTTCAAGTGTAACGGTTTTTACATTCCCTCTATCAGTGATACCTTATGAGAAGTGTCCTTTTCTGTGTGACTTATTTCACTTAGAATCGTCGTACCTAAATCCACTCATCATGCTGCTACTAACCTTATGACATTGATTTCATGGCTGAGTGATATTCCATTGTACATAAGGACCACAACTTCTTTATCCATTTTTCTCTTTCCTGGGATATTTAAGGTGGAATGAAGTGGAGGTCCTTGTCAACAGAGCAGCCCTCAACTTTGGGGTGCTTGTGTCTTGCTGATTTTTCATTTTCCCAATTTATACCCCCATGAGTGGAAGTGCCCTATGCTCTCTAAGCTGTGTTTTTCAGATGTTTCAGGACACACCGTACACTTCTCCAGAGTGGCTGTTGGCAATTTACATCCCGCCCATCAGTGTAGCAAGGCTCCCATTTCTCCATGGCCTGTCCTGCATTTCTGGTTTTGACACTTTTTTCAGCATGGCCCTTTTGACCGATGGGAAGCGAGACTTCTCTGTAGCGCTGATTTGCCTTTCCAGGTTGCTTGGTTGGCCAAAAAGGGCGTATGCGTTTTTTCCTGAATATATTCAGGAAAAAACGCATACGCCCTTTTTGGCCAAGGGCATCATTGTCACCGTTTTGCCGCTTTTCATGTGCTTTAAAGGCGATTCGTATCTACCTCCTGAAATCTGTTTCGTGCAATTCTGCCTTGATTTCAAATCCTCTTCTTTGCCTTCCCTCAATATATTTGTGGACGAGAGTTATCATTTATAACTCTGCAGGTTTGTGAATTGCAGTGCCCTGAACCTCCATTTTACAACTCGCTTTTTTGGGAGCTGGCCGCAAAAGCGCAGGATGGCTTCAGGCCCTGTTCTGGTTCCGGGGGGCAGGCTGAGCCTGTGGTTAATTCTTCTTCCTGATGGGAAAATAGAGTTACCTGTGCCTGTCCCGACACCAAGAGCTAGTCTCTCGTTGGTTCCCCGTCTTCCCGTTCATCCTCAGGACAAATTGCAACCTGTACGGAACAGGAGGTTAAAGGTGCTGATGCTCCAAGTAGGGAGATTGCTAGTAAAGCGGCTGGAATGGCGAACACGGGCACAAGGAGATGAGAAATGAGGTGCGTTTTAGAAACCTTTCCCCATCACACGGTGTACCATCTTCTGGGTTTCTCATGCATGTTTTCGATGTAGGAAGATGCCCTTGAACCTGGAGATTTGGGACCCATGCGATGGGTACCACGCAGTATTACTTTAAAGGGTCTGCGTTTGCTCACCCAACCTCACCAAACCTCTCAGCCCCAAGAGTGTCCACCCTTATGTCTCATCCAGCTGTGGGTCTAGATATGGTCAATCCAGGTTGCATTACAGCCCCTGAACGCATTGTGTAAGAATTTCTATCTCTTTCACTGTTGTTGTTTCATGGGTTTTTCAAAGTAATTTATTTTCATAATGGGGTTTAGCTGCTTTTCACGGCTGTGTTTATGCCGCTTTACACCCACTTGACACACTAACAGAGAGATATCAATACATAGGTTTTAAGATTATTACTAGTCAGATATATTCTTGTGCGGTGAATAGGGCGTGTTGAGTCCAGTTCTCTGAGCAAGGAGTAGGTCTTGTCTACTACATATTGGGTTTATGGAACGGTATCTGAGCTAATTTGATACCCTTGTTTTATGTATCACCCCACCTCACCTTTCCCGTTAAGCAGCCATAGTGTGTTTTCTGCATGTGTGACTCTGTTCTGTTTTGTAATTCAGTTCAAGTGTAACGGTTTTTACATTCCCTCTAAAAGTGATACCTTATGAGAAGTGTCCTTTTCTGTGTGACTTATTTCACGTAGAATCGTCGTACCTAAATCCACTCATCATGCTGCTACTAACCTTATGACATTGATTTCATGGCTGAGTGATATTCCATTGTACATAAGGACCACAACTTCTTTATCCATTTTTCTCTTTCCTGGGATATTTAAGGTGGAATGAAGTGGAGGTCCTTGTCAACAGAGCAGCCCTCAACTTTGGGGTGCTTGTGTCTTGCTGATTTTTCATTTTCCCAATTTATACCCCCATGAGTGGAAGTGCCCTATGCTCTCTAAGCTGTGTTTTTTAGATGTTTCAGGACTCACCGTACACTTCTCCAGAGTGGCTGTTGGCAATTTACATCCCGCCCATCAGTGTAGCAAGGCTCCCATTTCTCCATGGCCTGTCCTGCATTTCTGGTTTTGACACTTCAGCATGGCCCTTTTGACCGATGGGAAGCGAGACTTCTCTGTAGCGCTGATTTACCTTTCCAGGTTGATTGGTTGGCCAAAAAGGGCGTATGCGTTTTTTCCTGAATATATTCAGGAAAAAACGCATACGCCCTTTTTGGCCAAGGGCATCATTGTCAACGTTTTGCCGCTTTTCATGTGCTTTAAAGGCAATTCGTATCTACCTCCTGAAATCTGTTTCATGCAATTCTGCCTTGATTTCAAATCCTCTTCTTTGCCTTCCCTCAATATATTTGTGGACGAGAGTTATCATTTATAACTCTGCAGGTTTGTGAATTGCAGTGCCCTGAACCTCCATTTTACAACTCGCTTTTTTGGGAGCTGGCCGCAAAAGCGCAGGATGGCTTCAGGTCCTGTTCTGGTTCCGGGGGGCAGGCTGAGCCTGTGGTTAATTCTTCTTCCTGATGGGAAAATAGAGTGACCTGTGCCTGTCCCGACACCAAGAGCTAGTCTCTCGTTGGTTCCCCGTCTTCCCGTTCATCCTCAGGACAAATTGCAACCTGTACGGAACAGGAGGTTAAAGGTGCTGATGCTCCAAGTAGGGAGATTGCTAGTAACGTGGCTGGAATGGCGAACCCGGGCACAAGGAGATGAGAAATGAGGTGCGTTTTAGAAACCTTTCCCCATCACACGGTGTACCATCTTCTGGGTTTCTCATGCATGTTTTCGATGTAGGAAGATGCCCTTGAACCTGGAGATTTGGGACCCATGCGATGGGTACCACGCAGTATTACTTTAAAGGGTCTGCGTTTGCTCACCCAACCTCACCAAACCTCTCAGCCCCAAGAGTGTCCACCCTTATGTCTCATCCAGCTGTAGGTCTAGATATGGTCAATCCAGGTTGCATCACAGCCCCTGAACTCATTGTGTAAGAATTTCTATCTCTTTCACTGTCGTTGTTTCATGGGTTTTTCAAAGTAATTTATTTTCATAATGGGGTTTAGCTGCTTTTCACGGCTGTGTTTATGCCGCTTTACACCCACTTGACACACTAACAGAGAGATATCAATACATAGGTTTTAAGATTATTACTAGTCAGATATATTCTTGTGCGGTGAATAGGGCGTGTTGAGTCCAGTTCTCTGAGCAAGGAGTAGGTCTTGTCTACTACATATTGGGTTTATGGAATGGTATCTGAGCTAATTTGATACCCTTGTTTTATGTATCACCCCACCTCACCTTTACCGTTAAGCAGCCATAGTGTGTTTTCTGCATGTGTGACTCTGTTCTGTTTTGTAATTCAGTTCAAGTGTAACGGTTTTTACATTCCCTCTATCAGTGATACCTTATGAGAAGTGTCCTTTTCTGTGTGACTTATTTCACTTAGAATCGTCGTACCTAAATCCACTCATCATGCTGCTACTAACCTTATGACATTGATTTCATGGCTGAGTGATATTCCATTGTACATAAGGACCACAACTTCTTTATCCATTTTTCTCTTTCCTGGGATATTTAAGGTGGAATGAAGTGGAGGTCCTTGTCAACAGAGCAGCCCTCAACTTTGGGGTGCTTGTGTCTTGCTGATTTTTCATTTTCCCAATTTATACCCCCATGAGTGGAAGTGCCCTATGCTCTCTAAGCTGTGTTTTTCAGATGTTTCAGGACACACCGTACACTTCTCCAGAGTGGCTGTTGGCAATTTACATCCCGCCCATCAGTGTAGCAAGGCTCCCATTTCTCCATGGCCTGTCCTGCATTTCTGGTTTTGACACTTTTTTCAGCATGGCCCTTTTGACCGATGGGAAGGGAGACTTCTCTGTAGCGCTAATTTGCCTTTCCAGGTTGCTTGGTTGGCCAAAAAGGGCGTATGCGTTTTTTCCTGAATATATTCAGGAAAAAACGCATACGCCCTTTTTGGCCAAGGGCATCATTGTCAAAGTTTTGCCGCTTTTCATGTGCTTTAAAGGTGATTCGTATCTACATCTTGAAATCTGTTTCGTGCAATTCTGCCTTGATTTCAAATCCTCTTCTTTGCCTTCCCTCAATATATTTGTGGACGAGAGTTATCATTTATAACTCTGCAGGTTTGTGAATTGCAGTGCCCTGAACCTCCATTTTACAACTCGCTTTTTTGGGAGCTGGCCGCAAAAGCGCAGGATGGCTTCAGGCCCTGTTCTGGTTCCGGGGGGCAGGCTGAGCCTGTGGTTAATTCTTCTTCCTGATGGGAAAATAGAGTGACCTGTGCCTGTCCCGACACCAAGAGCTAGTCTCTCGTTGGTTCCCCGTCTTCCCGTTCATCCTCAGGACAAATTGCAACCTGTACGGAACAGGAGGTTAAAGGTGCTGATGCTCCAAGTAGGGAGATTGCTAGTAAAGCGGCTGGAATGGCGAACCCGGGCACAAGGAGATGAGAAATGAGGTGCGTTTTAGAAACCTTTCCCCATCACACAGTGTACCATCTTCTGGGTTTCTCATGCATGTTTTCGATGTAGGAAGATGCCCTTGAACCTGGAGATTTGGGACCCATGCGATGGGTACCACGCAGTATTCCTTTAAAGGGTCTGCGTTTGCTCACCCAACCTCACCAAACCTCTCAGCCCCAAGAGTGTCCACCCTTATGTCTCATCCAGCTGTGGGTCTAGATATGGTCAATCCAGGTTGCATCACAGCCCCTGAACTCATTGTGTAAGAATTTCTATCTCTTTCACTGTCGTTGTTTCATGGGTTTTTCAAAGTAATTTATTTTCATAATGTGGTTTAGCTGCTTTTCACGGCTGTGTTTATGCCGCTTTACACCCACTTGACACACTAACAGAGAGATATCAATACATAGGTTTTAAGATTATTACTAGTCAGATATATTCTTGTGCGGTGAATAGGGCGTGTTGAGTCCAGTTCTCTGAGCAAGGAGTACGTCTTGTCTACTACATATTGGCTTTATGGACTGGTATCTGAGCTAATTTGATACCCTTGTTTTATGTATCACCCCACCTCACCTTTCCCGTTAAGCAGCCATAGTCTGTTTTCTGCATGTGTGACTCTGTTCTGTTTTGTAATTCAGTTCAAGTGTAACGGTTTTTACATTCCCTCTAAAAGTGATACCTTATGAGAAGTGTCCTTTTCTGTGTGACTTATTTCAGTTAGAATCGTCGTACCTAAATCCACTCATCATGCTGCTACTAACCTTATGACATTGATTTCATGGCTGAGTGATATTCCATTGTACATAAGGACCACAACTTCTTTATCCATTTTTCTCTTTCCTTGGATATTTAAGGTGGAATGAAGTGGAGGTCCTTGTCAACAGAGCAGCCCTCAACTTTGGGGTGCTTGTGTCTTGCTGATTTTTAATTTTCCCAATTTATACCCCCATGAGTGGAAGTGCCCTATGCTCTCTAAGCTGTGTTTTTCAGATGTTTCAGAACACACCGTACACTTCTCCAGAGTGGCTGTTGGCAATTTACATCCCGCCCATCAGTGTAGCAAGGCTCCCATTTCTCCATGGCCTGTCCTGCATTTCTGGTTTTGACACTTTTTTCAGCATGGCCCTTTTGACCGATGGGAAGCGAGACTTCTCTGTAGCGCTGATTTGCCTTTCCAGGTTGCTTGGTTGGCCAAAAAGGGCGTATGCGTTTTTTCCTGAATATATTCAGGAAAAAACGCATACGCCCTTTTTGGCCAAGGGCATCATTGTCAACGTTTTGCCGCTTTTCATGTGCTTTAAAGGCGATTCGTATCTACCTCCTGAAATCTGTTTCGTGCAATTCTGCCTTGATTTCAAATCCTCTTCTTTGCCTTCCCTCAATATATTTGTGGACGAGAGTTATCATTTATAACTCTGCAGGTTTGTGAATTGCAGTGCCCTGAACCTCCATTTTACAACTCGCTTTTTTGTGAGCTGGCCGCAAAAGCGCAGGATGGCTTCAGGCCCTGTTCTGGTTGCGGGGGGCAGGCTGAGCCTGTGGTTAATTCTTCTTCCTGATGGGAAAATAGAGTGACCTGTGCCTGTCCCGACACCAAGAGCTAGTCTCTCGTTGGTTCCCCGTCTTCCCGTTCATCCTCAGGACAAATTGCAACCTGTACGGAACAGGAGGTTAAAGGTGCTGATGCTCCAAGTAGGGAGATTGCTAGTAAAGCGGCTGGAAAGGCGAACCCGGGCACAAGGAGATGAGAAATGAGGGGCGTTTTAGAAACCTTTCCCCATCACACAGTGTACCATCTTCTGGGTTTCTCATGCATGTTTTCGATGTAGGAAGATGCCCTTGAACCTGGAGATTTGGGACCCATGCGATGGGTACCACGCAGTATTACTTTAAAGGGTCTGCGTTTGCTCACCCAACCTCACCAAACCTCTCAGCCCCAAGAGTGTCCACCCTTATGTCTCATCCAGCTGTGGGTCTAGATATGGTCAATCCAGGTTGCATCACAGCCCCTGAACGCATTGTGTAAGAATTTCTCTCTCTTTCACTGTCATTGTTTCATGGGTTTTTCAAAGTAATTTATTTTCATAATGGGGTTTAGCTGCTTTTCACGGCTGTGTTTATGCCGCTTTACACCCACTTGACACACTAGCAGAGAGATATCAATACATAGGTTTTAAGATTATTACTAGTCAGATATATTCTTGTGCGGTGAATAGGGCGTGTTGAGTCCAGTTCTCTGAGCAAGGAGTAGGTCTTGTCTACTACATATTGGGTTTATGGAACGGTATCTGAGCTAATTTGATACCCTTGTTTTATGTATCACCCCACCTCACCTTTCCCGTTAAGCAGCCATAGTGTGTTTTCTGCATGTGTGACTCTGTTCTGTTTTGTAATTCAGTTCAAGTGTAACGGTTTTTACATTCCCTCTATCAGTGACACCTTATGAGAAGTGTCCTTTTCTGTGTGACTTATTTCACTTAGAATCGTCGTACCTAAATCCACTCATCATGCTGCTACTAACCTTATGACATTGATTTCATGGCTGAGTGATATTCCATTGTACATAAGGACCACAACTTCTTTATCCATTTTTCTCTTTCCTGGGATATTTAAGGTGGAATGAAGTGGAGGTCCTTGTCAACAGAGCAGCCCTCAACTTTGGGGTGCTTGTGTCTTGCTGATTTTTAATTTTCCCAATTTATACCCCCATGAGTGGAAGTGCCCTATGCTCTCTAAGCTGTGTTTTTCAGATGTTTCAGGACACACCGTACACTTCTCCAGAGTGGCTGTTGGCAATTTACATCCCGCCCATCAGTGTAGCAAGGCTCCCATTTCTCCATGGCCTGTCCTGCATTTCTGGTTTTGACACTTTTTTCAGCATGGCCCTTTTGACCGATGGGAAGCGAGACTTCTCTGTAGCGCTGATTTGCCTTTCCAGGTTGCTTGGTTGGCCAAAAAGGGCGTATGCGTTTTTTCCTGAATATATTCAGGAAAAAACGCATACGCCCTTTTTGGCCAAGGGCATCATTGTCAACGTTTTGCCGCTTTTCATGTGCTTTAAAGGCGATTCGTATCTACCTCCTGAAATCTGTTTCGTGCAATTCTGCCTTGATTTCAAATCCTCTTCTTTGCCTTCCCTCAATATATTTGTGGACGAGAGTTATCATTTATAACTCTGCAGGTTTGTGAATTGCAGTGCCCTGAACCTCCATTTTACAACTCGCTTTTTTGGGAGCTGGCCGCAAAAGCGCAGGATGGCTTCAGGCCCTCTTCTGGTTCCGGGGGGCAGGCTGAGCCTGTGGTTAATTCTTCTTCCTGATGGGAAAATAGAGTGACCTGTGCCTGTCCCGACACCAAGAGCTAGTCTCTCGTTGGTTCCCCGTCTTCCCGTTCATCCTCAGGACAAATTGCAACCTGTACGGAACAGGAGGTTAAAGGTGCTGATGCTCCAAGTAGGGAGATTGCTAGTAAAGCGGCTGGAATGGCGAACACGGGCACAAGGAGATGAGAAATGAGGTGCGTTTTAGAAACCTTTCCCCATCACACGGTGTACCATCTTCTGGGTTTCTCATGCATGTTTTCGATGTAGGAAGATGCCCTTGAACCTGGAGATTTGGGACCCATGCGATGGGTACCACGCAGTATTACTTTAAAGGGTCTGCGTTTGCTCACCCAACCTCACCAAACCTCTCAGCCCCAAGAGTGTCCACCCTTATGTCTCATCCAGCTGTGGGTCTAGATATGGTCAATCCAGGTTGCATTACAGCCCCTGAACGCATTGTGTAAGAATTTCTATCTCTTTCACTGTTGTTGTTTCATGGGTTTTTCAAAGTAATTTATTTTCATAATGGGGTTTAGCTGCTTTTCACGGCTGTGTTTATGCCGCTTTACACCCACTTGACACACTAACAGAGAGATATCAATACATAGGTTTTAAGATTATTACTAGTCAGATATATTCTTGTGCGGTGAATAGGGCGTGTTGAGTCCAGTTCTCTGAGCAAGGAGTAGGTCTTGTCTACTACATATTGGGTTTATGGAACGGTATCTGAGCTAATTTGATACCCTTGTTTTATGTATCACCCCACCTCACCTTTCCCGTTAAGCAGCCATAGTGTGTTTTCTGCATGTGTGACTCTGTTCTGTTTTGTAATTCAGTTCAAGTGTAACGGTTTTTACATTCCCTCTAAAAGTGATACCTTATGAGAAGTGTCCTTTTCTGTGTGACTTATTTCACGTAGAATCGTCGTACCTAAATCCACTCATCATGCTGCTACTAACCTTATGACATTGATTTCATGGCTGAGTGATATTCCATTGTACATAAGGACCACAACTTCTTTATCCATTTTTCTCTTTCCTGGGATATTTAAGGTGGAATGAAGTGGAGGTCCTTGTCAACAGAGCAGCCCTCAACTTTGGGGTGCTTGTGTCTTGCTGATTTTTCATTTTCCCAATTTATACCCCCATGAGTGGAAGTGCCCTATGCTCTCTAAGCTGTGTTTTTTAGATGTTTCAGGACTCACCGTACACTTCTCCAGAGTGGCTGTTGGCAATTTACATCCCGCCCATCAGTGTAGCAAGGCTCCCATTTCTCCATGGCCTGTCCTGCATTTCTGGTTTTGACACTTCAGCATGGCCCTTTTGACCGATGGGAAGCGAGACTTCTCTGTAGCGCTGATTTGCCTTTCCAGGTTGCTTGGTTGGCCAAAAAGGGCGTATGCGTTTTTTCCTGAATATATTCAGGAAAAAACGCATACGCCCTTTTTGGCCAAGGGCATCATTGTCAACGTTTTGCCGCTTTTCATGTGCTTTAAAGGCAATTCGTATCTACCTCCTGAAATCTGTTTCATGCAATTCTGCCTTGATTTCAAATCCTCTTCTTTGCCTTCCCTCAATATATTTGTGGACGAGAGTTATCATTTATAACTCTGCAGGTTTGTGAATTGCAGTGCCCTGAACCTCCATTTTACAACTCGCTTTTTTGGGAGCTGGCCGCAAAAGCGCAGGATGGCTTCAGGTCCTGTTCTGGTTCCGGGGGGCAGGCTGAGCCTGTGGTTAATTCTTCTTCCTGATGGGAAAATAGAGTGACCTGTGCCTGTCCCGACACCAAGAGCTAGTCTCTCGTTGGTTCCCCGTCTTCCCGTTCATCCTCAGGACAAATTGCAACCTGTACGGAACAGGAGGTTAAAGGTGCTGATGCTCCAAGTAGGGAGATTGCTAGTAACGTGGCTGGAATGGCGAACCCGGGCACAAGGAGATGAGAAATGAGGTGCGTTTTAGAAACCTTTCCCCATCACACGGTGTACCATCTTCTGGGTTTCTCATGCATGTTTTCGATGTAGGAAGATGCCCTTGAACCTGGAGATTTGGGACCCATGCGATGGGTACCACGCAGTATTACTTTAAAGGGTCTGCGTTTGCTCACCCAACCTCACCAAACCTCTCAGCCCCAAGAGTGTCCACCCTTATGTCTCATCCAGCTGTGGGTCTAGATATGGTCAATCCAGGTTGCATCACAGCCCCTGAACTCATTGTGTAAGAATTTCTATCTCTTTCACTGTCGTTGTTTCATGGGTTTTTCAAAGTAATTTATTTTCATAATGGGGTTTAGCTGCTTTTCACGGCTGTGTTTATGCCGCTTTACACCCACTTGACACACTAGCAGAGAGATATCAATACATAGGTTTTAAGATTATTACTAGTCAGATATATTCTTGTGCGGTGAATAGGGCGTGTTGAGTCCAGTTCTCTGAGCAAGGAGTAGGTCTTGTCTACTACATATTGGGTTTATGGAATGGTATCTGAGCTAATTTGATACCCTTGTTTTATGTATCACCCCACCTCACCTTTCCCGTTAAGCAGCCATGGTGTGTTTTCTGCATGTGTGACTCTGTTCTGTTTTGTAATTCAGTTCAAGTGTAACGGTTTTTACATTCCCTCTATCAGTGATACCTTATGAGAAGTGTCCTTTTCTGTGTGACTTATTTCACTTAGAATCGTCGTACCTAAATCCACTCATCATGCTGCTACTAACCTTATGACATTGATTTCATGGCTGAGTGATATTCCATTGTACATAAGGACCACAACTTCTTTATCCATTTTTCTCTTTCCTGGGATATTTAAGGTGGAATGAAGTGGAGGTCCTTGTCAACAGAGCAGCCCTCAACTTTGGGGTGCTTGTGTCTTGCTGATTTTTCATTTTCCCAATTTATACCCCCATGAGTGGAAGTGCCCTATGCTCTCTAAGCTGTGTTTTTCAGATGTTTCAGGACACACCGTACACTTCTCCAGAGTGGCTGTTGGCAATTTACATCCCGCCCATCAGTGTAGCAAGGCTCCCATTTCTCCATGGCCTGTCCTGCATTTCTGGTTTTGACACTTTTTTCAGCATGGCCCTTTTGACCGATGGGAAGGGAGACTTCTCTGTAGCGCTAATTTGCCTTTCCAGGTTGCTTGGTTGGCCAAAAAGGGCGTATGCGTTTTTTCCTGAATATATTCAGGAAAAAACGCATACGCCCTTTTTGGCCAAGGGCATCATTGTCAACGTTTTGCCGCTTTTCATGTGCTTTAAAGGCGATTCGTATCTACCTCCTGAAATCTGTTTCGTGCAATTCTGCCTTGATTTCAAATCCTCTTCTTTGCCTTCCCTCAATATATTTGTGGACGAGAGTTATCATTTATAACTCTGCAGGTTTGTGATTTGCAGTGCCCTGAACCTCCATTTTACAACTCGCTTTTTTGGGAGCTGGCCGCAAAAGCGCAGGATGGCTTCAGGCCCTGTTCTGGTTCCGGGGGGCAGGCTGAGCCTGTGGTTAATTCTTCTTCCTGATGGGAAAATAGAGTGACCTGTGCCTGTCCCGACACCAAGAGCTAGTCTCTCGTTGGTTCCCCGTCTTCCCGTTCATCCTCAGGACAAATTGCAACCTGTACGGAACAGGAGGTTAAAGGTGCTGATGCTCCAAGTAGGGAGATTGCTAGTAACGCGGCTGGAATGGCGAACCCGGGCACAAGGAGATGAGAAATGAGGTGCGTTTTAGAAACCTTTCCCCATCACACAGTGTACCATCTTCTGGGTTTCTCATGCATGTTTTCGATGTAGGAAGATGCCCTTGAACCTGGAGATTTGGGACCCATGCGATGGGTACCACGCAGTATTACTTTAAAGGGTCTGCGTTTGCTCACCCAACCTCACCAAACCTCTCAGCCCCAAGAGTGTCCACCCTTATGTCTCATCCAGCTGTGGGTCTAGATATGGTCAATCCAGGTTGCATCACAGCCCCTGAACTCATTGTGTAAGAATTTCTATCTCTTTCACTGTCGTTGTTTCATGGGTTTTTCAAAGTAATTTATTTTCATAATGGGGTTTAGCTGCTTTTCACGGCTGTGTTTATGCCGCTTTACACCCACTTGACACACTAACAGAGAGATATCAATACATAGGTTTTAAGATTATTACTAGTCAGATATATTCTTGTGCGGTGAATAGGGCGTGTTGAGTCCAGTTCTCTGAGCAAGGAGTAGGTCTTGTCTACTACATATTGGGTTTATGGAACGGTATCTGAGCTAATTTGATACCCTTGTTTTATGTATCACCCCACCTCACCTTTCCCGTTAAGCAGCCATAGTGTGTTTTCTGCATGTGTGACTCTGTTCTGTTTTGTAATTCAGTTCAAGTGTAACGGTTTTTACATTCCCTCTAAAAGTGATACCTTATGAGAAGTGTCCTTTTCTGTGTGACTTATTTCACGTAGAATCGTCGTACCTAAATCCACTCATCATGCTGCTACTAACCTTATGACATTGATTTCATGGCTGAGTGATATTCCATTGTACATAAGGACCACAACTTCTTTATCCATTTTTCTCTTTCCTGGGATATTTAAGGTGGAATGAAGTGGAGGTCCTTGTCAACAGAGCAGCCCTCAACTTTGGGGTGCTTGTGTCTTGCTGATTTTTCATTTTCCCAATTTATACCCCCATGAGTGGAAGTGCCCTATGCTCTCTAAGCTGTGTTTTTTAGATGTTTCAGGACTCACCGTACACTTCTCCAGAGTGGCTGTTGGCAATTTACATCCCGCCCATCAGTGTAGCAAGGCTCCCATTTCTCCATGGCCTGTCCTGCATTTCTGGTTTTGACACTTCAGCATGGCCCTTTTGACCGATGGGAAGCGAGACTTCTCTGTAGTGCTGATTTGCCTTTCCAGGTTGATTGGTTGGCCAAAAAGGGCGTATGCGTTTTTTCCTGAATATATTCAGGAAAAAACGCATACGCCCTTTTTGGCCAAGGGCATCATTGTCAACGTTTTGCCGCTTTTCATGTGCTTTAAAGGCAATTCGTATCTACCTCCTGAAATCTGTTTCATGCAATTCTGCCTTGATTTCAAATCCTCTTCTTTGCCTTCCCTCAATATATTTGTGGACGAGAGTTATCATTTATAACTCTGCAGGTTTGTGAATTGCAGTGCCCTGAACCTCCATTTTACAACTCGCTTTTTTGGGAGCTGGCCGCAAAAGCGCAGGATGGCTTCAGGTCCTGTTCTGGTTCCGGGGGGCAGGCTGAGCCTGTGGTTAATTCTTCTTCCTGATGGGAAAATAGAGTGACCTGTGCCTGTCCCGACACCAAGAGCTAGTCTCTCGTTGGTTCCCCGTCTTCCCGTTCATCCTCAGGACAAATTGCAACCTGTACGGAACAGGAGGTTAAAGGTGCTGATGCTCCAAGTAGGGAGATTGCTAGTAACGTGGCTGGAATGGCGAACCCGGGCACAAGGAGATGAGAAATGAGGTGCGTTTTAGAAACCTTTCCCCATCACACGGTGTACCATCTTCTGGGTTTCTCATGCATGTTTTTGATGTAGGAAGATGCCCTTGAACCTGGAGATTTGGGACCCATGCGATGGGTACCACGCAGTATTACTTTAAAGGGTCTGCGTTTGCTCACCCAACCTCACCAAACCTCTCAGCCCCAAGAGTGTCCACCCTTATGTCTCATCCAGCTGTGGGTCTAGATATGGTCAATCCAGGTTGCATCACAGCCCCTGAACTCATTGTGTAAGAATTTCTATCTCTTTCACTGTCGTTGTTTCATGGGTTTTTCAAAGTAATTTATTTTCATAATGGGGTTTAGCTGCTTTTCACGGCTGTGTTTATGCCGCTTTACACCCACTTGACACACTAACAGAGAGATATCAATACATAGGTTTTAAGATTATTACTAGTCAGATATATTCTTGTGCGGTGAATAGGGCGTGTTGAGTCCAGTTCTCTGAGCAAGGAGTAGGTCTTGTCTACTACATATTGGGTTTATGGAATGGTATCTGAGCTAATTTGATACCCTTGTTTTATGTATCACCCCACCTCACCTTTCCCGTTAAGCAGCCATGGTGTGTTTTCTGCATGTGTGACTCTGTTCTGTTTTGTAATTCAGTTCAAGTGTAACGGTTTTTACATTCCCTCTATCAGTGATACCTTATGAGAAGTGTCCTTTTCTGTGTGACTTATTTCACTTAGAATCGTCGTACCTAAATCCACTCATCATGCTGCTACTAACCTTATGACATTGATTTCATGGCTGAGTGATATTCCATTGTACATAAGGACCACAACTTCTTTATCCATTTTTCTCTTTCCTGGGATATTTAAGGTGGAATGAAGTGGAGGTCCTTGTCAACAGAGCAGCCCTCAACTTTGGGGTGCTTGTGTCTTGCTGATTTTTAATTTTCCCAATTTATACCCCCATGAGTGTAAGTGCCCTATGCTCTCTAAGCTGTGTTTTTCAGATGTTTCAGGACACACCGTACACTTCTCCAGAGTGGCTGTTGGCAATTTACATCCCGCCCATCAGTGTAGCAAGGCTCCCATTTCTCCATGGCCTGTCCTGCATTTCTGGTTTTGACACTTTTTTCAGCATGGCCCTTTTGACCGATGGGAAGGGAGACTTCTCTGTAGCGCTAATTTGCCTTTCCAGGTTGCTTGGTTGGCCAAAAAGGGCGTATGCGTTTTTTCCTGAATATATTCAGGAAAAAACGCATACGCCCTTTTTGGCCAAGGGCATCATTGTCAACGTTTTGCCGCTTTTCATGTGCTTTAAAGGCGATTCGTATCTACCTCCTGAAATCTGTTTCGTGCAATTCTGCCTTGATTTCAAATCCTCTTCTTTGCCTTCCCTCAATATATTTGTGGACGAGAGTTATCATTTATAACTCTGCAGGTTTGTGATTTGCAGTGCCCTGAACCTCCATTTTACAACTCGCTTTTTTGGGAGCTGGCCGCAAAAGCGCAGGATGGCTTCAGGCCCTGTTCTGGTTGCGGGGGGCAGGCTGAGCCTGTGGTTAATTCTTCTTCCTGATGGGAAAATAGAGTGACCTGTGCCTGTCCCGACACCAAGAGCTAGTCTCTCGTTGGTTCCCCGTCTTCCCGTTCATCCTCAGGACAAATTGCAACCTGTACGGAACAGGAGGTTAAAGGTGCTGATGCTCCAAGTAGGGAGATTGCTAGTAACGCGGCTGGAATGGCGAACCCGGGCACAAGGAGATGAGAAATGAGGTGCGTTTTAGAAACCTTTCCCCATCACACAGTGTACCATCTTCTGGGTTTCTCATGCATGTTTTCGATGTAGGAAGATGCCCTTGAACCTGGAGATTTGGGACCCATGCGATGGGTACCACGCAGTATTACTTTAAAGGGTCTGCGTTTGCTCACCCAACCTCACCAAACCTCTCAGCCCCAAGAGTGTCCACCCTTATGTCTCATCCAGCTGTGGGTCTAGATATGGTCAATCCAGGTTGCATCACAGCCCCTGAACTCATTGTGTAAGAATTTCTATCTCTTTCACTGTCGTTGTTTCATGGGTTTTTCAAAGTAATTTATTTTCATAATGGGGTTTAGCTGCTTTTCACGGCTGTGTTTATGCCGCTTTACACCCACTTGACACACTAACAGAGAGATATCAATACATAGGTTTTAAGATTATTACTAGTCAGATATATTCTTGTGCGGTGAATAGGGCGTGTTGAGTCCAGTTCTCTGAGCAAGGAGTAGGTCTTGTCTACTACATATTGGGTTTATGGAACGGTATCTGAGCTAATTTGATACCCTTGTTTTATGTATCACCCCACCTCACCTTTCCCGTTAAGCAGCCATAGTGTGTTTTCTGCATGTGTGACTCTGTTCTGTTTTGTAATTCAGTTCAAGTGTAACGGTTTTTACATTCCCTCTATCAGTGATACCTTATGAGAAGTGTCCTTTTCTGTGTGACTTATTTCACTTAGAATCGTCGTACCTAAATCCACTCATCATGCTGCTACTAACCTTATGACATTGATTTCATGGCTGAGTGATATTCCATTGTACATAAGGACCACAACTTCTTTATCCATTTTTCTCTTTCCTGGGATATTTAAGGTGGAATGAAGTGGAGGTCCTTGTCAACAGAGCAGCCCTCAACTTTGGGGTGCTTGTGTCTTGCTGATTTTTAATTTTCCCAATTTATACCCCCATGAGTGGAAGTGCCCTATGCTCTCTAAGCTGTGTTTTTCAGATGTTTCAGGACACACCGTACACTTCTCCAGAGTGGCTGTTGGCAATTTACATCCCGCCCATCAGTGTAGCAAGGCTCCCATTTCTCCATGGCCTGTCCTGCATTTCTGGTTTTGACACTTTTTTCAGCATGGCCCTTTTGACCGATGGGAAGCGAGACTTCTCTGTAGCGCTGATTTGCCTTTCCAGGTTGCTTGGTTGGCCAAAAAGGGCGTATGCGTTTTTTCCTGAATATATTCAGGAAAAAACGCATACGCCCTTTTTGGCCAAGGGCATCATTGTCACCGTTTTGCCGCTTTTCATGTGCTTTAAAGGCGATTCGTATCTACCTCCTGAAATCTGTTTCGTGCAATTCTGCCTTGATTTCAAATCCTCTTCTTTGCCTTCCCTCAATATATTTGTGGACGAGAGTTATCATTTATAACTCTGCAGGTTTGTGAATTGCAGTGCCCTGAACCTCCATTTTACAACTCGCTTTTTTGGGAGCTGGCCGCAAAAGCGCAGGATGGCTTCAGGCCCTGTTCTGGTTGCGGGGGGCAGGCTGAGCCTGTGGTTAATTCTTCTTCCTGATGGGAAAATAGAGTGACCTGTGCCTGTCCCGACACCAAGAGCTAGTCTCTCGTTGGTTCCCCGTCTTCCCGTTCATCCTCAGGACAAATTGCAACCTGTACGGAACAGGAGGTTAAAGGTGCTGATGCTCCAAGTAGGGAGATTGCTAGTAAAGCGGCTGGAATGGCGAACACGGGCACAAGGAGATGAGAAATGAGGTGCGTTTTAGAAACCTTTCCCCATCACACGGTGTACCATCTTCTGGGTTTCTCATGCATGTTTGCGATGTAGGAAGATGCCCTTGAACCTGGAGATTTGGGACCCATGCGATGGGTACCACGCAGTATTACTTTAAAGGGTCTGCGTTTGCTCACCCAACCTCACCAAACCTCTCAGCCCCAAGAGTGTCCACCCTTATGTCTCATCCAGCTGTGGGTCTAGATATGGTCAATCCAGGTTGCATTACAGCCCCTGAACGCATTGTGTAAGAATTTCTATCTCTTTCACTGTTGTTGTTTCATGGGTTTTTCAAAGTAATTTATTTTCATAATGGGGTTTAGCTGCTTTTCACGGCTGTGTTTATGCCGCTTTACACCCACTTGACACACTAACAGAGAGATATCAATACATAGGTTTTAAGATTATTACTAGTCAGATATATTCTTGTGCGGTGAATAGGGCGTGTTGAGTCCAGTTCTCTGAGCAAGGAGTAGGTCTTGTCTACTACATATTGGGTTTATGGAACGGTATCTGAGCTAATTTGATACCCTTGTTTTATGTATCACCCCACCTCACCTTTCCCGTTAAGCAGCCATAGTGTGTTTTCTGCATGTGTGACTCTGTTCTGTTTTGTAATTCAGTTCAAGTGTAACGGTTTTTACATTCCCTCTAAAAGTGATACCTTATGAGAAGTGTCCTTTTCTGTGTGACTTATTTCACGTAGAATCGTCGTACCTAAATCCACTCATCATGCTGCTACTAACCTTATGACATTGATTTCATGGCTGAGTGATATTCCATTGTACATAAGGACCACAACTTCTTTATCCATTTTTCTCTTTCCTGGGATATTTAAGGTGGAATGAAGTGGAGGTCCTTGTCAACAGAGCAGCCCTCAACTTTGGGGTGCTTGTGTCTTGCTGATTTTTCATTTTCCCAATTTATACCCCCATGAGTGGAAGTGCCCTATGCTCTCTAAGCTGTGTTTTTTAGATGTTTCAGGACTCACCGTACACTTCTCCAGAGTGGCTGTTGGCAATTTACATCCCGCCCATCAGTGTAGCAAGGCTCCCATTTCTCCATGGCCTGTCCTGCATTTCTGGTTTTGACACTTCAGCATGGCCCTTTTGACCGATGGGAAGCGAGACTTCTCTGTAGCGCTGATTTGCCTTTCCAGGTTGATTGGTTGGCCAAAAAGGGCGTATGCGTTTTTTCCTGAATATATTCAGGAAAAAACGCATACGCCCTTTTTGGCCAAGGGCATCATTGTCAACGTTTTGCCGCTTTTCATGTGCTTTAAAGGCAATTCGTATCTACCTCCTGAAATCTGTTTCATGCAATTCTGCCTTGATTTCAAATCCTCTTCTTTGCCTTCCCTCAATATATTTGTGGACGAGAGTTATCATTTATAACTCTGCAGGTTTGTGAATTGCAGTGCCCTGAACCTCCATTTTACAACTCGCTTTTTTGGGAGCTGGCCGCAAAAGCGCAGGATGGCTTCAGGTCCTGTTCTGGTTCCGGGGGGCAGGCTGAGCCTGTGGTTAATTCTTCTTCCTGATGGGAAAATAGAGTGACCTGTGCCTGTCCCGACACCAAGAGCTAGTCTCTCGTTGGTTCCCCGTCTTCCCGTTCATCCTCAGGACAAATTGCAACCTGTACGGAACAGGAGGTTAAAGGTGCTGATGCTCCAAGTAGGGAGATTGCTAGTAACGTGGCTGGAATGGCGAACCCGGGCACAAGGAGATGAGAAATGAGGTGCGTTTTAGAAACCTTTCCCCATCACACGGTGTACCATCTTCTGGGTTTCTCATGCATGTTTTCGATGTAGGAAGATGCCCTTGAACCTGGAGATTTGGGACCCATGCGATGGGTACCACGCAGTATTACTTTAAAGGGTCTGCGTTTGCTCACCCAACCTCACCAAACCTCTCAGCCCCAAGAGTGTCCACCCTTATGTCTCATCCAGCTGTAGGTCTAGATATGGTCAATCCAGGTTGCATCACAGCCCCTGAACTCATTGTGTAAGAATTTCTATCTCTTTCACTGTCGTTGTTTCATGGGTTTTTCAAAGTAATTTATTTTCATAATGGGGTTTAGCTGCTTTTCACGGCTGTGTTTATGCCGCTTTACACCCACTTGACACACTAACAGAGAGATATCAATACATAGGTTTTAAGATTATTACTAGTCAGATATATTCTTGTGCGGTGAATAGGGCGTGTTGAGTCCAGTTCTCTGAGCAAGGAGTAGGTCTTGTCTACTACATATTGGGTTTATGGAATGGTATCTGAGCTAATTTGATACCCTTGTTTTATGTATCACCCCACCTCACCTTTACCGTTAAGCAGCCATAGTGTGTTTTCTGCATGTGTGACTCTGTTCTGTTTTGTAATTCAGTTCAAGTGTAACGGTTTTTACATTCCCTCTATCAGTGATACCTTATGAGAAGTGTCCTTTTCTGTGTGACTTATTTCACTTAGAATCGTCGTACCTAAATCCACTCATCATGCTGCTACTAACCTTATGACATTGATTTCATGGCTGAGTGATATTCCATTGTACATAAGGACCACAACTTCTTTATCCATTTTTCTCTTTCCTGGGATATTTAAGGTGGAATGAAGTGGAGGTCCTTGTCAACAGAGCAGCCCTCAACTTTGGGGTGCTTGTGTCTTGCTGATTTTTCATTTTCCCAATTTATACCCCCATGAGTGGAAGTGCCCTATGCTCTCTAAGCTGTGTTTTTCAGATGTTTCAGGACACACCGTACACTTCTCCAGAGTGGCTGTTGGCAATTTACATCCCGCCCATCAGTGTAGCAAGGCTCCCATTTCTCCATGGCCTGTCCTGCATTTCTGGTTTTGACACTTTTTTCAGCATGGCCCTTTTGACCGATGGGAAGGGAGACTTCTCTGTAGCGCTAATTTGCCTTTCCAGGTTGCTTGGTTGGCCAAAAAGGGCGTATGCGTTTTTTCCTGAATATATTCAGGAAAAAACGCATACGCCCTTTTTGGCCAAGGGCATCATTGTCAAAGTTTTGCCGCTTTTCATGTGCTTTAAAGGTGATTCGTATCTACCTCTTGAAATCTGTTTCGTGCAATTCTGCCTTGATTTCAAATCCTCTTCTTTGCCTTCCCTCAATATATTTGTGGACGAGAGTTATCATTTATAACTCTGCAGGTTTGTGAATTGCAGTGCCCTGAACCTCCATTTTACAACTCGCTTTTTTGGGAGCTGGCCGCAAAAGCGCAGGATGGCTTCAGGCCCTGTTCTGGTTGCGGGGGGCAGGCTGAGCCTGTGGTTAATTCTTCTTCCTGATGGGAAAATAGAGTGACCTGTGCCTGTCCCGACACCAAGAGCTAGTCTCTCGTTGGTTCCCCGTCTTCCCGTTCATCCTCAGGACAAATTGCAACCTGTACGGAACAGGAGGTTAAAGGTGCTGATGCTCCAAGTAGGGAGATTGCTAGTAAAGCGGCTGGAATGGCGAACCCGGGCACAAGGAGATGAGAAATGAGGTGCGTTTTAGAAACCTTTCCCCATCACACAGTGTACCATCTTCTGGGTTTCTCATGCATGTTTTCGATGTAGGAAGATGCCCTTGAACCTGGAGATTTGGGACCCATGCGATGGGTACCACGCAATATTCCTTTAAAGGGTCTGCGTTTGCTCACCCAACCTCACCAAACCTCTCAGCCCCAAGAGTGTCCACCCTTATGTCTCATCCAGCTGTGGGTCTAGATATGGTCAATCCAGGTTGCATCACAGCCCCTGAACTCATTGTGTAAGAATTTCTATCTCTTTCACTGTCGTTGTTTCATGGGTTTTTCAAAGTAATTTATTTTCATAATGTGGTTTAGCTGCTTTTCACGGCTGTGTTTATGCCGCTTTACACCCACTTGACACACTAACAGAGAGATATCAATACATAGGTTTTAAGATTATTACTAGTCAGATATATTCTTGTGCGGTGAATAGGGCGTGTTGAGTCCAGTTCTCTGAGCAAGGAGTACGTCTTGTCTACTACATATTGGGTTTATGGACTGGTATCTGAGCTAATTTGATACCCTTGTTTTATGTATCACCCCACCTCACCTTTCCCGTTAAGCAGCCATAGTCTGTTTTCTGCATGTGTGACTCTGTTCTGTTTTGTAATTCAGTTCAAGTGTAACGGTTTTTACATTCCCTCTAAAAGTGATACCTTATGAGAAGTGTCCTTTTCTGTGTGACTTATTTCAGTTAGAATCGTCGTACCTAAATCCACTCATCATGCTGCTACTAACCTTATGACATTGATTTCATGGCTGAGTGATATTCCATTGTACATAAGGACCACAACTTCTTTATCCATTTTTCTCTTTCCTTGGATATTTAAGGTGGAATGAAGTGGAGGTCCTTGTCAACAGAGCAGCCCTCAACTTTGGGGTGCTTGTGTCTTGCTGATTTTTAATTTTCCCAATTTATACCCCCATGAGTGGAAGTGCCCTATGCTCTCTAAGCTGTGTTTTTCAGATGTTTCAGAACACACCGTACACTTCTCCAGAGTGGCTGTTGGCAATTTACATCCCGCCCATCAGTGTAGCAAGGCTCCCATTTCTCCATGGCCTGTCCTGCATTTCTGGTTTTGACACTTTTTTCAGCATGGCCCTTTTGACCGATGGGAAGCGAGACTTCTCTGTAGCGCTGATTTGCCTTTCCAGGTTGCTTGGTTGGCCAAAAAGGGCGTATGCGTTTTTTCCTGAATATATTCAGGAAAAAACGCATACGCCCTTTTTGGCCAAGGGCATCATTGTCAACGTTTTGCCGCTTTTCATGTGCTTTAAAGGCGATTCGTATCTACCTCCTGAAATCTGTTTCGTGCAATTCTGCCTTGATATCAAATCCTCTTCTTTGCCTTCCCTCAATATATTTGTGGACGAGAGTTATCATTTATAACTCTGCAGGTTTGTGAATTGCAGTGCCCTGAACCTCCATTTTACAACTCGCTTTTTTGTGAGCTGGCCGCAAAAGCGCAGGATGGCTTCAGGCCCTGTTCTGGTTCCGGGGGGCAGGCTGAGCCTGTGGTTAATTCTTCTTCCTGATGGGAAAATAGAGTGACCTGTGCCTGTCCCGACACCAAGAGCTAGTCTCTCGTTGGTTCCCCGTCTTCCCGTTCATCCTCAGGACAAATTGCAACCTGTACGGAACAGGAGGTTAAAGGTGCTGATGCTCCAAGTAGGGAGATTGCTAGTAAAGCGGCTGGAAAGGCGAACCCGGGCACAAGGAGATGAGAAATGAGGGGCGTTTTAGAAACCTTTCCCCATCACACAGTGTACCATCTTCTGGGTTTCTCATGCATGTTTTCGATGTAGGAAGATGCCCTTGAACCTGGAGATTTGGGACCCATGCGATGGGTACCACGCAGTATTACTTTAAAGGGTCTGCGTTTGCTCACCCAACCTCACCAAACCTCTCAGCCCCAAGAGTGTCCACCCTTATGTCTCATCCAGCTGTGGGTCTAGATATGGTCAATCCAGGTTGCATCACAGCCCCTGAACGCATTGTGTAAGAATTTCTCTCTCTTTCACTGTCATTGTTTCATGGGTTTTTCAAAGTAATTTATTTTCATAATGGGGTTTAGCTGCTTTTCACGGCTGTGTTTATGCCGCTTTACACCCACTTGACACACTAGCAGAGAGATATCAATACATAGGTTTTAAGATTATTACTAGTCAGATATATTCTTGTGCGGTGAATAGGGCGTGTTGAGTCCAGTTCTCTGAGCAAGGAGTAGGTCTTGTCTACTACATATTGGGTTTATGGAACGGTATCTGAGCTAATTTGATACCCTTGTTTTATGTATCACCCCACCTCACCTTTCCCGTTAAGCAGCCATAGTGTGTTTTCTGCATGTGTGACTCTGTTCTGTTTTGTAATTCAGTTCAAGTGTAACGGTTTTTACATTCCCTCTAAAAGTGAAACCTTATGAGAAGTGTCCTTTTCTGTGTGACTTATTTCACTTAGAATCGTCGTACCTAAATCCACTCATCATGCTGCTACTAACCTTATGACATTGATTTCATGGCTGAGTGATATTCCATTGTACATAAGGACCACAACTTCTTTATCCATTTTTCTCTTTCCTTGGATATTTAAGGTGGAATGAAGTGGAGGTCCTTGTCAACAGAGCAGCCCTCAACTTTGGGGTGCTTGTGTCTTGCTGATTTTTCATTTTCCCAATTTATACCCCCATGAGTGGAAGTGCCCTATGCTCTCTAAGCTGTGTTTTTCAGATGTTTCAGGACACACCGTACACTTCTCCAGAGTGGCTGTTGGCAATTTACATCCCGCCCATCAGTGTAGCAAGGCTCCCATTTCTCCATGGCCTGTCCTGCATTTCTGGTTTTGACACTTTTTTCAGCATGGCCCTTTTGACCGATGGGAAGCGAGACTTCTCTGTAGCGCTGATTTGCCTTTCCAGGTTGCTTGGTTGGCCAAAAAGGGCGTATGCGTTTTTTCCTGAATATATTCAGGAAAAAACGCATACGCCCTTTTTGGCCAAGGGCATCATTGTCAACGTTTTGCCGCTTTTCATGTGCTTTAAAGGCGATTCGTATCTACCTCCTGAAATCTGTTTCGTGCAATTCTGCCTTGATTTCAAATCCTCTTCTTTGCCTTCCCTCAATATATTTGTGGACGAGAGTTATCATTTATAACTCTGCAGGTTTGTGAATTGCAGTGCCCTGAACCTCCATTTTACAACTCGCTTTTTTGGGAGCTGGCCGCAAAAGCGCAGGATGGCTTCAGGCCCTGTTCTGGTTGCGGGGGGCAGGCTGAGCCTGTGGTTAATTCTTCTTCCTGATGGGAAAATAGAGTGACCTGTGCCTGTCCCGACACCAAGAGCTAGTCTCTCGTTGGTTCCCCGTCTTCCCGTTCATCCTCAGGACAAATTGCAACCTGTACGGAACAGGAGGTTAAAGGTGCTGATGCTCCAAGTAGGGAGATTGCTAGTAAAGCGGCTGGAATGGCGAACCCGGGCACAAGGAGATGAGAAATGAGGTGCGTTTTAGAAACCTTTCCCCATCACACGGTGTACCATCTTCTGGGTTTCTCATGCATGTTTTCGATGTAGGAAGATGCCCTTGAAGCTGGAGATTTGGGACCCATGCGATGGGTACCACGCAGTATTACTTTAAAGGGTCTGCGTTTGCTCACCCAACCTCACCAAACCTCTCAGCCCCAAGAGTGTCCACCCTTATGTCTCATCCAGCTGTGGGTCTAGATATGGTCAATCCAGGTTGCATCACAGCCCCTGAACTCATTTTGTAAGAATTTCTATCTCTTTCACTGTCGTTGTTTCATGGGTTTTTCAAAGTAATTTATTTTCATAATGGGGTTTAGCTGCTTTTCACGGCTGTGTTTATGCCGCTTTACACCCACTTGACACACTAGCAGAGAGATATCAATACATAGGTTTTAAGATTATTACTAGTCAGATATATTCTTGTGCGGTGAATAGGGCGTGTTGAGTCCAGTTCTCTGAGCAAGGAGTAGGTCTTGTCTACTACATATTGGGTTTATGGAACGGTATCTGAGCTAATTTGATACCCTTGTTTTATGTATCACCCCACCTCACCTTTCCCGTTAAGCAGCCATAGTGTGTTTTCTGCATGTGTGACTCTGTTCTGTTTTGTAATTCAGTTCAAGTGTAACGGTTTTTACATTCCCTCTATAAGTGATACCTTATGAGAAGTGTCCTTTTCTGTGTGACTTATTTCACTTAGAATCGTCGTACCTAAATCCACTCATCATGCTGCTACTAACCTTATGACATTGATTTCATGGCTGAGTGATATTCCATTGTACATAAGGACCACAACTTCTTTATCCATTTTTCTCTTTCCTGGGATATTTAAGGTGGAATGAAGTGGAGGTCCTTGTCAACAGAGCAGCCCTCAACTTTGGGGTGCTTGTGTCTTGCTGATTTTTCATTTTCCCAATTTATACCCCCATGAGTGGAAGTGCCCTATGCTCTCTAAGCTGTGTTTTTCAGATGTTTCAGGACACACCGTACACTTCTCCAGAGTGGCTGTTGGCAATTTACATCCCGCCCATCAGTGTAGCAAGGCTCCCATTTCTCCATGGCCTGTCCTGCATTTCTGGTTTTGACACTTTTTTCAGCATGGCCCTTTTGACCGATGGGAAGCGAGACTTCTCTGTAGCGCTGATTTGCCTTTCCAGGTTGCTTGGTTGGCCAAAAAGGGCGTATGCGTTTTTTCCTGAATATAGTCAGGAAAAAACGCATACGCCCTTTTTGGCCAAGGGCATCATTGTCAACGTTTTGCCGCTTTTCATGTGCTTTAAAGGCGATTCGTATCTACCTCCTGAAATCTGTTTCGTGCAATTCTGCCTTGATTTCAAATCCTCTTCTTTGCCTTCCCTCAATATATTTGTGGACGAGAGTTATCATTTATAACTCTGCAGGTTTGTGAATTGCAGTGCCCTGAACCTCCATTTTACAACTCGCTTTTTTGGGAGCTGGCCGCAAAAGCGCAGGATGGCTTCAGGCCCTGTTCTGGTTGCGGGGGGCAGGCTGAGCCTGTGGTTAATTCTTCTTCCTGATGGGAAAATAGAGTGACCTGTGCCTGTCCCGACACCAAGAGCTAGTCTCTCGTTGGTTCCCCGTCTTCCCGTTCATCCTCAGGACAAATTGCAACCTGTACGGAACAGGAGGTTAAAGGTGCTGATGCTCCAAGTAGGGAGATTGCTAGTAAAGCGGCTGGAATGGCGAACCCGGGCACAAGGAGATGAGAAATGAGGTGCGTTTTAGAAACCTTTCCCCATCACACGGTGTACCATCTTCTGGGTTTCTCATGCATGTTTTCGATGTAGGAAGATGCCCTTGAAGCTGGAGATTTGGGACCCATGCGATGGGTACCACGCAGTATTACTTTAAAGGGTCTGCGTTTGCTCACCCAACCTCACCAAACCTCTCAGCCCCAAGAGTGTCCACCCTTATGTCTCATCCAGCTGTGGGTCTAGATATGGTCAATCCAGGTTGCATCACAGCCCCTGAACTCATTTTGTAAGAATTTCTATCTCTTTCACTGTCGTTGTTTCATGGGTTTTTCAAAGTAATTTATTTTCATAATGGGGTTTAGCTGCTTTTCACTGCTGTGTTTATGCCGCTTTACACCCACTTGACACACTAACAGAGAGATATCAATACATAGGTTTTAAGATTATTACTAGTCAGATATATTCTTGTGCGGTGAATAGGGCGTGTTGAGTCCAGTTCTCTGAGCAAGGAGTAGGTCTTGTCTATTACATATTGGGTTTATGGAACGGTATCTGAGCTAATTTGATACCCTTGTTTTATGTATCACCCCACCTCACCTTTCCCGTTAAGCAGCCATAGTCTGTTTTCTGCATGTGTGACTCTGTTCTGTTTTGTAATTCAGTTCAAGTGTAACGGTTTTTACATTCCCTCTAAAAGTGAAACCTTATGAGAAGTGTCCTTTTCTGTGTGACTTATTTCACTTAGAATCGTCGTACCTAAATCCACTCATCATGCTGCTACTAACCTTATGACATTGATTTCATGGCTGAGTGATATTCCATTGTACATAAGGACCACAACTTCTTTATCCATTTTTCTCTTTCCTGGGATATCTAAGTTGGAATGAAGTGGAGGTCCTTGTCAACAGAGCAGCCCTCAACTTTGGGGTGCTTGTGTCTTGCTGATTTTTCATTTTCCCAATTTATACCCCCATGAGTGGAAGTGCCCTATGCTCTCTAAGCTGTGTTTTTCAGATGTTTCAGGACACACCGTACACTTCTCCAGAGTGGCTGTTGGCAATTTACATCCCGCCCATCAGTGTAGCAAGGCTCCCATTTCTCCATGGCCTGTCCTGCATTTCTGGTTTTGACACTTTTTTCAGCATGGCCCTTTTGACCGATGGGAAGCGAGACTTCTCTGTAGCACTGATTTGCCTTTCCAGGTTGCTTGGTTGGCCAAAAAGGGCGTATGCGTTTTTTCCTGAATATATTCAGGAAAAAACGCATACGCCCTTTTTGGCCAAGGGCATCATTGTCAACGTTTTGCCGCTTTTCATGTGCTTTAAAGGCGATTCGTATCTACCTCCTGAAATCTGCTTCGTGCATTTCTGCCTTGATTTCAAATCCTCTTCTTTGCCTTCCCTCAATATATTTGTGGACGAGAGTTATCATTTATAACTCTGCAGGTTTGTGAATCGCAGTGCCCTGAACCTCCATTTTACAACTCGCTTTTTTGGGAGCTGGCCGCAGAAGCGCAGGATGGCTTCAGGCCTTCCTCTGGTTCCGGGGGGCAGGCTGAGCCTGTGGTTAATTCTTCTTCCTGATGGGAAAATAGAGTGACCTGTGCCTGTCCCGAAACCAAGAGCTAGTCTCTCATTGGTTCCCCGTCTTCCCGTTCATCCTCAGGACAAATTGCAACCTGTACGGAACACTAGGTTAAAGGTGCTGATGCTCCAAGTAGGGAGATTGCTAGTAAAGCGGCTGGAATGGCGAACCCGGGCACAAGGAGATGAGAAATGAGGTGCGTTTTAGAAACCTTTCCCCATCACACGGTGTACTATCTTCTGGGTTTCTCATGCATGTTTTCGATGTAGGAAGATGCCCTTGAAGCTGGAGATTTGGGACCCATGTGATGGGTACCACGCAGTATTACTTTAAAGGGTCTGCGTTTGCTCACCCAACCTCACCAAACCTCTCAGCCCCAAGAGTGTCCACCCTTATGTCTCATCCAGCTGTGGGTCTAGATATGGTCAATCCAGGTTGCATCACAGCCCCTGAACGCATTGTGTAAGAATTTCTCTCTCTTTCACTGTCGTTGTTTCATGGGTTTTTCAAAGTAATTTATTTTCATAATGGGGTTTAGCTGCTTTTCACTGCTGTGTTTATGCCGCTTTACACCCACTTGACACACTAACAGAGAGATATCAATACATAGGTTTTAAGATTATTACTAGTCAGATATATTCTTGTGCGGTGAATAGGGCGTGTTGAGTCCAGTACTCTGAGCAAGGAGTAGGTCTTGTCTATTACATATTGGGTTTATGGAACGGTATCTGAGCTAATTTGATACCCTTGTTTTATGTATCACCCCACCTCACCTTTCCCGTTAAGCAGCCATAGTGTGTTTTCTGCATGTGTGACTCTGTTCTGTTTTGTAATTCAGTCCAAGTGTAACGGTTTTTACATTCCCTCTATCAGTGATACCTTATGAGAAGTGTCCTTTTCTGTGTGACTTATTTCACTTAGAATCGTCGTACCTAAATCCACTCATCATGCTGCTACTAACCTTATGACATTGATTTCATGGCTGAGTGATATTCCATTGTACATAAGGACCACAACTTCTTTATCCATTTTTCTCTTTCCTGGGATATTGAAGGTGGAATGAAGTGGAGGTCCTTGTCAACAGAGCAGCCCTCAACTTTGGGGTGCTTGTGTCTTGCTGATTTTTCATTTTCCCAATTTATACCCCCATGAGTGGAAGTGCCCTATGCTCTCTAAGCTGTGTTTTTCAGATGTTTCAGGACACACCGTACACTTTTCCTGAGTGGCTGTTGGCAATTTACATCCCGCCCATCAGTGTAGCAAGGCTCCCATTTCTCCATGGCCTGTCCTGCATTTCTGGTTTTGACACTTTTTTCAGCATGGCCCTTTTGACCGATGGGAAGCGAGACTTCTCTGTAGCGCTGACTTGCCTTTCCAGGTTGCTTGGTTGGCCAAAAACGGCGTATGCGTTTTTTCCTGAATATATTCAGGAAAAAACGCATATGCCCTTTTTGGCCAAGGGCATCATTGTCAACGTTTTGCCGCTTTTCATGTGCTTTAAAGGCGATTCGTATCTACCTCCTGAAATCTGTTTCGTGCAATTCTGCCTTGATTTCAAATCCTCTTCTTTGCCTTCCCTCAATATATTTGTGGACGAGAGTTATCATTTATAACTCTGCAGGTTTGTGAATTGCAGTGCCCTGAACCTCCATTTTACAACTCGCTTTTTTGGGAGCTGGCCGCAAAAGCGCAGGATGGCTTCAGGCCCTGTTCTGGTTGCGGGGGGCAGGCTGAGCCTGTGGTTAATTCTTCTTCCTGATGGGAAAATAGAGTGACCTGTGCCTGTCCCAACACCAAGAGCTAGTCTCTCGTTGGTTCCCCGTCTTCCCGTTCATCCTCAGGACAAATTGCAACCTGTACGGAACAGGAGGTTAAAGGTGCTGATGCTCCAAGTAGGGAGATTGCTAGTAAAGTGGCTGGAATGGCGAACCCGGGCACAAGGAGATGAGAAATGAGGTGCGTTTTAGAAACCTTTCCCCATCACACGGTGTACCATCTTCTGGGTTTCTCATGCATGTTTTCGATGTAGGAAGATGCCCTTGAACCTGGAGATTTGGGACCCATGTGATGGGTACCACGCAGTATTACTTTAAAGGGTCTGCGTTTGCTCACCCAACCTCACCAAACCTCTCAGCCCCAAGAATGTCCACCCTTATGTCTCATCCAGGTGTGGGTCTAGATATGGTCAATCCAGGTTGCATCACAGCCCCTGAACTCATTGTGTAAGAATTTCTATCTCTTTCACTGTCGTTGTTTCACGGGTTTTTCAAAGTAATTTATTTTCATAATGGGGTTTAGCTGCTTTTCACGGCTGTGTTTATGCCGCTTTACACCCACTTGACACACTAACAGAGAGATATCAATACATAGGTTTTACGATTATTACTAGTCAGATATATTCTTGTGCGGTGAATAGGGCGTGTTGAGTCCAGTTCTCTGAGCAAGGAGTAGGTCTTGTCTACTACATATTGGGTTTATGGAACGGTATCTGAGCTAATTTGATACCCTTGTTTTATGTATCACCCCACCTCACCTTTCCCGTTAAGCAGCCATAGTGTGTTTTCTGCATGTGTGACTCTGTTCTGTTTTGTAATTCAGTTCAAGTGTAACGGTTTTTACATTCCCTCTAAAAGTGAAACCTTATGAGAAGTGTCCTTTTCTGTGTGACTTATTTCACTTAGAATCGTCGTACCTAAATCCACTCATCATGCTGCTACTAACCTTATGACATTGATTTCATGGCTGAGTGATATTCCATTGTACATAAGGACCACAACTTCTTTATCCATTTTTCTCTTTCCTTGGATATTTAAGGTGGAATGAAGTGGAGGTCCTTGTCAACAGAGCAGCCCTCAACTTTGGGGTGCTTGTGTCTTGCTGATTTTTCATTTTCCCAATTTATACCCCCATGAGTGGAAGTGCCCTATGCTCTCTAAGCTGTGTTTTTCAGATGTTTCAGGACACACCGTACACTTCTCCAGAGTGGCTGTTGGCAATTTACATCCCGCCCATCAGTGTAGCAAGGCTCCCATTTCTCCATGGCCTGTCCTGCATTTCTGGTTTTGACACTTTTTTCAGCATGGCCCTTTTGACCGATGGGAAGCGAGACTTCTCTGTAGCGCTGATTTGCCTTTCCAGGTTGCTTGGTTGGCCAAAAAGGGCGTATGCGTTTTTTCCTGAATATATTCAGGAAAAAACGCATACGCCCTTTTTGGCCAAGGGCATCATTGTCAACGTTTTGCCGCTTTTCATGTGCTTTAAAGGCGATTCGTATCTACCTCCTGAAATCTGTTTCGTGCAATTCTGCCTTGATTTCAAATCCTCTTCTTTGCCTTCCCTCAATATATTTGTGGACGAGAGTTATCATTTATAACTCTGCAGGTTTGTGAATTGCAGTGCCCTGAACCTCCATTTTACAACTCGCTTTTTTGGGAGCTGGCCGCAAAAGCGCAGGATGGCTTCAGGCCCTGTTCTGGTTGCGGGGGGCAGGCTGAGCCTGTGGTTAATTCTTCTTCCTGATGGGAAAATAGAGTGACCTGTGCCTGTCCCGACACCAAGAGCTAGTCTCTCGTTGGTTCCCCGTCTTCCCGTTCATCCTCAGGACAAATTGCAACCTGTACGGAACAGGAGGTTAAAGGTGCTGATGCTCCAAGTAGGGAGATTGCTAGTAAAGCGGCTGGAATGGCGAACCCGGGCACAAGGAGATGAGAAATGAGGTGCGTTTTAGAAACCTTTCCCCATCACACGGTGTACCATCTTCTGGGTTTCTCATGCATGTTTTCGATGTAGGAAGATGCCCTTGAAGCTGGAGATTTGGGACCCATGCGATGGGTACCACGCAGTATTACTTTAAAGGGTCTGCGTTTGCTCACCCAACCTCACCAAACCTCTCAGCCCCAAGAGTGTCCACCCTTATGTCTCATCCAGCTGTGGGTCTAGATATGGTCAATCCAGGTTGCATCACAGCCCCTGAACTCATTTTGTAAGAATTTCTATCTCTTTCACTGTCGTTGTTTCATGGGTTTTTCAAAGTAATTTATTTTCATAATGGGGTTTAGCTGCTTTTCACTGCTGTGTTTATGCCGCTTTACACCCACTTGACACACTAACAGAGAGATATCAATACATAGGTTTTAAGATTATTACTAGTCAGATATATTCTTGTGCGGTGAATAGGGCGTGTTGAGTCCAGTTCTCTGAGCAAGGAGTAGGTCTTGTCTACTACATATTGGGTTTATGGAATGGTATCTGAGCTAATTTGATACCCTTGTTTTATGTATCACCCCACCTCACCTTTCCCGTTAAGCAGCCATAGTCTCTTTTCTGCATGTGTGACTCTGTTCTGTTTTGTAATTCAGTTCAAGTGTAACGGTTTTTACATTCCCTCTATAAGTGATACCTTATGAGAAGTGTCCTTTTCTGTGTGACTTATTTCACTTAGAATCGTCGTACCTAAATCCACTCATCATGCTGCTACTAACCTTATGACATTGATTTCATGGCTGAGTGATATTCCATTGTACATAAGGACCACAACTTCTTTATCCATTTTTCTCTTTCCTGGGATATTTAAGGTGGAATGAAGTGGAGGTCCTTGTCAACAGAGCAGCCCTCAACTTTGGGGTGCTTGTGTCTTGCTGATTTTTCATTTTCCCAATTTATACCCCCATGAGTGGAAGTGCCCTATGCTCTCTAAGCTGTGTTTTTCAGATGTTTCAGGACACACCGTACACTTCTCCAGAGTGGCTGTTGGCAATTTACATCCCGCCCATCAGTGTAGCAAGGCTCCCATTTCTCCATGGCCTGTCCTGCATTTCTGGTTTTGACACTTTTTTCAGCATGGCCCTTTTGACCGATGGGAAGCGAGACTTCTCTGTAGCGCTGATTTGCCTTTCCAGGTTGCTTGGTTGGCCAAAAAGGGCGTATGCGTTTTTTCCTGAATATATTCAGGAAAAAACGCATACGCCCTTTTTGGCCAAGGGCATCATTGTCAACGTTTTGCCGCTTTTCATGTGCTTTAAAGGCGATTCGTATCTACCTCCTGAAATCTGTTTCGTGCAATTCTGCCTTGATTTCAAATCCTCTTCTTTGCCTTCCCTCAATATATTTGTGGACGAGAGTTATCATTTATAACTCTGCAGGTTTGTGAATTGCAGTGCCCTGAACCTCCATTTTACAACTCGCTTTTTTGGGAGCTGGCCGCAAAAGCGCAGGATGGCTTCAGGCCCTGTTCTGGTTGCGGGGGGCAGGCTGAGCCTGTGGTTAATTCTTCTTCCTGATGGGAAAATAGAGTGACCTGTGCCTGTCCCGACACCAAGAGCTAGTCTCTCGTTGGTTCCCCGTCTTCCCGTTCATCCTCAGGACAAATTGCAACCTGTACGGAACAGGAGGTTAAAGGTGCTGATGCTCCAAGTAGGGAGATTGCTAGTAAAGCGGCTGGAATGGCGAACCCGGGCACAAGGAGATGAGAAATGAGGTGCGTTTTAGAAACCTTTCCCCATCACACGGTGTACCATCTTCTGGGTTTCTCATGCATGTTTTCGATGTAGGAAGATGCCCTTGAACCTGGAGATTTGGGACCCATGCGATGGGTACCACGCAGTATTACTTTAAAGGGTCTGCGTTTGCTCACCCAACCTCACCAAACCTCTCAGCCCCAAGAGTGTCCACCCTTATGTCTCATCCAGCTGTGGGTCTAGATATGGTCAATCCAGGTTGCATCACAGCCCCTGAACTCATTTTGTAAGAATTTCTATCTCTTTCACTGTCGTTGTTTCATGGGTTTTTCAAAGTAATTTATTTTCATAATGGGGTTTAGCTGCTTTTCACGGCTGTGTTTATGCCGCTTTACACCCACTTGACACACTAGCAGAGAGATATCAATACATAGGTTTTAAGATTATTACTAGTCAGATATATTCTTGTGCGGTGAATAGGGCGTGTTGAGTCCAGTTCTCTGAGCAAGGAGTAGGTCTTGTCTACTACATATTGGGTTTATGGAACGGTATCTGAGCTAATTTGATACCCTTGTTTTATGTATCACCCCACCTCACCTTTCCCGTTAAGCAGCCATAGTGTGTTTTCTGCATGTGTGACTCTGTTCTGTTTTGTAATTCAGTTCAAGTGTAACGGTTTTTACATTCCCTCTATAAGTGATACCTTATGAGAAGTGTCCTTTTCTGTGTGACTTATTTCACTTAGAATCGTCGTACCTGAATCCACTCATCATGCTGCTACTAACCTTATGACATTGATTTCATGGCTGAGTGATATTCCATTGTACATAAGGACCACAACTTCTTTATCCATTTTTCTCTTTCCTGGGATATTTAAGGTGGAATGAAGTGGAGGTCCTTGTCAACAGAGCAGCCCTCAACTTTGGGGTGCTTGTGTCTTGCTGATTTTTCATTTTCCCAATTTATACCCCCATGAGTGGAAGTGCCCTATGCTCTCTAAGCTGTGTTTTTCAGATGTTTCAGGACACACCGTACACTTCTCCAGAGTGGCTCTTGGCAATTTACATCCCGCCCATCAGTGTAGCAAGGCTCCCATTTCTCCATGGCCTGTCCTGCATTTCTGGTTTTGACACTTTTTTCAGCATGGCCCTTTTGACCGATGGGAAGCGAGACTTCTCTGTAGCGCTGATTTGCCTTTCCAGGTTGCTTGGTTGGCCAAAAAGGGCGTATGCGTTTTTTCCTGAATATATTCAGGAAAAAACGCATACGCCCTTTTTGGCCAAGGGCATCATTGTCACCGTTTTGCCGCTTTTCATGTGCTTTAAAGGCGATTCGTATCTACCTCCTGAAATCTGTTTCGTGCAATTCTGCCTTGATTTCAAATCCTCTTCTTTGCCTTCCCTCAATATATTTGTGGACGAGAGTTATCATTTATAACTCTGCAGGTTTGTGAATTGCAGTGCCCTGAACCTCCATTTTACAACTCGCTTTTTTGGGAGCTGGCCGCAAAAGCGCAGGATGGCTTCAGGCCCTGTTCTGGTTGCGGGGGGCAGGCTGAGCCTGTGGTTAATTCTTCTTCCTGATGGGAAAATAGAGTGACCTGTGCCTGTCCCGACACCAAGAGCTAGTCTCTCGTTGGTTCCCCGTCTTCCCGTTCATCCTCAGGACAAATTGCAACCTGTACGGAACAGGAGGTTAAAGGTGCTGATGCTCCAAGTAGGGAGATTGCTAGTAAAGCGGCTGGAATGGCGAACCCGGGCACAAGGAGATGAGAAATGAGGTGCGTTTTAGAAACCTTTCCCCATCACACGGTGTACCATCTTCTGGGTTTCTCATGCATGTTTTCGATGTAGGAAGATGCCCTTGAACCTGGAGATTTGGGACCCATGCGATGGGTACCACGCAGTATTACTTTAAAGGGTCTGCGTTTGCTCACCCAACCTCACCAAACCTCTCAGCCCCAAGAGTGTCCACCCTTATGTCTCATCCAGCTGTGGGTCTAGATATGGTCAATCCAGGTTGCATCACAGCCCCTGAACTCATTTTGTAAGAATTTCTATCTCTTTCACTGTCGTTGTTTCATGGGTTTTTCAAAGTAATTTATTTTCATAATGGGGTTTAGCTGCTTTTCACGGCTGTGTTTATGCCGCTTTACACCCACTTGACACACTAGCAGAGAGATATCAATACATAGGTTTTAAGATTATTACTAGTCAGATATATTCTTGTGCGGTGAATAGGGCGTGTTGAGTCCAGTTCTCTGAGCAAGGAGTAGGTCTTGTCTACTACATATTGGGTTTATGGAACGGTATCTGAGCTAATTTGATACCCTTGTTTTATGTATCACCCCACCTCACCTTTCCCGTTAAGCAGCCATAGTGTGTTTTCTGCATGTGTGACTCTGTTCTGTTTTGTAATTCAGTTCAAGTGTAACGGTTTTTACATTCCCTCTAAAAGTGAAACCTTATGAGAAGTGTCCTTTTCTGTGTGACTTATTTCACTTAGAATCGTCGTACCTAAATCCACTCATCATGCTGCTACTAACCTTATGACATTGATTTCATGGCTGAGTGATATTCCATTGTACATAAGGACCACAACTTCTTTATCCATTTTTCTCTTTCCTGGGATATTGAAGGTGGAATGAAGTGGAGGTCCTTGTCAACAGAGCAGCCCTCAACTTTGGGGTGCTTGTGTCTTGCTGATTTTTCATTTTCCCAATTTATACCCCCATGAGTGGAAGTGCCCTATGCTCTCTAAGCTGTGTTTTTCAGATGTTTCAGGACACACCGTATACTTCTCCAGAGTGGCTGTTGGCAATTTACATCCCGCCCATCAGTGTAGCAAGGCTCCCATTTCTCCATGGCCTGTCCTGCATTTCTGGTTTTGACACTTTTTTCAGCATGGCCCTTTTGACCGATGGGAAGCGAGACTTCTCTGTAGCGCTGATTTGCCTTTCCAGGTTGCTTGGTTGGCCAAAAAGGGCGTATGCGTTTTTTCCTGAATATATTCAGGAAAAAACGCATACGCCCTTTTTGGCCAAGGGCATCATTGTCAACGTTTTGCCGCTTTTCATGTGCTTTAAAGGCGATTCGTATCTACCTCCTGAAATCTGTTTCGTGCAATTCTGCCTTGATTTCAAATCCTCTTCTTTGCCTTCCCTCAATATATTTGTGGACGAGAGTTATCATTTATAACTCTGCAGGTTTGTGAATTGCAGTGCCCTGAACCTCCATTTTACAACTCGCTTTTTTGGGAGCTGGCCGCAAAAGCGCAGGATGGCTTCAGGCCCTGTTCTGGTTGCGGGGGGCAGGCTGAGCCTGTGGTTAATTCTTCTTCCTGATGGGAAAATAGAGTGACCTGTGCCTGTCCCGACACCAAGAGCTAGTCTCTCGTTGGTTCCCCGTCTTCCCGTTCATCCTCAGGACAAATTGCAACCTGTACGGAACAGGAGGTTAAAGGTGCTGATGCTCCAAGTAGGGAGATTGCTAGTAAAGCGGCTGGAATGGCGAACCCGGGCACAAGGAGATGAGAAATGAGGTGCGTTTTAGAAACCTTTCCCCATCACACGGTGTACCATCTTCTGGGTTTCTCATGCATGTTTTCGATGTAGGAAGATGCCCTTGAAGCTGGAGATTTGGGACCCATGCGATGGGTACCACGCAGTATTACTTTAAAGGGTCTGCGTTTGCTCACCCAACCTCACCAAACCTCTCAGCTCCAAGAGTGTCCACCCTTATGTCTCATCCAGCTGTGGGTCTAGATATGGTCAATCCAGGTTGCATCACAGCCCCTGAACTCATTTTGTAAGAATTTCTATCTCTTTCACTGTCGTTGTTTCATGGGTTTTTCAAAGTAATTTATTTTCATAATGGGGTTTAGCTGCTTTTCACGGCTGTGTTTATGCCGCTTTACACCCACTTGACACACTAGCAGAGAGATATCAATACATAGGTTTTAAGATTATTACTAGTCAGATATATTCTTGTGCGGTGAATAGGGCGTGTTGAGTCCAGTTCTCTGAGCAAGGAGTAGGTCTTGTCTACTACATATTGGGTTTATGGAACGGTATCTGAGCTAATTTGATACCCTTGTTTTATGTATCACCCCACCTCACCTTTCCCGTTAAGCAGCCATAGTGTGTTTTCTGCATGTGTGACTCTGTTCTGTTTTGTAATTCAGTTCAAGTGTAACGGTTTTTACATTCCCTCTATAAGTGATACCTTATGAGAAGTGTCCTTTTCTGTGTGACTTATTTCACTTAGAATCGTCGTACCTAAATCCACTCATCATGCTGCTACTAACCTTATGACATTGATTTCATGGCTGAGTGATATTCCATTGTACATAAGGACCACAACTTCTTTATCCATTTTTCTCTTTCCTGGGATATTTAAGGTGGAATGAAGTGGAGGTCCTTGTCAACAGAGCAGCCCTCAACTTTGGGGTGCTTGTGTCTTGCTGATTTTTCATTTTCCCAATTTATACCCCCATGAGTGGAAGTGCCCTATGCTCTCTAAGCTGTGTTTTTCAGATGTTTCAGGACACACCGTACACTTCTCCAGAGTGGCTCTTGGCAATTTACATCCCGCCCATCAGTGTAGCAAGGCTCCCATTTCTCCATGGCCTGTCCTGCATTTCTGGTTTTGACACTTTTTTCAGCATGGCCCTTTTGACCGATGGGAAGCGAGACTTCTCTGTAGCGCTGATTTGCCTTTCCAGGTTGCTTGGTTGGCCAAAAAGGGCGTATGCGTTTTTTCCTGAATATATTCAGGAAAAAACGCATACGCCCTTTTTGGCCAAGGGCATCATTGTCACCGTTTTGCCGCTTTTCATGTGCTTTAAAGGCGATTCGTATCTACCTCCTGAAATCTGTTTCGTGCAATTCTGCCTTGATTTCAAATCCTCTTCTTTGCCTTCCCTCAATATATTTGTGGACGAGAGTTATCATTTATAACTCTGCAGGTTTGTGAATTGCAGTGCCCTGAACCTCCATTTTACAACTCGCTTTTTTGGGAGCTGGCCGCAAAAGCGCAGGATGGCTTCAGGCCCTGTTCTGGTTGCGGGGGGCAGGCTGAGCCTGTGGTTAATTCTTCTTCCTGATGGGAAAATAGAGTGACCTGTGCCTGTCCCGACACCAAGAGCTAGTCTCTCGTTGGTTCCCCGTCTTCCCGTTCATCCTCAGGACAAATTGCAACCTGTACGGAACAGGAGGTTAAAGGTGCTGATGCTCCAAGTAGGGAGATTGCTAGTAAAGCGGCTGGAATGGCGAACCCGGGCACAAGGAGATGAGAAATGAGGTGCGTTTTAGAAACCTTTCCCCATCACACGGTGTACCATCTTCTGGGTTTCTCATGCATGTTTTCGATGTAGGAAGATGCCCTTGAACCTGGAGATTTGGGACCCATGCGATGGGTACCACGCAGTATTACTTTAAAGGGTCTGCGTTTGCTCACCCAACCTCACCAAACCTCTCAGCCCCAAGAGTGTCCACCCTTATGTCTCATCCAGCTGTGGGTCTAGATATGGTCAATCCAGGTTGCATCACAGCCCCTGAACTCATTTTGTAAGAATTTCTATCTCTTTCACTGTCGTTGTTTCATGGGTTTTTCAAAGTAATTTATTTTCATAATGGGGTTTAGCTGCTTTTCACGGCTGTGTTTATGCCGCTTTACACCCACTTGACACACTAGCAGAGAGATATCAATACATAGGTTTTAAGATTATTACTAGTCAGATATATTCTTGTGCGGTGAATAGGGCGTGTTGAGTCCAGTTCTCTGAGCAAGGAGTAGGTCTTGTCTACTACATATTGGGTTTATGGAACGGTATCTGAGCTAATTTGATACCCTTGTTTTATGTATCACCCCACCTCACCTTTCCCGTTAAGCAGCCATAGTGTGTTTTCTGCATGTGTGACTCTGTTCTGTTTTGTAATTCAGTTCAAGTGTAACGGTTTTTACATTCCCTCTAAAAGTGAAACCTTATGAGAAGTGTCCTTTTCTGTGTGACTTATTTCACTTAGAATCGTCGTACCTAAATCCACTCATCATGCTGCTACTAACCTTATGACATTGATTTCATGGCTGAGTGATATTCCATTGTACATAAGGACCACAACTTCTTTATCCATTTTTCTCTTTCCTGGGATATTGAAGGTGGAATGAAGTGGAGGTCCTTGTCAACAGAGCAGCCCTCAACTTTGGGGTGCTTGTGTCTTGCTGATTTTTCATTTTCCCAATTTATACCCCCATGAGTGGAAGTGCCCTATGCTCTCTAAGCTGTGTTTTTCAGATGTTTCAGGACACACCGTATACTTCTCCAGAGTGGCTGTTGGCAATTTACATCCCGCCCATCAGTGTAGCAAGGCTCCCATTTCTCCATGGCCTGTCCTGCATTTCTGGTTTTGACACTTTTTTCAGCATGGCCCTTTTGACCGATGGGAAGCGAGACTTCTCTGTAGCGCTGATTTGCCTTTCCAGGTTGCTTGGTTGGCCAAAAAGGGCGTATGCGTTTTTTCCTGAATATATTCAGGAAAAAACGCATACGCCCTTTTTGGCCAAGGGCATCATTGTCAACGTTTTGCCGCTTTTCATGTGCTTTAAAGGCGATTCGTATCTACCTCCTGAAATCTGTTTCGTGCAATTCTGCCTTGATTTCAAATCCTCTTCTTTGCCTTCCCTCAATATATTTGTGGACGAGAGTTATCATTTATAACTCTGCAGGTTTGTGAATTGCAGTGCCCTGAACCTCCATTTTACAACTCGCTTTTTTGGGAGCTGGCCGCAAAAGCGCAGGATGGCTTCAGGCCCTGTTCTGGTTGCGGGGGGCAGGCTGAGCCTGTGGTTAATTCTTCTTCCTGATGGGAAAATAGAGTGACCTGTGCCTGTCCCGACACCAAGAGCTAGTCTCTCGTTGGTTCCCCGTCTTCCCGTTCATCCTCAGGACAAATTGCAACCTGTACGGAACAGGAGGTTAAAGGTGCTGATGCTCCAAGTAGGGAGATTGCTAGTAAAGCGGCTGGAATGGCGAACCCGGGCACAAGGAGATGAGAAATGAGGTGCGTTTTAGAAACCTTTCCCCATCACACGGTGTACCATCTTCTGGGTTTCTCATGCATGTTTTCGATGTAGGAAGATGCCCTTGAAGCTGGAGATTTGGGACCCATGCGATGGGTACCACGCAGTATTACTTTAAAGGGTCTGCGTTTGCTCACCCAACCTCACCAAACCTCTCAGCTCCAAGAGTGTCCACCCTTATGTCTCATCCAGCTGTGGGTCTAGATATGGTCAATCCAGGTTGCATCACAGCCCCTGAACTCATTGTGTAAGAATTTCTATCTCTTTCACTGTCGTTGTTTCATGGGTTTTTCAAAGTAATTTATTTTCATAATGGGGTTTAGCTGCTTTTCACGGCTGTGTTTATGCCGCTTTACACCCACTTGACACACTAGCAGAGAGATATCAATACATAGGTTTTAAGATTATTACTAGTCAGATATATTCTTGTGCGGTGAATAGGGCGTGTTGAGTCCAGTTCTCTGAGCAAGGAGTAGGTCTTGTCTACTACATATTGGGTTTATGGAACGGTATCTGAGCTAATTTGATACCCTTGTTTTATGTATCACCCCACCTCACCTTTCCCGTTAAGCAGCCATAGTGTGTTTTCTGCATGTGTGACTCTGTTCTGTTTTGTAATTCAGTTCAAGTGTAACGGTTTTTACATTCCCTCTATAAGTGATACCTTATGAGAAGTGTCCTTTTCTGTGTGACTTATTTCACTTAGAATCGTCGTACCTAAATCCACTCATCATGCTGCTACTAACCTTATGACATTGATTTCATGGCTGAGTGATATTCCATTGTACATAAGGACCACAACTTCTTTATCCATTTTTCTCTTTCCTGGGATATTTAAGGTGGAATGAAGTGGAGGTCCTTGTCAACAGAGCAGCCCTCAACTTTGGGGTGCTTGTGTCTTGCTGATTTTTCATTTTCCCAATTTATACCCCCATGAGTGGAAGTGCCCTATGCTCTCTAAGCTGTGTTTTTCAGATGTTTCAGGACACACCGTACACTTCTCCAGAGTGGCTGTTGGCAATTTACATCCCGCCCATCAGTGTAGCAAGGCTCCCATTTCTCCATGGCCTGTCCTGCATTTCTGGTTTTGACACTTTTTTCAGCATGGCCCTTTTGACCGATGGGAAGCGAGACTTCTCTGTAGCGCTGATTTGCCTTTCCAGGTTGCTTGGTTGGCCAAAAAGGGCGTATGCGTTTTTTCCTGAATATATTCAGGAAAAAACGCATACGCCCTTTTTGGCCAAGGGCATCATTGTCAACGTTTTGCCGCTTTTCATGTGCTTTAAAGGCGATTCGTATCTACCTCCTGAAATCTGCTTCGTGCATTTCTGCCTTGATTTCAAATCCTCTTCTTTGCCTTCCCTCAATATATTTGTGGACGAGAGTTATCATTTATAACTCTGCAGGTTTGTGAATCGCAGTGCCCTGAACCTCCATTTTACAACTCGCTTTTTTGGGAGCTGGCCGCAGAAGCGCAGGATGGCTTCAGGCCTTCCTCTGGTTCCGGGGGGCAGGCTGAGCCTGTGGTTAATTCTTCTTCCTGATGGGAAAATAGAGTGACCTGTGCCTGTCCCGAAACCAAGAGCTAGTCTCTCATTGGTTCCCCGTCTTCCCGTTCATCCTCAGGACAAATTGCAACCTGTACGGAACACTAGGTTAAAGGTGCTGATGCTCCAAGTAGGGAGATTGCTAGTAAAGCGGCTGGAATGGCGAACCCGGGCACAAGGAGATGAGAAATGAGGTGCGTTTTAGAAACCTTTCCCCATCACACGGTGTACCATCTTCTGGGTTTCTCATGCATGTTTTCGATGTAGGAAGATGCCCTTGAAGCTGGAGATTTGGGACCCATGTGATGGGTACCACGCAGTATTACTTTAAAGGGTCTGCGTTTGCTCACCCAACCTCACCAAACCTCTCAGCCCCAAGAGTGTCCACCCTTATGTCTCATCCAGCTGTGGGTCTAGATATGGTCAATCCAGGTTGCATCACAGCCCCTGAACGCATTGTGTAAGAATTTCTCTCTCTTTCACTGTCGTTGTTTCATGGGTTTTTCAAAGTAATTTATTTTCATAATGGGGTTTAGCTGCTTTTCACGGCTGTGTTTATGCCGCTTTACACCCACTTGACACACTAACAGAGAGATATCAATACATAGGTTTTAAGATTATTACTAGTCAGATATATTCTTGTGCGGTGAATAGGGCGTGTTGAGTCCAGTACTCTGAGCAAGGAGTAGGTCTTGTCTATTACATATTGGGTTTATGGAACGGTATCTGAGCTAATTTGATACCCTTGTTTTATGTATCACCCCACCTCACCTTTCCCGTTAAGCAGCCATAGTGTGTTTTCTGCATGTGTGACTCTGTTCTGTTTTGTAATTCAGTCCAAGTGTAACGGTTTTTACATTCCCTCTATCAGTGATACCTTATGAGAAGTGTCCTTTTCTGTGTGACTTATTTCACTTAGAATCGTCGTACCTAAATCCACTCATCATGCTGCTACTAACCTTATGACATTGATTTCATGGCTGAGTGATATTCCATTGTACATAAGGACCACAACTTCTTTATCCATTTTTCTCTTTCCTGGGATATTGAAGGTGGAATGAAGTGGAGGTCCTTGTCAACAGAGCAGCCCTCAACTTTGGGGTGCTTGTGTCTTGCTGATTTTTCATTTTCCCAATTTATACCCCCATGAGTGGAAGTGCCCTATGCTCTCTAAGCTGTGTTTTTCAGATGTTTCAGGACACACCGTACACTTTTCCTGAGTGGCTGTTGGCAATTTACATCCCGCCCATCAGTGTAGCAAGGCTCCCATTTCTCCATGGCCTGTCCTGCATTTCTGGTTTTGACACTTTTTTCAGCATGGCCCTTTTGACCGATGGGAAGCGAGACTTCTCTGTAGCGCTGATTTGCCTTTCCAGGTTGCTTGGTTGGCCAAAAACGGCGTATGCGTTTTTTCCTGAATATATTCAGGAAAAAACGCATATGCCCTTTTTGGCCAAGGGCATCATTGTCAACGTTTTGCCGCTTTTCATGTGCTTTAAAGGCGATTCGTATCTACCTCCTGAAATCTGTTTCGTGCAATTCTGCCTTGATTTCAAATCCTCTTCTTTGCCTTCCCTCAATATATTTGTGGACGAGAGTTATCATTTATAACTCTGCAGGTTTGTGAATTGCAGTGCCCTGAACCTCCATTTTACAACTCGCTTTTTTGGGAGCTGGCCGCAAAAGCGCAGGATGGCTTCAGGCCCTGTTCTGGTTGCGGGGGGCAGGCTGAGCCTGTGGTTAATTCTTCTTCCTGATGGGAAAATAGAGTGACCTGTGCCTGTCCCAACACCAAGAGCTAGTCTCTCGTTGGTTCCCCGTCTTCCCGTTCATCCTCAGGACAAATTGCAACCTGTACGGAACAGGAGGTTAAAGGTGCTGATGCTCCAAGTAGGGAGATTGCTAGTAAAGTGGCTGGAATGGCGAACCCGGGCACAAGGAGATGAGAAATGAGGTGCGTTTTAGAAACCTTTCCCCATCACACGGTGTACCATCTTCTGGGTTTCTCATGCATGTTTTCGATGTAGGAAGATGCCCTTGAACCTGGAGATTTGGGACCCATGTGATGGGTACCACGCAGTATTACTTTAAAGGGTCTGCGTTTGCTCACCCAACCTCACCAAACCTCTCAGCCCCAAGAATGTCCACCCTTATGTCTCATCCAGGTGTGGGTCTAGATATGGTCAATCCAGGTTGCATCACAGCCCCTGAACTCATTGTGTAAGAATTTCTATCTCTTTCACTGTCGTTGTTTCATGGGTTTTTCAAAGTAATTTATTTTCATAATGGGGTTTAGCTGCTTTTCACGGCTGTGTTTATGCCGCTTTACACCCACTTGACACACTAACAGAGAGATATCAATACATAGGTTTTACGATTATTACTAGTCAGATATATTCTTGTGCGGTGAATAGGGCGTGTTGAGTCCAGTTCTCTGAGCAAGGAGTAGGTCTTGTCTACTACATATTGGGTTTATGGAACGGTATCTGAGCTAATTTGATACCCTTGTTTTATGTATCACCCCACCTCACCTTTCCCGTTAAGCAGCCATAGTGTGTTTTCTGCATGTGTGACTCTGTTCTGTTTTGTAATTCAGTTCAAGTGTAACGGTTTTTACATTCCCTCTAAAAGTGAAACCTTATGAGAAGTGTCCTTTTCTGTGTGACTTATTTCACTTAGAATCGTCGTACCTAAATCCACTCATCATGCTGCTACTAACCTTATGACATTGATTTCATGGCTGAGTGATATTCCATTGTACATAAGGACCACAACTTCTTTATCCATTTTTCTCTTTCCTGGGATATTTAAGGTGGAATGAAGTGGAGGTCCTTGTCAACAGAGCAGCCCTCAACTTTGGGGTGCTTGTGTCTTGCTGATTTTTCATTTTCCCAATTTATACCCCCATGAGTGGAAGTGCCCTATGCTCTCTAAGCTGTGTTTTTCAGATGTTTCAGGACACACCGTACACTTCTCCAGAGTGGCTGTTGGCAATTTACATCCCGCCCATCAGTGTAGCAAGGCTCCCATTTCTCCATGGCCTGTCCTGCATTTCTGGTTTTGACACTTTTTTCAGCATGGCCCTTTTGACCGATGGGAAGCGAGACTTCTCTGTAGCGCTGATTTGCCTTTCCAGGTTGCTTGGTTGGCCAAAAAGGGCGTATGCGTTTTTTCCTGAATATATTCAGGAAAAAACGCATACGCCCTTTTTGGCCAAGGGCATCATTGTCAACGTTTTGCCGCTTTTCATGTGCTTTAAAGGCGATTCGTATCTACCTCCTGAAATCTGTTTCGTGCAATTCTGCCTTGATTTCAAATCCTCTTCTTTGCCTTCCCTCAATATATTTGTGGACGAGAGTTATCATTTATAACTCTGCAGGTTTGTGAATTGCAGTGCCCTGAACCTCCATTTTACAACTCGCTTTTTTGGGAGCTGGCCGCAAAAGCGCAGGATGGCTTCAGGCCCTGTTCTGGTTGCGGGGGGCAGGCTGAGCCTGTGGTTAATTCTTCTTCCTGATGGGAAAATAGAGTGACCTGTGCCTGTCCCGACACCAAGAGCTAGTCTCTCGTTGGTTCCCCGTCTTCCCGTTCATCCTCAGGACAAATTGCAACCTGTACGGAACAGGAGGTTAAAGGTGCTGATGCTCCAAGTAGGGAGATTGCTAGTAAAGCGGCTGGAATGGCGAACCCGGGCACAAGGAGATGAGAAATGAGGTGCGTTTTAGAAACCTTTCCCCATCACACGGTGTACCATCTTCTGGGTTTCTCATGCATGTTTTCGATGTAGGAAGATGCCCTTGAACCTGGAGATTTGGGACCCATGCGATGGGTACCACGCAGTATTACTTTAAAGGGTCTGCGTTTGCTCACCCAACCTCACCAAACCTCTCAGCCCCAAGAGTGTCCACCCTTATGTCTCATCCAGCTGTGGGTCTAGATATGGTCAATCCAGGTTGCATCACAGCCCCTGAACTCATTTTGTAAGAATTTCTATCTCTTTCACTGTCGTTGTTTCATGGGTTTTTCAAAGTAATTTATTTTCATAATGGGGTTTAGCTGCTTTTCACGGCTGTGTTTATGCCGCTTTACACCCACTTGACACACTAGCAGAGAGATATCAATACATAGGTTTTAAGATTATTACTAGTCAGATATATTCTTGTGCGGTGAATAGGGCGTGTTGAGTCCAGTTCTCTGAGCAAGGAGTAGGTCTTGTCTACTACATATTGGGTTTATGGAACGGTATCTGAGCTAATTTGATACCCTTGTTTTATGTATCACCCCACCTCACCTTTCCCGTTAAGCAGCCATAGTGTGTTTTCTGCATGTGTGACTCTGTTCTGTTTTGTAATTCAGTTCAAGTGTAACGGTTTTTACATTCCCTCTAAAAGTGAAACCTTATGAGAAGTGTCCTTTTCTGTGTGACTTATTTCACTTAGAATCGTCGTACCTAAATCCACTCATCATGCTGCTACTAACCTTATGACATTGATTTCATGGCTGAGTGATATTCCATTGTACATAAGGACCACAACTTCTTTATCCATTTTTCTCTTTCCTGGGATATTTAAGGTGGAATGAAGTGGAGGTCCTTGTCAACAGAGCAGCCCTCAACTTTGGGGTGCTTGTGTCTTGCTGATTTTTCATTTTCCCAATTTATACCCCCATGAGTGGAAGTGCCCTATGCTCTCTAAGCTGTGTTTTTCAGATGTTTCAGGACACACCGTATACTTCTCCAGAGTGGCTGTTGGCAATTTACATCCCGCCCATCAGTGTAGCAAGGCTCCCATTTCTCCATGGCCTGTCCTGCATTTCTGGTTTTGACACTTTTTTCAGCATGGCCCTTTTGACCGATGGGAAGCGAGACTTCTCTGTAGCGCTGATTTGCCTTTCCAGGTTGCTTGGTTGGCCAAAAAGGGCGTATGCGTTTTTTCCTGAATATATTCAGGAAAAAACGCATACGCCCTTTTTGGCCAAGGGCATCATTGTCAACGTTTTGCCGCTTTTCATGTGCTTTAAAGGCGATTCGTATCTACCTCCTGAAATCTGTTTCGTGCAATTCTGCCTTGATTTCAAATCCTCTTCTTTGCCTTCCCTCAATATATTTGTGGACGAGAGTTATCATTTATAACTCTGCAGGTTTGTGAATTGCAGTGCCCTGAACCTCCATTTTACAACTCGCTTTTTTGGGAGCTGGCCGCAAAAGCGCAGGATGGCTTCAGGCCCTGTTCTGGTTGCGGGGGGCAGGCTGAGCCTGTGGTTAATTCTTCTTCCTGATGGGAAAATAGAGTGACCTGTGCCTGTCCCGACACCAAGAGCTAGTCTCTCGTTGGTTCCCCGTCTTCCCGTTCATCCTCAGGACAAATTGCAACCTGTACGGAACAGGAGGTTAAAGGTGCTGATGCTCCAAGTAGGGAGATTGCTAGTAAAGCGGCTGGAATGGCGAACCCGGGCACAAGGAGATGAGAAATGAGGTGCGTTTTAGAAACCTTTCCCCATCACACAGTGTACCATCTTCTGGGTTTCTCATGCATGTTTTCGATGTAGGAAGATGCCCTTGAAGCTGGAGATTTGGGACCCATGCGATGGGTACCACGCAGTATTACTTTAAAGGGTCTGCGTTTGCTCACCCAACCTCACCAAACCTCTCAGCCCCAAGAGTGTCCACCCTTATGTCTCATCCAGCTGTGGGTCTAGATATGGTCAATCCAGGTTGCATCACAGCCCCTGAACTCATTTTGTAAGAATTTCTATCTCTTTCACTGTCGTTGTTTCATGGGTTTTTCAAAGTAATTTATTTTCATAATGGGGTTTAGCTGCTTTTCACGGCTGTGTTTATGCCGCTTTACACCCACTTGACACACTAGCAGAGAGATATCAATACATAGGTTTTAAGATTATTACTAGTCAGATATATTCTTGTGCGGTGAATAGGGCGTGTTGAGTCCAGTTCTCTGAGCAAGGAGTAGGTCTTGTCTACTACATATTGGGTTTATGGAACGGTATCTGAGCTAATTTGATACCCTTGTTTTATGTATCACCCCACCTCACCTTTCCCGTTAAGCAGCCATAGTGTGTTTTCTGCATGTGTGACTCTGTTCTGTTTTGTAAATCAGTTCAAGTGTAACGGTTTTTACATTCCCTCTATAAGTGATACCTTATGAGAAGTGTCCTTTTCTGTGTGACTTATTTCACTTAGAATCGTCGTACCTAAATCCACTCATCATGCTGCTACTAACCTTATGACATTGATTTCATGGCTGAGTGATATTCCATTGTACATAAGGACCACAACTTCTTTATCCATTTTTCTCTTTCCTGGGATATTTAAGGTGGAATGAAGTGGAGGTCCTTGTCAACAGAGCAGCCCTCAACTTTGGGGTGCTTGTGTCTTGCTGATTTTTCATTTTCCCAATTTATACCCCCATGAGTGGAAGTGCCCTATGCTCTCTAAGCTGTGTTTTTCAGATGTTTCAGGACACACCGTACACTTCTCCAGAGTGGCTGTTGGCAATTTACATCCCGCCCATCAGTGTAGCAAGGCTCCCATTTCTCCATGGCCTGTCCTGCATTTCTGGTTTTGACACTTTTTTCAGCATGGCCCTTTTGACCGATGGGAAGCGAGACTTCTCTGTAGCGCTGATTTGCCTTTCCAGGTTGCTTGGTTGGCCAAAAAGGGCGTATGCGTTTTTTCCTGAATATAGTCAGGAAAAAACGCATACGCCCTTTTTGGCCAAGGGCATCATTGTCAACGTTTTGCCGCTTTTCATGTGCTTTAAAGGCGATTCGTATCTACCTCCTGAAATCTGTTTCGTGCAATTCTGCCTTGATTTCAAATCCTCTTCTTTGCCTTCCCTCAATATATTTGTGGACGAGAGTTATCATTTATAACTCTGCAGGTTTGTGAATTGCAGTGCCCTGAACCTCCATTTTACAACTCGCTTTTTTGGGAGCTGGCCGCAAAAGCGCAGGATGGCTTCAGGCCCTGTTCTGGTTGCGGGGGGCAGGCTGAGCCTGTGGTTAATTCTTCTTCCTGATGGGAAAATAGAGTGACCTGTGCCTGTCCCGACACCAAGAGCTAGTCTCTCGTTGGTTCCCCGTCTTCCCGTTCATCCTCAGGACAAATTGCAACCTGTACGGAACAGGAGGTTAAAGGTGCTGATGCTCCAAGTAGGGAGATTGCTAGTAAAGCGGCTGGAATGGCGAACCCGGGCACAAGGAGATGAGAAATGAGGTGCGTTTTAGAAACCTTTCCCCATCACACGGTGTACCATCTTCTGGGTTTCTCATGCATGTTTTCGATGTAGGAAGATGCCCTTGAAGCTGGAGATTTGGGACCCATGCGATGGGTACCACGCAGTATTACTTTAAAGGGTCTGCGTTTGCTCACCCAACCTCACCAAACCTCTCAGCCCCAAGAGTGTCCACCCTTATGTCTCATCCAGCTGTGGGTCTAGATATGGTCAATCCAGGTTGCATCACAGCCCCTGAACTCATTTTGTAAGAATTTCTATCTCTTTCACTGTCGTTGTTTCATGGGTTTTTCAAAGTAATTTATTTTCATAATGGGGTTTAGCTGCTTTTCACTGCTGTGTTTATGCCGCTTTACACCCACTTGACACACTAACAGAGAGATATCAATACATAGGTTTTAAGATTATTACTAGTCAGATATATTCTTGTGTGGTGAATAGGGCGTGTTGAGTCCAGTTCTCTGAGCAAGGAGTAGGTCTTGTCTATTACATATTGGGTTTATGGAACGGTATCTGAGCTAATTTGATACCCTTGTTTTATGTATCACCCCACCTCACCTTTCCCGTTAAGCAGCCATAGTCTGTTTTCTGCATGTGTGACTCTGTTCTGTTTTGTAATTCAGTTCAAGTGTAACGGTTTTTACATTCCCTCTAAAAGTGAAACCTTATGAGAAGTGTCCTTTTCTGTGTGACTTATTTCACTTAGAATCGTCGTACCTAAATCCACTCATCATGCTGCTACTAACCTTATGACATTGATTTCATGGCTGAGTGATATTCCATTGTACATAAGGACCACAACTTCTTTATCCATTTTTCTCTTTCCTGGGATATCTAAGTTGGAATGAAGTGGAGGTCCTTGTCAACAGAGCAGCCCTCAACTTTGGGGTGCTTGTGTCTTGCTGATTTTTCATTTTCCCAATTTATACCCCCATGAGTGGAAGTGCCCTATGCTCTCTAAGCTGTGTTTTTCAGATGTTTCAGGACACACCGTACACTTCTCCAGAGTGGCTGTTGGCAATTTACATCCCGCCCATCAGTGTAGCAAGGCTCCCATTTCTCCATGGCCTGTCCTGCATTTCTGGTTTTGACACTTTTTTCAGCATGGCCCTTTTGACCGATGGGAAGCGAGACTTCTCTGTAGCGCTGATTTGCCTTTCCAGGTTGCTTGGTTGGCCAAAAACGGCGTATGCGTTTTTTCGTGAATATATTCAGGAAAAAACGCATACGCCCTTTTTGGCCAAGGGCATCATTGTCAACGTTTTGCCGCTTTTCATGTGCTTTAAAGGCGATTCGTATCTACCTCCTGAAATCTGCTTCGTGCATTTCTGCCTTGATTTCAAATCCTCTTCTTTGCCTTCCCTCAATATATTTGTGGACGAGAGTTATCATTTATAACTCTGCAGGTTTGTGAATCGCAGTGCCCTGAACCTCCATTTTACAACTCGCTTTTTTGGGAGCTGGCCGCAGAAGCGCAGGATGGCTTCAGGCCTTCCTCTGGTTCCGGGGGGCAGGCTGAGCCTGTGGTTAATTCTTCTTCCTGATGGGAAAATAGAGTGACCTGTGCCTGTCCCGAAACCAAGAGCTAGTCTCTCATTGGTTCCCCGTCTTCCCGTTCATCCTCAGGACAAATTGCAACCTGTACGGAACACTAGGTTAAAGGTGCTGATGCTCCAAGTAGGGAGATTGCTAGTAAAGCGGCTGGAATGGCGAACCCGGGCACAAGGAGATGAGAAATGAGGTGCGTTTTAGAAACCTTTCCCCATCACACGGTGTACTATCTTCTGGGTTTCTCATGCATGTTTTCGATGTAGGAAGATGCCCTTGAAGCTGGAGATTTGGGACCCATGTGATGGGTACCACGCAGTATTACTTTAAAGGGTCTGCGTTTGCTCACCCAACCTCACCAAACCTCTCAGCCCCAAGAGTGTCCACCCTTATGTCTCATCCAGCTGTGGGTCTAGATATGGTCAATCCAGGTTGCATCACAGCCCCTGAACGCATTGTGTAAGAATTTCTCTCTCTTTCACTGTCGTTGTTTCATGGGTTTTTCAAAGTAATTTATTTTCATAATGGGGTTTAGCTGCTTTTCACTGCTGTGTTTATGCCGCTTTACACCCACTTGACACACTAACAGAGAGATATCAATACATAGGTTTTAAGATTATTACTAGTCAGATATATTCTTGTGCGGTGAATAGGGCGTGTTGAGTCCAGTACTCTGAGCAAGGAGTAGGTCTTGTCTATTACATATTGGGTTTATGGAACGGTATCTGAGCTAATTTGATACCCTTGTTTTATGTATCACCCCACCTCACCTTTCCCGTTAAGCAGCCATAGTGTGTTTTCTGCATGTGTGACTCTGTTCTGTTTTGTAATTCAGTCCAAGTGTAACGGTTTTTACATTCCCTCTATCAGTGATACCTTATGAGAAGTGTCCTTTTCTGTGTGACTTATTTCACTTAGAATCGTCGTACCTAAATCCACGCATCATGCTGCTACTAACCTTATGACATTGATTTCATGGCTGAGTGATATTCCATTGTACATAAGGACCACAACTTCTTTATCCATTTTTCTCTTTCCTGGGATATTGAAGGTGGAATGAAGTGGAGGTCCTTGTCAACAGAGCAGCCCTCAACTTTGGGGTGCTTGTGTCTTGCTGATTTTTCATTTTCCCAATTTATACCCCCATGAGTGGAAGTGCCCTATGCTCTCTAAGCTGTGTTTTTCAGATGTTTCAGGACACACCGTACACTTTTCCTGAGTGGCTGTTGGCAATTTACATCCCGCCCATCAGTGTAGCAAGGCTCCCATTTCTCCATGGCCTGTCCTGCATTTCTGGTTTTGACACTTTTTTCAGCATGGCCCTTTTGACCGATGGGAAGCGAGACTTCTCTGTAGCGCTGATTTGCCTTTCCAGGTTGCTTGGTTGGCCAAAAACGGCGTATGCGTTTTTTCGTGAATATATTCAGGAAAAAACGCATACGCCCTTTTTGGCCAAGGGCATCATTGTCAACGTTTTGCCGCTTTTCATGTGCTTTAAAGGCGATTCGTATCTACCTCCTGAAATCTGTTTCGTGCAATTCTGCCTTGATTTCAAATCCTCTTCTTTGCCTTCCCTCAATATATTTGTGGACGAGAGTTATCATTTATAACTCTGCAGGTTTGTGAATTGCAGTGCCCTGAACCTCCATTTTACAACTCGCTTTTTTGGGAGCTGGCCGCAAAAGCGCAGGATGGCTTCAGGCCCTGTTCTGGTTGCGGGGGGCAGGCTGAGCCTGTGGTTAATTCTTCTTCCTGATGGGAAAATAGAGTGACCTGTGCCTGTCCCAACACCAAGAGCTAGTCTCTCGTTGGTTCCCCGTCTTCCCGTTCATCCTCAGGACAAATTGCAACCTGTACGGAACAGGAGGTTAAAGGTGCTGATGCTCCAAGTAGGGAGATTGCTAGTAAAGCGGCTGGAATGGCGAACCCGGGCACAAGGAGATGAGAAATGAGGTGCGTTTTAGAAACCTTTCCCCATCACACGGTGTACCATCTTCTGGGTTTCTCATGCATGTTTTCGATGTAGGAAGATGCCCTTGAACCTGGAGATTTGGGACCCATGTGATGGGTACCACGCAGTATTACTTTAAAGGGTCTGCGTTTGCTCACCCAACCTCACCAAACCTCTCAGCCCCAAGAATGTCCACCCTTATGTCTCATCCAGGTGTGGGTCTAGATATGGTCAATCCAGGTTGCATCACAGCCCCTGAACTCATTGTGTAAGAATTTCTATCTCTTTCACTGTCGTTGTTTCACGGGTTTTTCAAAGTAATTTATTTTCATAATGGGGTTTAGCTGCTTTTCACGGCTGTGTTTATGCCGCTTTACACCCACTTGACACACTAACAGAGAGATATCAATACATAGGTTTTACGATTATTACTAGTCAGATATATTCTTGTGCGGTGAATAGGGCGTGTTGAGTCCAGTTCTCTGAGCAAGGAGTTGGTCTTGTCTACTACATATTGGGTTTATGGAACGGTATCTGAGCTAATTTGATACCCTTGTTTTATGTATCACCCCACCTCACCTTTCCCGTTAAGCAGCCATAGTGTGTTTTCTGCATGTGTGACTCTGTTCTGTTTTGTAATTCAGTTCAAGTGTAACGGTTTTTACATTCCCTCTATAAGTGATACCTTATGAGAAGTGTCCTTTTCTGTTTGACTTATTTCACTTAGAATCGTCGTACCTAAATCCACTCATCATGCTGCTACTAACATTATGACATTGATTTCATGGCTGAGTGATATTCCATTGTACATAAGGACCACAACTTCTTTATCCATTTTTCTCTTTCCTGGGATATTTAAGGTGGAATGAAGTGGAGGTCCTTGTCAACAGAGCAGCCCTCAACTTTGGGGTGCTTGTGTCTTGCTGATTTTTCATTTTCCCAATTTATACCCCCATGAGTGGAAGTGCCCTATGCTCTCTAAGCTGTGTTTTTCAGATGTTTCAGGACACACCGTACACTTCTCCAGAGTGGCTGTTGGCAATTTACATCCCGCCCATCAGTGTAGCAAGGCTCCCATTTCTCCATGGCCTGTCCTGCATTTCTGGTTTTGACACTTTTTTCAGCATGGCCCTTTTGACCGATGGGAAGCGAGACTTCTCTGTAGCGCTGATTTGCCTTTCCAGGTTGCTTGGTTGACCAAAAAGGGCGTATGCGTTTTTTCCTGAATATATTCAGGAAAAAACGCATACGCCCTTTTTGGCCAAGGGCATCATTGTCAACGTTTTGCCGCTTTTCATGTGCTTTAAAGGCGATTCGTATCTACCTCCTGAAATCTGTTTCCTGCAATTCTGCCTTGATTTCAAATCCTCTTCTTTGCCTTCCCTCAATATATTTGTGGACGAGAGTTATCATTTATAACTCTGCAGGTTTGTGAATTGCAGTGCCCTGAACCTCCATTTTACAACTCGCTTTTTTGGGAGCTGGCCGCAAAAGCGCAGGATGGCTTCAGGCCCTGTTCTGGTTCCGGGGGGCAGGCTGAGCCTGTGGTTAATTCTTCTTCCTGATGGGAAAATAGAGTGACCTGTGCCTGTCCCAACACCAAGAGCTAGTCTCTCGTTGGTTCCCCGTCTTCCTGTTCATCCTCAGGACAAATTGCAACCTGTACGGAACAGGAGGTTAAAGGTGCTGATGCTCCAAGTAGGGAGATTGCTAGTAAAGCGGCTGGAATGGCGAACCCGGGCACAAGGAGATGAGAAATGAGGTGCGTTTTAGAAACCTTTCCCCATCACACGGTGTACCATCTTCTGGGTTTCTCATGCATGTTTTCGATGTAGGAAGATGCCCTTGAACCTGGAGATTTGGGACCCATGCGATGGGTACCACGCAGTATTACTTTAAAGGGTCTGCGTTTGCTCACCCAACCTCACCAAACCTCTCAGCCCCAAGAGTGTCCACCCTTATGTCTCATCCAGCTGTGGGTCTAGATATGGTCAATCCAGGTTGCATCACAGCCCCTGAACTCATTGTGTAAGAATTTCTATCTCTTTCACTGTCGTTGTTTCATGGGTTTTTCAAAGTAATTTATTTTCATAATGGGGTTTAGCTGCTTTTCACGGCTGTGTTTATGCCGCTTTACACCCACTTGACACACTAACAGAGAGATATCAATACATAGGTTTTACGATTATTACTAGTCAGATATATTCTTGTGCGGTGAATAGGGCGTGTTGAGTCCAGTTCTCTGAGCAAGGAGTTGGTCTTGTCTACTACATATTGGGTTTATGGAACGGTATCTGAGCTAATTTGATACCCTTGTTTTATGTATCACCCCACCTCACCTTTCCCGTTAAGCAGCCATAGTGTGTTTTCTGCATGTGTGACTCTGTTCTGTTTTGTAATTCAGTTCAAGTGTAACGGTTTTTACATTCCCTCTATAAGTGATACCTTATGAGAAGTGTCCTTTTCTGTTTGACTTATTTCACTTAGAATCGTCGTACCTAAATCCACTCATCATGCTGCTACTAACATTATGACATTGATTTCATGGCTGAGTGATATTCCATTGTACATAAGGACCACAACTTCTTTATCCATTTTTCTCTTTCCTGGGATATTTAAGGTGGAATGAAGTGGAGGTCCTTGTCAACAGAGCAGCCCTCAACTTTGGGGTGCTTGTGTCTTGCTGATTTTTCATTTTCCCAATTTATACCCCCATGAGTGGAAGTGCCCTATGCTCTCTAAGCTGTGTTTTTCAGATGTTTCAGGACACACCGTACACTTCTCCAGAGTGGCTGTTGGCAATTTACATCCCGCCCATCAGTGTAGCAAGGCTCCCATTTCTCCATGGCCTGTCCTGCATTTCTGGTTTTGACACTTTTTTCAGCATGGCCCTTTTGACCGATGGGAAGCGAGACTTCTCTGTAGCGCTGATTTGCCTTTCCAGGTTGCTTGGTTGGCCAAAAAGGGCGTATGCGTTTTTTCCTGAATATATTCAGGAAAAAACGCATACGCCCTTTTTGGCCAAGGGCATCATTGTCAACGTTTTGCCGCTTTTCATGTGCTTTAAAGGCGATTCGTATCTACCTCCTGAAATCTGTTTCCTGCAATTCTGCCTTGATTTCAAATCCTCTTCTTTGCCTTCCCTCAATATATTTGTGGACGAGAGTTATCATTTATAACTCTGCAGGTTTGTGAATTGCAGTGCCCTGAACCTCCATTTTACAACTCGCTTTTTTGGGAGCTGGCCGCAAAAGCGCAGGATGGCTTCAGGCCCTGTTCTGGTTCCGGGGGGCAGGCTGAGCCTGTGGTTAATTCTTCTTCCTGATGGGAAAATAGAGTGACCTGTGCCTGTCCCAACACCAAGAGCTAGTCTCTCGTTGGTTCCCCGTCTTCCCGTTCATCCTCAGGACAAATTGCAACCTGTACGGAACAGGAGGTTAAAGGTGCTGATGCTCCAAGTAGGGAGATTGCTAGTAAAGCGGCTGGAATGGCGAACCCGGGCACAAGGAGATGAGAAATGAGGTGCGTTTTAGAAACCTTTCCCCATCACACGGTGTACCATCTTCTGGGTTTCTCATGCATGTTTTCGATGTAGGAAGATGCCCTTGAACCTGGAGATTTGGGACCCATGCGATGGGTACCACGCAGTATTACTTTAAAGGGTCTGCGTTTGCTCACCCAACCTCACCAAACCTCTCAGCCCCAAGAGTGTCCACCCTTATGTCTCATCCAGCTGTGGGTCTAGATATGGTCAATCCAGGTTGCATCACAGCCCCTGAACTCATTGTGTAAGAATTTCTATCTCTTTCACTGTCGTTGTTTCATGGGTTTTTCAAAGTAATTTATTTTCATAATGGGGTTTAGCTGCTTTTCACGGCTGTGTTTATGCCGCTTTACACCCACTTGACACACTAACAGAGAGATATCAATACATAGGTTTTAAGATTATTACTAGTCAGATATATTCTTGTGCGGTGAATAGGGCGTGTTGAGTCCAGTTCTCTGAGCAAGGAGTTGGTCTTGTCTACTACATATTGGGTTTATGGAACGGTATCTGAGCTAATTTGATACCCTTGTTTTATGTATCACCCCACCTCACCTTTCCCGTTAAGCAGCCATAGTGTGTTTTCTGCATGTGTGACTCTGTTCTGTTTTGTAATTCAGTTCAAGTGTAACGGTTTTTACATTCCCTCTATAAGTGATACCTTATGAGAAGTGTCCTTTTCTGTTTGACTTATTTCACTTAGAATCGTCGTACCTAAATCCACTCATCATGCTGCTACTAACATTATGACATTGATTTCATGGCTGAGTGATATTCCATTGTACATAAGGACCACAACTTCTTTATCCATTTGTCTCTTTCCTGGGATATTTAAGGTGGAATGAAGTGGAGGTCCTTGTCAACAGAGCAGCCCTCAACTTTGGGGTGCTTGTGTCTTGCTGATTTTTCATTTTCCCAATTTATACCCCCATGAGTGGAAGTGCCCTATGCTCTCTAAGCTGTGTTTTTCAGATGTTTCAGGACACACCGTACACTTCTCCAGAGTGGCTGTTGGCAATTTACATCCCGCCCATCAGTGTAGCAAGGCTCCCATTTCTCCATGGCCTGTCCTGCATTTCTGGTTTTGACACTTTTTTCAGCATGGCCCTTTTGACCGATGGGAAGCGAGACTTCTCTGTAGCGCTGATTTGCCTTTCCAGGTTGCTTGGTTGGCCAAAAAGGGCGTATGCGTTTTTTCCTGAATATATTCAGGAAAAAACGCATACGCCCTTTTTGGCCAAGGGCATCATTGTCAACGTTTTGCCGCTTTTCATGTGCTTTAAAGGCGATTCGTATCTACCTCCTGAAATCTGTTTCCTGCAATTCTGCCTTGATTTCAAATCCTCTTCTTTGCCTTCCCTCAATATATTTGTGGACGAGAGTTATCATTTATAACTCTGCAGGTTTGTGAATTGCAGTGCCCTGAACCTCCATTTTACAACTCGCTTTTTTGGGAGCTGGCCGCAAAAGCGCAGGATGGCTTCAGGCCCTGTTCTGGTTCCGGGGGGCAGGCTGAGCCTGTGGTTAATTCTTCTTCCTGATGGGAAAATAGAGTGACCTGTGCCTGTCCCAACACCAAGAGCTAGTCTCTCGTTGGTTCCCCGTCTTCCCGTTCATCCTCAGGACAAATTGCAACCTGTACGGAACAGGAGGTTAAAGGTGCTGATGCTCCAAGTAGGGAGATTGCTAGTAAAGCGGCTGGAATGGCGAACCCGGGCACAAGGAGATGAGAAATGAGGTGCGTTTTAGAAACCTTTCCCCATCACACGGTGTACCATCTTCTGGGTTTCTCATGCATGTTTTCGATGTAGGAAGATGCCCTTGAACCTGGAGATTTGGGACCCATGCGATGGGTACCACGCAGTATTACTTTAAAGGGTCTGCGTTTGCTCACCCAACCTCACCAAACCTCTCAGCCCCAAGAGTGTCCACCCTTATGTCTCATCCAGCTGTGGGTCTAGATATGGTCAATCCAGGTTGCATCACAGCCCCTGAACTCATTGTGTAAGAATTTCTATCTCTTTCACTGTCGTTGTTTCATGGGTTTTTCAAAGTAATTTATTTTCATAATGGGGTTTAGCTGCTTTTCACGGCTGTGTTTATGCCGCTTTACACCCACTTGACACACTAACAGAGAGATATCAATACATAGGTTTTACGATTATTACTAGTCAGATATATTCTTGTGCGGTGAATAGGGCGTGTTGAGTCCAGTTCTCTGAGCAAGGAGTTGGTCTTGTCTACTACATATTGGGTTTATGGAACGGTATCTGAGCTAATTTGATACCCTTGTTTTATGTATCACCCCACCTCACCTTTCCCGTTAAGCAGCCATAGTGTGTTTTCTGCATGTGTGACTCTGTTCTGTTTTGTAATTCAGTTCAAGTGTAACGGTTTTTACATTCCCTCTATAAGTGATACCTTATGAGAAGTGTCCTTTTCTGTTTGACTTATTTCACTTAGAATCGTCGTACCTAAATCCACTCATCATGCTGCTACTAACATTATGACATTGATTTCATGGCTGAGTGATATTCCATTGTACATAAGGACCACAACTTCTTTATCCATTTGTCTCTTTCCTGGGATATTTAAGGTGGAATGAAGTGGAGGTCCTTGTCAACAGAGCAGCCCTCAACTTTGGGGTGCTTGTGTCTTGCTGATTTTTCATTTTCCCAATTTATACCCCCATGAGTGGAAGTGCCCTATGCTCTCTAAGCTGTGTTTTTCAGATGTTTCAGGACACACCGTACACTTCTCCAGAGTGGCTGTTGGCAATTTACATCCCGCCCATCAGTGTAGCAAGGCTCCCATTTCTCCATGGCCTGTCCTGCATTTCTGGTTTTGACACTTTTTTCAGCATGGCCCTTTTGACCGATGGGAAGCGAGACTTCTCTGTAGCGCTGATTTGCCTTTCCAGGTTGCTTGGTTGACCAAAAAGGGCGTATGCGTTTTTTCCTGAATATATTCAGGAAAAAACGCATACGCCCTTTTTGGCCAAGGGCATCATTGTCAACGTTTTGCCGCTTTTCATGTGCTTTAAAGGCGATTCGTATCTACCTCCTGAAATCTGTTTCCTGCAATTCTGCCTTGATTTCAAATCCTCTTCTTTGCCTTCCCTCAATATATTTGTGGACGAGAGTTATCATTTATAACTCTGCAGGTTTGTGAATTGCAGTGCCCTGAACCTCCATTTTACAACTCGCTTTTTTGGGAGCTGGCCGCAAAAGCGCAGGATGGCTTCAGGCCCTGTTCTGGTTCCGGGGGGCAGGCTGAGCCTGTGGTTAATTCTTCTTCCTGATGGGAAAATAGAGTGACCTGTGCCTGTCCCAACACCAAGAGCTAGTCTCTCGTTGGTTCCCCGTCTTCCTGTTCATCCTCAGGACAAATTGCAACCTGTACGGAACAGGAGGTTAAAGGTGCTGATGCTCCAAGTAGGGAGATTGCTAGTAAAGCGGCTGGAATGGCGAACCCGGGCACAAGGAGATGAGAAATGAGGTGCGTTTTAGAAACCTTTCCCCATCACACGGTGTACCATCTTCTGGGTTTCTCATGCATGTTTTCGATGTAGGAAGATGCCCTTGAACCTGGAGATTTGGGACCCATGCGATGGGTACCACGCAGTATTACTTTAAAGGGTCTGCGTTTGCTCACCCAACCTCACCAAACCTCTCAGCCCCAAGAGTGTCCACCCTTATGTCTCATCCAGCTGTGGGTCTAGATATGGTCAATCCAGGTTGCATCACAGCCCCTGAACTCATTGTGTAAGAATTTCTATCTCTTTCACTGTCGTTGTTTCATGGGTTTTTCAAAGTAATTTATTTTCATAATGGGGTTTAGCTGCTTTTCACGGCTGTGTTTATGCCGCTTTACACCCACTTGACACACTAACAGAGAGATATCAATACATAGGTTTTACGATTATTACTAGTCAGATATATTCTTGTGCGGTGAATAGGGCGTGTTGAGTCCAGTTCTCTGAGCAAGGAGTTGGTCTTGTCTACTACATATTGGGTTTATGGAACGGTATCTGAGCTAATTTGATACCCTTGTTTTATGTATCACCCCACCTCACCTTTCCCGTTAAGCAGCCATAGTGTGTTTTCTGCATGTGTGACTCTGTTCTGTTTTGTAATTCAGTTCAAGTGTAACGGTTTTTACATTCCCTCTATAAGTGATACCTTATGAGAAGTGTCCTTTTCTGTTTGACTTATTTCACTTAGAATCGTCGTACCTAAATCCACTCATCATGCTGCTACTAACATTATGACATTGATTTCATGGCTGAGTGATATTCCATTGTACATAAGGACCACAACTTCTTTATCCATTTTTCTCTTTCCTGGGATATTTAAGGTGGAATGAAGTGGAGGTCCTTGTCAACAGAGCAGCCCTCAACTTTGGGGTGCTTGTGTCTTGCTGATTTTTCATTTTCCCAATTTATACCCCCATGAGTGGAAGTGCCCTATGCTCTCTAAGCTGTGTTTTTCAGATGTTTCAGGACACACCGTACACTTCTCCAGAGTGGCTGTTGGCAATTTACATCCCGCCCATCAGTGTAGCAAGGCTCCCATTTCTCCATGGCCTGTCCTGCATTTCTGGTTTTGACACTTTTTTCAGCATGGCCCTTTTGACCGATGGGAAGCGAGACTTCTCTGTAGCGCTGATTTGCCTTTCCAGGTTGCTTGGTTGACCAAAAAGGGCGTATGCGTTTTTTCCTGAATATATTCAGGAAAAAACGCATACGCCCTTTTTGGCCAAGGGCATCATTGTCAACGTTTTGCCGCTTTTCATGTGCTTTAAAGGCGATTCGTATCTACCTCCTGAAATCTGTTTCCTGCAATTCTGCCTTGATTTCAAATCCTCTTCTTTGCCTTCCCTCAATATATTTGTGGACGAGAGTTATCATTTATAACTCTGCAGGTTTGTGAATTGCAGTGCCCTGAACCTCCATTTTACAACTCGCTTTTTTGGGAGCTGGCCGCAAAAGCGCAGGATGGCTTCAGGCCCTGTTCTGGTTCCGGGGGGCAGGCTGAGCCTGTGGTTAATTCTTCTTCCTGATGGGAAAATAGAGTGACCTGTGCCTGTCCCAACACCAAGAGCTAGTCTCTCGTTGGTTCCCCGTCTTCCTGTTCATCCTCAGGACAAATTGCAACCTGTACGGAACAGGAGGTTAAAGGTGCTGATGCTCCAAGTAGGGAGATTGCTAGTAAAGCGGCTGGAATGGCGAACCCGGGCACAAGGAGATGAGAAATGAGGTGCGTTTTAGAAACCTTTCCCCATCACACGGTGTACCATCTTCTGGGTTTCTCATGCATGTTTTCGATGTAGGAAGATGCCCTTGAACCTGGAGATTTGGGACCCATGCGATGGGTACCACGCAGTATTACTTTAAAGGGTCTGCGTTTGCTCACCCAACCTCACCAAACCTCTCAGCCCCAAGAGTGTCCACCCTTATGTCTCATCCAGCTGTGGGTCTAGATATGGTCAATCCAGGTTGCATCACAGCCCCTGAACTCATTGTGTAAGAATTTCTATCTCTTTCACTGTCGTTGTTTCATGGGTTTTTCAAAGTAATTTATTTTCATAATGGGGTTTAGCTGCTTTTCACGGCTGTGTTTATGCCGCTTTACACCCACTTGACACACTAACAGAGAGATATCAATACATAGGTTTTACGATTATTACTAGTCAGATATATTCTTGTGCGGTGAATAGGGCGTGTTGAGTCCAGTTCTCTGAGCAAGGAGTTGGTCTTGTCTACTACATATTGGGTTTATGGAACGGTATCTGAGCTAATTTGATACCCTTGTTTTATGTATCACCCCACCTCACCTTTCCCGTTAAGCAGCCATAGTGTGTTTTCTGCATGTGTGACTCTGTTCTGTTTTGTAATTCAGTTCAAGTGTAACGGTTTTTACATTCCCTCTATAAGTGATACCTTATGAGAAGTGTCCTTTTCTGTTTGACTTATTTCACTTAGAATCGTCGTACCTAAATCCACTCATCATGCTGCTACTAACATTATGACATTGATTTCATGGCTGAGTGATATTCCATTGTACATAAGGACCACAACTTCTTTATCCATTTTTCTCTTTCCTGGGATATTTAAGGTGGAATGAAGTGGAGGTCCTTGTCAACAGAGCAGCCCTCAACTTTGGGGTGCTTGTGTCTTGCTGATTTTTCATTTTCCCAATTTATACCCCCATGAGTGGAAGTGCCCTATGCTCTCTAAGCTGTGTTTTTCAGATGTTTCAGGACACACCGTACACTTCTCCAGAGTGGCTGTTGGCAATTTACATCCCGCCCATCAGTGTAGCAAGGCTCCCATTTCTCCATGGCCTGTCCTGCATTTCTGGTTTTGACACTTTTTTCAGCATGGCCCTTTTGACCGATGGGAAGCGAGACTTCTCTGTAGCGCTGATTTGCCTTTCCAGGTTGCTTGGTTGACCAAAAAGGGCGTATGCGTTTTTTCCTGAATATATTCAGGAAAAAACGCATACGCCCTTTTTGGCCAAGGGCATCATTGTCAACGTTTTGCCGCTTTTCATGTGCTTTAAAGGCGATTCGTATCTACCTCCTGAAATCTGTTTCCTGCAATTCTGCCTTGATTTCAAATCCTCTTCTTTGCCTTCCCTCAATATATTTGTGGACGAGAGTTATCATTTATAACTCTGCAGGTTTGTGAATTGCAGTGCCCTGAACCTCCATTTTACAACTCGCTTTTTTGGGAGCTGGCCGCAAAAGCGCAGGATGGCTTCAGGCCCTGTTCTGGTTCCGGGGGGCAGGCTGAGCCTGTGGTTAATTCTTCTTCCTGATGGGAAAATAGAGTGACCTGTGCCTGTCCCAACACCAAGAGCTAGTCTCTCGTTGGTTCCCCGTCTTCCTGTTCATCCTCAGGACAAATTGCAACCTGTACGGAACAGGAGGTTAAAGGTGCTGATGCTCCAAGTAGGGAGATTGCTAGTAAAGCGGCTGGAATGGCGAACCCGGGCACAAGGAGATGAGAAATGAGGTGCGTTTTAGAAACCTTTCCCCATCACACGGTGTACCATCTTCTGGGTTTCTCATGCATGTTTTCGATGTAGGAAGATGCCCTTGAACCTGGAGATTTGGGACCCATGCGATGGGTACCACGCAGTATTACTTTAAAGGGTCTGCGTTTGCTCACCCAACCTCACCAAACCTCTCAGCCCCAAGAGTGTCCACCCTTATGTCTCATCCAGCTGTGGGTCTAGATATGGTCAATCCAGGTTGCATCACAGCCCCTGAACTCATTGTGTAAGAATTTCTATCTCTTTCACTGTCGTTGTTTCATGGGTTTTTCAAAGTAATTTATTTTCATAATGGGGTTTAGCTGCTTTTCACGGCTGTGTTTATGCCGCTTTACACCCACTTGACACACTAACAGAGAGATATCAATACATAGGTTTTAAGATTATTACTAGTCAGATATATTCTTGTGCGGTGAATAGGGCGTGTTGAGTCCAGTTCTCTGAGCAAGGAGTTGGTCTTGTCTACTACATATTGGGTTTATGGAACGGTATCTGAGCTAATTTGATACCCTTGTTTTATGTATCACCCCACCTCACCTTTCCCGTTAAGCAGCCATAGTGTGTTTTCTGCATGTGTGACTCTGTTCTGTTTTGTAATTCAGTTCAAGTGTAACGGTTTTTACATTCCCTCTATAAGTGATACCTTATGAGAAGTGTCCTTTTCTGTTTGACTTATTTCACTTAGAATCGTCGTACCTAAATCCACTCATCATGCTGCTACTAACATTATGACATTGATTTCATGGCTGAGTGATATTCCATTGTACATAAGGACCACAACTTCTTTATCCATTTTTCTCTTTCCTGGGATATTTAAGGTGGAATGAAGTGGAGGTCCTTGTCAACAGAGCAGCCCTCAACTTTGGGGTGCTTGTGTCTTGCTGATTTTTCATTTTCCCAATTTATACCCCCATGAGTGGAAGTGCCCTATGCTCTCTAAGCTGTGTTTTTCAGATGTTTCAGGACACACCGTACACTTCTCCAGAGTGGCTGTTGGCAATTTACATCCCGCCCATCAGTGTAGCAAGGCTCCCATTTCTCCATGGCCTGTCCTGCATTTCTGGTTTTGACACTTTTTTCAGCATGGCCCTTTTGACCGATGGGAAGCGAGACTTCTCTGTAGCGCTGATTTGCCTTTCCAGGTTGCTTGGTTGACCAAAAAGGGCGTATGCGTTTTTTCCTGAATATATTCAGGAAAAAACGCATACGCCCTTTTTGGCCAAGGGCATCATTGTCAACGTTTTGCCGCTTTTCATGTGCTTTAAAGGCGATTCGTATCTACCTCCTGAAATCTGTTTCCTGCAATTCTGCCTTGATTTCAAATCCTCTTCTTTGCCTTCCCTCAATATATTTGTGGACGAGAGTTATCATTTATAACTCTGCAGGTTTGTGAATTGCAGTGCCCTGAACCTCCATTTTACAACTCGCTTTTTTGGGAGCTGGCCGCAAAAGCGCAGGATGGCTTCAGGCCCTGTTCTGGTTCCGGGGGGCAGGCTGAGCCTGTGGTTAATTCTTCTTCCTGATGGGAAAATAGAGTGACCTGTGCCTGTCCCAACACCAAGAGCTAGTCTCTCGTTGGTTCCCCGTCTTCCCGTTCATCCTCAGGACAAATTGCAACCTGTACGGAACAGGAGGTTAAAGGTGCTGATGCTCCAAGTAGGGAGATTGCTAGTAAAGCGGCTGGAATGGCGAACCCGGGCACAAGGAGATGAGAAATGAGGTGCGTTTTAGAAACCTTTCCCCATCACACGGTGTACCATCTTCTGGGTTTCTCATGCATGTTTTCGATGTAGGAAGATGCCCTTGAACCTGGAGATTTGGGACCCATGCGATGGGTACCACGCAGTATTACTTTAAAGGGTCTGCGTTTGCTCACCCAACCTCACCAAACCTCTCAGCCCCAAGAGTGTCCACCCTTATGTCTCATCCAGCTGTGGGTCTAGATATGGTCAATCCAGGTTGCATCACAGCCCCTGAACTCATTGTGTAAGAATTTCTATCTCTTTCACTGTCGTTGTTTCATGGGTTTTTCAAAGTAATTTATTTTCATAATGGGGTTTAGCTGCTTTTCACGGCTGTGTTTATGCCGCTTTACACCCACTTGACACACTAACAGAGAGATATCAATACATAGGTTTTAAGATTATTACTAGTCAGATATATTCTTGTGCGGTGAATAGGGCGTGTTGAGTCCAGTTCTCTGAGCAAGGAGTTGGTCTTGTCTACTACATATTGGGTTTATGGAACGGTATCTGAGCTAATTTGATACCCTTGTTTTATGTATCACCCCACCTCACCTTTCCCGTTAAGCAGCCATAGTGTGTTTTCTGCATGTGTGACTCTGTTCTGTTTTGTAATTCAGTTCAAGTGTAACGGTTTTTACATTCCCTCTATAAGTGATACCTTATGAGAAGTGTCCTTTTCTGTTTGACTTATTTCACTTAGAATCGTCGTACCTAAATCCACTCATCATGCTGCTACTAACATTATGACATTGATTTCATGGCTGAGTGATATTCCATTGTACATAAGGACCACAACTTCTTTATCCATTTTTCTCTTTCCTGGGATATTTAAGGTGGAATGAAGTGGAGGTCCTTGTCAACAGAGCAGCCCTCAACTTTGGGGTGCTTGTGTCTTGCTGATTTTTCATTTTCCCAATTTATACCCCCATGAGTGGAAGTGCCCTATGCTCTCTAAGCTGTGTTTTTCAGATGTTTCAGGACACACCGTACACTTCTCCAGAGTGGCTGTTGGCAATTTACATCCCGCCCATCAGTGTAGCAAGGCTCCCATTTCTCCATGGCCTGTCCTGCATTTCTGGTTTTGACACTTTTTTCAGCATGGCCCTTTTGACCGATGGGAAGCGAGACTTCTCTGTAGCGCTGATTTGCCTTTCCAGGTTGCTTGGTTGGCCAAAAAGGGCGTATGCGTTTTTTCCTGAATATATTCAGGAAAAAACGCATACGCCCTTTTTGGCCAAGGGCATCATTGTCAACGTTTTGCCGCTTTTCATGTGCTTTAAAGGCGATTCGTATCTACCTCCTGAAATCTGTTTCCTGCAATTCTGCCTTGATTTCAAATCCTCTTCTTTGCCTTCCCTCAATATATTTGTGGACGAGAGTTATCATTTATAACTCTGCAGGTTTGTGAATTGCAGTGCCCTGAACCTCCATTTTACAACTCGCTTTTTTGGGAGCTGGCCGCAAAAGCGCAGGATGGCTTCAGGCCCTGTTCTGGTTCCGGGGGGCAGGCTGAGCCTGTGGTTAATTCTTCTTCCTGATGGGAAAATAGAGTGACCTGTGCCTGTCCCAACACCAAGAGCTAGTCTCTCGTTGGTTCCCCGTCTTCCCGTTCATCCTCAGGACAAATTGCAACCTGTACGGAACAGGAGGTTAAAGGTGCTGATGCTCCAAGTAGGGAGATTGCTAGTAAAGCGGCTGGAATGGCGAACCCGGGCACAAGGAGATGAGAAATGAGGTGCGTTTTAGAAACCTTTCCCCATCACACGGTGTACCATCTTCTGGGTTTCTCATGCATGTTTTCGATGTAGGAAGATGCCCTTGAACCTGGAGATTTGGGACCCATGCGATGGGTACCACGCAGTATTACTTTAAAGGGTCTGCGTTTGCTCACCCAACCTCACCAAACCTCTCAGCCCCAAGAGTGTCCACCCTTATGTCTCATCCAGCTGTGGGTCTAGATATGGTCAATCCAGGTTGCATCACAGCCCCTGAACTCATTGTGTAAGAATTTCTATCTCTTTCACTGTCGTTGTTTCATGGGTTTTTCAAAGTAATTTATTTTCATAATGGGGTTTAGCTGCTTTTCACGGCTGTGTTTATGCCGCTTTACACCCACTTGACACACTAACAGAGAGATATCAATACATAGGTTTTACGATTATTACTAGTCAGATATATTCTTGTGCGGTGAATAGGGCGTGTTGAGTCCAGTTCTCTGAGCAAGGAGTTGGTCTTGTCTACTACATATTGGGTTTATGGAACGGTATCTGAGCTAATTTGATACCCTTGTTTTATGTATCACCCCACCTCACCTTTCCCGTTAAGCAGCCATAGTGTGTTTTCTGCATGTGTGACTCTGTTCTGTTTTGTAATTCAGTTCAAGTGTAACGGTTTTTACATTCCCTCTATAAGTGATACCTTATGAGAAGTGTCCTTTTCTGTTTGACTTATTTCACTTAGAATCGTCGTACCTAAATCCACTCATCATGCTGCTACTAACATTATGACATTGATTTCATGGCTGAGTGATATTCCATTGTACATAAGGACCACAACTTCTTTATCCATTTTTCTCTTTCCTGGGATATTTAAGGTGGAATGAAGTGGAGGTCCTTGTCAACAGAGCAGCCCTCAACTTTGGGGTGCTTGTGTCTTGCTGATTTTTCATTTTCCCAATTTATACCCCCATGAGTGGAAGTGCCCTATGCTCTCTAAGCTGTGTTTTTCAGATGTTTCAGGACACACCGTACACTTCTCCAGAGTGGCTGTTGGCAATTTACATCCCGCCCATCAGTGTAGCAAGGCTCCCATTTCTCCATGGCCTGTCCTGCATTTCTGGTTTTGACACTTTTTTCAGCATGGCCCTTTTGACCGATGGGAAGCGAGACTTCTCTGTAGCGCTGATTTGCCTTTCCAGGTTGCTTGGTTGACCAAAAAGGGCGTATGCGTTTTTTCCTGAATATATTCAGGAAAAAACGCATACGCCCTTTTTGGCCAAGGGCATCATTGTCAACGTTTTGCCGCTTTTCATGTGCTTTAAAGGCGATTCGTATCTACCTCCTGAAATCTGTTTCCTGCAATTCTGCCTTGATTTCAAATCCTCTTCTTTGCCTTCCCTCAATATATTTGTGGACGAGAGTTATCATTTATAACTCTGCAGGTTTGTGAATTGCAGTGCCCTGAACCTCCATTTTACAACTCGCTTTTTTGGGAGCTGGCCGCAAAAGCGCAGGATGGCTTCAGGCCCTGTTCTGGTTCCGGGGGGCAGGCTGAGCCTGTGGTTAATTCTTCTTCCTGATGGGAAAATAGAGTGACCTGTGCCTGTCCCAACACCAAGAGCTAGTCTCTCGTTGGTTCCCCGTCTTCCCGTTCATCCTCAGGACAAATTGCAACCTGTACGGAACAGGAGGTTAAAGGTGCTGATGCTCCAAGTAGGGAGATTGCTAGTAAAGCGGCTGGAATGGCGAACCCGGGCACAAGGAGATGAGAAATGAGGTGCGTTTTAGAAACCTTTCCCCATCACACGGTGTACCATCTTCTGGGTTTCTCATGCATGTTTTCGATGTAGGAAGATGCCCTTGAAGCTGGAGATTTGGAACCCATGCGATGGGTACCACGCAGTATTACTTTAAAGGGTCTGTGTTTGCTCACCCAACCTCACCAAACCTCTCAGCCCCAAGAGTGTCCACCCTTATGTCTCATCAGGCTGTGGGTCTAGATATGGTCAATCCAGGTTGCATCACAGCCCCTGAACTCATTGTGTAAGAATTTCTATCTCTTTCACTGTCGTTGTTTCATGGGTTTTTCAAAGTAATTTATTTTCATAATGGGGTTTAGCTGCTTTTCACGGCTGTGTTTATGCCGCTTTACACCCACTTGACACACTAACAGAGAGATATCAATACATAGGTTTTACGATTATTACTAGTCAGATATATTCTTGTGCGGTGAATAGGGCGTGTTGAGTCCAGTTCTCTGAGCAAGGAGTTGGTCTTGTCTACTACATATTGGGTTTATGGAACGGTATCTGAGCTAATTTGATACCCTTGTTTTATGTATCACCCCACCTCACCTTTCCCGTTAAGCAGCCATAGTGTGTTTTCTGCATGTGTGACTCTGTTCTGTTTTGTAATTCAGTTCAAGTGTAACGGTTTTTACATTCCCTCTATAAGTGATACCTTATGAGAAGTGTCCTTTTCTGTTTGACTTATTTCACTTAGAATCGTCATACCTAAATCCACTCATCATGCTGCTACTAACATTATGACATTGATTTCATGGCTGAGTGATATTCCATTGTACATAAGGACCACAACTTCTTTATCCATTTTTCTCTTTCCTGGGATATTTAAGGTGGAATGAAGTGGAGGTCCTTGTCAACAGAGCAGCCCTCAACTTTGGGGTGCTTGTGTCTTGCTGATTTTTCATTTTCCCAATTTATACCCCCATGAGTGGAAGTGCCCTATGCTCTCTAAGCTGTGTTTTTCAGATGTTTCAGGACACACCGTACACTTCTCCAGAGTGGCTGTTGGCAATTTACATCCCGCCCATCAGTGTAGCAAGGCTCCCATTTCTCCATGGCCTGTCCTGCATTTCTGGTTTTGACACTTTTTTCAGCATGGCCCTTTTGACCGATGGGAAGCGAGACTTCTCTGTAGCGCTGATTTGCCTTTCCAGGTTGCTTGGTTGGCCAAAAAAGGCGTATGCGTTTTTTCCTGAATATATTCAGGAAAAAACGCATACGCCCTTTTTGGCTAAGGGCATCATTGTCACCGTTTTGCCGCTTTTCATGTGCTTTAAAGGCGATTCGTATCTACCTCCTGAAATCTGTTTCCTGCAATTCTGCCTTGATTTCAAATCCTCTTCTTTGCCTTCCCTCAATATATTTGTGGACGAGAGTTATCATTTATAACTCTGCAGGTTTGTGAATTGCAGTGCCCTGAACCTCCATTTTACAACTCGCTTTTTTGGGAGCTGGCCGCAAAAGCGCAGGATGGCTTCAGGCCCTGTTCTGGTTCCGGGGGGCAGGCTGAGCCTGTGGTTAATTCTTCTTCCTGATGGGAAAATAGAGTGACCTGTGCCTGTCCCAACACCAAGAGCTAGTCTCTCGTTGGTTCCCCGTCTTCCCGTTCATCCTCAGGACAAATTGCAACCTGTACGGAACAGGAGGTTAAAGGTGCTGATGCTCCAAGTAGGGAGATTGCTAGTAAAGCGGCTGGAATGGCGAACCCGGGCACAAGGAGATGAGAAATGAGGTGCGTTTTAGAAACCTTTCCCCATCACACGGTGTACCATCTTCTGGGTTTCTCATGCATGTTTTCGATGTAGGAAGATGCCCTTGAAGCTGGAGATTTGGAACCCATGCGATGGGTACCACGCAGTATTACTTTAAAGGGTCTGCGTTTGCTCACCCAACCTCACCAAACCTCTCAGCCCCAAGAGTGTCCACCCTTATGTCTCATCAGGCTGTGGGTCTAGATATGGTCAATCCAGGTTGCATCACAGCCCCTGAACTCATTGTGTAAGAATTTCTATCTCTTTCACTGTCGTTGTTTCATGGGTTTTTCAAAGTAATTTATTTTCATAATGGGGTTTAGCTGCTTTTCACGGCTGTGTTTATGCCGCTTTACACCCACTTGACACACTAACAGAGAGATATCAATACATAGGTTTTACGATTATTACTAGTCAGATATATTCTTGTGCGGTGAATAGGGCGTGTTGAGTCCAGTTCTCTGAGCAAGGAGTTGGTCTTGTCTACTACATATTGGGTTTATGGAACGGTATCTGAGCTAATTTGATACCCTTGTTTTATGTATCACCCCACCTCACCTTTCCCGTTAAGCAGCCATAGTGTGTTTTCTGCATGTGTGACTCTGTTCTGTTTTGTAATTCAGTTCAAGTGTAACGGTTTTTACATTCCCTCTATAAGTGATACCTTATGAGAAGTGTCCTTTTCTGTTTGACTTATTTCACTTAGAATCGTCGTACCTAAATCCACTCATCATGCTGCTACTAACATTATGACATTGATTTCATGGCTGAGTGATATTCCATTGTACATAAGGACCACAACTTCTTTATCCATTTTTCTCTTTCCTGGGATATTTAAGGTGGAATGAAGTGGAGGTCCTTGTCAACAGAGCAGCCCTCAACTTTGGGGTGCTTGTGTCTTGCTGATTTTTCATTTTCCCAATTTATACCCCCATGAGTGGAAGTGCCCTATGCTCTCTAAGCTGTGTTTTTCAGATGTTTCAGGACACACCGTACACTTCTCCAGAGTGGCTGTTGGCAATTTACATCCCGCCCATCAGTGTAGCAAGGCTCCCATTTCTCCATGGCCTGTCCTGCATTTCTGGTTTTGACACTTTTTTCAGCATGGCCCTTTTGACCGATGGGAAGCGAGACTTCTCTGTAGCGCTGATTTGCCTTTCCAGGTTGCTTGGTTGGCCAAAAAGGGCGTATGCGTTTTTTCCTGAATATATTCAGGAAAAAACGCATACGCCCTTTTTGGCCAAGGGCATCATTGTCAACGTTTTGCCGCTTTTCATGTGCTTTAAAGGCGATTCGTATCTACCTCCTGAAATCTGTTTCCTGCAATTCTGCCTTGATTTCAAATCCTCTTCTTTGCCTTCCCTCAATATATTTGTGGACGAGAGTTATCATTTATAACTCTGCAGGTTTGTGAATTGCAGTGCCCTGAACCTCCATTTTACAACTCGCTTTTTTGGGAGCTGGCCGCAAAAGCGCAGGATGGCTTCAGGCCCTGTTCTGGTTCCGGGGGGCAGGCTGAGCCTGTGGTTAATTCTTCTTCCTGATGGGAAAATAGAGTGACCTGTGCCTGTCCCAACACCAAGAGCTAGTCTCTCGTTGGTTCCCCGTCTTCCCGTTCATCCTCAGGACAAATTGCAACCTGTACGGAACAGGAGGTTAAAGGTGCTGATGCTCCAAGTAGGGAGATTGCTAGTAAAGCGGCTGGAATGGCGAACCCGGGCACAAGGAGATGAGAAATGAGGTGCGTTTTAGAAACCTTTCCCCATCACACGGTGTACCATCTTCTGGGTTTCTCATGCATGTTTTCGATGTAGGAAGATGCCCTTGAACCTGGAGATTTGGGACCCATGCGATGGGTACCACGCAGTATTACTTTAAAGGGTCTGCGTTTGCTCACCCAACCTCACCAAACCTCTCAGCCCCAAGAGTGTCCACCCTTATGTCTCATCCAGCTGTGGGTCTAGATATGGTCAATCCAGGTTGCATCACAGCCCCTGAACTCATTGTGTAAGAATTTCTATCTCTTTCACTGTCGTTGTTTCATGGGTTTTTCAAAGTAATTTATTTTCATAATGGGGTTTAGCTGCTTTTCACGGCTGTGTTTATGCCGCTTTACACCCACTTGACACACTAACAGAGAGATATCAATACATAGGTTTTAAGATTATTACTAGTCAGATATATTCTTGTGCGGTGAATAGGGCGTGTTGAGTCCAGTTCTCTGAGCAAGGAGTTGGTCTTGTCTACTACATATTGGGTTTATGGAACGGTATCTGAGCTAATTTGATACCCTTGTTTTATGTATCACCCCACCTCACCTTTCCCGTTAAGCAGCCATAGTGTGTTTTCTGCATGTGTGACTCTGTTCTGTTTTGTAATTCAGTTCAAGTGTAACGGTTTTTACATTCCCTCTATAAGTGATACCTTATGAGAAGTGTCCTTTTCTGTTTGACTTATTTCACTTAGAATCGTCGTACCTAAATCCACTCATCATGCTGCTACTAACATTATGACATTGATTTCATGGCTGAGTGATATTCCATTGTACATAAGGACCACAACTTCTTTATCCATTTTTCTCTTTCCTGGGATATTTAAGGTGGAATGAAGTGGAGGTCCTTGTCAACAGAGCAGCCCTCAACTTTGGGGTGCTTGTGTCTTGCTGATTTTTCATTTTCCCAATTTATACCCCCATGAGTGGAAGTGCCCTATGCTCTCTAAGCTGTGTTTTTCAGATGTTTCAGGACACACCGTACACTTCTCCAGAGTGGCTGTTGGCAATTTACATCCCGCCCATCAGTGTAGCAAGGCTCCCATTTCTCCATGGCCTGTCCTGCATTTCTGGTTTTGACACTTTTTTCAGCATGGCCCTTTTGACCGATGGGAAGCGAGACTTCTCTGTAGCGCTGATTTGCCTTTCCAGGTTGCTTGGTTGACCAAAAAGGGCGTATGCGTTTTTTCCTGAATATATTCAGGAAAAAACGCATACGCCCTTTTTGGCCAAGGGCATCATTGTCAACGTTTTGCCGCTTTTCATGTGCTTTAAAGGCGATTCGTATCTACCTCCTGAAATCTGTTTCCTGCAATTCTGCCTTGATTTCAAATCCTCTTCTTTGCCTTCCCTCAATATATTTGTGGACGAGAGTTATCATTTATAACTCTGCAGGTTTGTGAATTGCAGTGCCCTGAACCTCCATTTTACAACTCGCTTTTTTGGGAGCTGGCCGCAAAAGCGCAGGATGGCTTCAGGCCCTGTTCTGGTTCCGGGGGGCAGGCTGAGCCTGTGGTTAATTCTTCTTCCTGATGGGAAAATAGAGTGACCTGTGCCTGTCCCAACACCAAGAGCTAGTCTCTCGTTGGTTCCCCGTCTTCCCGTTCATCCTCAGGACAAATTGCAACCTGTACGGAACAGGAGGTTAAAGGTGCTGATGCTCCAAGTAGGGAGATTGCTAGTAAAGCGGCTGGAATGGCGAACCCGGGCACAAGGAGATGAGAAATGAGGTGCGTTTTAGAAACCTTTCCCCATCACACGGTGTACCATCTTCTGGGTTTCTCATGCATGTTTTCGATGTAGGAAGATGCCCTTGAAGCTGGAGATTTGGAACCCATGCGATGGGTACCACGCAGTATTACTTTAAAGGGTCTGCGTTTGCTCACCCAACCTCACCAAACCTCTCAGCCCCAAGAGTGTCCACCCTTATGTCTCATCAGGCTGTGGGTCTAGATATGGTCAATCCAGGTTGCATCACAGCCCCTGAACTCATTGTGTAAGAATTTCTATCTCTTTCACTGTCGTTGTTTCATGGGTTTTTCAAAGTAATTTATTTTCATAATGGGGTTTAGCTGCTTTTCACGGCTGTGTTTATGCCGCTTTACACCCACTTGACACACTAACAGAGAGATATCAATACATAGGTTTTACGATTATTACTAGTCAGATATATTCTTGTGCGGTGAATAGGGCGTGTTGAGTCCAGTTCTCTGAGCAAGGAGTTGGTCTTGTCTACTACATATTGGGTTTATGGAACGGTATCTGAGCTAATTTGATACCCTTGTTTTATGTATCACCCCACCTCACCTTTCCCGTTAAGCAGCCATAGTGTGTTTTCTGCATGTGTGACTCTGTTCTGTTTTGTAATTCAGTTCAAGTGTAACGGTTTTTACATTCCCTCTATAAGTGATACCTTATGAGAAGTGTCCTTTTCTGTTTGACTTATTTCACTTAGAATCGTCGTACCTAAATCCACTCATCATGCTGCTACTAACATTATGACATTGATTTCATGGCTGAGTGATATTCCATTGTACATAAGGACCACAACTTCTTTATCCATTTTTCTCTTTCCTGGGATATTTAAGGTGGAATGAAGTGGAGGTCCTTGTCAACAGAGCAGCCCTCAACTTTGGGGTGCTTGTGTCTTGCTGATTTTTCATTTTCCCAATTTATACCCCCATGAGTGGAAGTGCCCTATGCTCTCTAAGCTGTGTTTTTCAGATGTTTCAGGACACACCGTACACTTCTCCAGAGTGGCTGTTGGCAATTTACATCCCGCCCATCAGTGTAGCAAGGCTCCCATTTCTCCATGGCCTGTCCTGCATTTCTGGTTTTGACACTTTTTTCAGCATGGCCCTTTTGACCGATGGGAAGCGAGACTTCTCTGTAGCGCTGATTTGCCTTTCCAGGTTGCTTGGTTGGCCAAAAAAGGCGTATGCGTTTTTTCCTGAATATATTCAGGAAAAAACGCATACGCCCTTTTTGGCTAAGGGCATCATTGTCACCGTTTTGCCGCTTTTCATGTGCTTTAAAGGCGATTCGTATCTACCTCCTGAAATCTGTTTCCTGCAATTCTGCCTTGATTTCAAATCCTCTTCTTTGCCTTCCCTCAATATATTTGTGGACGAGAGTTATCATTTATAACTCTGCAGGTTTGTGAATTGCAGTGCCCTGAACCTCCATTTTACAACTCGCTTTTTTGGGAGCTGGCCGCAAAAGCGCAGGATGGCTTCAGGCCCTGTTCTGGTTCCGGGGGGCAGGCTGAGCCTGTGGTTAATTCTTCTTCCTGATGGGAAAATAGAGTGACCTGTGCCTGTCCCAACACCAAGAGCTAGTCTCTCGTTGGTTCCCCGTCTTCCCGTTCATCCTCAGGACAAATTGCAACCTGTACGGAACAGGAGGTTAAAGGTGCTGATGCTCCAAGTAGGGAGATTGCTAGTAAAGCGGCTGGAATGGCGAACCCGGGCACAAGGAGATGAGAAATGAGGTGCGTTTTAGAAACCTTTCCCCATCACACGGTGTACCATCTTCTGGGTTTCTCATGCATGTTTTCGATGTAGGAAGATGCCCTTGAAGCTGGAGATTTGGAACCCATGCGATGGGTACCACGCAGTATTACTTTAAAGGGTCTGCGTTTGCTCACCCAACCTCACCAAACCTCTCAGCCCCAAGAGTGTCCACCCTTATGTCTCATCAGGCTGTGGGTCTAGATATGGTCAATCCAGGTTGCATCACAGCCCCTGAACTCATTGTGTAAGAATTTCTATCTCTTTCACTGTCGTTGTTTCATGGGTTTTTCAAAGTAATTTATTTTCATAATGGGGTTTAGCTGCTTTTCACGGCTGTGTTTATGCCGCTTTACACCCACTTGACACACTAACAGAGAGATATCAATACATAGGTTTTACGATTATTACTAGTCAGATATATTCTTGTGCGGTGAATAGGGCGTGTTGAGTCCAGTTCTCTGAGCAAGGAGTTGGTCTTGTCTACTACATATTGGGTTTATGGAACGGTATCTGAGCTAATTTGATACCCTTCTTTTATGTATCACCCCACCTCACCTTTCCCGTTAAGCAGCCATAGTGTGTTTTCTGCATGTGTGACTCTGTTCTGTTTTGTAATTCAGTTCAAGTGTAACGGTTTTTACATTCCCTCTATAAGTGATACCTTATGAGAAGTGTCCTTTTCTGTTTGACTTATTTCACTTAGAATCGTCGTACCTAAATCCACTCATCATGCTGCTACTAACATTATGACATTGATTTCATGGCTGAGTGATATTCCATTGTACATAAGGACCACAACTTCTTTATCCATTTTTCTCTTTCCTGGGATATTTAAGGTGGAATGAAGTGGAGGTCCTTGTCAACAGAGCAGCCCTCAACTTTGGGGTGCTTGTGTCTTGCTGATTTTTCATTTTCCCAATTTATACCCCCATGAGTGGAAGTGCCCTATGCTCTCTAAGCTGTGTTTTTCAGATGTTTCAGGACACACCGTACACTTCTCCAGAGTGGCTGTTGGCAATTTACATCCCGCCCATCAGTGTAGCAAGGCTCCCATTTCTCCATGGCCTGTCCTGCATTTCTGGTTTTGACACTTTTTTCAGCATGGCCCTTTTGACCGATGGGAAGCGAGACTTCTCTGTAGCGCTGATTTGCCTTTCCAGGTTGCTTGGTTGGCCAAAAAGGGCGTATGCGTTTTTTCCTGAATATATTCAGGAAAAAACGCATACGCCCTTTTTGGCCAAGGGCATCATTGTCAACGTTTTGCCGCTTTTCATGTGCTTTAAAGGCGATTCGTATCTACCTCCTGAAATCTGTTTCCTGCAATTCTGCCTTGATTTCAAATCCTCTTCTTTGCCTTCCCTCAATATATTTGTGGACGAGAGTTATCATTTATAACTCTGCAGGTTTGTGAATTGCAGTGCCCTGAACCTCCATTTTACAACTCGCTTTTTTGGGAGCTGGCCGCAAAAGCGCAGGATGGCTTCAGGCCCTGTTCTGGTTCCGGGGGGCAGGCTGAGCCTGTGGTTAATTCTTCTTCCTGATGGGAAAATAGAGTGACCTGTGCCTGTCCCAACACCAAGAGCTAGTCTCTCGTTGGTTCCCCGTCTTCCCGTTCATCCTCAGGACAAATTGCAAGCTGTACGGAACAGGAGGTTAAAGGTGCTGATGCTCCAAGTAGGGAGATTGCTAGTAAAGCGGCTGGAATGGCGAACCCGGGCACAAGGAGATGAGAAATGAGGTGCGTTTTAGAAACCTTTCCCCATCACACGGTGTACCATCTTCTGGGTTTCTCATGCATGTTTTCGATGTAGGAAGATGCCCTTGAACCTGGAGATTTGGGACCCATGCGATGGGTACCACGCAGTATTACTTTAAAGGGTCTGCGTTTGCTCACCCAACCTCACCAAACCTCTCAGCCCCAAGAGTGTCCACCCTTATGTCTCATCCAGCTGTGGGTCTAGATATGGTCAATCCAGGTTGCATCACAGCCCCTGAACTCATTGTGTAAGAATTTCTATCTCTTTCACTGTCGTTGTTTCATGGGTTTTTCAAAGTAATTTATTTTCATAATGGGGTTTAGCTGCTTTTCACGGCTGTGTTTATGCCGCTTTACACCCACTTGACACACTAACAGAGAGATATCAATACATAGGTTTTACGATTATTACTAGTCAGATATATTCTTGTGCGGTGAATAGGGCGTGTTGAGTCCAGTTCTCTGAGCAAGGAGTTGGTCTTGTCTACTACATATTGGGTTTATGGAACGGTATCTGAGCTAATTTGATACCCTTGTTTTATGTATCACCCCACCTCACCTTTCCCGTTAAGCAGCCATAGTGTGTTTTCTGCATGTGTGACTCTGTTCTGTTTTGTAATTCAGTTCAAGTGTAACGGTTTTTACATTCCCTCTATAAGTGATACCTTATGAGAAGTGTCCTTTTCTGTGTGACTTATTTCACTTAGAATCGTCGTACCTAAATCCACTCATCATGCTGCTACTAACATTATGACATTGATTTCATGGCTGAGTGATATTCCATTGTACATAAGGACCACAACTTCTTTATCCATTTTTCTCTTTCCTGGGATATTTAAGGTGGAATGAAGTGGAGGTCCTTGTCAACAGAGCAGCCCTCAACTTTGGGGTGCTTGTGTCTTGCTGATTTTTCATTTTCCCAATTTATACCCCCATGAGTGGAAGTGCCCTATGCTCTCTAAGCTGTGTTTTTCAGATGTTTCAGGACACACCGTACACTTCTCCAGAGTGGCTGTTGGCAATTTACATCCCGCCCATCAGTGTAGCAAGGCTCCCATTTCTCCATGGCCTGTCCTGCATTTCTGGTTTTGACACTTTTTTCAGCATGGCCCTTTTGACCGATGGGAAGCGAGACTTCTCTGTAGCGCTGATTTGCCTTTCCAGGTTGCTTGGTTGGCCAAAAAGGGCGTATGCGTTTTTTCCTGAATATATTCAGGAAAAAACGCATACGCCCTTTTTGGCCAAGGGCATCATTGTCACCGTTTTGCCGCTTTTCATGTGCTTTAAAGGCGATTCGTATCTACCTCCTGAAATCTGTTTCCTGCAATTCTGCCTTGATTTCAAATCCTCTTCTTTGCCTTCCCTCAATATATTTGTGGACGAGAGTTATCATTTATAACTCTGCAGGTTTGTGAATTGCAGTGCCCTGAACCTCCATTTTACAACTCGCTTTTTTGGGAGCTGGCCGCAAAAGCGCAGGATGGCTTCAGGCCCTGTTCTGGTTCCGGGGGGCAGGCTGAGCCTGTGGTTAATTCTTCTTCCTGATGGGAAAATAGAGTGACCTGTGCCTGTCCCAACACCAAGAGCTAGTCTCTCGTTGGTTCCCCGTCTTCCCGTTCATCCTCAGGACAAATTGCAACCTGTACGGAACAGGAGGTTAAAGGTGCTGATGCTCCAAGTAGGGAGATTGCTAGTAAAGCGGCTGGAATGGCGAACCCGGGCACAAGGAGATGAGAAATGAGGTGCGTTTTAGAAACCTTTCCCCATCACACGGTGTACCATCTTCTGGGTTTCTTATGCATGTTTTCGATGTAGGAAGATGCCCTTGAAGCTGGAGATTTGGAACCCATGCGATGGGTACCACGCAGTATTACTTTAAAGGGTCTGCGTTTGCTCACCCAACCTCACCAAACCTCTCAGCCCCAAGAGTGTCCACCCTTATGTCTCATCCGGCTGTGGGTCTAGATATGGTCAATCCAGGTTGCATCACAGCCCCTGAACTCATTGTGTAAGAATTTCTATCTCTTTCACTGTCGTTGTTTCATGGGTTTTTCAAAGTAATTTATTTTCATAATGGGGTTTAGCTGCTTTTCACGGCTGTGTTTATGCCGCTTTACACCCACTTGACACACTAACAGAGAGATATCAATACATAGGTTTTACGATTATTACTAGTCAGATATATTCTTGTGCGGTGAATAGGGCGTGTTGAGTCCAGTTCTCTGAGCAAGGAGTTGGTCTTGTCTACTACATATTGGGTTTATGGAACGGTATCTGAGCTAATTTGATACCCTTGTTTTATGTATCACCCCACCTCACCTTTCCCGTTAAGCAGCCATAGTGTGTTTTCTGCATGTGTGACTCTGTTCTGTTTTGTAATTCAGTTCAAGTGTAACGGTTTTTACATTCCCTCTATAAGTGATACCTTATGAGAAGTGTCCTTTTCTGTGTGACTTATTTCACTTAGAATCGTCGTACCTAAATCCACTCATCATGCTGCTACTAACATTATGACATTGATTTCATGGCTGAGTGATATTCCATTGTACATAAGGACCACAACTTCTTTATCCATTTTTCTCTTTCCTGGGATATTTAAGGTGGAATGAAGTGGAGGTCCTTGTCAACAGAGCAGCCCTCAACTTTGGGGTGCTTGTGTCTTGCTGATTTATCATTTTCCCAATTTATACCCCCATGAGTGGAAGTGCCCTATGCTCTCTAAGCTGTGTTTTTCAGATGTTTCAGGACACACCGTACACTTCTCCAGAGTGGCTGTTGGCAATTTACATCCCGCCCATCAGTGTAGCAAGGCTCCCATTTCTCCATGGCCTGTCCTGCATTTCTGGTTTTGACACTTTTTTCAGCATGGCCCTTTTGACCGATGGGAAGCGAGACTTCTCTGTAGCGCTGATTTGCCTTTCCAGGTTGCTTGGTTGGCCAAAAAGGGCGTATGCGTTTTTTCCTGAATATATTCAGGAAAAAACGCATACGCCCTTTTTGGCCAAGGGCATCATTGTCAACGTTTTGCCGCTTTTCATGTGCTTTAAAGGCGATTCGTATCTACCTCCTGAAATCTGTTTCCTGCAATTCTGCCTTGATTTCAAATCCTCTTCTTTGCCTTCCCTCAATATATTTGTGGACGAGAGTTATCATTTATAACTCTGCAGGTTTGTGAATTGCAGTGCCCTGAACCTCCATTTTACAACTCGCTTTTTTGGGAGCTGGCCGCAAAAGCGCAGGATGGCTTCAGGCCCTGTTCTGGTTCCGGGGGGCAGGCTGAGCCTGTGGTTAATTCTTCTTCCTGATGGGAAAATAGAGTGACCTGTGCCTGTCCCAACACCAAGAGCTAGTCTCTCGTTGGTTCCCCGTCTTCCCGTTCATCCTCAGGACAAATTGCAACCTGTACGGAACAGGAGGTTAAAGGTGCTGATGCTCCAAGTAGGGAGATTGCTAGTAAAGCGGCTGGAATGGCGAACCCGGGCACAAGGAGATGAGAAATGAGGTGCGTTTTAGAAACCTTTCCCCATCACACGGTGTACCATCTTCTGGGTTTCTCATGCATGTTTTCGATGTAGGAAGATGCCCTTGAAGCTGGAGATTTGGAACCCATGCGATGGGTACCACGCAGTATTACTTTAAAGGGTCTGCGTTTGCTCACCCAACCTCACCAAACCTCTCAGCCCCAAGAGTGTCCACCCTTATGTCTCATCAGGCTGTGGGTCTAGATATGGTCAATCCAGGTTGCATCACAGCCCCTGAACTCATTGTGTAAGAATTTCTATCTCTTTCACTGTCGTTGTTTCATGGGTTTTTCAAAGTAATTTATTTTCATAATGGGGTTTAGCTGCTTTTCACGGCTGTGTTTATGCCGCTTTACACCCACTTGACACACTAACAGAGAGATATCAATACATAGGTTTTACGATTATTACTAGTCAGATATATTCTTGTGCGGTGAATAGGGCGTGTTGAGTCCAGTTCTCTGAGCAAGGAGTTGGTCTTGTCTACTACATATTGGGTTTATGGAACGGTATCTGAGCTAATTTGATACCCTTGTTTTATGTATCACCCCACCTCACCTTTCCCGTTAAGCAGCCATAGTGTGTTTTCTGCATGTGTGACTCTGTTCTGTTTTGTAATTCAGTTCAAGTGTAACGGTTTTTACATTCCCTCTATAAGTGATACCTTATGAGAAGTGTCCTTTTCTGTGTGACTTATTTCACTTAGAATCGTCGTACCTAAATCCACTCATCATGCTGCTACTAACATTATGACATTGATTTCATGGCTGAGTGATATTCCATTGTACATAAGGACCACAACTTCTTTATCCATTTTTCTCTTTCCTGGGATATTTAAGGTGGAATGAAGTGGAGGTCCTTGTCAACAGAGCAGCCCTCAACTTTGGGGTGCTTGTGTCTTGCTGATTTTTCATTTTCCCAATTTATACCCCCATGAGTGGAAGTGCCCTATGCTCTCTAAGCTGTGTTTTTCAGATGTTTCAGGACACACCGTACACTTCTCCAGAGTGGCTGTTGGCAATTTACATCCCGCCCATCAGTGTAGCAAGGCTCCCATTTCTCCATGGCCTGTCCTGCATTTCTGGTTTTGACACTTTTTTCAGCATGGCCCTTTTGACCGATGGGAAGCGAGACTTCTCTGTAGCGCTGATTTGCCTTTCCAGGTTGCTTGGTTGGCCAAAAAGGGCGTATGCGTTTTTTCCTGAATATATTCAGGAAAAAACGCATACGCCCTTTTTGGCCAAGGGCATCATTGTCAACGTTTTGCCGCTTTTCATGTGCTTTAAAGGCGATTCGTATCTACCTCCTGAAATCTGTTTCGTGCAATTCTGCCTTGATTTCAAATCCTCTTCTTTGCCTTCCCTCAATATATTTGTGGACGAGAGTTATCATTTATAACTCTGCAGGTTTGTGAATTGCAGTGCCCTGAACCTCCATTTTACAACTCGCTTTTTTGGGAGCTGGCCGCAAAAGCGCAGGATGGCTTCAGGCCCTGTTCTGGTTCCGGGGGGCAGGCTGAGCCTGTGGTTAATTCTTCTTCCTGATGGGAAAATAGAGTGACCTGTGCCTGTCCCAACACCAAGAGCTAGTCTCTCGTTGGTTCCCCGTCTTCCCGTTCATCCTCAGGACAAATTGCAACCTGTACGGAACAGGAGGTTAAAGGTGCTGATGCTCCAAGTAGGGAGATTGCTAGTAAAGCGGCTGGAATGGCGAACCCGGGCACAAGGAGATGAGAAATGAGGTGCGTTTTAGAAACCTTTCCCCATCACACGGTGTACCATCTTCTGGGTTTCTCATGCATGTTTTCGATGTAGGAAGATGCCCTTGAACCTGGAGATTTGGGATCCATGCGATGGGTACCACGCAGTATTACTTTAAAGGGTCTGCGTTTGCTCACCCAACCTCACCAAACCTCTCAGCCCCAAGAGTGTCCACCCTTATGTCTCATCCAGCTGTGGGTCTAGATATGGTCAATCCAGGTTGCATCACAGCCCCTGAACTCATTGTGTAAGAATTTCTATCTCTTTCACTGTCGTTGTTTCATGGGTATTTCAAAGTAATTTATTTTCATAATGGGGTTTAGCTGCTTTTCACGGCTGTGTTTATGCCGCTTTACACCCACTTGACACACTAACAGAGAGATATCAATACATAGGTTTTAAGATTATTACTAGTCAGATATATTCTTGTGCGGTGAATAGGGCGTGTTGAGTCCAGTTCTCTGAGCAAGGAGTTGGTCTTGTCTACTACATATTGGGTTTATGGAACGGTATCTGAGCTAATTTGATACCCTTGTTTTATGTATCACCCCACCTCACCTTTCCCGTTAAGCAGCCATAGTGTGTTTTCTGCATGTGTGACTCTGTTCTGTTTTGTAATTCAGTTCAAGTGTAACGGTTTTTACATTCCCTCTATAAGTGATACCTTATGAGAAGTGTCCTTTTCTGTTTGACTTATTTCACTTAGAATCGTCGTACCTAAAACCACTCATCATGCTGCTACTAACATTATGACATTGATTTCATGGCTGAGTGATATTCCATTGTACATAAGGACCACAACTTCTTTATCCATTTTTCTCTTTCCTGGGATATTTAAGGTGGAATGAAGTGGAGGTCCTTGTCAACAGAGCAGCCCTCAACTTTGGGGTGCTTGTGTCTTGCTGATTTTTCATTTTCCCAATTTATACCCCCATGAGTGGAAGTGCCCTATGCTCTCTAAGCTGTGTTTTTCAGATGTTTCAGGACACACCGTACACTTCTCCAGAGTGGCTGTTGGCAATTTACATCCCGCCCATCAGTGTAGCAAGGCTCCCATTTCTCCATGGCCTGTCCTGCATTTCTGGTTTTGACACTTTTTTCAGCATGGCCCTTTTGACCGATGGGAAGCGAGACTTCTCTGTAGCGCTGATTTGCCTTTCCAGGTTGCTTGGTTGACCAAAAAGGGCGTATGCGTTTTTTCCTGAGTATATTCAGGAAAAAACGCATACACCCTTTTTGGCCAAGGGCATCATTGTCAACGTTTTGCCGCTTTTCATGTGCTTTAAAGGCGATTCGTATCTACCTCCTGAAATCTGTTTCGTGCAATTCTGCCTTGATTTCAAATCCTCTTCTTTGCCTTCCCTCAATATATTTGTGGATGAGAGTTATCATTTATAACTCTGCAGGTTTGTGAATTGCAGTGCCCTGAACCTCCATTTTACAACTCGCTTTTTTGGGAGCTGGCCGCAAAAGCGCAGGATGGCTTCAGGCCCTGTTCTGGTTCCGGGGGGCAGGCTGAGCCTGTGGTTAATTCTTCTTCCTGATGGGAAAATAGAGTGACCTGTGCCTGTCCCAACACCAAGAGCTAGTCTCTCGTTGGTTCCCCGTCTTCCCGTTCATCCTCAGGACAAATTGCAACCTGTACGGAACAGGAGGTTAAAGGTGCTGATGCTCCAAGTAGGGAGATTGCTAGTAAAGCAGCTGGAATGGCGAACCCGGGCACAAGGAGATGAGAAATGAGGTGCGTTTTAGAAACCTTTCCCCATCACACGGTGTACCATCTTCTGGGTTTCTCATGCATGTTTTCGATGTAGGAAGATGCCCTTGAACCTGGAGATTTGGGACCCATGCGATGGGTACCACGCAGTATTACTTTAAAGGGTCTGCGTTTGCTCACCCAACCTCACCAAACCTCTCAGCCCCAAGAGTGTCCACCCTTATGTCTCATCCAGCTGTGGGTCTAGATATGGTCAATCCAGGTTGCATCACAGCCCCTGAACTCATTGTGTAAGAATTTCTATCTCTTTCACTGTCGTTGTTTCATGGGTTTTTCAAAGTAATTTATTTTCATAATGGGGTTTAGCTGCTTTTCACGGCTGTGTTTATGCCGCTTTACACCCACTTGACACACTAACAGAGAGATATCAATACATAGGTTTTAAGATTATTACTAGTCAGATATATTCTTGTGCGGTGAATAGGGCGTGTTGAGTCCAGTTCTCTGAGCAAGGAGTAGGTCTTGTCTACTACATATTAGGTTTATGGAACGGTATCTGAGCTAATTTGATACCCTTGTTTTATGTATCACCCCACCTCACCTTTCCCGTTAAGCAGCCATAGTGTGTTTTCTGCATGTGTGACTCTGTTCTGTTTTGTAATTCAGTTCAAGTGTAACGGTTTTTACATTCCCTCTATAAGTGATACCTTATGAGAAGTGTCCTTTTCTGTGTGACTTATTTCACTTAGAATCGTCGTACCTAAATCCACTCATCATGCTGCTACTAACATTATGACATTGATTTCATGGCTGAGTGATATTCCATTGTACATAAGGACCACAACTTCTTTATCCATTTTTCTCTTTCCTGGGATATTTAAGGTGGAATGAAGTGGAGGTCCTTGTCAACAGAGCAGCCCTCAACTTTGGGGTGCTTGTGTCTTGCTGATTTTTCATTTTCCCAATTTATACCCCCATGAGTGGAAGTGCCCTATGCTCTCTAAGCTGTGTTTTTCAGATGTTTCAGGACACACCGTACACTTCTCCAGAGTGGCTGTTGGCAATTTACATCCCGCCCATCAGTGTAGCAAGGCTCCCATTTCTCCATGGCCTGTCCTGCATTTCTGGTTTTGACACTTTTTTCAGCATGGCCCTTTTGACCGATGGGAAGCGAGACTTCTCTGTAGCGCTGATTTGCCTTTCCAGGTTGCTTGGTTGGCCAAAAAGGGCGTATGCGTTTTTTCCTGAATATATTCAGGAAAAAACGCATACGCCCTTTTTGGCCAAGGGCATCATTGTCAACGTTTTGCCGCTTTTCATGTGCTTTAAAGGCGATTCGTATCTACCTCCTGAAATCTGTTTCGTGCAATTCTGCCTTGATTTCAAATCCTCTTCTTTGCCTTCCCTCAATATATTTGTGGACGAGAGTTATCATTTATAACTCTGCAGGTTTGTGAATTGCAGTGCCCTGAACCTCCATTTTACAACTCGCTTTTTTGGGAGCTGGCCGCAAAAGCGCAGGATGGCTTCAGGCCCTGTTCTGGTTCCGGGGGGCAGGCTGAGCCTGTGGTTAATTCTTCTTCCTGATGGGAAAATAGAGTGACCTGTGCCTGTCCCAACACCAAGAGCTAGTCTCTCGTTGGTTCCACGTCTTCCCGTTCATCCTCAGGACAAATTGCAACCTGTACGGAACAGGAGGTTAAAGGTGCTGATGCTCCAAGTAGGGAGATTGCTAGTAAAGTGGCTGGAATGGCGAACCCGGGCACAAGGAGATGAGAAATGAGGTGCGTTTTAGAAACCTTTCCCCATCACACGGTGTACCATCTTCTGGGTTTCTCATGCATGTTTTCGATGTAGGAAGATGCCCTTGAACCTGGAGATTTGGGACCCATGCGATGGGTACCACGCAGTATTACTTTAAAGGGTCTGCGTTTGCTCACCCAACCTCACCAAACCTCTCAGCCCCAAGAGTGTCCACCCTTATGTCTCATCCAGCTGTGGGTCTAGATATGGTCAATCCAGGTTGCATCACAGCCCCTGAACTCATTGTGTAAGAATTTCTATCTCTTTCACTGTCGTTGTTTCATGGGTTTTTCAAAGTAATTTATTTTCATAATGGGGTTTAGCTGCTTTTCACGGCTGTGTTTATGCCGCTTTACACCCACTTGACACACTAACAGAGAGATATCAATACATAGGTTTTACGATTATTACTAGTCAGATATATTCTTGTGCGGTGAATAGGGCGTGTTGAGTCCAGTTCTCTGAGCAAGGAGTTGGTCTTGTCTACTACATATTGGGTTTATGGAACGGTATCTGAGCTAATTTGATACCCTTGTTTTATGTATCACCCCACCTCACCTTTCCCGTTAAGCAGCCATAGTGTGTTTTCTGCATGTGTGACTCTGTTCTGTTTTGTAATTCAGTTCAAGTGTAACGGTTTTTACATTCCCTCTATAAGTGATACCTTATGAGAAGTGTCCTTTTCTGTGTGACTTATTTCACTTAGAATCGTCGTACCTAAATCCACTCATCATGCTGCTACTAACATTATGACATTGATTTCATGGCTGAGTGATATTCCATTGTACATAAGGACCACAACTTCTTTATCCATTTTTCTCTTTCCTGGGATATTTAAGGTGGAATGAAGTGGAGGTCCTTGTCAACAGAGCAGCCCTCAACTTTGGGGTGCTTGTGTCTTGCTGATTTATCATTTTCCCAATTTATACCCCAATGAGTGGAAGTGCCCTATGCTCTCTAAGCTGTGTTTTTCAGATGTTTCAGGACACACCGTACACTTCTCCAGAGTGGCTGTTGGCAATTTACATCCCGCCCATCAGTGTAGCAAGGCTCCCATTTCTCCATGGCCTGTCCTGCATTTCTGGTTTTGACACTTTTTTCAGCATGGCCCTTTTGACCGATGGGAAGCGAGACTTCTCTGTAGCGCTGATTTGCCTTTCCAGGTTGCTTGGTTGGCCAAAAAGGGCGTATGCGTTTTTTCCTGAATATATTCAGGAAAAAACGCATACGCCCTTTTTGGCCAAGGGCATCATTGTCAACGTTTTGCCGCTTTTCATGTGCTTTAAAGGCGATTCGTATCTACCTCCTGAAATCTGTTTCCTGCAATTCTGCCTTGATTTCAAATCCTCTTCTTTGCCTTCCCTCAATATATTTGTGGACGAGAGTTATCATTTATAACTCTGCAGGTTTGTGAATTGCAGTGCCCTGAACCTCCATTTTACAACTCGCTTTTTTGGGAGCTGGCCGCAAAAGCGCAGGATGGCTTCAGGCCCTGTTCTGGTTCCGGGGGGCAGGCTGAGCCTGTGGTTAATTCTTCTTCCTGATGGGAAAATAGAGTGACCTGTGCCTGTCCCAACACCAAGAGCTAGTCTCTCGTTGGTTCCCCATCTTCCCGTTCATCCTCAGGACAAATTGCAACCTGTACGGAACAGGAGGTTAAAGGTGCTGATGCTCCAAGTAGGGAGATTGCTAGTAAAGCGGCTGGAATGGCGAACCCGGGCACAAGGAGATGAGAAATGAGGTGCGTTTTAGAAACCTTTCCCCATCACACGGTGTACCATCTTCTGGGTTTCTCATGCATGTTTTCGATGTAGGAAGATGCCCTTGAAGCTGGAGATTTGGAACCCATGCGATGGGTACCACGCAGTATTACTTTAAAGGGTCTGCGTTTGCTCACCCAACCTCACCAAACCTCTCAGCCCCAAGAGTGTCCACCCTTATGTCTCATCAGGCTGTGGGTCTAGATATGGTCAATCCAGGTTGCATCACAGCCCCTGAACTCATTGTGTAAGAATTTCTATCTCTTTCACTGTCGTTGTTTCATGGGTTTTTCAAAGTAATTTATTTTCATAATGGGGTTTAGCTGCTTTTCACGGCTGTGTTTATGCCGCTTTACACCCACTTGACACACTAACAGAGAGATATCAATACATAGGTTTTACGATTATTACTAGTCAGATATATTCTTGTGCGGTGAATAGGGCGTGTTGAGTCCAGTTCTCTGAGCAAGGAGTTGGTCTTGTCTACTACATATTGGGTTTATGGAACGGTATCTGAGCTAATTTGATACCCTTGTTTTATGTATCACCCCACCTCACCTTTCCCGTTAAGCAGCCATAGTGTGTTTTCTGCATGTGTGACTCTGTTCTGTTTTGTAATTCAGTTCAAGTGTAACGGTTTTTACATTCCCTCTATAAGTGATACCTTATGAGAAGTGTCCTTTTCTGTGTGACTTATTTCACTTAGAATCGTCGTACCTAAATCCACTCATCATGCTGCTACTAACATTATGACATTGATTTCATGGCTGAGTGATATTCCATTGTACATAAGGACCACAACTTCTTTATCCATTTTTCTCTTTCCTGGGATATTTAAGGTGGAATGAAGTGGAGGTCCTTGTCAACAGAGCAGCCCTCAACTTTGGGGTGCTTGTGTCTTGCTGATTTTTCATTTTCCCAATTTATACCCCCATGAGTGGAAGTGCCCTATGCTCTCTAAGCTGTGTTTTTCAGATGTTTCAGGACACACCGTACACTTCTCCAGAGTGGCTGTTGGCAATTTACATCCCGCCCATCAGTGTAGCAAGGCTCCCATTTCTCCATGGCCTGTCCTGCATTTCTGGTTTTGACACTTTTTTCAGCATGGCCCTTTTGACCGATGGGAAGCGAGACTTCTCTGTAGCGCTGATTTGCCTTTCCAGGTTGCTTGGTTGGCCAAAAAGGGCGTATGCGTTTTTTCCTGAATATATTCAGGAAAAAACGCATACGCCCTTTTTGGCCAAGGGCATCATTGTCAACGTTTTGCCGCTTTTCATGTGCTTTAAAGGCGATTCGTATCTACCTCCTGAAATCTGTTTCGTGCAATTCTGCCTTGATTTCAAATCCTCTTCTTTGCCTTCCCTCAATATATTTGTGGACGAGAGTTATCATTTATAACTCTGCAGGTTTGTGAATTGCAGTGCCCTGAACCTCCATTTTACAACTCGCTTTTTTGGGAGCTGGCCGCAAAAGCGCAGGATGGCTTCAGGCCCTGTTCTGGTTCCGGGGGGCAGGCTGAGCCTGTGGTTAATTCTTCTTCCTGATGGGAAAATAGAGTGACCTGTGCCTGTCCCAACACCAAGAGCTAGTCTCTCGTTGGTTCCCCGTCTTCCCGTTCATCCTCAGGACAAATTGCAACCTGTACGGAACAGGAGGTTAAAGGTGCTGATGCTCCAAGTAGGGAGATTGCTAGTAAAGCGGCTGGAATGGCGAACCCGGGCACAAGGAGATGAGAAATGAGGTGCGTTTTAGAAACCTTTCCCCATCACACGGTGTACCATCTTCTGGGTTTCTCATGCATGTTTTCGATGTAGGAAGATGCCCTTGAACCTGGAGATTTGGGATCCATGCGATGGGTACCACGCAGTATTACTTTAAAGGGTCTGCGTTTGCTCACCCAACCTCACCAAACCTCTCAGCCCCAAGAGTGTCCACCCTTATGTCTCATCCAGCTGTGGGTCTAGATATGGTCAATCCAGGTTGCATCACAGCCCCTGAACTCATTGTGTAAGAATTTCTATCTCTTTCACTGTCGTTGTTTCATGGGTATTTCAAAGTAATTTATTTTCATAATGGGGTTTAGCTGCTTTTCACGGCTGTGTTTATGCCGCTTTACACCCACTTGACACACTAACAGAGAGATATCAATACATAGGTTTTAAGATTATTACTAGTCAGATATATTCTTGTGCGGTGAATAGGGCGTGTTGAGTCCAGTTCTCTGAGCAAGGAGTTGGTCTTGTCTACTACATATTGGGTTTATGGAACGGTATCTGAGCTAATTTGATACCCTTGTTTTATGTATCACCCCACCTCACCTTTCCCGTTAAGCAGCCATAGTGTGTTTTCTGCATGTGTGACTCTGTTCTGTTTTGTAATTCAGTTCAAGTGTAACGGTTTTTACATTCCCTCTATAAGTGATACCTTATGAGAAGTGTCCTTTTCTGTTTGACTTATTTCGCTTAGAATCGTCGTACCTAAAACCACTCATCATGCTGCTACTAACATTATGACATTGATTTCATGGCTGAGTGATATTCCATTGTACATAAGGACCACAACTTCTTTATCCATTTTTCTCTTTCCTGGGATATTTAAGGTGGAATGAAGTGGAGGTCCTTGTCAACAGAGCAGCCCTCAACTTTGGGGTGCTTGTGTCTTGCTGATTTTTCATTTTCCCAATTTATACCCCCATGAGTGGAAGTGCCCTATGCTCTCTAAGCTGTGTTTTTCAGATGTTTCAGGACACACCGTACACTTCTCCAGAGTGGCTGTTGGCAATTTACATCCCGCCCATCAGTGTAGCAAGGCTCCCATTTCTCCATGGCCTGTCCTGCATTTCTGGTTTTGACACTTTTTTCAGCATGGCCCTTTTGACCGATGGGAAGCGAGACTTCTCTGTAGCGCTGATTTGCCTTTCCAGGTTGCTTGGTTGACCAAAAAGGGCGTATGCGTTTTTTCCTGAATATATTCAGGAAAAAACGCATACACCCTTTTTGGCCAAGGGCATCATTGTCAACGTTTTGCCGCTTTTCATGTGCTTTAAAGGCGATTCGTATCTACCTCCTGAAATCTGTTTCGTGCAATTCTGCCTTGATTTCAAATCCTCTTCTTTGCCTTCCCTCAATATATTTGTGGACGAGAGTTATCATTTATAACTCTGCAGGTTTGTGAATTGCAGTGCCCTGAACCTCCATTTTACAACTCGCTTTTTTGGGAGCTGGCCGCAAAAGCGCAGGATGGCTTCAGGCCCTGTTCTGGTTCCGGGGGGCAGGCTGAGCCTGTGGTTAATTCTTCTTCCTGATGGGAAAATAGAGTGACCTGTGCCTGTCCCAACACCAAGAGCTAGTCTCTCGTTGGTTCCCCGTCTTCCCGTTCATCCTCAGGACAAATTGCAACCTGTACGGAACAGGAGGTTAAAGGTGCTGATGCTCCAAGTAGGGAGATTGCTAGTAAAGCAGCTGGAATGGCGAACCCGGGCACAAGGAGATGAGAAATGAGGTGCGTTTTAGAAACCTTTCCCCATCACACGGTGTACCATCTTCTGGGTTTCTCATGCATGTTTTCGATGTAGGAAGATGCCCTTGAACCTGGAGATTTGGGACCCATGCGATGGGTACCACGCAGTATTACTTTAAAGGGTCTGCGTTTGCTCACCCAACCTCACCAAACCTCTCAGCCCCAAGAGTGTCCACCCTTATGTCTCATCCAGCTGTGGGTCTAGATATGGTCAATCCAGGTTGCATCACAGCCCCTGAACTCATTGTGTAAGAATTTCTATCTCTTTCACTGTCGTTGTTTCATGGGTTTTTCAAAGTAATTTATTTTCATAATGGGGTATAGCTGCTTTTCACGGCTGTGTTTATGCCGCTTTACACCCACTTGACACACTAACAGAGAGATATCAATACATAGGTTTTAAGATTATTACTAGTCAGATATATTCTTGTGCGGTGAATAGGGCGTGTTGAGTCCAGTTCTCTGAGCAAGGGGTAGGTCTTGTCTACTACATATTAGGTTTATGGAACGGTATCTGAGCTAATTTGATACCCTTGTTTTATGTATCACCCCACCTCACCTTTCCCGTTAAGCAGCCATAGTGTGTTTTCTGCATGTGTGACTCTGTTCTGTTTTGTAATTCAGTTCAAGTGTAACGGTTTTTACATTCCCTCTATAAGTGATACCTTATGAGAAGTGTCCTTTTCTGTGTGACTTATTTCACTTAGAATCGTCGTACCTAAATCCACTCATCATGCTGCTACTAACATTATGACATTGATTTCATGGCTGAGTGATATTCCATTGTACATAAGGACCACAACTTCTTTATCCATTTTTCTCTTTCCTGGGATATTTAAGGTGGAATGAAGTGGAGGTCCTTGTCAACAGAGCAGCCCTCAACTTTGGGGTGCTTGTGTCTTGCTGATTTTTCATTTTCCCAATTTATACCCCCATGAGTGGAAGTGCCCTATGCTCTCTAAGCTGTGTTTTTCAGATGTTTCAGGACACACCGTACACTTCTCCAGAGTGGCTGTTGGCAATTTACATCCCGCCCATCAGTGTAGCAAGGCTCCCATTTCTCCATGGCCTGTCCTGCATTTCTGGTTTTGACACTTTTTTCAGCATGGCCCTTTTGACCGATGGGAAGCGAGACTTCTCTGTAGCGCTGATTTGCCTTTCCAGGTTGCTTGGTTGGCCAAAAAGGGCGTATGCGTTTTTTCCTGAATATATTCAGGAAAAAACGCATACGCCCTTTTTGGCCAAGGGCATCATTGTCAACGTTTTGCCGCTTTTCATGTGCTTTAAAGGCGATTCGTATCTACCTCCTGAAATCTGTTTCGTGCAATTCTGCCTTGATTTCAAATCCTCTTCTTTGCCTTCCCTCAATATATTTGTGGACGAGAGTTATCATTTATAACTCTGCAGGTTTGTGAATTGCAGTGCCCTGAACCTCCATTTTACAACTCGCTTTTTTGGGAGCTGGCCGCAAAAGCGCCCGATGGCTTCAGGCCCTGTTCTGGTTCCGGGGGGCAGGCTGAGCCTGTGGTTAATTCTTCTTCCTGATGGGAAAATAGAGTGACCTGTGCCTGTCCCAACACCAAGAGCTAGTCTCTCGTTGGTTCCCCGTCTTCCCGTTCATCCTCAGGACAAATTGCAACCTGTACGGAACAGGAGGTTAAAGGTGCTGATGCTCCAAGTAGGGAGATTGCTAGTAAAGCAGCTGGAATGGCGAACCAGGGCACAAGGAGATGAGAAATGAGGTGCGTTTTAGAAACCTTTCCCCATCACACGGTGTACCATCTTCTGGGTTTCTCATGCATGTTTTCGATGTAGGAAGATGCCCTTGAACCTGGAGATTTGGGACCCATGCGATGGGTACCACGCAGTATTACTTTAAAGGGTCTGCGTTTGCTCACCCAACCTCACCAAACCTCTCAGCCCCAAGAGTGTCCACCCTTATGTCTCATCCAGCTGTGGGTCTAGATATGGTCAATCCAGGTTGCATCACAGCCCCTGAACTCATTGTGTAAGAATTTCTATCTCTTTCACTGTCGTTGTTTCATGGGTTTTTCAAAGTAATTTATTTTCATAATGGGGTATAGCTGCTTTTCACGGCTGTGTTTATGCCGCTTTACACCCACTTGACACACTAACAGAGAGATATCAATACATAGGTTTTAAGATTATTACTAGTCAGATATATTCTTGTGTGGTGAATAGGGCGTGTTGACTCCAGTTCTCTGAGCAAGGGGTAGGTCTTGTCTACTACATATTGGGTTTATGGAACGGTATCTGAGCTAATTTGATACCCTTGTTTTATGTATCACCCCACCTCACCTTTCCCGTTAAGCAGCCATAGTGTGTTTTCTGCATGTGTGACTCTGTTCTGTTTTGTAATTCAGTTCAAGTGTAACGGTTTTTACATTCCCTCTATAAGTGATACCTTATGAGAAGTGTCCTTTTCTGTGTGACTTATTTCACTTAGAATCGTCGTACCTAAATCCACTCATCATGCTGCTACTAACATTATGACATTGATTTCATGGCTGAGTGATATTCCATTGTACATAAGGACCACAACTTCTTTATCCATTTTTCTCTTTCCTGGGATATTTAAGGTGGAATGAAGTGGAGGTCCTTGTCAACAGAGCAGCCCTCAACTTTGGGGTGCTTGTGTCTTGCTGATTTTTCATTTTCCCAATTTATACCCCCATGAGTGGAAGTGCCCTATGCTCTCTAAGCTGTGTTTTTCAGATGTTTCAGGACACACCGTACACTTCTCCAGAGTGGCTGTTGGCAATTTACATCCCGCCCATCAGTGTAGCAAGGCTCCCATTTCTCCATGGCCTGTCCTGCATTTCTGGTTTTGACACTTTTTTCAGCATGGCCCTTTTGACCGATGGGAAGCGAGACTTCTCTGTAGCGCTGATTTGCCTTTCCAGGTTGCTTGGTTGGCCAAAAAGGGCGTATGCGTTTTTTCCTGAATATATTCAGGAAAAAACGCATACGCCCTTTTTGGCCAAGGGCATCATTGTCAACGTTTTGCCGCTTTTCATGTGCTTTAAAGGCGATTCGTATCTACCTCCTGAAATCTGTTTCGTGCAATTCTGCCTTGATTTCAAATCCTCTTCTTTGCCTTCCCTCAATATATTTGTGGACGAGAGTTATCATTTATAACTCTGCAGGTTTGTGAATTGCAGTGCCCTGAACCTCCATTTTACAACTCGCTTTTTTGGGAGCTGGCCGCAAAAGCGCAGGATGGCTTCAGGCCCTGTTCTGGTTCCGGGGGGCAGGCTGAGCCTGTGGTTAATTCTTCTTCCTGATGGGAAAATAGAGTGACCTGTGCCTGTCCCAACACCAAGAGCTAGTCTCTCGTTGGTTCCCCGTCTTCCCGTTCATCCTCAGGACAAATTGCAACCTGTACGGAACAGGAGGTTAAAGGTGCTGATGCTCCAAGTAGGGAGATTGCTAGTAAAGCAGCTGGAATGGCGAACCCGGGCACAAGGAGATGAGAAATGAGGTGCGTTTTAGAAACCTTTCCCCATCACACGATGTACCATCTTCTGGGTTTCTCATGCATGTTTTCGATGTAGGAAGATGCCCTTGAACCTGGAGATTTGGGACCCATGCGATGGGTACCACACAGTATTACTTTAAAGGGTCTGCGTTTGCTCACCCAACCTCACCAAACCTCTCAGCCCCAAGAGTGTCCACCCTTATGTCTCATCCAGCTGTGGGTCTAGATATGGTCAATCCAGGTTGCATCACAGCCCCTGAACTCATTGTGTAAGTATTTCTATCTCTTTCACTGTCATTGTTTCATGGGTTTTTCAAAGTAATTTATTTTCATAATGGGGTATAGCTGCTTTTCACGGCTGTGTTTATGCTGCTTTACACCCACTTGACACACTAACAGAGAGATATCAATACATAGGTTTTAAGATTATTACTAGTCAGATATATTCTTGTGCGGTGAATAGGGCGTGTTGAGTCCAGTTCTTTGAGCAAGGAGTAGGTCTTGTCTACTACATATTGGGTTTATGGAACGGTATCTGAGCTAATTTGATACCCTTGTTTTATGTATCACCCCACCTCACCTTTCCCGTTAAGCAGCCATAGTGTGTTTTCTGCATGTGTGACTCTGTTCTGTTTTGTAATTCAGTTCAAGTGTAACGGTTTTTACATTCCCTCTATAAGTGATACCTTATGAGAAGTGTCCTTTTCTGTGTGACTTATTTCACTTAGAATCGTCGTACCTAAATCCACTCATCATGCTGCTACTAACCTTATGACATTGATTTCATGGCTGAGTGATATTCCATTGTACATAAGGACCACAACTTCTTTATCCATTTTTCTCTTTCCTGGGATATTTAAGGTGGAATGAAGTGGAGGTCCTTGTCAACAGAGCAGCCCTCAACTTTGGGGTGCTTGTGTCTTGCTGATTTTTCATTTTCCCAATTTATACCCCCATGAGTGGAAGTGCCCTATGCTCTCTAAGCTGTGTTTTTCAGATGTTTCAGGACACACCGTACACTTCTCCAGAGTGGCTGTTGGCAATTTACATCCCGCCCATCAGTGTAGCAAGGCTCCCATTTCTCCATGGCCTGTCCTGCATTTCTGGTTTTGACACTTTTTTCAGCATGGCCCTTTTGACCGATGGGAAGCGAGACTTCTCTGTAGCGCTGATTTGCCTTTCCAGGTTGCTTGGTTGGCCAAAAAGGGCGTATGCGTTTTTTCCTGAATATATTCAGGAAAAAACGCATACGCCCTTTTTGGCCAAGGGCATCATTGTCAACGTTTTGCCGCTTTTCATGTGCTTTAAAGGCGATTCGTATCTACCTCCTGAAATCTGTTTCGTGCAATTCTGCCTTGATTTCAAATCCTCTTCTTTGCCTTCCCTCAATATATTTGTGGACGAGAGTTATCATTTATAACTCTGCAGGTTTGTGAATTGCAGTGCCCTGAACCTCCATTTTACAACTCGCTTTTTTGGGAGCTGGCCGCAAAAGCGCAGGATGGCTTCAGGCCCTGTTCTTGTTACGGGGGGCAGGCTGAGCCTGTGGTTAATTCTTCTTCCTGATGGGAAAATAGAGTGACCTGTGCCTGTCCCAACACCAAGAGCTAGTCTCTCGTTGGTTCCCCGTCTTCCCGTTCATCCTCAGGACAAATTGCAACCTGTACGGAACAGGAGGTTAAAGGTGCTGATGCTCCAAGTAGGGAGATTGCTAGTAAAGCGGCTGGAATGGCGAACCAGGGCACAAGGAGATGAGAAATGAGGTGCGTTTTAGAAACCTTTCCCCATCACACGGTGTACCATCTTCTGGGTTTCTCATGCATGTTTTCGATGTAGGAAGATGCCCTTGAACCTGGAGATTTGGGACCCATGCGATGGGTACCACGCAGTATTACTTTAAAGGGTCTGCGTTTGCTCACCCAACCTCACCAAACCTCTCAGCCCCAAGAGTGTCCACCCTTATGTCTCATCCAGCTGTGGGTCTAGATATGGTCAATCCAGGTTGCATCACAGCCCCTGAACTCATTGTGTAAGAATTTCTATCTCTTTCACTGTCGTTGTTTCATGGGTTTGTCAAAGTAATTTATTTTCATAATGGGGTATAGCTTCTTTTCACGGCTGTGTTTATGCCGCTTTACACCCACTTGACACACTAACAGAGAGATATCAATACATAGGTTTTAAGATTATTACTAGTCAGATATATTCTTGTGCGGTGAATAGGGCGTGTTGAGTCCAGTTCTCTGAGCAAGGGGTAGGTCTTGTCTACTACATATTGGGTTTATGGAACGGTATCTGAGCTAATTTGATACCCTTGTTTTATGTATCACCCCACCTCACCTTTCCCGTTAAGCAGCCATAGTGTGTTTTCTGCATGTGTGACTCTGTTCTGTTTTGTAATTCAGTTCAAGTGTAACGGTTTTACATTCCCTCTATAAGTGATACCTTATGAGAAGTGTCCTTTTCTGTGTGACTTATTTCACTTAGAATCGTCGTACCTAAATCCACTCATCATGCTGCTACTAACATTATGACATTGATTTCATGGCTGAGTGATATTCCATTGTACATAAGGACCACAACTTCTTTATCCATTTTTCTCTTTCCTGGGATATTTAAGGTGGAATGAAGTGGAGGTCCTTGTCAACAGAGCAGCCCTCAACTTTGGGGTGCTTGTGTCTTGCTGATTTTTCATTTTCCCAATTTATACCCCCATGAGTGGAAGTGCCCTATGCTCTCTAAGCTGTGTTTTTCAGATGTTTCAGGACACACCGTACACTTCTCCAGAGTGGCTGTTGGCAATTTACATCCCGCCCATCAGTGTAGCAAGGCTCCCATTTCTCCATGGCCTGTCCTGCATTTCTGGTTTTGACACTTTTTTCAGCATGGCCCTTTTGACCGATGGGAAGCGAGACTTCTCTGTAGCGCTGATTTGCCTTTCCAGGTTGCTTGGTTGACCAAAAAGGGCGTATGCGTTTTTTCCTGAATATATTCAGGAAAAAACGCATACGCCCTTTTTGGCCAAGGGCATCATTGTCAACGTTTTGCCGCTTTTCATGTGCTTTAAAGGCGATTCGTATCTACCTCCTGAAATCTGTTTCGTGCAATTCTGCCTTGATTTCAAATCCTCTTCTTTGCCTTCCCTCAATATATTTGTGGACGAGAGTTATCATTTATAACTCTGCAGGTTTGTGAATTGCAGTGCCCTGAACCTCCATTTTACAACTCGCCTTTTTGGGAGCTGGCCGCAAAAGCGCCCGATGGCTTCAGGCCCTGTTCTGGTTCCGGGGGGCAGGCTGAGCCTGTGGTTAATTCTTCTTCCTGATGGGAAAATAGAGTGACCTGTGCCTGTCCCAACACCAAGAGCTAGTCTCTCGTTGGTTCCCCATCTTCCCGTTCATCCTCAGGACAAATTGCAACCTGTACGGAACAGGAGGTTAAAGGTGCTGATGCTCCAAGTAGGGAGATTGCTAGTAAAGCAGTTGGAATGGCGAACCCGGGCACAAGGAGATGAGAAATGAGGTGCGTTTTAGAAACCTTTCCCCATCACACGGTGTACCATCTTCTGGGTTTCTCATGCATGTTTTCGATGTAGGAAGATGCCCTTGAACCTGGAGATTTGGGACCCATGCGATGGGTACCACGCAGTATTACTTTAAAGGGTCTGCGTTTGCTCACCCAACCTCACCAAACCGCTCAGCCCCAAGAGTGTCCACCCTTATGTCTCATCCAGCTGTGGGTCTAGATATGGTCAATCCAGGTTGCATCACAGCCCCTGAACTCATTGTGTAAGTATTTCTATCTCTTTCACTGTCATTGTTTCATGGGTTTTTCAAAGTAATTTATTTTCATAATGGGGTATAGCTGCTTTTCACGGCTGTGTTTATGCCGCTTTACACCCACTTGACACACTAACAGAGAGATATCAATACATAGGTTTTAAGATTATTACTAGTCAGATATATTCTTGTGCGGTGAATAGGGCGTGTTGAGTCCAGTTCTCTGAGCAAGGAGTAGGTCTTGTCTACTACATATTGGGTTTATGGAACGGTATCTGAGCTAATTTGATACCCTTGTTTTATGTATCACCCCACCTCACCTTTCCCGTTAAGCAGCCATAGTGTGTTTTCTGCATGTGTGACTCTGTTCTGTTTTGTAATTCAGTTCAAGTGTAACGGTTTTTACATTCCCTCTATAAGTGATACCTTATGAGAAGTGTCCTTTTCTGTGTGACTTATTTCACTTAGAATCGTCGTACCTAAATCCACTCATCATGCTGCTACTAACCTTATGACATTGATTTCATGGCTGAGTGATATTCCATTGTACATAAGGACCACAACTTCTTTATCCATTTTTCTCTTTCCTGGGATATTTAAGGTGGAATGAAGTGGAGGTCCTTGTCAACAGAGCAGCCCTCAACTTTGGGGTGCTTGTGTCTTGCTGATTTTTCATTTTCCCAATTTATACCCCCATGAGTGGAAGTGCCCTATGCTCTCTAAGCTGTGTTTTTCAGATGTTTCAGGACACACCGTACACTTCTCCAGAGTGGCTGTTGGCAATTTACATCCCGCCCATCAGTGTAGCAAGGCTCCCATTTCTCCATGGCCTGTCCTGCATTTCTGGTTTTGACACTTTTTTCAGCATGGCCCTTTTGACCGATGGGAAGCGAGACTTCTCTGTAGCGCTGATTTGCCTTTCCAGGTTGCTTGGTTGGCCAAAAAGGGCGTATGCGTTTTTTCCTGAATATATTCAGGAAAAAACGCATACGCCCTTTTTGGCCAAGGGCATCATTGTCAACGTTTTGCCGCTTTTCATGTGCTTTAAAGGCGATTCGAATCTACCTCCTGAAATCTGTTTCGTGCAATTCCGCCTTGATTTCAAATCCTCTTCTTTGCCTTCCCTCAATATATTTGTGGACGAGAGTTATCATTTATAACTCTGCAGGTTTGTGAATTGCAGTGCCCTGAACCTCCATTTTACAACTCGCTTTTTTGGGAGCTGGCCGCAAAAGTGCAGTATGGCTTCAGGCCCTGTTCTGGTTCTGGGGGGCAGGCTGAGCCTGTGGTTAATTCTTCTTCCTGATGGGAAAATAGAGTGACCAGTGCCTGTCCCGACACCAAGAGCTAGTCTCTCGTTGGTTCCCCGTCTTCCCGTTCATCCTCAGGACAAATTGCAACCTGTACGGAACAGGAGGTTAAAGGTGCTGATGTTCCAAGTAGGGAGATTGCTAGTAAAGCGGCTGGAATGGCGAACCCGGGCACAAGGAGATGAGAAATGAGGTGCGTTTTAGAAACCTTTCCCCATCACATGGTGTACCATCTTCTGGGTTTCTCATGCATGTTTTCGATGTAGCAAGATGCCCTTGAACCTGGAGATTGGGACCCATGCGATGGGTACCACGCAGTATTACTTTAAAAGGTCTGCGTTTGCTCACCCAACCTCACCAAACCTCTCAGCCCCAAGAGTGTCCACCCTTATGTCTCATCCAGCTGTGGGTCTAGATATGGTCAATCCAGGTTGCATCACAGCCCCTGAACGAATTGTGTAGGAATTTCTCTCTTTCACTGTCTTTGTTTCATGGGTTTTTCAAAGTAATTTATTTTTATAATGGGGTTTAGCTGCTTTTCACTGCTGTGTTTATGCCGCCTTACACCCACTTGACACACTAACAGAGAGATATCAATACATAGGTTTTAAGATTATTACTAGTCAGATATATTCTTGTGCGGTGTATAGGGCGTGTTGAGTCCAGTTCTCTGAGCAAGGAGTAGGTCTTGTCTATTACATATTGGTTTTATGGAACGGTATCTGAGCTAATTTGAAACCCTTGTTTTATGTATCACCCCACCTCACCTTTCCCGTTAAGCAGCCATAGTGTGTTTTTTGCATGTGTGACTCTGTTCTGTTTTGTAATTCAGTTCAAGTGTAACGGTTTTTACATTCCCTCTATAAGTGATACCTTATGAGAAGTGTCCTTTTCTGTGTGACTTATTTCACTTAGAATCGTCGTACCTAAATCCACTCATCATGCTGCTACTAGCCTTATGACATTGATTTCATGGCTGAGTGATATTCCATTGTACATAAGGACCACAACTTCTTTATCCATTTTTCTCTTTCCTGGGATATTGAAGGTGGAATGAAGTGGAGGTCCTTGTCAACAGAGCAGCCCTCAACTTTGGGGTGCTTGTGTCTTGCTGATTTTTAATTTTCCCAATTTATACCCCCATGAGTGGAAGTGCCCTATTCTCTCTAAGCTGTGTTTTTTAGATGTTTCAGGACACACCGTACACTTCTCCAGAGTGGCTGTTGGCAATTTACATCCCGCCCATCAGTGTAGCAAGGCTCCCTTGCCTCCCTGGCCTCTCCTGCTTTTCTTGTTTTACACTTTTTTAGGAAGGCCATTTTGACCGATGGGAAGTCAGACTTCTTTGTAGCGCTGAATTGCATTTCCGGCTTGCTTGGTTGGCCAAAAAGGGCCTATGGGTTTTTTCCTGAATTCATTCAGAAAAAAACGCATATGCTCTTTTTGGCCAAGTGCATCATTGTCGACGTTTTGCCGCTTTTCATGTGCTTTAGGGGTGATTCGAATCTATCTCCTGAAATCTGTTTCCTGCAATTCTGCCTTGATTTCAAATCCTCTTCGTTGCCTTCCCTCAATATATTTGTGGACGAGAGTTATCATTTATAATTCTGCAGGTTTGTGAATTGCAGTGCCCCTGAGCTCCATTTGTCAACTCGCTTTTTTGGGAGCTTTCCGCAGAACCGCTCGTTTGCTTCTGGACCTACTCTGGTTCCCGGTGGCAAGCTAAGCCTTTGCTTAATTCTTCTTCCTGACTTGAAAGTAGAGTGACATGTGCCTCTCCGAACATCTAGGGCTTGGCTCTCCTTGTTTCTCCTCCTTCCCCTTCTTCCTTTGGACAAATTCCGATTTCTGTGCAACTGGATGTTGAAGGTGCTGACATCCTCTAGTGGGGAGATTTTAAGGAAAAAGGCTGGAGGGGTGAACCCAACAACCAGGAAATTAGGCGTTTTGGTGCCTTTTCCAAAATCTTCCTGATCCAACCGTGTTCCATCTTCTGGGTGTCACAGGCATGTTTTAGCTGTAGGAAAGGTCCCGTGTATGTAAAGAGAACACAAGGGATTTTTCCAAATCAGTGTCTCCCCGAACTCCAATCTGGGGAATTTTTAAGCTACTGGTACATGTGTGTTCATTAAGGGACTTGGGCCGTAGGCAGAGTCCGAACTTTAGATGATTGAAGTCTTCAGGTTCAGAAACGCTCACCATCGGCCTCCTTTAGTTTCCATTTTATCTGTAGTTGATAGATGATGTCGATATAGATATCTATTGTTTTTCAGATTATTTCCCCTCAGGGGTCATTACAAAATATTGAGTAGAGTTCCCTGTGCTATACAGTAGTTCCTTGTTGATGATATATTTTATACATAGCAGTGTGTATATGTTAATCTGAAACTGTTAATTTATCCCTCCTCCCACCTTTCCCCTTTGGTAATAAAAAATATAAGATTTTATACTTCTCAGAAATCTAGGAGCTGAAAGAGAGGTATCATTTTCAATGGAAAATCATTCCAAACAAGGTTGAAACTTCAACCAAGATTATTAGATGTACATCCTTGGAAAGAAATCACTGCATTTCTCTACTCTTGACCTGACAAATAAGACAATCCCCTCCACTGAACTTGCTTATAATAAAGTGATGGAAATATCAAATGGAAGTGTTAGAAACATCTTATTTTACACGAGCCTTATACACTGCTCTATGTTAATTACAGTTTGGCTCACACATCTGTTCATTGAAGTTACAATGTTCTCAAATTCTGTTACTGATCCTGCAGAGTGGGCCCCAACAAGGGTCTCCCTGCCCAGTGTCATTGGAGCCAACAGATCGAGACTGACTTTGGTTCAGAAGCAAAGGAAAACTTTATATTTTGATCAGAGAATGGAGAGGTGAGAGTGTGTGCTCCCCTGCGGGTTGTGGGCCGGGCTGCTGTGTAGGGATCCTGTCAGCATCAGCGGGAGGGAGGGGGCGGAGCTCTCGAGGGCCAGGTTGGCTGGAGCTCAGGCTCTATGTCGCAGAGTCTGCACGGGGCCCCACGAGCTGAGGTGTCGGCCCAGCCATTTTGCACGAGGAAATCGGGTCTGAAGTGTCGGGTGTGGGACCTCTTCATGTGGAAACCTAGGAGCAAGTGAAATTAGACAAAGCACAAAGGAAAAAATGGTTAGACTTTATTTTATTGCCCAGATTCTATTTTTATCTCCCAGGAATTTTTAATGGGCTTTGCCAGTGACAAAGCCCTCCTCTGCCTTTTGTCCCATTCCTCATTCTTGGGGCGCTGAGGGTGCAGACACGTCTTCTGTAAATGCTTCATGCTGAGTTGGGTGTCCTCATACCCGGGGGGAGGGGCAGGACTTCTCCCCAGCAGCCTCCAGGTGAGGTTGATTGTCCGCAGGCCTCCTCCCTCACTGCTCGTCTGCCTGAGCACCAGCATTGGAAGTTTTATAGATTCTAATGACCTTTAAGGGTCCAGGAAAGAGATGTGCAGAGACGCTGGGGGGGTGGGCGGTTTTACCCTGCTCCACATTGGTTCGGCCCCCTTAGGCTGACGGTTTCTGCCAGCCTAGATGCTCTGACCAGTAGTCTGTGCTTTCTTCAGTTAGGCCACTGAATTAACGTACAAACAGCACCAGGTGTCAGAGCCCTGCTTGCTCAACTCCCAGACAGTCCAGGGCCGGTGGTGATCCAGGACCATGACGGCCACTCAGTCAACGGCCTTTTGAAGTAGCCAGGAGTACAGCCGGTCTCATTGGCCGCCGTCACTGCGGTGTCTGTAGGCTTTTCTATGGTGGCAGCGTTATTTACGGTTCCCCTGCCAAGTTTATTAGCTCCGCTCTGGGTGCAGTAAGTCCTGTAAGCAATAGTCTGCTCTTTTGGGGCACACTCTTGTTGTTTTCTGAGAGAAGCTCCAGGTCAAGTGATGGTCACACGAGTCGTCATGGGGGCCCATTGCCCCAGGTTGTCTCTCTGGAGGTTGGTGTTGGAGGGCCTCCTCACTCGAGGTCATTGTGCCCACGGAGCAATCCCTGCAACTTCAGGGCATGGTGGGTGGTTAGGATCACCAAGTGGCGTCCTTTTCCCTTAGGAGGGAGCTGGCCTTGTGGGCTGCTGATTTCCAGGTTTTTAGATACCCCCAGTATCCTGGTCGGATGGGGTGGCTGGCCAATGCCTGGAGGGCATTCTTGCATTGTTCCATTTCAAGTGGTCCCAGTTTTTGCACTAATACTCCAAGGGCGATTCGCCTTGGACCAGGAATGTAAAGGTCAAAGGGTTTAGCTAACTTAGGGAGGTCCAGGGCCAGGGTCTGAATTGACTGCTCTTTCCATTCTTGAAAGGCCCCTTCTGGATTCTATTCAAAAGGATCATCATCTTTTCCTTTCAGTGTTTCATATAGAGGCCCAGTCTAACTATTAGACTGTAGTTAGGGATCCAGATGCAGCAAACCCCGGTCTCCCCAGGAACCCCTAAGCTGTCTTCTAGTTTCAGGAAAGGTGAGACTGCAAATGGCTTCTTCCCTTTCCTGGGGTGGGCTTCTCCGACCTTCTGTGCGAATGAAGCCCAGGAAGGCCACCTTAGTTTGTGATATTTGAGCCTTTTCCTTGGACACCTTCTATCTTTTATTGGCTAGGTAGTTCAGAGGCCTCCTTAGTCGGGCTGGTGATCAGAATGTCATCTGCATATTGAAGGAGGGTTCCCTTCTCCAGAGGTAGATCTTTTAGGTCTTTAGCTAACGTTTCCCCAAAGATGGTGTGGGAATTTTTGAACCCCTGGGGCAGGACGGCCCAGCAGTATTGTTTTTGTTGTAGGTTGAGTCCTGCCACTCACAGCCAAAATTTCTTGTGACTCTGGGACTAATGGAATACAGAAGAAGGCATCATTGAAGTCTAATACAGAATGCCATGTCCTGGTGGATGGTAGAATGACCAGCAGGGTGTAGGAATTAGGAACTACTAGATGTATATCCTCTGTGGCTTCACTGACTGTCCTGGCGTCCTCTACCAGGTCCCCAGCAGCCCACGGGGCTCTTGTGGTCAGGCCCCTCCCAGGATATGGAGCTCACCTGGGCAGGTACGCAGCAGCCCACGGGGCTCTCGTGGGCAGGCCCCTCCCTGGATATGGAGCTCCCGTGGACAGGTACCCCGGCAGGGCTGGGCACACAGGAACCGTGCACATAGCCCTCATTGCAGAGCACCCCCAGCACCCCTGTCACTCAGAGCTGACACAGAGCACCTCAGAGCAGAGCTTGAACTAACAAACAGCAGCTCCAACAGGTCTGTGACCCTAGGCTTCACTCTGTGCGGCCTCCCTCTGCCTGGTCTTCCAGGGGCTTCCACTGCAGCCGGGGCACCAGGCCTCTGTCTCCACCCACCACCCCTCCTCTCCCTGACTCCTGGGTTCCTCTCATTAGCAGAGGGTCTTCTTGAAGTTGTCTCCCACTCATGGACCAGATAAAATGATTCGAAAACAAGCCAGGGCTGCCGCCCCTTATCTATCCTGACTCTCGGGACCCTACACCTGTTCCTTGGATCTGGCCGGTGTAGCAAGGCCCATTTTCTGCAACTCTGAGCCCCTGAGGGGCGAGGATTGGCTGACCTGGGCAGCCTGACCCGGCCGGCCAGCCCTTCCCAGGTGTGCCTGGGTTGAGGTCAATATAAACACCCCTCCAGGCAGCAAAAGCCTCTGCAGCTGTGCCTGACGCCATATTCTCTGCCCCGTCAGCAGTCTCGGGGTTGGGCTGGTGGGAGGGAGTAGGGCCCACGGCTCTATGAGTGGCCCAGTGTGACTGGGGCTCTGCTGGACTTTCTGCAGGAGTTGCCGGGCTGCCACCTGCTAAAGAAGAGGATGTGTCACCCATACTAGCTGCTGGAATTTCTCCCCGGGCAGAGGTGAGGAAGGAAAAAAGCAGTGGGGGCCGGGACAGGAGGGGTACCTCAGGCAGGGAAATGGAAAGCTTCCAGACGAGCGCCCGGGGCCAGGACCATCCTGGCTGGCCTGCAGGCACCAAGTCGGCCTGCGTGCTGTCGCTGGTGTGACTCCAAGCCCCTTCCTCTAGTTTTTAAAGTCTTTGCACACATTCAGGTGTTTTACCTGGGAAGGGTGGGAAAAGTTCAGCAGCAGCTGGCCTGGGGCTCAGCTCACGTTTACTCAGAGACGCCTCCTCACGGTCCCCCAGCTTTGCAATGAGGACGCTCCTCGTGTGGGGGCTGCTGGCTGCATGGGAGATGATTCCCCACCTGTGACCAACTTCAGAATTGTTTACCCCTGGAGCAAGTGCCCTGATAGGGTTTTCCTCTGTATGACCAGTGGGTTCTGTTTTTTTTTTTTTTTTTCTTTTTTGGTTCAAGGTAAGTTTTATTCCTCTTTTTGTATTTATGGATATAAGCATGGAAATAATTCATTCATATAAATACGTCTATGGGAAGGACAGAACTTTTTTTTCTGTTTTATTTTTTTAAGTATGATTTATTTTTTAATTTTTGAATTTATTTTATTCATTTTTTTATACAGCAGGCTCTTATTGGTAACCTATTTTATACATATAAGTGTATATATGTCAATCCCAGGCTCGCAATTCATCCCACTACCACCACCCTGCCACTTTCCCCCCTTGGTGTCCATACATTTGTTCTCTACATCTGTGTCTCTATTTCTGCCTTGCAAACCGGTTCATCTTTACCATTTTTCTAGGTTCCACATGTATGCGTTAATATACGATATTTGTTTTTCTCTTTCTGACTTACTTCACTCTGTATGACAGTCTCTAGATCTATCCACGTCTCTACAAATGACCCAATTTCATTCCTTTTTATGGCTGAGTAATATTCCATTTTATATATGTAGCACATCTTTTCTGTTCGTCTGTCTATGGGCATTTAGGTTGCTTCCATGACCTGGCTATTGTAAACAGTGCTGCAATGAATATTGTGGTGAATATGTCTTTTTGAATTATGGTTTTCTCTGGGTATATGGCCAGTAGTGGGATTGCTGGGTCATATGGTAATTCTATTTTTAGTTTTTTAAGGAACCTCCATACTGTTCTCCATCGTGACTGTATCAATTTACATTCCCACAAATAGTGTAAGAGGGTTCCCTTTTCTCCACACCCTCTCCAGCATTTGTTGCTTGTAGATTTTCTGATGATGCCCATTCTAACTCGTGTGAGGCGATACCTCATTGTAGTTTTGGTTTATATTTCTCTAATAATTAGTGATGTTGAGCAGCTTTTCATGTGCTTCTTGGTCATCTGTATGTCTTCTTGGGACAAATGTCTATTTACGTCATCTGCCCATTTTTGGATTGGGTTGTTTGTTTTTTTACTGTTGAGCTGCATGAGCTGTTTATATACATTGGAGATTAATCCTTTGTCCATTGATTCGTTTGCAAATATTTTCTCCCATTGTGAGGGTTGTCTTTTCGTCTTGTTTGTAGTTTCCTTTGCTTTGCAAAAGCTTTTAGGTTTCATTTGCTCCCATATGTTTATTTTTTTTTTATTCCATTACTCTAGGAGGTGGATCAAAAAAGATCTTGCTGTGATTTATGTCAAAGAGTATTCTTCCTGTGTTTTCCTCTAAGAGTTTTATAGTGTCCGGTCTTACATTTCGGTCTCTAAACCATTTTGAGTTTATTTTTGTGTATGGTGTTAGGGAGTGTTCTAATTTCATTCTTTTACATGTAGCTGTCCATTTTTCCCAGCACCACTTATTGAAGAGACTGTCTTTTCTCCTTTGTATACCCTTGCCTCCTTTGTCATAGATTAGTGGGCCATAGGTGTGTAGGTTTATCTCTGGGCTTTTTTTTTTTCTTTTACATCTTTATTGGAGTATAATTGCTTTACAATTGTGTGTTAGTTTCTGCTGTATAAAAAAGTGAATCAGCTGTGCGTATACATATAACACCATATCCCCTCCCTCTTGCACCTCCCTCTCACTCCCTTATCCCACCCTTTTAGGTGGTCACAAAGCACAGAGCTGATCTCCCTGTGCTATGTGGCTGCTTCCCAGTAGCTATCAATTTTACATTTGGTAGTGTATATATGTCCATACCACTCTCTCACTTTGTCCCAGCTTACCCTTCCCTCTCCCCATGTCCTCAAGTCCTTTCTCTACGTCTGTGTCCTTAATCCTTTCCTGCCCCTAGGTTCTTCATAAACTTTTTTTTTTAAGATTCCATATATATGTGTTAGCATACGGTATTTGTTTTTCTCTTTCTGACTTACTTCACTCTGTAGGACAGACTCTAGATCCATCCACCTCACTAAAAATAACTCAATTTCGTTTCTTTTTATGGCTGAATAATGTTCCATTGTATATATGTGCCACATCTTCTTTATCCATTTATGTGTTGATGGACACTTAGGTTGCTTCCATGTCCTGGCTATTGTAAATAGAGCTACAGTGAACATTGTGGTACATGACTCTTTTTGAATTATGGTTTTCTCAGGGTAAATGTCCAGGAGTGGGTTTGCTGGGTTGTATGGTAGTTCTATTTTTAGTGTTTAAGGAACCCCCATACCTTTCTCCCTAGTGGCTATATCAATTTACATTCCCACCAACAGTGCAAGAGGGTTCCCTTTGCTCCAATAAATGCCTCTCCAGCATTTATTGTTGGTAGATTTTTTGATGATGGCCATTCTGACTGGTGTGAGGTGATACCTCACTGTAGTTTTGATTTGCATTTCTCTAATGATTAGTGATGTTCAGCATCCTTTCATGTGTTTGTTGGCAACCTGTATATCTTCTTTGGAGAAATGTCTATTTAGGTCTTCTGCCCATTTTTGGATTGGGTTGTTTGGTTTTGTGATATTGAGCTACATGAGCTGCTTTTTGGAGATTAATCCTTTGCCATTTGCTTCATTTGAAAATATTTTCTCCCATTCTGATGGTTGTCTTTTCATCTTGCTTATGTTTTCCTTTGCTGTGCAAAAGAATTTATGTTTCATTCGGTCCCATTTTTTTATTTTTGTTTTTATTTCCATTTCTCTAGGAGGTGGGTCAAAAAGGATCTTGCTGTGATTTATGTCATAGACTGTTCTGCTTATGTTTTCCTCTAAGAGTTTTATAGTGGCTGGTCTTATATTTAGGTCTCTAATCCATTTTGAGTTTATTTTTGTGTATGGTGTTAGGGAGTGTACTAATTTCATTCTTTTACATGTAACTGTCCAGTTTTCCCAGCACCACTTGCTGAAGACACTGTCTTTTCTCCATTGTATACCCTTGCCTCCTTTGTCATAGATTAGTGAACCATAGGTACGTGGGTTTATCTCTGTGCTTTCTATCCTGTTCTATTGACCTATATTTCTGTTTTTGTGTCAGTACCATATTATCTTGATTACTGTAGCTTTGCAATATAGTCTGAAGTCTGGAAGTCTGATTCCTCCAGCTCTTTTTTTTCCCCCCTCAAGACTGCTTTGGCTATCCAGGGTCTTTTGTGTCTCCCTACAAATTTTAAGATTTTTTTTTCTTGTTTTGTAGAAAATGCCAAATGTATTTTGATCGGGATTGCATTGAATCTGTAGATTGCTTTGGGTAGTATAGTCATTTTCACAATATTGATTCTTCTAATCCGAGAACATGGTATATGTCTCCATCTGTTTATATCATCTTTGATTTCTTTCATCAGTGTCTTATAGTTTTCTGAGTACAGGTCTTTTACTTCCTTAGGTAGGTTTATTCCTAGGTATTTTATTCTTTTTGTAGCAGTGGTAATGGGATTGTTTCCTTAATTTCTCTTTCTGATCTTTCATTGTTAGTGTATAGGAATGCAAGCAATTTCTGTGCATTAATTTTGTATCCTGCAACTTTACCAAATTCATTGATTAGCTCCAGTGGTTTTCTGGTGGCATCTTCAGGATTCTCTTTCTGTGATATCATGTCATCTGCAAACAGTGACAATTTTACTTCTTCTTTTCCTTTTTGTATTCCTTTTATTTCTTTTTCTTCTCTGATTGCCATGGCTAGGACTTCCAAAACTATGTTGAATAGCAGTGGTGAGAGTGGACATCCTCGTCTTGTTCCTGATCTTAGAGGAAACGCTTTCAGTTTTTCACCATTGAGAATGCTGTTTGCTGTGGGTTTGTCATATATGGCCTTTATTATGTTGAGGTAGTTTCCCTCTATGCCCACACTCTGCAGAGTTTTTATCGTAAATGAGTGTTGAATTTTCTCAAAATCTTTTCCTTCCTCTATTGAGATGATCATATGCTTTTATTCTACAATTTGTTAATATGGTGTATCACATTGATTTGTGTATATTGAAGAATCCTCGCATCCCTGGGATAAACCCCACTTGATCATGGTGTATGATCCTTTTAATGTGTTGTTCGATTCTGTTTGCTAGTATTTTGTTGAGGATTTTTACATCTATATTCATCAGTGATATTGGTCTATAATTTTCTTTCCTTGTAGTATCTCTGTCTGATTTTGGTATCAGGGTGATGGTGGTCTCATAGAATGAGTTTGGGAGTGTTCCTTCCCCTGCAATTGTTTTGAAGAATTTGAGAAGGTTGGGTGTTAGCTCTTCTCTAAATGTTTGATAGAATTCACCTGTGATGCCATCTGGTTCTGGACTTTTGTTTGTTGGAAGATTTTTAATCACAGTTTCAATTTCATTGCTTGTGATAAGTTTGTTCATATTTTCTATTTCTTCCTGGTTCAGTCTTAGAAGGTTATCCCTTTCTAAGAATTTGTCCATTTCTTCCAGATTGTCCATTTTATTGGCCTAGAGTTGCTTGTAGTAGTCTCTTAGGATGCTTTGTATTCCTGTGGTGTCTGTTGTAACTTCTGCTTTTTCACTTCTAATTTTGTTGATTTGCGTCCTCTCCCTCTTTTTCTGGAGTCTGGCTAAAGGTTGATCATTTTTGCTTATCTTCTCAAAGAACCAGCTTTTAGTTTTATTGATCTTTGCTTTCGTTTTCTTTGTTTCTATTTCATTTATTTCTGCTCTGATCTTTATGATTTCTTTCCTTCTACTAACTTTGGGTTTTGTTCTTCTTTCTCTAGTTCCTCTAGGTGTAAGGTTAGATTGTTTATTTGAGATTTTTCTTGTTTCTTGAGGTAGGCTTGTATTGCTATAAACTTCCCTCTTAGAACTCCTTTTGCTGCATCCCATAGGTTTTGGATCATCGTGTTTTTGTTGTCATTTGTCTCTAGGTAGTTTTTGATTTCCTCTTTGGTTTCTTCAGTGATCTCTTGGTTATTTAGTAACGTATTGTTTAGCCTCCATGTGTTTGTGTTTTTTACGGTTTTTTCCGTGTAATTGATTTCTAATCTCATAGCATTGTGGTCGGAACAGCTGCTTGATATGATTTCAGTTTTTTAAATTTACTGAGGCTTTATCTGTGACCCAAGATGTGATCTATCCTGGAGAATGTTCCGTGTGCAGTTGAGAAGAACGTGTAATCTGCTGTTTTTGGATGGAATGTCCTATAAATATCAATTAACTCTATCTGGTCTATTGTGTCATTTAAAGCTTGTGTTTCCTTATTAATTGTCTGTCTGGCTGATCTCCACTGGTGTAAGTGAGCTGTTAAAGTCCCCCGCTATTATTGTGTTACTGTCGATTTCCTCTTTTATAGCTGTTAGCAGTTGCCTTATACATTGAGCTGCTCCTATTTTGGGTACATATATATTTATAGTTGTTATATCTTCTTCTTGGATTGATCCCCTGACCATTATGTAGTGCCTTTCCTCGTCTCTTGTAACATTCTTTATTTTAAAGTCTATTTTATCTGATATGAGTATTGCTACTCCAGCTTTCTTTTGATTTTCATTTGCATAGAATATATTTTTCCATTGCCTCACTTTGAGTCTGTATGTGTCCCTAGGTCTGAAATGGATCTCTTGTAGACAGCATATATATGGGTCTTGTTTTTGTATCCATTCAGCGAGCCTGTGTCTTTTGGTTGGAACATGTAGTGCATTCACGTTTAAGGTAATTATCGATATGTATGTTCCTACTACTATTTTCTTAATTGTTATGGGTTTGTCTTGGTGGGTCCTTTTCTTCTCTTGTGTTTCCCACTTAGAGAAGTTCCTTTAGCATTTGGTGTAGAGCTGGTTTCATGGTGCTGAATTCTCTTAGCTTTTGCTTGTCTGTAAGGCTTTTGATTTCTCCATCAAATCTGAATGAGCTCTTTGCAGGGTGGAGTACTCTTGGTTGTAGGTTCTTCCCTTTCATCACTTTAAATTTATCATGCCACTTCCTTCTGGCTTGTAGATTTTCTGCTGAGAAATCAGTTGTTATCCTTATGGGAGTTCCCTTGTATGTTATTTGTCATTTTTCCCTTGCTGCTTTCAATCATTTTTCTTTGTCGTTAATTTTTGTCAATTTGATTACTATGTGTCTTGTCATTTTTCTCCTTTGGTTTATCCTGTCTGGGACACTCTGTGCTTCTGGACTTGGGTGGCTATTTCTTTTCCCATGCTAGGGAAGTTTTTGACCATAATCTCTTCAAATATATTCTCGGGTCCTTTCTCTCTCTCTTCTCCTTCTGGGACCCCTATAATGCGAATGTTGTTGCGTTTAAAGTTGTCCCAGAGGACTCTTGGGGTATCTTCGTTTATTTTCATTCTTTTTCTTTATTCTGTTCCATGGCAGTGATTTCCACCTTTCTGTCTTCCAGGTCACTTATCCGTTCTTCTGCCACAGTTATTCTGCTACTGATTCCTTCTAGTGTATTTTTCATTTCAGTTATTCCATTGTTCACCTCTGTTTGTTTGTTCTTTAATTCTTCTAGGTGTTTGTTCCTTAATTCTTCTAGGTCTTTGTTAAACATTTCTTGCATCTTCTCGATCTTTGCCTCCTTTCTTTTTCCAAGGTCTTGGCTCAACTTCACTATCATTATTCTGAATTCTTTTTCTGGAAGGTTCCCTATCTCCACCTCATTTCATTTTTTTTCTGGGGTTTTATCTTGTTCCTTGATCTGGTATAAAGTCCTCTGCCTTTTCATTTTGTCTATCTTTCTGTGAATGTGGTTTTCCTTCCACAGGCTGCAGAATTGTAGTTCTTCTTGCTTCTGCTGTCTGCTCTCCGGTGGATGAGTCTATCTTAGAGGCTTGTGCAAGCTTCCTGATGGGAGGGACTGGTGGTGGGTAGAGCTGGGTGTTGCTTTGGTGGGCAGAGCTTTAATCCGCTTGTCTACGGATTAAATAAAACTTTAATAAAAAGTTTAATCCGCTTGTCTGCTGATGCATGGGGCTGGGTTCCCTCCCTGTTGGTTGTTTGGCCTGAGGCGACCCAGCCCTGGAGCCTACCTTGCTCTTGGTGGGGCTAATGGCGGACTCTGGGAGGGCTCACACCAAGGAGTATTTCCCAGAACTTCTGCTGCCAGTGTCGTTGTCCTCACGGTGAGCCACAGCCACAGCCACCACCTGCCTCTGCAGGAGACCCTCTAAAAGTAGCAGGTAGTTCTGGTCATTCTCCTACAGGGTCACTGCTCCTTCCCCTGGGTCCTGATGTGCACACTACTTTGTGTGTGCCCTCCAAGAGTGGAGTATCTGAGTGGAGTTGAGACTCTGAGACTCTGTGTGGAGTTGCACAGACTCTGGGTCCTGTGAAGCTTCGATGTTTTGTGATTCTAGAAATCCTATAGGAGACGGTCCACAGCAGGTGACGCTAATGTTGTCAGTAGAGGTGTTGAAGCCAAAGATCTGCAGTTCCAACTAGAGGTGCCGATGTACATACAGGACAAAATCATCTCGTGTGAATGTAGTTCAGGCATGTTTAAGATGAATGCAGTCATGTTAATGCCTACCATATTCTATCTTGAGCCTCTCCTCAGGGACCCCCTCCTCAGTTCCTGAGGCTCCTGTAAGTCATGTACAGGGGACTGGAGAGTGGGCTCTGTCCAGTCTGAGCCCTGAGTTACCCTGTGTGTATCTTAGGATACTTTGTATTTCTGTGGTGTCTGTTGTAACATCATCTCTTTCATTTCAGATTTATTTGGGCCCTCTCTTTTTAAAAAAACATACTACTGTTGTCTTTTATTCTCTACAGAAGTTTAATAAGTGTTTGATCTACTATCCTTACCCTATGTATACTTTTTGCAGTGAGATTTTTACTTTTCTTTGTTTCCTTGTTACTATCAATAATTAGTGAGACTTCTTTTAAGCTACCTTCAACATTGCTTATAAAGCTGCTTTATTAGTGATGACAGAGCCTTAA